>NC_134111.1:52100000-52848750 GCF_040939455.1 Microcebus murinus | reverse complement strand
AATAGAGCAACAAATCTACGTCAAATTTTGTGTTAAGTTTGAGCATTTGGGATGATTCAGAAGGCTTTTGGGGATGATGCAATGAGTGCAGCGCAAATAAAAGTGTGGCACAGACACTTCAAAGATGGTTGAGAATCTGTTGGCAGTGATCCACGTTCTGGAAGGAGGCCTGTAAGGAGAACACCTGAGAATGTTGAATGTGTATAGGTTAGATTAAGAGATGCTGGGAAAACTGTGTGAGGTCCCAAGGAGTCTGCTTGGAAGAGGACTGAAGCGTCATCGTCGTATGTACACTGTTTCTTGTATCTTGTATCATCTTCAATAAATGTCTCTATTTTTCATATTACATGGCTGGATACTTTTCCGACAGACCTTGTATAATTTTTTTATTATTTTTTGGGGGATGGGATCTTGCTTTGTTGCCCAGGCTGGAGTTCACTGGTGCTTATGTAACTCACTGTAACCTCAACCTCCCAGGCTCAAGCCATCATTTCACTTCAGCCTCCTTAGTAGCTAGGACTATAGCTGTGTGCCACCATGCCTGGCTAATTTTTAAAAAAAATTTTTTTAGAGATGGGATCTCACTATGTTGCCCAGGCTGATCTCAAACTCCTGGCCTCAAGTGATTCTCCCACCTGGGCCTCCGAAAGTGCTAGGATTACAGGGGTGAGTCAACTGTATCTGGTCACTATGTATAATTTATTAGTTATCATTTTGATAGGTGTTCCGTGAATCCAAATTTGTTGTATTGATTGTAAAATATCCAGAGACTCCTCCCGTTTATGTATTATTTATTCAAAATAAGTCTTAAAGATAGACTAACCGTTGGTAATCAGTCAGGAGGCATTTGCCTAAAATCTCCTCTTTATGAAACAGAACTACCCTTTGAGGCTATTAGAAGGACTGAAAAATATTGAAAAGTAAATATCTTTAATGTGATTTAGTGTTAAAGAAAAAACACTATACCATCTGAAACTCCAGTGAAAACAAAAAGTGAAACTGAATCAATTTTCATGTGATGATATTTTCACCCTTTTTTCATACTGGCTTATCTTAATGGTTGCTTACTAAATAGGTAAATACTTACTGATGATAACCAGATACTACAGTATTTGTGCTTTGAATCAAAATCAACATTCTCATTTCTCTACTAACTTTTAATGATGTTCTTGACTATCATTCACTTCTCAAATTGTGTTTTCAAGGTGACAGTGCTTTCCAGAACATTTCTTGACAAAGGAAAACAACTAATCTTTTGAGAATTACTGATCAAAGTAGAAATATGAACTTAATTTTCACCTTATAGTTATCATTTTGGAGGAATAGGCCTGAAAAATCCTCCTTAAAATCATGTTTTGGCTGCTTTTAAGGAAGATGGCAGTTTACAGATATCTTTGGGTGATACACATGTATACTCACTATCAGGGCCAGACAAATTTGATTTCAGTGCTCTTCCCTTCTCTGTCTCAGAATTAACTCCCTTCACATCATCTCTTTAACCTATAAAACTATATTCACAGGAACTTTTTTTTTTGAGACAGAGTCTTTCACTCTTGCCTAGGTTACAGCACAGTGGCATCATCATAGCTCACTGCATCCTCAAATTCCTGGGCTCAAGTGATCCTCCTGCCTCAGCATTCCCAGTAGCTGGGACTACAGGCGTGTGCCAAGAAGCGCAGCTAATTTTTCTATTTTTGGTAGAGACAGGGTCTCACTCTTGCTCAGGCTGGTTTTCAACTCCTGAGCGTAAGCAGTCATCCTGCATTGGCCTCCCAGAGTGCTAGATTACAAGTGTGAGCCACCATGCCCAGTCCACAGCAATATTTTTGATAAACTCTTACAATGAAATATGGGTATCTAAAATTACCTTTTCCCCTCCAGAGACAAGGTCTTGTACTGTCACCTAGGCTCCAGCCTAGGTGCAGTGGCATGATCATAGCAAATTGTAACCTCAAACTGGTGGGCTCAAGTGATCTTCCTGCCTTGGCTTTCCAAATAGTTAGGACCACAGGCACACACCACCATACCTGGCTCATTGTTTTTATTTTTTGTAGAGATAAGGTCTCACTGTGTTGCCCAGGCTGATCTGGAACTCCCAGGCACAGGTGATCCTCCTGCCTTAGCCTTCCAAAGTGCTGGGATTACAGGCATGGGCCACCATGCCCAGCCTAAAACTATTTTAATGTATTACCTCTCTTAGGAATTTTGCAACCAGGAGAAAAAGGCAAAGGGACATGTTTTTATCAGTAGAATTTCAAACATTACTGAGGAAGTGCCTTGCTTTTTGGTTTTTAAACATTAAAGCTGTATCTTCTCAGTTGCTTTTAAATTTATAGCATTATCCAGATGTTATATCTTAGTGACGAACTCAAGGTGCATTCTGATAATCAAATATTATTATAAAAAATTTTTATATATTAATATCAATCACCTACATATAATAATAGGTAATCTTTATTGTGCATTATGTGCCAATGACTGTTTTAAGTCTTTTGTGTATAGTCAATTATTTAATCCTTATAGTATTTTATGAAGTAGAAACTGTTATTACCCTGTTTTACAAAAATGATAAGGCACAGAATGTAGTGTTAATGACAGAGCCCCAATATTCAAACCCCAGATGATTTGGTTCAAGAAGTCAAATTCTTAACCACAATGCTATAGCCCCTTTGCATAGAAATGCAGAGTAGTGATGTGTGTTTTCTTAGCATGTGTGTGTATAGTATATGTATATAAACATATATATACAGCCTAAATTATGTTTGTGTATGTGTAGTCTAATAGTATATGTTCCCATGATATATATGAATAAATATGGTCAGAAGGAGAGTCTGTATAATGATAACCAGTTTAAATCTGAGTCATTCATTATCGGACAGTCCCAGATGCCTGGATGTTATGTTGACAAAATGTCCAAGTTAATTACAGTACTAATTTAAATTCAATTATATGTGATTATATATGTAGAAATAAAAAAAAAACTATTTAAGAGATAAACTTAGACATACTTAAACACAGTTTCTCTAACAGCCACAATCCTATTTACTTATTTATTTATTTATTTTCATTTTAAATCAAAAAGCCTGAAGTGAGACTAGAAGGAGGTCATGGTTTCAGTATCATTTTCACTGATTGATTTTCAGATGCCTTAAAAGTTATTCACATTTTTGGTAAGTTATTTCAGTATCTGAATTCCTTTTTTTGTTGCATTTGTCCTAGTTGAATAAGTGGTGGTAACTTTGGTCAGAAATTTTGATTTTAGGGAAAGATTCTCTTTGAAGAAAGATGCCATATAAATAGAGGAGAAAAACAGTGTATCTGTTACTTCTAGCCTGTAAATACTGATTTTAGTATCAAGCTTGACACCTAATAATGTGCTTTAAAATATATATAGGCTGGGTGCAGTGGCTCACACTTGTAATCCTAGCACTTTCAAAGGCGGAGATGCAAGGATTGCTTGAAGCCAGGAGTTCTAGACCAACCTGAGCAGCATAGCGAGACTCTATCTGCACTAAAAATGCAAAACTTAGGTGGGCATAATGGCATACACCTATAGTACCAGCTGCTTCGGAGTTAGAGGCAAAAGGATCACTTGAGCCTACAAGTTTGAAGTTGCAGTGAGCTGTGATCAGGCCAGTGTACTTTAACCCGGACAACAGAGGAAAACCCTGTCTGAAAAATAAAATGTATATAAGCATTATTGGTTTACATCAGCAATACGGGGAAAATAAATGACCAGATTATGGAGAACAAGACCAAATGTCCAGCACTGACTTGTTATAAGATACAAATATACTTGTGTGAACTATGATTTTTCTGTTTGTGCTTGCTTGTGGACTTTCACTAAATTTAGTTTACTATCTTTGTTTTGTTCATAACAAATTTTAATTTAATAACAAATAAGATTATACCAGTTTTACTGTGAACATAAACAGCAGCCAGTTTATTATTCCTAATATATTTATAAGTTCTACATAAGGGAAACTGACACCTTTTGTTTCTACCTCTCACAGTATATCAGCTGCAGCAAGAAGCCCCTCATCCTCGAAGGATTACCTGTACTTGCGAGGTGGGTGCAGTAAAACTGTTAGAGCAAAATGCCTCTCAATCTTCTGTTTCCTAGATTTTGACCTTCCTCAGAGGCTTGGTTATTTGTGGCATTAACCATTTACACTAATTTGCATCGTAAAATTGCCACTTGAATGCATTTTTCTTAACATTATTTCACTTGTCGTACTGCCACTTTTAAATGGAGTGTTTAGAACACAGCTTAGAATATTACAGTATAGTTTTTTGGTTAATTCATATGTTTTTCTTTTTGGTTAGTTCATATGTTGTGTTTTCATTTTTTATGTTTTCTTTATTTTTTTAAATAAAGTTTGAAGGCATCATTGTAGGGTTATTGAAATTTTTTTTCCATTGGAAGAAAGATTTAAATCATGATTTTAAAAAATGAACAAAAGACATGTATAATTCACCAAAAAAAAGATATGACATATGACAATATATGTAAAGATGTTGAAATTTATTGATAATAGGGGAAATGCCAATAAAAATACAGAGACCATTATCACTTTGCAGATTGGCAAATGTTCAAAGGCTTGGAATATACTTAGTTGGCAAGCCTGTAAGGAAACAGGCACTCTTATACATTGCTGATGGGAATGTAAAATAATACAACTCTATGAGAATTTTGTAATATCTAACAAAACTATACTTGCATCTACCGTTTGACTTAGCAATTCAAATTCTTAGGGATTTACCCTAATGAATTATCTGTACAAATATGGAATAACTTAGTAATAGCAGAATATTGGAAAAAACCTAAATGTCTATCTACAGGAGACTGATTGAGTAGAATATAATACTAAAAAGAAAAAGGAAGATTTCTATGAGCTGATATGGAAAAATTTCCAGATACAAAACGTATATACATGTAGTAAGTAGATCCCTTTTTCATAAGAATGAAAAAAATGTTTTTAAATAGTTTATTTTTGCAAAAGAGAAAGGTAGGAAGGATTAAACCAGAGACCAGTAAGATAGCATAAGGAGTGGGTGAGGAGCACTGTGGAGGGGATAGGGATAGGAATGAGACTTCTCTGAGAATATGTTTTTGTATAGTTGTGATTTTTGAACTATTTAAATTTTTCACATATTGAAACAACAAAATTAAAAAACGATATAAAAGCTAACCCTAAAATTGAATAGAAATAGAAACAAATGAACCTGACACATTCATAGTATAATCACCAAAAAATTAACTTAAGTAGCTTTAAAAAAATTGAACATAATAATTATATGTATTTATAGGGTATAGAACAGTGATATTTTTTTTTTTTTGAGAGAGAGTCACGCTTTGTTCCCCAGGCTAGAGTGAGTGCCATGGTGTCAGCCTAGCTCACAGCAACCTCAAACTCCTGGGCTCAAGCAATCCTGCTGCCTCAGCCTCCCATGTAGCTGGGACTACAGGCATGTGCCACCATGCCCGGCTCATTTTTTCTATATATATTAGTTGGCCAATTAATTTCTTTCTATTTATAGTAGAGACGGGGTCTCGCTCTTGCTCAGGCTGGTTTCGAACTCCTGACCTCAAGCAATCCACCCTCCTCAGCCTCCCAGAGTGCTGGGATTACAGGCGTGAGCCACCGTGCCCGGCCGAACAGTGATATTTTGATACATGGATACAATGTGTAATGATCAAATCAGAGTAATTAGCATATCCATCAGCTCAAACATTTATAATTTCTTTGTGTTGGGAACATTCAAAATCCTGTCTTCTAGCTATTTGAAAATACACAATAAATTATTATTAACTTTAGTAATAACCCCATAGTGTTATAGAACACTAGGAATTATTTCTTATATCTAGGATAATTTTGTATCTGTTAACCAACCTCTCTCTATGCTCACCTCCCCACTACCCTTCCTAACCTCTAGTTAATACTGTTCTTCTGTCTAATTCTATGAGATCAATTTTTTTTAGCTTCCACATATGAATGAGAACATGCAATATTCATCTTTTTGTGCCTGGCTTATTTCACTTAACATAATGTCTTCCAGACTCATCCATATTGCCACAAATGACAGGATTTCACTATTTTTTAATGGCCGAATGGTATTCTATTGTGTATATACCCTACATTTTCTTTCTCCATTTATCTGTTGATGGACACTTAGGTTGATTCCATATCTTGGCTATTGTCAATAATGCTGCAGTAAATATGAGAGTGCAGAAATCTCTTCAACATACTGATTTCCTTTTGATATATCCCCAGTAGTGGGATTGCTAGATCATATGGTAGTTCTATTTTTAGATACTATTTTCCATAATGGCTGTACTAATTTGCATTCCCACCAACAGTGTATAAGAGTTTCCTTTTCTCTGCATCCTTGCCAGCATTTGTTATTTTTTCTCTTTTGATAATAGCCATTCTAACTAGGGTGAAATGATACTTCATTGTGATTTTGATTTGCATTTCCCTGATGATTAGTGATCTTGAGCTTTTTTTCATGTATGCTTTGGCTTAAGTAGGTTTTAAGCATGTTATTCTGACCATACAGACTTAGAAGGATGTATTCTAGGGACAAAAAAAATGGAAAAGTATCTTTAACTGTACTTAGTAGATTTGTAGTTGGTAGCAGTACTTGTATAGTAATCCTGAAATCATTTTGTTTATAATGTAGGATAGAGCAAATGAGGAATTATATTGGATTGGGGGGAACCAGGAATCTTAGGAAATACAAATAAAGAATGGGGCAAAATTAGGAAATATACTTTGGTATTAATTTTGAATTGGGGTTGTTAATGTGAATTTATAGATTTTGAAAAATGTTTTTTTCTATCTTAGTTCATGGGCTTACCAACAATAGTGCACCAGTAAGAATGAGTATACCCAGTGCCTAGATTTTGTTTTCCAAACACTGTTTCATACTCTAAAAGGAGCTAGTGTCCCTTAGAGAAATTCCTGATTTCAAAATGTAGGGTAGAGAGGTCCTGGAACTTCTTGTTGTGTCGGAAAGCAAGGAAATGCTCAAGAACTGATAGGAACTCATCAAAAAGACACAGGAGCCCACTCGAAGTGTTCCCACAGGCAAAATTTAGGACAATTTGAACATCAAAATAATAATAGTAACAGATTATAACACATTGGATGAAAGAGAATTAGTAAGTGCATAATGATACTTTAAAACAAAAAATGCACCCCAATATAAAAAGATAAAAGGGAGAAGTGTGAAGTTGTTCTTACAGAAGAGTGGCAGTTAAAATGTGGAAAGAATGATAAAATTATAAAATCACTAATTTACACTAATTGACTCAGGCAAGATCATTATTGAATGTTAGAACCATTGCATGAAAGGCTGTAGGTGAACAGGATATTTTCATCGTGTCACGGTATCACCCTACCAATTATTTATTAATTGCAAAGATAAAAATATACCTTTATAATGGAGAGATCTGGCAGTTAACCAAGTGATCAAATTTACTATTACCTGTAATGGGACAAACTGATATGTGCCTCCTGAAGTGATACAGTAGGACGTACAATATCACCTGTATAGTATTTCAGCCAAAAATATTTAACTGAAATCTAATTATAGAATATGAGTCAGACAAATCCAGAATGTGTACATTCTATAAGACATCTGCCCTAGCTTTATAAATAATGTCATTGTCATAATAGACCAAAAACAGTAGCGGGACCATACAAAATTAGAGAAGACTAAAGAGACATGGCAATCATATCCATTGTGTACCTTGATTGTGTCCTGAAGTTATATATACATTTTAAAGCTATAATTTTTGGGTACAATTGGAGAAATTTGAGTATGGACTATATATTATTCATAGATAATATGGAATCACAGTAACTTTCTTAGATGATATATTATTTAAAAGAATTGCTTCTCCACTGATTAATTAATGTTGAAATGGATTTTGTCATTATGACATTTGGTTTAAAAAACTCTGTAGCTTTGAAAGTATATAGTTAATTACAAAGAGAACCAGTTTACAAAATTAGGGAATTTCATGAGATTATCTTTGGAATATCCGGTTGCAGTTTAGATATATGTAGATGTCCAGTCTGCATATGGTGTAAGCATAGAATGAGTATGTAGTACTTGATGATTACATGTTATTGCTACTATGCCATGATCAAGGATGGCTAAATAATTTACATGTGGGGGCAATTTTTTAAATGCTATTTAATAAAATTTTCCATTTTCTTCCATGTTCTGTCCAGATATAACTTTTTAAACTTTTAACTCAAAGTAAAATATATTGGCAGTAGTTCTGTGGAAAATCCTAAAGTATTTATTAGTAAAACAGTTATATTTATTTAGAAATAGCTATGCCATGCCTTTCTCAAAAGAATTTTTGACCACACAAATGAAGACATAATAAAAGGAATGAAAAATGTTAAGTGAATAAAAACAACAAAATGCCAATTGATTGCAGTGCTGCTTGAGAATCAGTGTAATTGTGTGAAGTGTTTCACAATAATAAAGTATAACTCTTAAGTAAGAGAAAGGCCAATATGATCCAGGTTTTTTTTCCTGAATTAAAGTCTTTTTAAAAGAATTCATTTGGCATAACATTAAGGAACAACAAATCAGTGAAGCTAATTTTTAAAGGGCTCATCTGATGTAGTCCAATGTTATATAGCCTTTTGGTAATCCACCTTGATGCAAAGATACAACACAGAATACAGTACTGGAGAAGTGGATGACAGAGTCTCTAAAAATAGTTCCTTTTGATTTACCTTTGCCATGCGATTGACTGAAATTGTCATCCCCTGAGGAAATAGAGCATTCATATTCTGTTCTGTTGGTTAAATGCAGGCCTGTAGGCACTGGGAAACCAGAAAAGCAAATTGTACAATTGATATATTCTTTCTTAAATTGAGCAATCCATCATTTTCACTCTGGTTAAATATTCGTTCACAAAAAATTAGTAATCATGTTCTAATGGCAAATTGGTGACAAGGAGTGCTATTGAGTATGCAAAAGATTTACTGTGGTCTGGTTCTTCTTGTACGTTGTGCTATTCTCTCATGTTCGAAATTTACACTCTATAGCTATTTATTTTTGACTGTTTAATAAAGGTTAAATATGAGTGCATAAAATAAATATGTATCTTTATTTTGGAAGTTAGTGGTGATAACTTGTTTCTATATTTGACCAATCTCTGTGTTACTCAAGCCTTCCTGTTTTTCCCAGGTGATAATTAAAGGACAATTACTAAATAGGGATAAATGATCTTCTTTTATGGAAATGATGTTCATATTCAATATTATTATAATGATGAGGTTTATAAATAGAGGCATTGAATTTATAAGCCATCAGTGCTAATGGTTTGCTTATTCTATCAAGTTAAATTTCTATATAACAATTAAGTAACTTGGATATTCATTTGAAATGAAAGTGAAGGATTAAGTAGAGTGGGATGGAGCTAACCTAAAAATACTTATTGCAGGCAGAGTTCAGTGTTAGTCTTGATTAAATGGTAAGTGTTTGGTTTGGAAGAACTGAACTTTATTGGAATGGTGAACACTAAGGATAGAGAATAACTCAACCTCAAATATTTAACTGAGGAATTGGATTGAGGCTGCATGTTTTTTCTTCACTAAAATGGAAAGAGAAAAAGAGAAAAATTAATACAATTGATAAGTTAATAGTTCTTTTAAGTAGTAGTTATTAATTATCTATTGGTGCTAATTATAATTTTAAAAATGGATCCAATGATTTTGTCTTTCCCTACTACAGAAATTTCCCTTCTGGTCATAGGAAAGGGAGAACTGACCCTATTAGTTTGCATGGCCACATTTCCATTCCTTTTTCTTCTAATCATGGCATCATATCACAGATTGTAAATTCAGGGACTGAGGAATTATGCCAGGCCCAAAGGGAACATATATTTAGTGACTAGCCATGCAAGTGACCTTTCTCTTGTGATCTACCCTTAATTCTGGTGATGAACTCCATGTCTTCCTCTTAGCTGGGTTTCTGTTGGCATTCTTGAGACCAAGATGTATAGCACCTTATTTTAAAACCTGAATTATCAGCTGTTAAAACAATCATAAATTATTAGGGGTTGAACTCTGACACAATATATGTAACAGTAAGAAATAATTTGACAGAAAATCAAAATGTAACTAATACTTTTTTCTAATTCCAGAAAGTCAGGCCAATTGCTTTTTTTTTTTTTCAGGGATAAAATGTATATGTAATGACTACAAGTTAAAAAATCAAGAACTACAATATAATCGTATTATTTAGAGATATAGCGACACATTCCAAAAGAACCAATTGCTTTTATGAATGCTAAAACATAAAAGATTTTTTATTAAAGGCTATTGCTAAGACAGATTTTGAAATTCAGATATGAAGAATCCTTTTTGTAGGGATAACATGTCCAGGTCACAACTAATTATTTAAGGCATGCTTTAGAAACTAAGCTAATACTTAAAAGCTTGAAAGTGATTCTTAATACTACTGTTATGTGATATAGTTGTATCTTCTGGGAGAATTAATTCTGAAGTTAGCACATAAAGTGAAAGTCTTATATAGTCAGAATTATTCTTGGAAATCCATTATCACCCATAAAGTAATGCTACATATTTTTGTGCATACAGCTGTCATTATAGACATGTATATATAAATATGTGATTTTATAATACATATATTACAATGTATATAAATACATTGTAAAATACAATTATAATACAAATATAATATAAAATCTCTCCCTCTATCTAATTTAGATAGAGGTATCAAATGAGTTCCATATTTTTTGTTGACTGATACCAATGTGATACAAATCAAACAAATTTGGCACTTTACCATCCTTAAACTTTGAGCCTCAAATAGACATTTTTTTTTTGCTCTTCCATCCAAAGAGTTGGGATATAGTGGTGAGTTTTAAATGCATAAAACTAAATCCCTAGTCTCTGTGACACAGTTTTAAAGTGTGCAAGAGAGCTGCATAATGTTTTTGAGTATAGGTTCTTGTTATTGTAATAATGAAGTTGTCTTTTTCTAAGCTAAATGGGTAAGGTAGACTGAGGCTGGGAAAAATGCCCTGAAACACAAGTCAGTGCTGTTAGTGTAATGAGAAATGTAGAGAAAATTACACATTTTACATTGTATTCTAATTCTAACCTCAATAGTAGTTAGATGTATATTGAGTGTGTATTTTGGCATCACATGTTTAAAAAATTTTTTTTTCAGACCTAGTTATAGAAGTAGGAAATTGATGTTAATCATTTATTTATTTACCTGCTCCCCCATGTAGATTATACTCAGCACATAGGTAGGCTGAGTGGTGTGTGATATGCATAGTTAAATGTTTGTAGAGTGAAATGAGTGCATGAATGAATGACATATCTTTGTGTAATTTATTTTTCAACACAATGCTCTTATGGCTTACAAAAATGTGTGCATTAATATCTATTTTTCTTATAGATGCTCTGGTTCCTCCTGTGACATGTATATGTTTATGCATTCAGCCAGCATTCTCTGAGGGACATGCTCAGGATTCAAGTCAAATAAAGCAAAATCCCTCTCTTGAAGGAGCCTATAGTCTAGGTGGGAAGTGGAGCAGTAGATCAACCTTTATAGCAGAGTTGGTAGTAATTACCTTGATACATATGTATGCAATTCCTGTGGCCAAGGGCAGAGTACTTGTGGGAGAGTGGTAAAAGATGAGACCAGAGTGCTACGTAGGCATCAGTAACAAAAAGATTCTAACAGAAAAGTCCTAAGCTTAGGGTTTGGACTTTATCCTGATAGCTATGGAAGTAGAAGTATTTTAAGCAGGAGAAAGACACTATCGATTAGGCTTAGAAAGAGCATGTGGCTGTAGTGTGGAAGATGGACCAGAGAGAAGGATGGACACTTTAAAGACAAACAACAATGACAACAACAACTGGTTTAGAAGGCAATTGCAGTAATCCTAATGATAAGTGAAAAGGGCCTATAAGAGCCTTAGACCCTTACACACACACACACACACACACATTTTCTTTATCCACTCCCTAACTGATGGCACTTAGCTTGATACTATAGCTTTGCATTTGTGAATTGTGCTGTGATAAACATTCAGGTGTAGGTGTCTTTTTGATATAATGACTTCTTTTTCTTTGGGTACATACCCAGCAGTGGGATTGCTGGATCGAATGGTAGGTCTTTTTAGTTCTTTCAGAAATCTCCAGACTGTTTTGCTTAGAGGTTGTACTGATTTACAGTCCCACCAACATATTTCTCCCATCTTGAAAAATTCTTTTGACTCTGCTTTCTCTATCCACCCTTCCCAATTCCTTTGCTCCTCTTTATAGAAAGTGTTGTCTATGCCTGCTATCTCCAACCAGACTTTCACCCACTGCCACTCCAGAACAACTACTTTGGCAAGGTCACCAGTGACTTCCACGTACAAATCTAGTGGTTGGTTTTCTCTTGCTCATCCCGCAGCAGCATCTGACACAGGTGATGACTCTCTCTTCCATGGTACACTTTTCTCACTTTGTTTCCAGGATACTACATTCTTTCAGTTTTTCTCCTGCCTCCACAGTCTCCTTTTGTGGTTTCTCTTCAACTTGATCTCTGGATTTTGGGTTGCTCCAGGGCATAGTCCTCAATCCCCATTTCCTCTCTGCCCATGCTTACTCCCTTATGATTTCACCAGCTTCAGCTTTTAATGTAACTTATATTTCCAGTCCATCCTCTCTTTCAAATTCCAGACTATATATAAAAATGCCTACTCTGCATCCTCCATCAGATGTCTAATGGAGATCTCAAATGTAAATAGCACTCCCAAAACAGAACCGACCTTCACCTTCCTCCCCAAACCTGCTGTTACCACAGCCTTCCAGATCTCAGATGATGGTGTTTCCTTACTTCCAGTTGCCCGGATCAAAAATTATACATTATTTTTCACTTTTTTCAAAGGCAAATTATCCATCAAGAAATCATATTGTGTCTCTCTTCATAATGTATCCAGAGTCTTACCGTTTCATACTGTCACCATTCAGGGCTGAAATGTGGAAACTGCAAGATACCTACAAAAATCCATTCTTCCTTTCTTTGGAAACCTGGCTATACTAAATTTTCCCAGCTTCTTTTAGATACTTATGTCCATGTGACAATTTTTCCAGTGGAACAGCAGTTAACTTTAATGCTAAATCCATTAAAACTTTCTACCAACTTAAAATTCCTCCATATTATTTCCCCTTCTGTTTAGATTCAGATGAAAACAACATCTTCACAAGTAGGTGGTAGAGCTATAAGGTGGAAGGTGTCTGGATGTAGGACAGTTATCTTTTTTTTTTTTTTTTTTTTTTTTTTTTTTTTTTTTTAGACAGAGTCTCGCTTTGTTGTCCAGGCTAGAGTGAGTGCCATGGCGTCAGCCTAGCTCACAGCAACCTCAAACTCCTGGGCTCAAGCAATCCTTCTGCCTCAGCCTCCCGAGTAGCTGGGACTACAGGCATGCGCCACCATGCCCGGCTAATTTTTTATATATATATCAGTTGGCCAATTAATTTCTTTCTATTTATAGTAGAGACGGGGTCTCGCTCTTGCTCAGAGCTGGTTTTGAACTCCTGACCTTGAGCAATCCGCCCGCCTTGGCCTCCCAAGAGCTAGGATTACAAGCGTGAGCCACCGCGCCCGGCCAGTTATCTTGACAACCTGAATACCTGTGCAATACTGTTATATAAGCAAGAAATATACTTTTATTGTGTTTAGTTATTATATATTTAAGTCAATTTGTCGTAGTAAATCTTTCTACACTGCCATGCAGCAGTCCCTTGGTGGGTGTGCTCATACTCATTTCTCAAGGCCTCCCGCTGACTCCTCTTCCTGGAAAGTTCCTCTTTCTTATATACACATGGCTCATTCGTTCATATCCTTCAAACTTTCCCTCCTCCTTGATGCCCATCATGACCACCTTATTTAAAATTATATAGAGCGGGGCACAGTGGCTCATGCCTGTAATCCTAGTACTTTGAGAAGCCAAGGCGGGAGGATTGCTTGATCCCAGGAGTTAAAGACCAGCCTGGACAACATAATGAGATCCTCTTTCTACAAAAAAATAATTTTAAGAAATTAGCTGGGTATGGTGGTGCATACCTGTAGTTCCAGCTACTCAGGAGGCAGGAGGATCGCTTGAGCCCAGGAATTTGAGGCTGCAGTGAGCTATGATCACACCACTGCACTCCAGCCTGGGTGACAGAGTGAGACCTTGTCTCTAAAAATAAATACACAAACAAGCAAACTTACTTTATCTGTCCCCACCCCCAACATTCCCAATGCTTTCCTGTTCTACTTTGTCTTGTCTTCATAACATTTTTCATTTTGTAATATACTATATGGTTTACTTATTATATTTATTTATTGCTTTTTCCCCTCCTAGAATATAAGTTCCATGAGAGTAGGGAGCTTGGTCTGTTTTGTTTACCAGTATTTCTAGTTACCTTGAACAGTGCTTGACACATAGTCGGTGCTTAATAAAGACTTGTTAAGTGAATGAGTGGAAGGTACAAAGTGCTTGCTTTATAATTACTCTGTTTTAGAGGACACATTCAGCTAGGTGGGAGCATTAGTGTTTGGTATAGGAGTGGGAGGAAAGCACTCTGATTGAAATTGTGCTTTTACTGCTGAGTGCTGCTATATGCTGCCACAACCTATAGCTCAACTTTTGGTTCCATAAAAGTAAAGATTACCATGCTCGTATATCTTACATGTAGTGATGATCTGTTATTTAGGATTTAAAATGTACTTTTTAGATGGAAAACATTGTTTTATGAATGTTGAGTGATGGTTCAAATTATTAAAACCAACTGTTTATTTTAAAATCATCCTATCGCTTGAAAGCCTATTTTCACCATATTTTATTTTTGAAACGGCCTATTTTAAAATTCAGTTGTAGCAAATTCCTGTAATTGTAGGTTGCCTCAATATCCATTTAGAATATAGGTCAGACTTTGTTATACTATAAACAGAGCTTACTCACCCTTGACACAGTTTCCAGTTCTCTGCCTTGTGCAGCTGCCTCTTGATGACCACCTTCCTATGGGACAGTTAGGTACAACCTACTCGACTCACCTCTGAGCCCCATGGACTGCTCAAATATAGTGACCACCTCTCAGTATGGCTCCCTGGAGCTCATGCCTGCTTGCTATAAACCCACCAATTAGAACTCCCCAGGGGAAACCTGCTAGAGTAACTCCCTGGGACCCTAATGAAGGCTTTGGCCAATAGGTCCCTCCCTCTCTCTCCCTTGACCCCTACTTGCTGGTCAAGTGTGCTTGTCCCAGGAGGTTCCCCCGTCTCATTGGCACTTTGAGGTGTGCTGCCCTCTTCTCTTTGGGATCTGTAAGTATTACACTGCTTATGTTACTTCATGTGTTTTGTTGTGCTGCCTTCCCGTGTCTCAACTCACAGACATGTCCAAGCCTAACTCTTCTCCTCAGAAAGGAATCAGGGTCAGGGCTCTGACCATCTTTGTAGGAGAATGAACTGGACACAGATCAGACAAGAACTACAAGGGTGTCTGCCAGTATACTCAAGCTTCCTGTGAGAGGGACTCCTGGTCATGTATTAGACACTTAGGTATTAGGTTGCTCACCAGAATAAAAAAGTTTCCCATGAAAAAAACACTATAAACATCCATGACCACTTCCCCTGGAGTCCCATCAGGGCAGGGCTAGAATTTATAGCCACACACCATAGAGAGACCTCAAGACCAAATTAGAGGGGGAAAATCATCAGTAATTTACAAACAATTGGGTAGTAAGGTATGCACTGTAGTCAAAATCTGCAGTACCTTGATGTAGAGACATATTTGTAAAATTGGAGATCACAACTACAATTCCAAAAAGAACCCCTTTACCAGTTAACTATTAAAGAAACAGAGTGATAGTTTCTTCCCTTTAACTACTACTTCCTAGAGGTTACTTGAATCTGAATTGGGAAAATAGTAAATACAAAGAAGTTTGTTTTACAGAATTTACCTATTATCCTTTTTCAATGCAATCTACTGATTAAAAATCAAACAAAAACTAGAAAACTAATCTCAAGAAGCTGACTAACTGGTTTCCAGCACATTATTAAGTAGTATTTATACAGTGTTAAAAAACTGTAAATATTCTTTATTTTTGAATTAGTAAAATTTGACAGTAGGTAGAGAGCTAACTTATTTGTCATGCTCCACAGTAATGATTTTCTTGGGAATGTCTAAGACAATGGAAAGCAAGCTACAGTCCTAATACTTGTAATTAACCAGAATGCTGTAGAATTGAGTAGGAAAGTTTATCTTACTATTGATAGAGGATTAAAAGTTAAACAATCTGTGTAAGTTTCTTATTTCTGATTCTCACTTTCCTCATGTTTTCTCTATAAGTCACCCCCAGCTCTATGTAGGTCTTTGATAAGTATGCCTCCATTTTGCTGGCACTCCGTTTTTTCTTTAAATTTTTGAAAGTTTATCTTTTTTGGCTTGTTGAAATGTAGCTGTTCTCCATATTATATTTCTTGTGGTGTAAACTGTAATGAGAAAAACAAATAATTTAAGAAATGCAGTGAAAATGTGTGCTTCAGTGGAAGACTATGCAGGGTCTGCATGTGGCTCACCTTCTAAGTTGTCTGCTTCTAGTCTTTGACCTATTTTACAGCCCTATAACTGATAGATAATTGGTAATGCATCTATAGACATGCAGATTTTGTCCTCTCTTGTAGAAGTTCACTTATAGCCCTTGCCCATGCACATCATCTGTGGAAAAACTAGTTTCGCCTCTATTTATACTTTCATTTCAAGATTCCTGATTTATAAATGTAGTCTGTTCTTCAGATTCTCTTTTGAATTGGTTATAACATCTGCCTGATCCCCTCATTGATTAACGATTAGAATAAAATCTTTAACATGTTATTTATAATTTATCTGTATGAGAGTCATGATTTCATTTAATTTTTGGTAAATTGTCTTTTAATAACAGAGCTCATACTTTGACTTTTTCACTTAAACATAAATTTATTTACCATAATGTACTGATAAATAATTTATGAGAGTCATGTAAGATTTGCCATTCAGTTTCTAACTCTGATTTAAAATATGCTAGTAGTTTATATATAAAATTAACGTGACTGTTTTCCTAAGTCATGAGGCACTAGCAGCAGCTTCTGCTTCTCCTCTTCTCCCTCCTCCTTCCTTCTTCCTTACTTTAGTGTAGGATATTAAAGTAGATCTAAAGCTAGAATTGAATGAACTCACTAGCCTTTAATTCAGAATCTACCACTGTAGGAAGCAGATATCAAATATGTATTTTTCTTCTTTTCCTCCCTCCACTTCTCCAGACAACTGAGCCATTTTGAAAAACAATCCAGAACAAGAGCGTGATGCTTGAAAGTATTTATTTTTTTTATATATAGTCTTTACAAATATATTCTCTAGACTATTACCTGAAAAAATGGTGATATTTGGCCAAGGTAATCATATTATTTCTTACAGTTTCATGTATGTAACATGCCAACTTTTAAGCATCATATAGACTTCCAGACTAGGTTTAAAGTGCTAACTTGTCTGTGTGTATCATTTTTCACAGTGTGAACCAGTAAAGTAGATAATGATTTCCTGTGGCTTCTGACTAGGTCACTACCACTGTAGGCAAGAGCAGCTTTAGACATTTTGGAAATTTTATAAATGTTCTGGTGGCAATACTTGCAGAAGTACTTGCTTTTTAAATGTAGAATAGTGTTTTTTGTTTGGTCGGTTAGGGTTTTTGTTTTTTGTTTTAGATAACTATTTTGAACTATGGCCTTGAAACAGAGTGTCTTTACTAAAAGAAATAGAAGGCTGAACCTATAAAATTGCAGGGAAGAAGAAAAAGGAATTCACATTTATAATACTTTTATTATTTATTTCTGCTGTTTTCAAATTTCCTGTTTCCAAATTTCCTGGAGAACAAAATACTTATATATTAAATAATCTCTTCTTATTTTCGGATACAAGAAATCAGACTTTAAAATGAAAGAATATGGTTTGGTGAATTTGATTAAAATACTTTATGTGTGAATAAAATAGTTCATTCTTTATAAAACTGTTCAGTAAAAGTTAATTTAATAAATTTCATTTATATTTTAAATATTAGGTTGATGCAAAAGTAATTGTGGTTTAGGACCATGAATTTTAAATCATTATAACTAGACTCAAACACATCTTTGTTAATCAAAATAGGAACCATTACAATCAACACAGTTTTGCCAACGAGAAATAAGTTTGTTTATTTCTGTAGTATAAAAATCCATGCTATGGGATTCCACGAACTCTTGGAAAGCATGTTCTTCATCCTGCTGGTTGTGGAAGCGTTTTCTCTGCAAAAAGTTATTGAGATGCTTGAAGAAGTGGTAGTCAGTTGGCGAGAGGTCAGGTAAATATGACAGATGAAGCAAAACTTCGTAGCCCAGTTTGCTCAACTTTTGAACCACTGATTGTGCAACATGCAGTCGGGCATTGTTGTGGAGAAGAATTGGGCCCTTTCTGTTGGCCAATGCTGGCTGCAGGCGTTGTGGTTTTTGGTGCATCTCATTGATTTGCTGAGCATCCTTCTCAGATGTGATGGTTTTGCTGGGATTCAGAAAGCTATGGTGGATCAGACCGGCAGCAGACCACCAAACAGTGACCATGACCTCTTTTTGGTGCAAGTTTAGCTTTGAGAAGTGCTTTTGGAGCTTCTTGGCCCAACCACTGAACAAGTTGCTGCCAGTTATTGTATAAAATCCACTTTGCGTTGTATGTCACAATCTGATTGAGAAATGGGTTCTTGTAGTTGCATGCAAGAAGTACTTCAAAATGATGATTTTTTTTTTTTGATTCTTGGTCAGCTCATGAGGCACTCACTTGTTGAGCTTTTTCACCCTTCCAATTTTCTTCAAATGCCAAATGACTCTACTAGAACGGTCAACATTGAGTTCTTTGGCAACTTCTCATGTAGTTATAAGAAGGATCAGCTTCGATGATTGCTCTTAGTTGGTCGTTGCCAACTTCTGATGGCTGGCCACCATCCTCCTCATCTTCAAGGCTTTCTTTTCCTTTGCAAAACTTCTTGAACCACCACTGCACTGTACGTTTGTTTGCAGCTAGTGGGCCAAATGTGTTGTGAGTTGTCTCCGCTGCTTTAGGTCCCATTTTGAACTCAAATAAGAAAGTCACTCAAATTTGCTTTTTGTCCTACATCATTTCCATAGTCTAAAATAAATATAAAATAAACAGCAAGTAGTAAGTCATTAGCAAAAAAAATAAAGTGAGAAATGTGCATTAAAATGATGTATAACATAGCCACATTTATTTAAAAATGTATTCCAACATCAAATGGCAAGTTTCAGCAATGCTAAAACTGCAATTACTTTTGCACCAACCTAGTAAAAAATGACTTATCTGCTATTCAGTTATTTATTGAATTCCTATATTATACTATGCACTTTATGTCATATTCAATAATAGATTAACTTAAAGTTTTTCTAGTGGAATGTATGCAATCCATGTTATAAAACATTTTATAAGCGCTTTTATTTTTAGTTAGACATCTTTTTTGTTCTCCTCATTTTTGATTTTTCCTACCCATGATATGGTATCATGGAAAAATGTTAACTACTAAATACAGAAAATTGGAGAAAGCAAATCTATAATTCAACACAAGGATTCATTTTAAGACATGTCTTACTTAGTCACATTGACTTTAACCAGTTTTAGTCTGTAAAAAGGCCCTTGAGTGTTACTCTGAATTTATAAAACTTAGAAACAAGCATATAAATGTCTGTGTAAGCATAAATTTATCTTTACTTTTGCATGTAATATTTAAAATTCTAGTTTGATACATTTGCAGGTAAACTAATTTGGGATCATTGGTGATCATTTTTATATTACTGAATAGCTCTTTAATTTGATTATCTGAATAATAATATATTGTCTTGAATTTGAAGACTATTCCAAATCACTGCTTAAGTAATAATAGAAGAAAGCATCTAAATGCTATTTTAGGGGAAGAAAAAACTTCTCTGCCTTCTTAGATTTAATAGCTGAAGTCTTGGAATTAAACTGAGCAAAGGCAGATTAACAGGACATAAGGTTTATTTCCTATGCACATGGGGAGGAGGGAAGTCACATAATAGAAGTAAAAACCCCAAGGAGGCAGTCAGACTAAGGCCTTATATACCATTTTAGTGAAGGATAATAAAGTTGAAGAAGAGACTAGACAAAGGAAAGGAAAGGAAAAGGAATAGCAGTTTTAGGCTTGGGAAGGGTGGTGAGTTAAGAAAAGGAAATGTATGGTAAATAAGGATAATTTTAGTAAGATTTGTTATACAGACTCAAGTCATCTCTGATGATGAGAGCTGTCTGTGAACTTATAGTCTCCTCTTCCTGATGTGGGAGAGGAATATACTTTTACATATGGAAATTTCTTTTTCAAATGTAAATTTCCTTTCTTAAAGGAAATTATGCTCTACTTTTAGGCAAAAAAGGGGAAGGCAGAGAACTTCTATGTTTGATGTTTTTTAATTGCCTAAAGTTCAAAATAATCCTTATGCCAGTATGGCATGTTTTGGACAGTAGCATATTCTATCTAGTCAAGAGAAAAAAAGAATTAAAGTTCAAATTTGTCATGTTTGACATTTCCATTGTAAAAATACAGGAAAGATGAAATTAGTGTGTGAATTTTATTTTGGATATATTGCTTATATATAATAATACTATATTAATCATAAGTTTACCTAATTTATTTTAATTCAGAATTATTTTGGGCAAAGCAAAATAATTAGTAATATGAGATGCAAGCAAATTGCTTTGTGAAGATGATTACTTACACAATTAATGGAAACAATTATGGACTTAATGCTGACTATTGAATAGCCAGTATTTGCCTTGAATTAGAAAATGTCATAGATTGCCATACCATTTGCAGCCACCAGTCTCACTTCTGTCACTACATCTTTGTGCTTGTCCAGGATTTTCATCAGTGAGTAGAGTGTATTCAAAAACTCTCCTTTCCTTTTACCTCACTGCTATAGGCCCAGTAAAGTGCTTTACCTTCAACCATCTGCACAGAGCTCATGATTTGAAGGAAAGGCCATTATCTCTTCTTCTCAAAATGTTGGAGGACCCCATTCTCATGTGTCTGAAGCACCAATATTACACAAAAATTAATCTTGATTTCCATTTTTAAAACATGATTTTAACTAATTAATGCATGGATACATTCCTCCTTAAAAGTTATGATATTATAGTTAAGATTTAAGTTCGTTTTATGCCTTTGTCATCACTTCTCTCATTTTCTTAGAGGTAACTATTTGAATTTTGTATATATGCTTCCAGATCTTTCTCTATGTTATAAATATATATTATAGTATGTATATGTGCTTTTTCCTAAATGGTGTCACACCATACTATTCCATAATTTATGTTTGTGTTAAATAGTTTGTCTGAATGATTTATCCATGTTAGTCCCTATGGTCATTCCTTCAAACCATGAATATTGTTTATACTATAAAGCAGTTTAGTTATTTCCCTATCTGTGTATATTTATTTATATTTATTTCCATTTTAAAAACTACTTAACAGTGCTTAAGTGAACATTCTTATACATCTTTTCACGTGTACATGTGCCATGTGCAAGTGTTCCTAGAGTAAATACTGAGCATTTGTACATTTTTAATTTGAACCAACATTAAATGATTCTTCTCAATAACATTTTATCATATAATACTGTAGAAACTTAAATTAATTCTTTAAAATCTAAACATTGAATTTTCATCTCAAAAGCAGAGGAGAGGTTTATTCTGAAGCAGATGCATGACCCCACTCAGTAGTATAAGCCCTGGTCCTAAAAATAGACTAGCCATCATCTATAGCTGTAGGGGCCAACTGGTGTATTTTTAGTACAGTGAGTTTTATGAGCAGTGAAATTATGGATGAGATAAAATCAGGTGGAATTTACCTGGGGAAGATAATAAATAACCTGAATACAAACTCAGCAGACAACAGAAGATTCATGAGGGATAAAGTATTGTTTAAATTTAATTTTTATGAAAAGGTAAAGTCATGACTGTCCTGCAGATACAAAAATGAATACATACTAAAAATTTATTTTGCTCATAAGATATGAGAGAACCACGCAGATGTTATAATCAATTGAAAGGAAAAGTCAAAAGAGCACAAATTTATATGGAGTATAGGTATATTAAGGTGAATTGCATGTGGAGAGAAAACTATAATGATTTTTCCATTGAGAGGGGAGTAGGGAAGAAGTCAATTAAACCACCACTATATAAGAAAAATTTTATATACCAGTTGCCTACAACTTAGTACCAAAATAGTTAAAGACAGTGTACTGTGCTAGAATCTGGTAAGCTGGTTGGGTATGCTATAGATGATACATGTTTTTTGTTGTAACACAAACATTTTCCGTGCTGTGAATAAGTATCTCAACATTGCTAAAAACATTACCAGACTTGGCAGCCAGGCTGTGTGAAGAACTAAGGGAGGTAATCACGAAAAAGATAGCCTTTGAGTTGCTTTGGGCACTGTTTTATTTAACCTAATTCAGATGAGTCAGTGTCAAACAGAGGACTTGGTCCCTTTTTGTAATTCCTGAGTAAGAATCTCAGTTTTGCCTTGAGTGCTACCACTTGAATAAGTAACCCTGAACAACATACCTAACCTCTCTGATACTCAGTTTCTTTACTACCACATCTAGCAATCCCACTTCTGGATATTTGTCCAAAGGAAGTAAAATCTGAATGTTGAAGAAATGTCTGCACACTCCCCTGTTCATTGCAGCATTATTCACAATAGCCAAGATATGGAATCAACCTAAGTGTTTTTCAGTGAATGAATGGATTAAGAAAGTATGGTGTGTGTGTGTGTGTGTGTGTGTGTGTGTGTGTGTGTGTGTGTGTGTGAGATGGAATACTATATATTCCATTCCAGTATACAGTAGAATACTATATATTTCAAATTGAATACAGCCTTTAAAAAGAAGGAAATCCTGTCATTTGCAACATGAATGGACCAGGAGGACATTATATTAAGTGAAATAAGCCGGGCACAGAAAGACAAATGCTGCATGATCTACCTGGTTGAATCTAAAAAGTTAAATTCATAGAAGCAGAAAGTAGAATAGTGGTTACCAGGGTGGGGTGGGAGGTGGGGAGATATTGGTTAAAGGATAAAAAATTTCAGTTAGGAGGAATAAGTTCAAGAGATATATTATACAATCTGGTGACCATAGTTAATAATAATGTATACGTGAAAATTGCTGAGGGTATATTTTTAAGTGTTTTGACCACAAAAAAATATGTGAGATAATGCTCATATTAATTTGCTTGTTTTAGCCATTCTACAATATATACTTATATCAAAGCGTCATGCCATATACCATAATATATGTACATATGTACAATTTTTGTCAATTATAAATACTGAGAAAAGGTGAACTTTGCCAAGAAAAATAAATAAAATGAGAATAATACTATCTTATGAGGATCAAGTGGAATAATTCCTATCTTATTTTGAGGATTAAATGATCTTTAAATGTAAGTTAAATACATAGCAAATAGTAAGAGCTCAATAAATATAGTCCATGGTATCACCAAGTTATCTCCTAGGGAAAAGCTCTTTGCATTCCTGTGATTTTGCAGTCAGAGCAGGTATCTTGTCATTCAGGACCCAGTTTAAATGTCATCTTTGCAGAGAGGGCTATCCTGACCACGCAATTGAAAGACCTCACTAGTTCTCCCTTTTGTTACCCATTCTTATTTTCACTATAGCCCTTATTGCTACTTCCTATTTTCTTGTTTTCTTTAGGGTTTTTTTTTTTGCCCCAAGCGTGTTCACAGGATCCTGTTTTCTTTTGTAACTTCTCCTTCTTCATTGTATGTCTTTGTTAGAATGTTAAGTTCCAAATGAATTATGATAATTTTGATCTTATTCAGTGATGTGTACCCTGCAGATAGAAAAAATGGCTATGACATATTTATTGTTCAGGAAACGATTCTTGAATGAATGGGGCAAATGCCCTCTAAGGATATTCTGTCTACCTCAGTAAAAATGCCTCACAATCTGCCCTGCTAAGTCTTCCTTTGCTGGTGCCAGCACACTTGCCATGAAAAGCCAGGGAAAGGTAAACTGGTTAGGGAAAAGCTGATGGGAGAACAGAAGGGCAAGATTATGTGGAGATGTTAACAGAACAGCAGAACAGAGACTCTGGAGGAACAGGAAGGGAGAGCAGTAGCAGGGGAGAGAAAGCCACAGTCTGTTGTGACACAATTGTGGCATTAAGGTTTTAGGTGTTTTAATTTACTCTTCAAAAAAGGAATGTGAATATTTTTTTCAGTTCATTAAATTCTAGAGTAGAATGAACAGTAGTTTAGTCCAACATTTTATATACCCAGCATTTTATAGATTAGAAACAGGTCTAGAGAGATGAAGTGACCAGTCCAAGTGGCACAAAAAAATCTTCTGGGAGAACTGGGAGTCCATACTCTGATCTCTAATCTTATTAAAATTCTGTTTTAAAAATATATGCTTTAGTTTATCACTTACACAGAATGTTGAGTTATGTTGTGCACATTTGCATTTTCACAAATAAACTTTTTTTCTCCTTTCCCAATAGGTAGAAAACAGACCAAAGTATTATGGAAGAGAGTAAGTATGGATTCTCAGAAAACATTTTATAGATTGGCATATATAAAAGAGACAGGTAAATGGCTTTTAGTAAAAATAAAAGCAAGATGGAGGAAGTATTCAAGTTTGGTGGAGTTGAATTTTCTTTTTTAAATTATAAATGTAATTATTCTAATTGGTGGAAAATATAGAAAATAATGACAAATTCTAATCTCAGGGTGGTTTTTCTTTTAAAAATAATGACAAGTACAAAGAAGAAAATAGCATGTATTTTGCGTATACAAAAATGTATGTGCAGTAATGTTAAAGAGGCAAGCCATATAAGTAAGTACATACTCCTAGAAGTGTATGAGGAAATTGTATGTATTTGTGTGTGCATATACATAGTAGGTGTATAGATATACACACACACACACATACATATGTTAGGATATGGGTGATTTATTCTATATTTATACCTTTATTTTTTAGATTTTCTATAAGTAGTAGGTCTTTTATTTATTAAAAAATTGCAAATCATGCTACCTAGAAACAACTAGTGTTAACATTGTGAAGTATTACCTTTTTTATTATTATTTTTTTTATCTTTTTAACTTCCTCAGCATACAGAATGAAATATTACCTTCTGTAGATCTATTTTCCTAATGTTTTTTTATAAAATTGAGATTTTATATATATAATTTTATAGCCTGATTTTCCATTTAATATTGATAATGAGCATTTTTTCTGTTTTGTGAAAAATGCAACAATTTTTAAAGTCTTTAATTTTCTGATTACTAAAAACCAAAAATGTAGCTTTTCAGGGAAAAGAATAAAAATCACCTATAATCCTATCATTTCCCAAATAAAATCATTTGTGTTTTATGACTGGAGATCATGTCAGATAAACAGCAGTGTACATAGCAAATCTTTTAAATTATTTGAAATTCTGTATAAGTTTTCAAGACCCTTGTGATGAATCACAGGTACCTACTTGTGAGTTGAGAGAAAGGCGATTCTGAAGTGGAAAACTACTGGTGTTCTTTGCAGTTGTACTGTAATTTATATAGTCTCCTGTTTTTGGCAGTTGTGTTGCTTTTACTATACTATTAGAAGTAACATCATAAGAAATATCTCAGTACATAAGGTTTTGTGAGGGGTAGAAATTTTAGGTCAACTCATATGAATAGTTTTAAAGTTCTTTAAATATCATTGTCATGTTTTGTTCTACAATTTGCTTTCTTGAGTTTGATTTTCTTTTGAATTAATCCTTTTTTTAACAGATAGATACTATATTTTACTAACTTTATTAACTGATGTCATGTAAACTAAAAACATATACCAATATGCTAATCTAATGGTGTATGTTACTGCAAGGTATAGGTTACCATCTTTTTGTTTCCAGCAGGTTCAGAGTGTTAACCTATGGACCTAGTTCTCAAAGATTGAGAAATTGATGGAGATGAGAAATTCAGGAGCCCATTATAAACCTAGCTGTTAAAATGATCAAGAATTGAACATGCCTACCATGGTCTGTTTTTAGACTTAAATTGAGAGAGACCGAACCATTCCTATGAGGAAGAACTCTAGAAAATTGCCACTTGTCTCTAGTAAAGCTCCTAAATTATTAAGGTGCTATTTCAGGACCTTCTAAATACATCATTCCAAATTTAAGAGACTATTGTTTCTTTTGTACCAGTGAAAGATGCCAAGTTTCTTTTGAGCAATAGGTCAATGCTGTTATTGTAGGAGAGGAAATTTCCTACTCTCTTCCTGTTTGATAGCTGGGTCTATGAAATAAACTAGCAACAGGTAGATTAACAGGAAACTAGGTATACAAATTTATTAATTTTTACTATTATGTGTACAGGAGTATCACAGAAAAAATAAAGTGAATACCTCCAAAAAAGTGAGATTTGAGAGCTTATGTAGCTCATCTTAATAGGGAAGGGGAAAGTAAATGATTTTTAGGAAAAATGACTGGGCCCATAGAAGAATAGATGGGAGTTATGCTAGTTTGTGGCAAAGTTTATCTGGGTGTGATGTAGAATTTTAATTTCCTCTCCTGTGATAGGAGAGGTTGATGGTTTCCCTGGTTGATGAAAGTCATGGGTAGGGGATTGGTGATGGTGGAATTCCTTTTGAAGATCTGTCTTTAGGTAGATAAGGGGAGTTCAAAGAAAGCCTCTCCCTGCATTTGGTATTTTTCAAGTGCCTTCTGCTCAAAATAATTTCAGTACACCAAAGTAGCATATTTTGGGGTGACATGTTCTGAACGCCTTCATTATCTTTGAGTTACTGAAAATATAATATATTTGTAAGTTCTTTGTAAACTGTAAATCACCATACAAATGTAAGATAGTTTTATTTTTTTAATATGTGTCACCACTGATATTTTTTCCTTATCAATGTTTGTCATATTGCTATAGATGAATCTAGTGTGTCTGTGTAAAGAGTGTGTTATTTATATTTATTCTTCCTCCTTTTTTCCATGTTAATCAATGATAAGATCTTAGCAGAGAGTGAAAGCAAGTATTATAGTTATTTGCTTTGGACTTGAATATGCAGTAATGCAGATTATGCACATTATTGTGCAATCATTCCAATTAAGGACAACCCAGGGTCCTGGAAAATTGCCAATGTAGACTCAGAGCCAGAATTTTGGAGCAGTGTTACTAATGGAGAGAAAGGAAATGGGACACATTTCTGTATATTTTTTTTAGCAAGTTCATATGGTTAAATGGCTACATAAGAAAGAAATTGTCCTCTAGAGAGAGGTGGTTGATCTTCCCTTAGATGGATGTGAATTTTGATACCATGGTTGTTAACTGGATTGGATCACTACTTAGGTGCTGTTCTTATCACTACAGAGAAGCTGGCCAGGAGCCAGGCCCAGAGAAACACAAGCATAGTTAAACCCCAGTGCTTCCAGCTGCATTATATGGCAATACTTTGTCTAGAAAACAACAGGGGAAGGTGGGGGTTTTGTTTTATTGAAAAATGTGGAAAGCACACAGTTTCTGAATTGACGTTGTTTCTTAGGTTTCACGGCATGATCTCCAGAGAAGCCACCGACCAGCTCTTGAGTGTGGCTGAGGGGAGCTACCTCATCCGGGAGAGCCAGCGCCAGCCTGGGACCTACACTTTGGCTTTAAGGTTGGTCATGGGCCTGCAGTTATAACTGTGCTTCATTTAAAACCCTCTTAATAGAGGGCTTTAAATTTTAAAAGCATCCAGCATGTAATTGAATTGGTTCTTGTTTTCTTGGGACCTAATTACCATTTTAATAGCTTGGAGACCCTTTAAAAATTCCTCATGAATGGTAGCACTCAGTAATTAAGAATTGAAAAACTTTTAAAGCATTTTTGTGGTAGCTACTTCCTTCCATTCCATCTTACCCCTTCTCTCCCTGTCTGTCTTGTTGCGTCGGCTTTCATCAGATTTCTTGAATAAGGAAAAGGACTTAGGGAAAGATCTTTGTAACCCATAAAGCTAAAGGCAATGTCATTCCTCTTAGGTTGGCTTTTGGTTGAAGCAGCATTTCTTAGGAACTCTTGGCTCTTCCCTATCAACTGAACTTTGCCTATTCTGTCTGTTCCTAGCTTACAGTACAATGCCTAGAAACAAATATTTCTGTTAACCTTTTAATAAGAGCCCAATAATAAGAACAGTAAAACAATAGGAGCTTATCTATTGGGTTTACCTGATGCCAGGCCTCTAACCTCATTTAATCCTTGCAACATTTGTTTACTGTTATCATCCCCAGTGGACAGATGAGGAAACAGAGGGCCTGGAGGCTGAGTAACTTGGCGAAGGTCATACTTTTAAGAAGTTGTGCAGCTGGTATTCGAATCCAGACTGTCTGGCTCAGAGTCTAGACTCTTATTCTCTCTACACTACTGCTCTCCAAAGGCTTGCAGTAGTTATCTATTATCTTTGTTCATCCCTTCATTTATATACATTCATCTGTTCTTTGGTAAAGACTTAAAAGTAGCAACTCTTAAAGAGGTCAAAGAAATGACATTTCTTTTGGTAGCCACAAATAGAGAATAGAAAGATGACATTAATATTTAAGACTAACATGTCTAACTCCATCTCCAATCACTTGTGCCTGTGTGAGTGAGCAGGGATTGCTTTTATTCCTTTCCACAGATTTAATATTAATCTCTCTGATAAAAACCATGATATAATTTATTTTATACTGAATTCTGAATCATTTGCATACCTGGAGAATAGCTTCTCATGGGAGTTCATGTTCATGGGAATTTGTTTTTTGTGGCAAATTATAAAGTATAAATCCCCCTTTAATTACTTAATTTAATTATAATGTTTTCCAGGTTTAAATTGTAGTAAATGAGGAAGGGGAGAATGTGGTCTAGCGATTCACATACCTATTCGATTTGCCATTGATTGAATTGGAAGACTGATTTGGGGCAAATCACAGAATTTCTTGAAGTTGGTTTCTGCATCTTTCTACTCCTAACATTTTATAATTCGGTAATTCTGTACCACTGCATTTCCAAATGTTTGGTAGTTTGGTTGTCTGGGGTAAATAAGCCTTGACGTAAAGGATAGAGGACCAGGATAAAGGAGGAGGGAGGAGGTGGGGTAAAATAGGAAATAAGAATCTGCACAATACTCTCTTTCTTTCTTCTTTGTTGCTGTTTCCCCTACCTTTCTCCAAGATCACATAGAAATTATAAAACTTTAGTTTGAACCCAGGTATGCCTAATTGCAAAGTTCAAGTATTAATACTATCCATTATACCATATTACCTCTCATAATATGTCTGTCATGTAGTTTTCACTGGCTAATACCGGCAAATACTTGAGGGCCAAAGATTAGTTTGGGGGAAAGTAGTGCCCAAACCTTCCAAGCTCTTCTTCATTCCCACCTTGCCCTCTCTCATTCTACTTGTGGCTTTAGGTTTATAATCACTTCCCTTCCACTCTGACCCAATAAATCTTGATGGGAGTGTTTTAAATTCATAAGTCTTGGGTAACATAAGGCCTTTTTTTGTTATTGAAAATAACCATAAAATCATTGCTTGGGAAAGAAATGGCAGTGAGTATAAGGGGCTATAGTGAAGGTAGGGAGAGGAATTTGTAAATATGAATCGCAAGTAATTCATATACAGAGATATGATTGATGCTTTTCTTGTTTTAAACTAGATGTATGACGGAAGCATTAGGCAGAATATGAAATAGAAGTTTTATTGATATATGTATTACTCTTATCTGATACTCCTGTTTCAACTGATAATCCAGTTCACAATAATTTGTTTTGTTTTCAGTGTAGGGGGTAGCCAGTTTGTCTAGTTCATAGTCATTGATGTTCATTATGCATTTACCATTAACCAAAAACTATGAAATTAGGAATAAGTCTTTGAACTCTGTTTCTCAATAGGCTCTTCAATCTCAGTATATTCAAAATTGAACTCATCACTTTTCATTCCAAATATAATATCTACATTTCTTTTATTATCTAGTGACACTATTAATTCAGTCAGTTCCATAAGATAGAAACCAAGAAATCATTTTTCTTTTTTTTCCTTAGGTCTGTTTTAAGATGCAGGCCCAGGCCCTTCATTTAGAGGCCCTCATCTTACATTATACCACTTATCAAATATATACTTTTTGCTGTTAAAATGTGTAAATTTTTTAAAAAGTATAAATTGCTTTTGTACTTTAGTTTTGTAGGTTTTTTATGTGTGTTTGGAAGCCATGCCTTTCTCTTTATATTTCATACCTTTTCTTCGACCCTGGAAAGCCCGAGGTACTGTGCCTGTACTATATAATGGTTAAGAGGGCTTTTTCTTTTTGTTTATCCTACACAGCCAAAAATCAACCATCTTATTTCTTAAGTACTTCTCAAAATTTCCCCTCCTTTTCAACTCTTAAGCCACTTCCTGCACTAGTTTAACAACCACCTGAGGAGTCTCCAAATGTCTAGCCTTGTCCCTTCTAATATATCTCCCACTGTATTATAAATGATCCATCTTAAAATCTGATGGGATGATCAGCAAGGTTATTGGGTGGAACAGAGTTTCAAAGAACATACCTTCCTCTGTCAGTGGCATCTCCCCTGCACTTGCAGGGCGTGACTCTCCACTGAGGACGTTTGTGTGTGATGTGAGGTGCTCTTTAGGGGAGTATAGATTCCACGTATGCTGTCGTAGTACCAGTTTTCTGCAGTAAGAGGTTCTCACCGTATGGCATGGCAGGCATTCTGTGGATGAGATCTTTTTTCCCCTCTTCAGTTGCATCTTCTTCTACACCCCACCTCAGCCTTATAGGCCAGGCCTTATCTGGCTTTTCTGTTTTTGCTCATTTTCATTCTTCTTCATTCAGGAAAAATGACTGTTACTCATAGAAAGTGTATTATACAAAGGGAGCCTATCGATAGGCATTTGCATGTTTAGAGAGTGTAGTTAAAAAGAAGATGCTGGCCTGGGCACTAGATTATGACTCATGAAGTGTTTCAAAGTAACCTTGAGGTTTTCTGTATGTTGATTTTGACAACATTTGGATTAGTGATAGTTTAATGAGATATCATGGCAGATATCAATTATACATAACCTAGAATAAGAAATTTAGTTGAAAACATATTTTCTTTATGGTTTTTATAGTTTTTGAACTAATTATTTAAAAGATATATTTTATAAGTCATTATATAATTTTTCTCACTGAAAGAAAAATTATTAGGCTTGGTTTGGACATTTTCTATTGGCCTGACTTCCAGTTTCCTAGTCCTGAGTTCTGCTACTTCTGATCTGCTGTTAAATCCACCCATTGAATTCCTAATGTCAGGTAATTTTCATTTGCTTCTTAGAAATAGTGAATTAAGGAGGTTAAAAAACTAGTGGAAGGCTAATATGAGTGATCATATGAAATGACCTTTTAAATATGGGGCATCTGTTTTCTCATTATCACCACTATAAAAGTCTAAATAATTTCTAGATATAAATGCAGTTAAAGCCCATTCATGACTAGTTTTTGTTTTACTGTTTTTATCTGAACATTTCATGTTTTTATCTTAAAAAATGAGATTTCTATGAATGCAAAAAAGCCTTTATCAGTTCAACAAATATGTAAGTGACATTTTCATCCTATTGGCTATTTACTTTTCCTGCCTTAACTAAAATATGCAAATAGGTGAATTATAGCTGAACATTAGAATCTTAATATTGTTTCTTCTAAGTCATCCATTTAATGTAGGGCATATTTGCTTGGACTCTGTCCAAGAGTTTTCTTGGAAATATAAAAAACATGTCCTTATATCAATATTGCACATTTACTGTGGCATAAGACTGAAAATATGCATTACTTTGATGTATTCTTGGGCTCACTGTCAACATTGATTCCCTTTGATATAAAATATCCCCTTTTCATAATGGCTTAAGCTCCTAAATATTTTTTAAAAATCTATCACAAAGTAATTACAATTATCTACTTTTACTGTTAGAACTTTGGAAATGAGTTTCAGTATAGATTTAGAGTCAGACAAACCTGAGTTCTAGTTGCCTAACCATATTTTATATATTTAATCTTTTCAAGCTTTAGTTTTCTATAATAATTGTAAAATGGGAATAATAATCCCAGTATGTCTCAAAAGAGAACTTGTTAGTCTGTTATCAGTAGCATCCCACTTTTAAGAATCATATTCTCTATCAGCTGCAAGTATTATCTAACATTCAAAATAAGCAGACTCTACTGGCTTAAACATAAATTGTGTAAGGAAATATCTCACATAATGAGAAATTCAGAAATGTAATAATAGTGTGGATGATCAGTATCCCAGTGATGTTACGAAGCATTTGAGATCTTTCTGTTTCTGTTCATGGGCACTCGCAGCATCAACCTTAGTCTAAGGCTGGCTTTCTTTTTCATGAAAAGGAAGCTGCCTGGGAAATCAAAGCTTTAGGCTTTCTTGTTTATGACCAGCAGGAGAGTATAAGGGAAGCTCTCCTCTCCTGTGCAGTATGTATCCTTCCCTTCAGGTTGATGAGGCTACTATGAGTCTCCCTTTCCCACCCCTGGCCCAATGACATCTACAGGGAAGTACATGTACTGATATCTTGTCTAACTAGCATCTGCTCCTAGAGCTGGAAAATGGGTCAGCTTCTTCTGGAAGATGAGGCTTTGGGAGGAATACTGAATGACCAAACAAAATCTGGTTTTCTTTTCTTGTTTTAAATGAAGGAAGAAGGTTGAAGGGAAGGAAGGAAAGTAGATACCAGTTAGACAGTTAACTACAGCCAGTACAGTGTTATAGGCTGTACTTATTAAGATAGTTTCCTTTTTAGGCATTAAGAGTCAACCTATGGTGTAATTTTTCAAATGTTTTCATTTTGGTCAAACTCTTATTAAAGTAGTATATCTAATTTTAGCTTCAGTAAATACTTTAGTAAGAAAATCAGATGTAAGTTCCAGAGAAAATTTTGTGAGAGGCCAGGCTCCAAAGTTTTGTAAGTTGTTTTGATGATGCTCTTTGGCCTGTAGTGTTTTAAAAACTTGTTTTGAAGTATTATTTTCCAAATTGACTTTAAGATAATTCAGTATATTTTTTAAAGGTTATATGGAAAACCCAATTACCTACATACATAGTGAGTGTGATGCACACTGTCTGGGGGATGGACACGCTTGAAGCTCTGCCTCGAGGGGGGAGGGGAGACAAGGGCAATGTATGTAACCTTAATGATTGTACCCCTATAATACTCTGAAATAAAAAAAAATTTTTTTAAAACCCCAATTATCTTACTAATTTTAGCATAGTGAAATCCATAGCACTTTTGATTAATATATACCTTGAAATACTTATCCCTGGTATGTCACTAATACATGTCAAGGCCTTTCGTGGAAATCAGGGGTTTAGTCTTCATGGTTAAATTGGATAATTAAAATAATTCCCCAGATAACTGGATCGTCAAAAACAGCAGCATTTATTGAGCTTCTGTATCCTGCCAAGTACTATTCAAATGGGTCATGGTAGAAGACATTTAAGCTGGCACTTAAAGGTACTCTGAAAGTTTACCGGGTAGAAGGGGTAGTTTGTGAGGAAAAATGAGCATTTTGGGAAGAAGAAATGGTCAAGACAGGAATATATAGAATAGCATGTAGCATTTGGTATATGGCAGACTGCTGAGGATGGAGGGGTGCAGGGAATTTTAGCAATAAGTGTGCCAGGAGAGCCTGGTATCTTATGTTTAATAATATAGACTTCATCTATAGGAAATGGTAGTCTCTGAAGGCTTTTAATAGAAGGCAGTGTGGGTACATTTGCAATTTAGAAAGATCATTGTTGGAGCAATAAGAATGATGAGTGGAAAGGGTGGTGGGAACTAAATTTTACCAGAATTATTTAGATAGTTAATTTAGTAAGCAGTTTTTCTTTGGCTATAGAGAACTGATCTTTTAAAAGGTTGCTAGATATCTTACAGGTTTTAAAGGTTCACTTTGAAGAGAAATGTTTTTTCTATCCTCTTCCCCTCCCCCCACCTCATTTATTTATTTATTTATTTCTAAACCTCAATATACACCAGAGAAGAGAAATGTTAGCTCCAAGTTTGGCAGCTCTAGAGACATTTCTGTTAATCTGATTCATTTTAGCTTCTCTAAATTGGGAAAACAACAAAGTGACATGTGCAGGAGTCTTAATAATCCCCAAATCCTGTATCAGGATATTCTAGGACAGATTTGGACTTATTCCAGAGAATGTCTTATACCTACAAAATACTTGGCTCTTTCCTGTTGATTTTATGCTGAACATCAAGATAAGAATTATTTGAAAAAAAATTAAATAATTGAGAACAAATGAAAATTTAAACACTGAAAAAACATTTGGACAAATTATATTTTCTTTTAAATTATATTATATTTCTTATTTGATAAATCTGAAACATGTATAGCCTATGTCAATCTGAAAAATAAAATTTATTATATAGAACAGTATTGTAGCGTCATGCTACTTTTGTAAAATTTTGTATCTATTGATTGGTATATTTGTAAGTAGAGGTGTCTAATAGAATGATCACCAAAATGCTTAGTGTTTATCTCTAAGTGCTGAAGTTAAAGGGGATTTTTACTTCTTTGTATCTTTTGAGTTGCCTGACTTGTTTTTATGATGCATGTATATCATTTTACAATCAGAAAAAACTCAATAGGGCTGTTTTTGTTTTGAGAAGAAATGAATTAGCTACAACCTTGGATCAAAATGAAAACCAATACCTCCTAAATTTTTGAAGAGTTGATTATAAACAGAATGTATCAGCTTATTTAAATAATTCCTCAGAAGCAGCATTGGCCAGCCCTGGGGCAATAGAAAAAGAAGTCATAGAGGCCTGTGTTCATTCAGGTCTGTGAGGGAGTGGGGTCCTGGCTGACACTGGCACTGCTGTCTCTAGCAGGGAGACCGACGGGGTGCTATGTGGGTCTCTGCCAGTAAACATAATCAATTGCATTTTTTTCTTACGGTACTCCTCAGAGCCTGTGAGTATTGTTAACAGGACTATACTGCATTTCCGAAACTCACTTGACCATGAGACCCCCTTTTCATAGAATCTGTCAGTGGAGCACACTTTGAGAATGTTCCATTGAACATTTGCTTCACTCAGTTCCTCTTGCTCTGGATCCATGCTCACCAAGCAACCTTCTGATTAATGGCTTCCCATGTGGTCTATCTATAGGGAGAGAAAACTTAATAGGTGTAGGCTGAGTATTGAGAGCCTTTGAGTTACTTCTCATTTTTGATTAACAAATTAAGATTAAATGCTGGGAGTAGAGGGAGGGAAAGAAGGAAGAAAACAGGTTTTTTTCTTTTTGGCAAATTCGGATTAACATATACTGTCCGTCTCATTTTTTTCTCTTTTTTTAATATACCCTGTTTTTGATCAGTGAACCTAAAAGACTGTCTGCTAAAGTGTTAAATTGATAGAGAGAAAAATGTTAAGGGCTAATTGCCTCACTGATTCTTTTTCTTCCTGTTTTCTGATTTTCTTTTCTTCCTGGACCAAAAAAGAGTGTTATGAAACATCTACCTACCACAACCAAGCACTGTTTCGATGTATTACAAAATTGGACCTTTTTTTCCTAGCTCTTTTTGCTAGCATGGCTTTTGCATATTCTCATATCTTACTCGATTTTTTTAATAGTTTTTTGAGTTATAAGTAACTTACCAATTCATCCACTTCAAGTGTACAATTCAATGGTTTTTAGTACATCTACAAAGTTATGCAATATAGCAATTTTAGAACATTTTGTCACCCTGAAAAGAAACTTTATACCCATTTGCACTCACTTTCCATTTCTTCTCAGCTCTCCTAGCCCTAGGTAACCAGGGCTTATGTGCTTTTGTCTCTATAGATATATATATACGTTGAACATTTGATATAAATGAAATATGTGAGCTTTTGTGACTTCTTTCCCTTAGCATAATGTTTTTAAGGTTAATCCTGCAGTACTTCTCAGAGCCTGTGAGTTTTGTTAACAGGACTATACTGTATTTCCTAAACTCATTAGATCATGAGACCCTCTTTTCGTGGAATCTGTCAGTGGAGCACACTTTGAGAATGTGTGCTATAACATATATCAGTACTTTTCCTTTTTATTATTGAATAATATTAGAAAAATATGCCAGTGTATGCATATAGCATATTTTGTTTATCAATTGATGGACATTTAGGTTTTTTCCACTTTTTGGCTACTATAAATAATGTTATTGTGAATAATATTGTGTACAAGTTTTTGTATAGACATAGTTTTTATTTCTCTTGGGTATATACCTAGGAGTGAAATTGCTGGGTCCTGTTGTAACTCAAGAGTAACCTTGTGTGTGTGTGTGTGTGTGTGTGTGTGTGTGTGTGTGTGTGTGTGTGAGAGAGAGAGAGATAGACAGACAGACAGACAGACAGAGTCTCACTATATAGCCCAGGCTGGAGTGCAGTGACATCATCATAGCTCACTGCAACCTCAAACTACCAAGGTCAAGTTATCCCCCCGACTCAGCCTCCAAGGTAGCTACAGGCACATGCCACCATACCTGGCTAATTTTTTGTGGAGACAGGGTCTCACTGTGTTGCCCAGGCTGATCTCACTCTCCTAGCCTCAAGCAGCCCTCCTGTCTCGGCCTCCCAAAGTGCTAGGAGCTACCATTACTTTGGGAGGCATGAGCCACCTTGCCTGGCCAAAAGTAACCTTTTGAGGAACTGCCAAATTGTTTTTCAAATTGGTTATATCATTATAGTCCCATCAACAGTGTATGAAGGTTCCAGTTTCTCCATATCTTTGTCAATACTTGTTATTTATTTTTGAATATAGATATCCTAGTGGGTGTGAAGTGGTATCTCATTATGTCTCCATTTGTACCTTACTCTTGAATGGTACTTCACTTTTCAAGTTTTTATCCTCAGCAATGATTTTTATTCACTAGTATTCTGTCTATTTAAATTTCAGTTCTCTCAAAAGTAGGCATATGTAGCAATGGTAGAGAAAGACAAAAAAGCTGGTTTCAAGATTTATTTATTTTTTTTAATTTTTAAGGAATGGCATATGGCAGATTCCACTGAGCATTTCATTTAGGAGGAAGTTGAGTTTCAAGTACATTTTAGGGCTAAGCAACAGGAACTTTGCCTTAAGAGTATTCCTCTCTGACTCTCAGGTCATCTGCCTTGCAAATGGGAACTGGAATCTGACTTGTATGTCTACTTTAAGGTACAGTAAGGAGGCATACCAGATTCTGTTAATTTAAGATTGTTTTTTAGTGACCGGATAGAGCCCCAGAATGTGTTGATAATGTGAATCCTCTGCAAATGATTTGGCCCATCCAAATATTTTATTAATGGGCTTGACAGTTTTATAAATATTAATATAATAATAGCTAATGTTTACCAAGTACTTACTCTTCCAGGCATTATGGTAAATATATGAATTATTTTTCAGATTTCCCAATTTTTTTCATATTGTGGCACCCATTTTCTATTGTGGTGTGTGGTACATTGAGGTAAATGCACAAAGCTGATTGTAGTCCAGTGTGACTGGCCCAAGGACTTCATTGTGTCAGCTCCTTCTTGGCCTCCAAAAGGGTTAAACAGGTTTGATATCTCCTAACCTGTAACCTCTGTTCATGGCAACAAGTTGGAAAACTCAGTTTTATATACAGAATAAACCAATGTGGTAGATTCTGTTACATAATACGTTTTACAGATGAGAAAACCAAGGCTTAACTTGTTCAAGACAAAAAGCAGAGAAACTGAAAAGTATAACTTGTTAAAAACAACATCAAAAAGTAATAATAAAATAAGCAGACAGAGGGGCACTGCCTGTGGTGTGACCCCACAGCGCCTGCTCAGGGGAGATAGCTGAGGTCGGGCATGGGTGGGCTGATGGATTGGAATACATGCACTTGGGCTCTCCGCTGTTTGCCTGAGGTTCAGCCACACCTGATATGGTGTAAGGAATTCATTAGCCATGGATATATTCAAGAAAGGACTTTCAAAGGCCAAGAAGGGAGTCGTGGCCGCTGCTGAGAAAACCAAACAGGGTGTGGCAGAAGCAGCGGGAAAGACAAAAGAGGGCGTTCTCTAGGTAGGCTTCACAATCAAGGATGGAGTGGTGCATGGCATGACTACAGTGCCTGAGAAGACCAAAGAGCAAGTGACAAATGTCAGAGGGGCGTTGGTGACCTGTGTGACCTCAGTAGCCCAGAAGACAGTGGAGGGAGCAGGGAGCACTGCAGCTGCCACTGGCTCTTGCAAAAAGGACCAATTTGGCAAGAGTGAAGAAGGTGCCCCCCAAGAAAGTATTCTGGAAGATACACCCATGGATCCCGACAGTGAGGCTTTTGAAATGCCTTCCAAGAAAGGATATCAAGACTATAAATCTGAAGCCTAAGAAATACCTTTGCTCCCAGTTTCTTGAGATCTACTGGCAGATGTTCCATCCTGTACAAGTGGTCAGTTCCAGTGTGCCCAGTCATGACATTTGCTCAAAGTTTTTACAGTGTGTTTTGAAGTCTTCCATCAGCAGCGATTGAACTATCCATACCTGCCCCTGCCCACCACTCCAGTGCTTCCCTCTCGCTGAAGTAAATACCTGGTAGCAGGTCCTTGTGTGCTGTGGATCTTGTGGCTTCAAACCTAAAATGTTAAAACCAGTTAAAAACACCTAAGTGACTACCATTTATTTCTAAATCTTCACTATTTTTTTGGTTGCTGTTTTTGAGAAGTTGTGATTTATTATCATATATTATAAGATTTTTAGGTGTCTTTTGATGATTCTTTCTTTCCAACAATAATGACATATTGTGAAATTTGTTAATACATATAATAGTTAAAAAGAGCATGAAACTATGTACCATAAATATGAACTATGAAGTTTTACTGCTTTGTGATGTGTTTTATTAACTTTTATTTGTATATAAATGGTGAAAATTAAAATAAAATGTTGTTTCATTACAAAAAAATAAGTAGACAAGGGGTGTGATGTAGGAATAAACTCTTAGCTTTTAAGTCAGTGCCTTTTTAGTAATTAAAATTTTTAAAGTTATCAACATATTACCATTGTTATGAAGCAGATAAACCTTTGTTTAAGGCCTATAAGGATGAAATTTATTCCAACTAATTCTCAAGGGTTACATTTCTGCTCCCCACCCCTAAAAGAGAAAACTCAAAGTGACTCAAGTGTATTCAAAGTTTAATAGTTTAAACCAAAATTCCATTATAAGATCACTCATTGATAATTTGTACTTACAAAAATTATTTTATAGTAAGTTTGGATAACTTATTAAAGAAAAACTGCAATAATTCTCTATAAAAATAAGAGCATATTTGCTTCCATGTAACTTATTACATCTTTATGATTATGAAAGCAACACAGATACGGTAAAAAAATTTTCAAATAAAAGTGCCTGTGATGATAAATTATAGTACTTTCTTGCCACATACTTCTAGTACCACTCCCTAGAGATAACACCATTCACAATTATTTGTTTATCCTTTCAAGAAGTGGTGATGCATAAAATATACACCTATTTTTATGTCATATGTGTATATTATATTTTATTTTAAATGATAATTGCTAAGGGGTCACTAATCATAACAGCAAAGATGATCTCTAGTCTATGCAGGAGTTTGCCCTATTGTCTGCCTGATTACATGGTTGTGTGATAAACAGCTTATGACTGACAAAAGCTGTATTACTTTGTTTATTTAGTTTTAGGTGATTGGCAGTTTAAGAACATGTTGAGCCAGATTCTGTGAGTTTGGCTTCAGTGCTTATGATGGGAATTGATGAGTGGTGATAGAATGGTCAACCAGATGGTAAAATAGGACTCCTCTGTATTCTGTAAATGGAATTGGGATTTAATTTATTATGCCTTTGTGTTTAGAATGCTGATAAGATTCCATTAATCAGGGGATTCCTGTGAGAATGTTATTTAATCTTTACAGTTCTGAAGATTTAGTATGAAGAAACTATTGCTACTGTATTAGAAAATGATAAAATGCATTGAAGTAAAAAATGTAATTTTACTAAGGATTAAAAAGAACCTAATTAATTCCTAATTGAATCTCAGAATATTAGGTCAACTTTTAAAGTGAACTTGGCCAAAGCATTCCTGAGTAAAGCCAGAGAATCACAGAAGATATTGGTAAAGGGGCCTTCATACTTTTAAAATATGAAAATTGGTTGAAAGCTTTTTTTTTCATGTTTAAGAAGAAGGATCAAAAGGAACTAGGGAAGGATTATGCTGCTAGTAGGCGTTGACATGTAATGTACTGTGTGTTCTTTTGATCTGATAGCTCATGATAGGTTTAGTTGGTTACCATGGTTTCATTTCATTTCCTGCAAACCTTCTTGTTGTGCTATTTGGAATAAGTGGAAAATAATGTTCTACAGAATAATTTTTCAAAAATGTTTTTCTGCTTCTCTTAGTTAAGATTATCAATCACTTTATGGGAAATTTTTTAGATATAAGAATGGGTGATAACATACATGACAGTATCATTTAGTAGTCCCGAATTATCTAAAAATTGATACTGATAAAAGGGATAGCACAATTTACTTAAAAACGTAATACATGTTGTCAGTTCTGTAAACTTTAAAAAAGAAAACATTGGTATAATAATTCCAGTTTATATGAGATACCCTGAAAGTAATTGATATGACACAATGGGGAGTGGATAATTTAGCTTAAGGCATCCCTTATTTGAAAAAATAGATGTGTTCTTGAAAATGTGCTGCAAATTGAACTATATTGTAAATGCACAAGAGGAGGTAACTGTTAAAGAGATTAGTATTTTTTTCCATAACATATATGCAATGCAGAAAACATTTAAAATGTAGGAAAGCACAAAGAAAAGCAAGAAACACCCCTGATCCTACTACCCAGAGATAATCACTGTTAAATTGTGTATGAAGGCTGGGTGCAGTGGCTCATGTCTGTTATCCTAGCACTCTAGGAGGCCTAGGCGGGAGGATGGCTTAAGCTCAGGAGTTCAAGCTCATGAGCCTAAGCATGAGTGAGACTCCGTAGCTACTAAAAATAGACAAATTAGCCAAGTGTAGTGATGTGTGCCTATAGTCCCAGCTACATGATCAAAAGCACTAGGCTAAAGCGGAAGGCTAAAGGCAGGAGGATCACTTGAGCCCAAGAGTTTGAGGATGCAGTGAGCTATGATGATGCCACTGTACTCTACCCAGGGCAACAGAGTGAGACTCTGTCTCAAAAAAAAAAAAAAAAAAAAAAATTGTGTATAAAATTCTAGCATTTTCTTGAGTTATAGAGAAATAACTTCTTTCTAGGTACACTATTGTGTGGCCTGCTTTTTTTCAGTTAGCTGTATAACATTAATATTTTCTATGTCAATAAGTATATGGGAAGTTTGCTGTTTGAATTATTTCTACATAAAGTCAAGTTTCACCTTCCTTTTTTTTCAAACTCTGAATTTTACTTAATTGTATTTACTTATTTAAATTTAGGTTTATCCATAAACGCTTGGTTTTTATTAACATGTGGACTATTGAATAAAATGCAGAAAAGTAGGAAAAAGAAAGTATTAGGAAAGAAGCCATGAGCTGAGCACCTTTGGTGGGCTCGTACCACACTGTGCTGGCCTCTGTCTGTGGCATCACAGTCCCCCTGTTGCTGCCTCAAGCCAGCCTCACAATGCCAGTTCCGTTAGCACTCTAAATCAGGTGAGAGACAAACTGGCCCCTCAAGAATCCCTCCAAAAAGCAGAGTTGTTGGATGCATGTTTCACTCTTGTTCCTTCCACTCCCCTATCTCTCTCTACCCACAAGCTGCAAGCAAAGCTGAGCTATACTACCTTTGGGAAGGGGTTATTGTGGATGAAGCGAAATGACTCTTTTTGCCGTTTCAATGGGCCTCTTCTGGGCTTTGCCCTTGTCTAGTGTACTGCAACTTCTTAACTGATTTCTGAAGTCCTCATAAAGGTATTTTGGCCCATATATAGATACATTGCTCTTATCTTATTAAATACACTGAATGTTTCCTTTGATTTGTTTTGTCTTCTCCTCCCCCCCTTCCCACCCTTTGTTGTCCTTTCTTCCTTGAGTGGAACAGGAATCCTGTGAATGCCTCATGTTATCCTCAGGCTTAAATAGCTGCCCTATGGTTCTTGTCATCTTCCTGAGTGAGTGTCCTTTCTCCCCCTGCTTCCCATCTGCTCTTGTTTCAGACAATTGTGTTAGCTTTTGGCTCTATTTACGCTCTTAATTAAGGTCATTCACCAGGCTACAGATCGACCCCTCCTGCTAGGGCTTTCAGAATTTTTGTGCAGAGTTCCAATAGCTGTTTGCTGCCAGGGTTTTAGATTCCCTTAGAAATCTACTGATGACTCAGGTGTTTTGATATTTAGGATGGTACCTCATCTGCAAGGTTATATTCGAGTCGGTATTGAATATGGTTATGCCTAGTGCTTTTGATCATGTAGTTACTAAGTTATTTTCTGAAAAGATCTGTACATGTTCCTTAAATATACCCAGGTACAAGGCACCACTTATAGTAAATATGTATATGTCTTTAAAAATGAGCTGAGGTCATCCAGGGCAAAAACAGAGTTTTACTCATTTTGGTTTCCTTCATCCTTGTGCAGTGCTTGGTATATTCTAGGCTTATTCTACAGAATTGCATTGGATAATAAATTTTTAGACACAGAACACTTACCTGTGATACAGTTCTTTACATAAATAAAAAGTTACAGAAAGCCATTTTCCATTCTGTTTACCACTCTTGTGTAAGGATCTCTGAAGTGGGCAGATATTCATGATTTCTTTGCTGTGTTGCTCTAAAAGATACATAGCCTTATTATGCAGCTTTTGATGATCTGTTTGGCCCTGTGGTTTTAAATCAATATAGGTGGTCAATGATTCAGAATATGGCTTTGCAGTTAGCCTGCCCTGGATTCAAACTCTGGTTCCTGCATTTTCTGTGTTGACTTTGGACAGGTTACTTAATCTCCCTAAAACTCATTTTCCTTATCTATAAAATGAGGATGTAATAATAACACCTCATAAAGTTATTAGAGGGATTATTTGGGATAATGCACACATAGTGCCTGCAATATAACACTCAAAACATGTTAAATAGTATTACTAAAATAAACATATAAAGATACATTATGTATTACATATTAAGCCTTTTGCTTATTAGCCATTAAAAGTCAGTAAGTAGCAACCATTGTTGCTAATTTTTTTTCCATCTAATAGGTTGATTATATCAAATGCCTTATATCTTCATCAGAGACAACAGATTAATCAAAACACAATCCCAGAAACAAAGTAGCAAATACAAATATGGTTTATTGCTTTTCCACACTCAGAAATCCTGGTGTAATATAAAATCTGATGAAAACAATATTCATAAGTTTAAAGTAAATACGTGAAAAACTTAGATATCCAAACATAAAAGAATGTAGTAAATTCCATTTATATAAAATAGAAAATTATAGTGACAGGAAACAGATAAGTTGTTCAGTAGACCAGGGGACAAGACTGCAAAAGAACATCAGGAAACGCTTGGAGGTGTTAGGAATGTTCTGAATCTTGACTGAGGACATAGATATTTGTCAAAACGCATTGAATTATGCTCTTTAAAAGAATGCAGTTTATTTAAATTATACATTAATAAATTGACTTTTTAAAAGTAGGGCTTTCAGCCCAGTATAAGAAAGAACTTTCTAACAGTCCATAGGTGGAAATATGGTATCTAGAGACGTGGACTTCTCTTCCTGAATGGGTTCAAGAAGACAGAGAGATCTCTCCACAACATGAGAGAGGAGAGGCCATGTGAGCACACAGCCTCCCAGGTAGCTGGGATTACAGGCACTTGCCAGAACGCCCGGCTGTGTTTTGTTGGTTTTTGTGTATTTTTTTTTTTTTTTTTTTTGCCTTTCTTAAAATTTTCTTTTAGATTTAGAGCCAATGGTTCTTGGTTAAATTCTATTCAAAAATAGAAACAGTAAACATCTTATTTTTGTTTTTTTCAGCATATTGATAATTTTTTTTTTTTTTTTTTTTTTGAGACAGAGTCTCGCTTTGTTGCCCAGGCTAGAGTGAGTGCCGTGGCGTCAGCCTAGCTCACAGCAACCTCAAACTCCTGGGCTCGAGCAATCCTTCTGCCTCAGCCTCCCTGGTAGCTGGGACTACAGGCATGTGCCACCATGCCCGGCTAATTTTTTTTATATATATATCAGTTGGCCAATTGATTTCTTTCTATTTATAGTAGAGACGGGGTCTCGCTCTTGCTCAGGCTGGTTTTGAACTCCTGACCTTGAGCAATCCGCCCGCCTCGGCCTCCCAAGAGCTAGGATTACAGGCGTGAGCCACAGCGCCCGGCCCATATTGATAATTTTAAAAGATTTTCAACTCCATGCATGATTTTGTTTCCTCCAACTTTGATTCTATTTATTTATCATAGTCTTTGTGTTTTATGAGAAAAATTTTCCTCAGATATCAGGTAGTTCTTGACTGACTGATCATATTTAAATGTATGTGACACTAAAAAGCTGACTGGTAGTTCTAAGAACCTGACAATTATAGGATGACGGTCTCCTTTCTTAAGTTTTTTCACTTGGATTGATCAGATTTCCCAGAGAAGAATCTTCCAGTCTCCTGTCAGGAAAAGTATAAGCCTTCTGAGAACCTGGTGGGGAAGAGAAATGGAGATCTCAATCTTTAGTATTTGAAACTTTCACTTAGTTTTCGGGATGATACCTCTGCCTGGTCGTCTTCACTTCACAATCTCACTATTTTATTCTATCCAGAGAACAGAACTTAAGTCTTCTGCCACAGTGGGGAAGGGATAACATTGGGGGCAGGATAGGGAGGATAGGAGAAATATCTAAATTTCTGAAACAAACTTTGAATATCTAACAACTTCTGAAACAAACTTTGAGCTAATCCTTCTATATCAGTTCTACCTTCCAAAAGATGGCTTCCTGGTGCCATCTTTGGTAGTTTAATTAGGCAAATTGGATTGCTTCTTCACTGAAAATGATTTATTTAGCCAAGGAAATAGCATCATGAGTTAACATATTTTAATACTTTCCCCCATTTTAGCACCCAAAGTTATATAGCAAGATAGACAAAAGTCGCAAGTTATATAGCAAGATAGACAAAAGTCGTAGTCTAACAAAGTTTTAGATGGAGAAAGCATCTTAAAGTTGTATATAACTATGCTGTCTCTTCCTTAGCCTTCTTTAGTTCATAGACTCCATCTAAATTTATCTTTTAGTATTTAATTGAATGCTTCATCATATTCTTATTTCTGTTTTAACTTTTCTTCCAAGGGTATGTTTATGATTGGATGAATTTATGAAATATTTGGATGTTACCATTAGATTAGCTTCTTCGACTCTGGTAAACAACACACAAATATATATTTATAATAAATAAAACTGGTTTTGTATTTTGATTGCTGGAAGTACTTCTAACAGTTTATTGTTAGCTTAGACAAGTGTGTTGTATATGTTTTGTTTTCTGTTTGTTAACAGAAAACATCTGTTAGCTTGGAGCTTCCCTTTGAAAAGATACTTCCAAATAACTTTGGCCTCAAATCAGAACTAATTCTTGGTTTTAGAAAAAGTAGAGTAAAATTCCAAAGGTGATTTTTTATATATATTTTCATCATTTTATTCTTCTAGACAAAATTTTTTATCAGTATGATTCATTTGCTGAAAAATAGAAAGGATGGTATTATGGGTCTTGTTCACTTTTTAAAAGTTAGATGTTAGAATTACATATTTTAAAATTCATCTCAGTGAAACTGGGCACAGCATTAAACAGCTTTTTAAAATATAAAACCCAAAACCAAAATCACTGGAGAAGGATATTCTTTCTAGAAAGTAAGTAGCAGTTTAAAAGCATATTGTCCCTGTCTTTCTTTTCTATTTGTTTACTGTACTACCACTTCAGAGAAAATGAATTTTCATCTTGTTGAACTCTATCTAGGTGAGAATTGGGCCTATACAGTTTCAAGCATGTTCACCAAGGAGTGAACAGCTATTAAGCAAGGTCAGAAGCTATAGGAAAAGAGGAGAAAATCCTCCCTATATAAAGTGGAGGGGGAATGGCTTAGCTTTAATCATTTTTACAAATCAGTACTCTACCATCTAGAGTCCAGTAGTGTCACTAGACCCATTTAACATGCCCTGCTTTCAATAAGAGTATATTTTCTGATCTTTCTCCTTTGAACCCAGAAACTTAAGTTCCAGGGCACAGTGGAAAGACCTTTCTCGCTTGTTCCTCCTCCCCACTTTGCACTGTGTTACAGTTCCACTCTGTTTAACCAAGTAGAGATAATCTCACTTAGGGACATCCAGAAGAAAAATTCACAAAGAGCTCTTCCTCACCGTTTGTTGACTATATGATAAATCAGTGCAGAGATGGCCCTATACAGGCAGTGTTGCCAGTTGTTTATTTAGCCATCTCCCGTACATATATATTGAATATCTTTTCTGTTTTACTTTATTGTTTGGTAACTGATTCTGTCATTCTCTGCTAACAGAGGAGAAGAGGAACTACCATTTGTTGAGCCTACTGTATATTTAGCTTTGACATAAATATCCTCATGATCATATGGGGTAGGGTGATGTTATTTCTATTTTTTATATGCAGAATCTGACAAATGATTTTCCCAAAGTCACCCAACTAGGAAGTAGCAGATCGAGGATTTACATTTTATATCTGTCTGATGCCAAAAGCCTAGGTTTTCTGTTAAACACATAGGACCCACACTTGCCTGCCCCTGGCCAAACCCTATTTCAAGACTGCAAGAGTGCTTTTATACTTAGACATAAGCAGTACCTCTGAGCGCTTATGTAAGCGTAACTGTTATGCTCTGAGCTCTTTATTAGGCAGTGAGTTTCTTGGTTTTTATAGTGTGAAGGAGATATTAGATTCTCTTGGTTTCATGGATCACTTTACAGAAATATAACTTTTCTGTATAAGAGCAAGATTATATACATTTTGATTGTCATTTAAAAAATCAATCTGAAGGTGAACTTTTTAAAATGTAGCATTTCATGTCTTTATATTGACATTTTTATTTTTATGTTTATGTATTTCCCACTGGGGTTGCCAAGGGGACAGGAACTTTATTATGAACTACCTAACACTTAACAATGTGCCTGGGTGTTTTGTTAACTATTCCGTGAATAAATGACAATCTGCCCGCAGTAAACTTTTATAAGAAACAATTATTTCTTTGCCCTTAGATTTTGTATCTTCTGTTTTATGGTTCTTCTTATGTAGAATAGATACATCCATCCCCCACCTTTCTCAAAGATTTTCTGACCTCTTTTTCCAGTTCTGATCCCACAAAGTAGTAACACAACATGCCTTTCAGATCAGATCAGAAAAGTGGTTAAGTCTCTGATGGTCTGTGCTGTGATGCTATTCTTTATGTAACTTCCTAATTAAAAGAGAGTAATTCAGATTAGCAAAGGAAAACTTGGCAGTTCCCTTAGCAAAAATAATATAATTTTTCTTTGAAAAATCATTCATAATTCCAAAATGGAAAATCATTTTCTTGTCCTTTGAGGCTAAGTTTTAATCAAACCGTATTATGAATTGTTTTATTAATAGTTATCTGATCAGCTCCCTTAAGACTGAAAGTTTGGTTGGACTGGAAGGCTGGAGCTGAAGTACAGGCTGTGGAAGAACTGGAAATCACGAATAGGATCTCCTGAAGTCGCTGAGTTGAGAAAGAGAAAAAGATGAACAATCTTTTTTTGCATGATTCCCTGCATGTACCCAGAAATTCTCTTTGAATTGATTAGGAATAGCCCCTTATGAAGTGCTAGGAGATCTAACTCTAAACTTCCATTCTTTCAATCAAACCATTCTCAGCCCAAGTGAGGCCAGTTCAGCCATCTTCCCTTTGTGCTCTGTGTCTCTTCTCAGATTTCAGAGGACAGTTGAGTGACAAGTAACTGACACCATTGCTTGAATTGGCGTTAAGTGCCCTATCCACTATGGAAATGCCTACTGTAAAAGCCCCAGCAGGAGTAAAGTGGTCTGAGCCCTCACTCAAATGCCTCTGATACAAATGAAATATAAAGGGACTTAGTGGTAAACAATGCTTTGTGTGTTTATTTATAGCCTTATAAAACTTATGAAATAGCTTTCCATGATTATTTGTAAATGGCAGATAATTTATATCAGAAAAAAGGAGATGATGAAAGCAGTATATTAAACTGAAAAATCTTTATATTTAAACTTTGGTGTAGAAATTTTACCCTCCTAATTTTTAGACTTACATTATAGTGAAAATTGACTTGGGAGAAATATGTCTTTAACATTAGAGGAAAATGGAGAGTACAGTTATATGGATGATTCACTTGGATGTAAATCAAAATTGGTTGCTTTTAAAGAACAAAAAAATGGATAAATTATATGTTAGAAGGGCCAACATGGATAGTATGTTGGATTCTAGATTAAATAATTATTAAAGTCTCATTTGAATCACAGAAATAGAGATGCCTCAGGCCATGATAAACAAAATTATTTCCTTTTTTAAGATCACATTAAGATGTTTATAACTTCTATCCATTTGGCATATAACCTATACCAGAATAATGTTGTTGCATATCAAGTTTGTAGTCCCATTAACATTTTACTTAAACAATGATTATTTTAGTATTTTAGTTAATTTCTGTGCTGTGTATTTTCAACAATGAAATTAAATAAACCTTCCTTATATGTTTAGTTTTTAATTAGGCTCACTCAGGGTTGCCTTTAGGAGACTATGCCAATGGCAGATCTTGGTGCCTTTTGATTAAAGTCAGTGCATTTTCTTGCCTATATCTATCTTCTTGCAAAGATACTGATAGTAATCATGTTAACTTGGATCCCTTTCTGAGATTTGCTGTAGGAAGCAAAATACTGAAATAATCATAAAATGAAACCACTCTTCTCCAGTTGTTAAAGCATGTCATCAAAACATGACTTAAAATTGAAAACAGAATTTCTATAGTCTGATGTTTATGACTTGTATGCCCTATATATTGCAAACATTTCTTGCACAGACTTAACCAGCAGACACAGAAGAATGACTATGTACAAAGGGAACAAGTCCTTGGCCTGTGGCCAGAAACAGCAAAAGTATGTTTCTGTGCCATCCTGCCCTACATGGCTCAGATTCTGGGGTCAACTCGACTTTAAATGATTGCTGGCATCATAATTCAGGTGAGCCCTAAATGGAGCTTTCCTATTAAAAGGCATGAACGCTGAGGTCTAAAGTACATTGAATACTTTTATTGATCGACTTGAAAAAATGTTAATATAGAAATTTCACATAGTATGGAGTGGACACTTGAATACCGACTGTGTTTTAATGGGGTGTAAGGTTTATTTTCCCTTTTGCTACAGGCATAATGAAGTGGCTTAAAAAGATAAATTAGAACAAATTCTTCCTTCTAGGGTTGGCATGCTTTTGGCTATTTATCCCTAGTTGTTGCAAGTTCATTCTTTGTGTTCAAAAGTTTAATTTTATATATTCCAGATGATTCACAGAGATTAGCCACAGTTTATTTAAACAAACAGACACACACAAACAAAGCAATAGTTGTTTTTTTTTTTTCCAGAAAGAATTCACTTGCTTACTTTTCTTAAAAACATCTTTCCCATTTCATTGAGGCAGATTTGGAAGTCAAACCAGAAACTTCAGGCTCTACTACGATGGAAAGCACTTTGTTGGGGAGAAACGCTTTGAGTCCATCCACGATCTGGTGACTGATGGCTTGATTACTCTCTATATTGAAACCAAGGCAGCAGAATACATTGCCAAGATGACGATAAACCCAATTTATGAGCACATAGGATACACAACCTTAAACAGAGAGCCAGCATACAAAAAACATATGCCAGTCCTGAAAGAGACACATGATGAGAGAGATCCTACAGGCCAGGATGGGGTATCAGAGAAAAGGGTAAGCTACCATGAAACCACACTTTATCTTTTTCTCTTTGGGGTTCTTTTAAGAAAGACATTATTGCTGGAAGAGATTGATTTCTCCACGGTGCTTTGAAAAGTATATGCATTTTTCTTAATGTCTAATTTCTGTGCTGCTGAGCTTTGCATATATCCAATTCTTGTTCAGTTAAAATATGCCAGGTATATTTTTATACTCTTGATTGTTTTCTGTTTTATCAGTTTCATAGTTTTTAAAATATGTTGGAAAATGGCCCCTACTGAAAAAGTTCAGGGTATTGGTGAGAATTGTAACTTAATAGTTAAAGAAAGATAATTATTAATACTATTATATAAGTAATTGAGGGGGGTCACATTATCTGAATTACTTTTTGTTTTCCTTTAAGATAATTCACTTTATCAATAGTTCTTTAGCAAGATTTTATATATATGATATATATTTACATATATTTTTAATATGCATGATTAAACTCAGTCTATTAATAACTATTATACTATTTGGGGAATCAGTCAGTCTTAAGTAAGAGGAGAAGTTGTCTCTTTATAGACTGCTGAGTATTTGAATTAGGAAGGTTTACTTTTCTTTAATTATGAAAGACAGATTGTCTTTTATACTTAAGTTTTTCAGTTGTCATATTTTAATTGTAATATATTTCAGGTTGACTTCAAAAGTTTTAATTCCTTGGCGTTAAGTTTATTTTACTTCTGAAAAGTTGTCCCCAGCCTCTTCTAAGAAAAAAGTAAAAGATTTTCCTGATATTTTATCTTGTGTGAGATTTAATTGGAGGAATTTTATATATTCTAATTGGAACTGTGTTAAAATTCTTTTTTATATTTTCAAGAATCTTCAGTTGCTAGATTAAATAAAGGTTTTGAGGTTGGGTTCTGTCATCAAATAGATTTGTGTGTAAGTTACTTAATTTCTCTGTGTTTTCATTGTCTTACTTGTAAAATTATAATAATTAACTCAAGTTGTGAGGATTGAGTGAGATAGTATATGTAAAGTGCTCAAACCATGTTTGGCACATAGTAGGCACTCATAATATGAGTTTGGTGGTAATGATTATATAACAGCCATATTACCTCAAAGCAGCATCCTAAAATACTTCCACTTATCTGGGAGTATTTAGGTTCAGAGTGGAAATTTAAAATGTTCATTGTCCAGCCCAAATTTTAGTTTCTGGCAGATCTTACTTAGATTGGCATTTTGTGGCGACAGAGAAACCAACATTTCAAATTATAGACTGTAGAAAATTTGTAAAAAATGGTTTTTCATATGCTCATATTTGTTAGGAACCAAAAATCTTGTTTTGAAGTAACCAGAATTTAGAATCCCAAATGCATGCTGTATTCAGTATTATTCTTTTCATTGTCTAGTTCCCATTTTCTCACTGTTGGTTGATTTTCCATCCATGGCATTTTTCAGTAATGCTTGTATTTAAGTATCTAACACTGACAATATATTCTTTGCACATGTGCTAGAATATTCTAAGTCAACATTTGTGAAATATTTAAAAATGTGTACATGTGAGTCTTTCAGAGTTGGTCAGCCTAATGATAACCTTTGCTAATGTGTTCTATATGTACTTTTCAACACCAGGGAACTTTAGCTAAAGACACTTAGCTATTGATATTTAACATTAGCCTGGTCATTTTAACTTCACAATGTTTTGGCTGTCCCTCCTACAAAGTGAAAATAATATTTGCAGAGGCAGGAAACTGAGGTAGATAATGCTTAGAGGACCCTTTTAGCTCTAGGAGCCATGATCCCTGTGTATTCTAGCAACATTACGTGTTGAATACCCTGGATTCTCCTGTGCTGATGGCCAGCGGTAGCTACTTCAAGTGAAATAGTTGGCACTGGAAAGTATCTTTCTAGCAGTACATAATTAAGAATCATTTGAAAAGTTACTGTTTGCTTTAAACTGCATGCATCTTAAATCTAGTTGGCTTAAAATCTCCTCACTCAAAAATAGATTTATTTTATTTACAGGTGTCATCCAACAGGACAGGGTTGATGGCCTGTTCAACAGCTTGAAACATTGATTCCCTGTCACAGTGGATGACATTTGTAAGTAAAGACAATCATATTTCATTGATTTAAAATACCTATTGACACAGTATAGCTTAATAAATATTTAATGGGTCCTTAATAGCTAAAACCCATCTTGTCCATGACTCATTTACCTCAGAGGCAAAAAGCGTTGGCTTTGCAGAAATTAATATGCTATTGTAGAAAAGAGACTAGGGTTGGAATTGAGAGCTAGATTCTAGTTTACTACAAGAATGGATTTTATGTGTCACTTTTGGCAAACTGCTTCACTTTTCTGAAACTGTATTTGCCCACCGTTTTAGGAAGGCTTTGCACTAGATGGTCTCCAAGATGTAGTTCTAATAGTCTGATCCTTCTAGGAGTGTAGATGTTAGAGGATAGAGACAACACATTACTAAAAAGAACACCCCAGTGGGATCTTGAAAGATGAGATCTGTTTTTAGCTTATCCATCAACTAATTGTATGAACTTGGGACAATCATCTAGCCTGTCTGGACTTGAGTTTCTCCATACAATATAAGGGGGTTTTCTACAAAACATTAATTTCACAGGATTTTGATAAATACTGCAAAAAGGATTCTGTGCTCAAATAGGTTTGATGAAAATTAAGTTTTTTCAAAATCCTTTTTCTTTTCTGTAGGCCTTACTGTTGTTAATGACCTAATGTGATTATGACTCTCCAAAAGTGCTCCCAAACTTATTGGAATCAACCCACCATTATTAAGATCAGTTTTTGAAAAATAATGTTTAATGAAACCCACTCTGGGAAATTTTGAACCAGATAATCTCTTAAGGTCTTTCTTTGTTTTAAAATTGCAAGATGAGAATTCCAGGTGTTTTTGATTGTTTTTTCCACTCCTTAAGGTATATATTATGCATCTGAGTTTTGTGAAAGGCTGACAGAATGGTTATGTGGTCATGAAGGTCTTTGCCACAGCAAGTGAATCCTGAAGAGTCTTACTTGTCCCTAGGAAATCTGGTGGCCTCTTGTGGGGGAAAAACACTTTTCCTAAGTGATAGCTATGTTATTTTTCTCATTAACTGTGTAAGTTGCTTCCTCAGCTTAAGATATCAGTTAGAAACTTTAAAAAATTTTTTGAAATTGAGATACATTTAATCATGAAATTGCAGCATGTTGAGAAGCCAGATTTCCTTCTCTTCTAAAATGGCTTTATTTAGCAGTCCAGACTGGCCAAGAGCCCAACTTTTATTAGTTACTTCTTTTTATTTATCTTGGAGCTGTATTTGAATAGTTCCTTATTTCAATTAGTGCATTATAATATGTTTACTTGAACAGATACTTGACCAATGGCCGAATGCAATAGTTTTTATAATAATTTTACACTTAATAATGTCATTTTAATCTTCTAAAACCATGCTTTAGAAATGTCTCATATAACTGTTAATAATATAAACTATCAAAAATATATATGTAATTTGCATGTCAGAAGCTATACTGTAAGCCAGAACTCTGAATCTAGGCAGAATTTCTTTACTTCTGGATTTAGTTATCATCTAAGCTCTAAACTTGTCTCTCATACAAGGATGCCCCTGATGGCAAGGGTGTGCGAAATGAACTTTTTGGTTTTAGGGAACTTCAGCACACTAAGTAACCTATGTGAGTCTGTGTGTGTATATATTTTTTCTTCCCCTATAAGTTTAAAATGAATGCAATGCTTGATGCATTGTCATATTAATTAATTTTAAAAGAATTTCTTTTACATATAAATCCCATTTTTAAAGACTTCTTTGGGATCACCAGACTGCATATTTATTGAAAAGTCTTGTGAAATTTGAAGTTGAAATATAATTGGGTCTCTGCCCAAAACTGCCATAACTACTAGAATTCTTTGGATACCTCCATGAAATGATAGGTGTCTTTGTCTTCTAGAAGAGCAGAAGGGGCACTGGCAGTCTGGTTTGTTAATTGGCTTAGTCTCTCACAAAGCAACTTTTCTTTTTTTTTTTTTTTTTTTTTAGTTGGTCAATTAATTTATTTCTATTTTTGGTAGAGACAGGGTCTCACTCAGGCTGGTTTCGAACTCCTGACCTTGAGCAATCCACCCGCCTCGGCCTCCCAAAGTGCTAGGATTACAGGCGTGAGCCACCACGCCCGGCCTCAAAGCAACTTTTCTAAATGTTTTTACTTTGCTTTAAAAAACACATAGCACATTATCTGTATCCACATAATATCAATGTAGAAATCAGCAGGAAGGCCACACTTAAACCTAATTATGAATAAAAGTAACAACACCAGAGGAGCCAGTGGCATGAAGCAGTCTGCAGAAAACCATGTTGATTTCATGATTTCGTGCCTTCCCAGTCTTCTGAGCCTTTTTTGTCATTCCTTGTTCATGCTCAAGCTGTTCTCAGCTTTTTGTTCTTCTTAGCCCTTCTTATATCCACTTTCTTCTTCCTCTCCTCTAGTTAATTTTACATACCCAGGTCTCCACTGTTTGCTTGCTCTAGGTTAAGAGCAGTTGTTTTAGGGGTGAACAGGCCCTTAAAGAATTACCAAATCTGCCAGGGTCACTGATTTGCATTAAAAAGCCAGTTTAGTAATTTATGAGGAAGACTACAATTTTTGCACAGAACTTCTCATAGTGGGCTTATCCTCTGTAAACATCCTCCTTAAGAAATCAGGTAAAGGCTTTTTTTTTTTTTAAGCCTACATGGTCAGTATATATTAGTCTGAGTGATCATGAGCAAGCCCTTAACCTTCCTAAGTCTGTAAAATGGGGATTATGGATGCCATGCACCGGTGGGTAGGAGTATTAATGAGATTTTATAATGCAGCCTGCCTTAAAGGTAAAGAAGGAAGAATTATTGCTCTCTGGGATCAGAGCTGTCACCAACTAGATACCCCTTCTTGGGTCTGAGTACTATTCCCCTAGGTTTTGCTAGAGACAGCATGTTCAGGTTTCTCTTCAAAATCCATCTTTTCAATGCTTGAATTGCCCTTTAAGTTCATAAGACAATATCAAAAGGCTCCTACATGCTTCATCAAGAAAGTAGAGTTTCTCTTTTAATAATACAGTGATTTATTTATTTGTAATCAGGAAGCATATGTCTTTGCTCAGTAATATTCTAATGACTGTTAAGGATAAAATTACTATTTTCCTGTTGTATTTGCATTTTAGAGTAGACCAATATTTTAACTACTTTCCCTGAATATAAGACAAATAAAGCCTTCTGCTGCTATGCCCATCAGTGAACTTTTATTGAACCTATAATCCATGCTGAGCCCATTAAGATCACTCAGATTTCCCCTAAGTCTACCTATTTTCTTGACTCCTAGCTGGGCAAACTCTCTCCTTCCTTTGCCCTTAATCTTCACATTTCATTTTCTTAACAGTCCTTCCATGAGTCATCTATATAAACAATTCCTTCTTGATATTCACAAGTTATGTTGGAATTTGAACAAGAGCAAGGCAGGAATATTGTCCCCATTTCTTCTTCAGTCTCCTGACCTCACTCATCTCCTATCAAAATTAATTGCATTTGGCCAGGCACGGTGGCTCACGCCTGTAATCCTAGCACTCTGGGAGGCCGAGGCGGGCGGATTGCTTGAGGTCAGGAGTTCAAAACCAGCCTGAGCAAGAGCGAGACCCCGTCTCTACTATAAACAGAAAGCAATTAATTGGCCAACTTATATATATAGAAAAAAATTAGCCGGACATGGTGGCGCATGCCTCTAGTCCCAGCTACTTGGGAGGCTGAGGCAGGAGGATTGCTTGCGCCCAGGAGTTTGAGGTTGCTGTGAGCTAGGCTGATGCCATGGCACTCACTCTAGTTCGGGCAACAAAGCGAGACTCTGTCTCAAAAAAAAAAAAAAAATTAATTGCATTTAATTCAGCATTTATTGCATGCCTCCTGTTTGCAAAGAAACAGGCTAGGCTTTGGAAAGAAGAAAAAATGTACAAGATTTAAGCCATGCCTCAAAGAACTTACATTTTACTGTTTCATTATTTCTACCTATTTAGTAACACTTACCAACTTGAGAGCAGGAGGCAAGCTGCCTGTATCATCTGTGTAGTATCACAGGAGTTCAACAAATACTAAGTTAGACTCGCTTAGATTTGAGTTTGCAGATCACAGGTAACACTTTTGTAGCTAAGAAAATAGGTTTTTCAGAATCATAGATTAGATATTCATATGAAATTCTAGCATTCCAACCCAGTGTCCGGGCTTTAATCCCTCAGTATTGTTTCACTTCCAATTCTGCATTGTAAGTTTTATATAAACAATTGTTAACTGACTAAATAAATCAACAAATAAATGAGTATATTTTATTAATTCAGCCAAATCCAAAGCCTTAATAGAAATCAGTCCTGAGACTGAAAAAGGAAATTATAATAATTCCACTTGATTTGCTACTATATATTTTTCCCTTTAAGAACTCAGAATCCTTAAAATGTTCTTGGGAGCTAGAGAGAGCCATTTTTCATCCCACAGTTAAAGCATCTTAGGTGTAAAAAAAATGTGTCTTTATGTCACGAAATAGTTTGTGAGGGTGGTGGCTAGATGCACGTCTTCAGAAATGTGTTCTAGGAAGCCAAGATGGCAAGTGGTGTCTCCCTGAGCTCACGGCTATCATTCGTGTATTGGGACCGTTTAGACCCCACCAGGGAATACCATGCAGTAATTATTAAAGAAAACTCAAATGGAGCTCAGGAAATTATTTGCATGAATCTCATCCATCTTATCACCCACAGAAAGGATTAGTAATTGAAAACTGTTAGGGAAAACCAGACGGAAAGAGGAAGATGGAAGATAAACATCAGTTCCTCAGCTCCAAAGAACCAGGCCAACAGAAGACCAAATTGTAATTTTTCAAGCCAGCTGCAGTTTTGGAAGATTTCTTGTATTTGGGCCATTTAAACAAATAAAATCACTTAAATTACTGATTTGAGGGTTGGGAAGGAAGCTATTAGAAATTCTTTTACAATTACTATTTCAGAGTCTTCAGCATTTCGGTGGGGAAATGATCATTGGTGGCAAAATGTCCACCCATTTAACCTTTCAAAACAGGAATCCACTCTGGTAGCTTTGGGGGTAACACCATTTGGGAGCATAAAGCAAGATGAGGCTATCAAACAATTAATCTGGCCTACATCACGTTGCTCTCAAACTAACTTTGCGGGCAATTCTAACAGAATCAGCTCTCTAGTTGTAGTAAATCCTTACCTTAGATCTCATGCTCAGTGATTATATTTCCAAGTGTTCCTTTTGTTGCTGATTTCTAGTTTCATTCCATTGTGGTCCAAGAAAATATGATTTCAGTTTTTTTGAATTTTTTAAGACTTGTTTTGTGGCCTAACATATGGTCTAACCTTGAGAGTGATCCATGAGGTGAGGAGAAGAATGTGTCTTCTGCAGCTGTTGGATGAAACGTTCTGTAAATATCTGTTGGGCCCATTTGGTCAATAGTGCAGGTTAAGTCCAGTGTCTCTTTGATTCTCTGTCTGGATGATCTGTCCAATGCTGAGAGTGAAATAGTGAGGTCTCCACCTATATTGTATTGGGGTCTATCCCTCTTTTTAGCTCTGTTAATAATTTGCTTTATATATTTGGATGTTCCAGTGTTGGAATGTCTTTTTCCATCCCTTTATTTTCAGTCTGTGTGTGTCTGTATAGGTGAAGTGTGTCTCTTGCAGACAACACATGGTTGGTTGGTCTTGTTTTTTCATCCATTCAGCCACTCTGTGTCTTTTGATTGGAGAGTTTAGTCCATTCACAATCGATGTTATTATTGATAGGTAAGGACTTACTACTGCCATGTTGTTATTTGATTTCTGGTGGTTTTGTGGTCCTCTCTTTCTTCCTTCCTGTCTTCCTTTGTTAAAAGTGATTTTCTTTGATACTGTGTTTTAATTTATTGCTTTTTAGTTTTATCTGTTGTAGGTTTTTGATTTGAGATTACCATGAGGCTTGCAAAAAACATTTCATAACCAATTTTTTAAAACACATGACAACTCTGCTTACAAAGAGATATCTAACAAATTCTATCCTTTAACTCCATCTTCCCTCCCCCGCTTTTTAACTTTTTGTTGTTTCCATCCATATTTTTTTATGCCATCTATCAAAATGTTGTCGTATGAATAGTTATTTTTGATAGGTTTGTCTTTTAGTCTTTCTACTTAAGATACAAGTGGTTTATACACCATTTATTATTACAGCAATAGAGTATTCTGTATTTGCGTACTTACTGTTACCAGTTAGTTGTATACCTTCAGATGATTTCTTATTGTTAATCAATGTCCTTTCCTTTCTGATTGAAGAACTCCTTTCAGCGTTTCTTGTGGGACAGGTCTAATGCTGATGAAATCCATAAGCTTTTGTTTTTCTGAGAAAGTCTTTATTTCTCCTTCATGTTTGAAGGATATTTTTGCAGGATATAATATTCTGGGGTTAAGGGTTAAGGATTTTTTCTTTCAGCACTTTCAATATGTCATGCCACTCTCTCCTGGTCTATAAGGTTTCCACTAAGAAGTCTACTGCCAAATGTATCAGAGCTCCTTTGTATGTTATGTTTTTTCTTTTTTCTTGCTTCCCTTAGGACCTTTTCTTTATCTGTGTGACCTTTTGGAGCTTGATTATTAAATGCCTTGAGGTAGTCTTATTTGGGTTTAATCTGCTTGGTGTTCTATGACCTTATTGTACTGGAATATTGATATCTTTCTCTAGGTTTAGAAAGTTCTCTGTTATTATTTCTTTGAATAAACTTTCTACCCCAATCTCTTTCTCTACTTTCTCTATAACTCTTAGATTTGTCCTTTTGAGACTGTTTTTTAGATCTTATAGGCATACTTCTTTCATTTTTCTTTTTTCTCTCCTGACTGTATATTTTCAAATAGCCTGTCTTCAGGCTCACTAATTCTCTCTTCTGTTTGGTCAGTTCTGCTTGTGAGAGACTCTGATGCGTTTCTCAGTTTGTCAGTTAAATTCTTAAGCTCTGGAATTTCTGCTTATTTGTTGTTGTTATTGTTTTTATTTTAATCTGTTAAGTTTCTCCGATCTGTTAAATTCCTCCTTTGTGTTGTCTTGCAGTTCATTGAGCTTCTTCAGGACAGCTGTTTTGAATTCTTTGTCTGAAAGGTCATATGTCTCTATCACTCCAGATTGGTCACTGGTACCTTATTTAGTTCCTTTGATGAGGTCATGTTTTCCTGGGTGTTCTTGATGCTTGTGTTCCTTGATGTCTGGGCATTGAAATGTTAGGTATTTATTTTGATCTTTGCGGTCTGGGCTCATATGAACTTGTCCTTCTTCAGAAGGCTTTCAGGTATTCAAAGGGAATTGGGTGTTGTGATCACTGCAGCCATATCAGCACTGGGGGGTGCCTGAAGCCCAGTAATGCTATGGCTCTTTGCAGACTCCTAGTGGTACTGCCTTGATGGACTGGGGTAAGATATGGGTGAATTCCCTGGATTATCAGGCAAAGTTTCTCACTCTCTTCCCTCACTCTTTGTTCTGAGTTGCTGGAGTTGGGGGAGGGGTGACGTGGGTACCACCTTGTGGCCACCAACACCAGGTCACACCAGAGGCCAGCTCAGTCTCACCCAGTGCCTGTGGCGACTGTTACCTGGCTTTCCTCTGATGGTTATTCAAAGCCCAAGGGGTCTTTAGTCAGCAGGTGGTGAATCTTACCAGGACTGGGTCCTTCCCTTTAGGGCAGTGTGTTTCCTTCTGGCCTAGAGTGGGTCCAGAAATGCCTGGACTCAGGAAATAAAGTCTGGAGTCAGGGGCTTTAGGAGTCTGCTTGGTACTTTATTTTACTGTGGCTGAGCTGGTACCCAAGTTGCAAAACAAAGTCCTCTGAACTCTTCCCTTTCCTTTCCCCAAGTGGAGGAAGACTCCCTGAGCCACACTGCCTGTACATGTGAGGATGGGGTGACACAGGCACTGGCTTGCCCACTATTGCTGGTATCACTGGGTCATGCATGTGTACCCCAAGTCCACTGGCACCAAGCCAGCACAGCCACAGGAATTGCCCAAGGACTGCAGCCCTTATGGCCTGACTGTCTTACAAATTTAGACCAGGCCTCAGGTTGCTCTTTTTCTGCCAGTGGTGGGGCTAGCTGGAACTTGGATTTAGGGGTAAAGGATTTCTCTCTGGCCAGGCTGGTCTAAATGCACCCTCTGTAGGCACCAGCAGAATTCTGCCCTGTGCTATGTTTCCCTATGCCAGAGTGCCCCCTGAGTTTCAGTGCAAAGTCCCACAATCACTTCACTCTCCCCCTGCCCCTGGGGGGGGGGGGGATACAGATTCTCTCTCCACTCAGTGACTACCGGGGGATGGGAGGAGGGATGGCATAGGCAATGCAAGATTCTCTTTTCTGTCCTCTTCAGTGCCTCTTCCCTTGATATAATATTACAACCAGGTAGTATGATCACCCACCTGATTTTTGGTTCTTTGGAAGATGCTAGTTTGCATGGATGGTTGTTGAATCTGGTGTTTGTGCAGAGGGATGAAGGCTAGAGATTTCTATTCCATCATCTTGCTCTGTTCCCTCTTCGTGCTCATTGATTAGGATCTGTAATTTTCATCTTGTGCTTTTTGCTCCATCATATTTCCCTTTTTCATTTGGAAACATTTCTCTTTTCCCCTAATGTTTGTACCCCTCAGAGATTGGAAAAGCATAGCCACGTCCCTGAGCCTTTACTTAAGTTATGAGAACTTAATTGTTTTTATATGGTCTCATAAATTAGTCCGTCTTTTGGAGCCTCCATCAAGTTATTACAACTGGTCAGGAATGCTCAGATCTCAGCATTATATTGCAATAATTAGATTTCAACAAGAAATTACAGACATCTGTAATGGCTACTAATCTTGCCCTTTTTCACATGTCTCCTTTAAGTGTGGTGCTGCATTATTTTCACCGTGGTTTGTCAGTAACTATATTAAATGAATCTGCCCTAGTCCTCTATTTCCTTAGCTTCTAAAACTATTCGGGGAAAATTCACTAAATGCTATATAGGTTTGCTGATGCCCTAATTTACATTCTTAAGTTTTACATCTCATCCAACTGAAACATTTTCCTTGATAATTTCTAAGTTGCTGCTTGTACTTAGTTACCAGCAATGTTTGGTAAAAGATCACCTTACTGTAAACTTTCCCTACAGAAATAGAGGGTTTTATACTAGCTGCAGATTGTTTAGCACCTTCTTAAGACATTTACACCTCTCTTCCTTTCACCCACTCAACAGGAAGGGATCCTTGTTCTGGATATAGTTGGCTTATTAACTTTAAAATGGCTTTGGGCTGCTTCCCAAATTCATAGTAAGAAAAAAGCTGTAGTGCCCTCTCCTTTGAGAAAGTTCTCTTTTTCTTTATAATGTGGAAACTCTACAAATGAGGCCATATCTTTACATTTCCAAGAATTTTTTCAAAGTCAACTTTATTCAGGTGTGATTTAACATACAGTAAAATGCACACAGTTCCATGTACAGTTTCATGAGTTTTGACAAATGTATAAACCTATGTAACCAATACTACAATCAAAATTTAGAACATTTTACTACCCCAGAAAGTTCCCTTATACCCCTTTATAGAAAATCCCACTCCTACCCCTGTCCCCAGGGCTGCCACTGACTGGATTTCTGTCAGGGCAAAAATTTTTTTAATTGGTATGACAGGTGACATTTAATGTTTTAGTTTTTCACATTTGGAGTACTCTTTCCCTTCATCTGTCTTCTTTTTATTTATTATAAGTATATAATCTAATTATCTTTACCTACCTTATCTCTGATTTTTGAATGTAAAATTTCTCAGGTCATGTTTCTTATGAAAATACGAACAACAAAGGAATTATGGGTGTGTAGTAGTGATTGCAAGACAATATAACTTGTCGAAGGTTTCAGTCCTATCATCAGGGACTCTTCAGCTTTTAATGCATAGTAAATGCTTCAGTAAAATTGAGTACACAATGAGGGAGGATTCCTAGATACCTGAAGGAAGAGCTCCTTTGCGCTGCTGGGATCTTGGACCTTCGCCAAACACACTCAGACAGAAAGGAGCAGCTCTCCTTTAATCACTGGCTATACCTTTGCTGTTCCTGTCTGGCCTGGAACAGGACTCACAGCAGGTATTACTCATGGCCACAGCTGGTAGGAAAGTAGAGCATCTTCTACTCTCTGAGTGAATTGTACCACATGGTACCAGGTACCACAGAGAAAAAAACTACCATTTCTGCTGCTCCCCTCTCTCAGTCTCACTCAAATGGGAAAATTGTAGCAGTGGTATGATTCCAGAATTCCCTGTGGAGCACCACTTCAGCATTTAGATTTATCTCCCTATAATCCTTGAAACCATATAGATGCACCCCACTCAACAGTCCTGTAGACTAGAGTTCTCTACCCAGTCCCAGGTGAACAGTGGTGTTCTCTTGTGTAACCACCTCCAGTGGGGGATTAGTGGTTGTGTAAAATTCCTGGAGAGATGGTTATAACTTTTCTACTGTTGCCTTCAGAAAAACCTACTGGAATGTAAGTGAATGAGGAATATAGTCAAAACCTTGACTTCACTTTAATTTCTTTAAAAAAGATTAAATCATTTGCATATTAATTTTAGTAACTGATTTCCATATACCTTGACTAGAGTAGGCCCTCCAGTAATCTGAATTGCTCTCTAAGCAGGCAAGCCTCAGAGGCTCAAAAGTCTCTTCTCGTGATCTACTTTTAGAACCATGCATGGTTTATTGAGCGCTGTCTTGAAGTGTAGTGCTTCTTAAGGCTGGGAGGACTGGGAATAGTGGTGGGGAGAGGAGAGTACCAGAGTGCCAAAGCAGTAGAAATTTCTAAAAGTATAGAAATGTTTTCACCTGACTCATCATGTTATACCAATATGTAAGTGATATTTGTTAGGAAGTCCAATCATATTACCTAAAACTGTGCTTAAAATAAAAAACGAGTCTTGTGTTGCTATATCTAATTAATGAATTTGAGATTTTTTTCCTAGTGTTAAAGGAATACATGTTCTTTATAAAAACTTTGAAAGATACAAAGAAAGAAGGAAGGGGATTACCCATAGCCTCAGCATTCCAAGACAACTGTACGTTAACATTTTGAAGAATTTCCTTTTAGTCTTTTTATACATAGATTATTGTAAATTTTTATATTTTTATTATATATGTCATCCATGTTCATGCTCACAAAAATAAAAAATGAAAAACTATTAAAATTATACCAAATCACACCATTGACAGATAATATAACCAACAATATTCTGCTGTTTATCCTTCCAGAGTCAGGGGGTAGGGACTGTTTCTTCTATATACACTACTTTGTAATATGCTTTATTGACTATTAGGTTATGAACAGTCTTTTCATGTGAATATATTTATGCTTTATAATTTTAAATATCTCTATAATATTCCATTGGGTCTACACATTTAGCCAATCCCTTCATTTCTTAAAATGTATTGAATCTTTAAATATTTACTGAGTAGCTAAATTGGGCTGCTGTGCCCAGTAATGAACGAGAGAACTATGAGTCTGCTCATGAAGCTAATTTTTGTCTTTCATACCCAACATGTAAAAGAAGAAACTTGCTGTTTATTCTCATTTTAAAAGATACACTAGTGTACAGAGGGAGAATCTCTTTTTGTTAGGACATTTTGTTCTTTAGTGATGATAACCAGTACTCTTTTTCTGGCATGCTGTCTGTGTTTTTAATAATAAATCTGAAGTAATCTTTTTTTAAAAAATTAAAAATGTTTCTTTTGCTTAGTTCTGATTAGGCTTAGGCTAGAATCATTTTAATAGACTTTGCAAATTCAGAATTTTGCTTATTGTAAAAATGGCCTTTTCCCTTTAAACAAAAAAAAATTTGTATCCAGAATATTTAATGCTTTTAAAAATTAACATTTCTTTAAAAGTAAGGATAACTAATAAAAAATTAAATTTTATAAATTAATTAACTTTAGGGATAATTAAATCATATGCAATTGTTTTTCTTGGAATAGTCTGTATCATTAAAATATACAAAATTTTATATTAGATGAAACATTTTTCTGAATTTGTTGAATACAGAAAGTTTGTACGTTAGCCTTATATGTAATCATGGTCAAACTTGTCTACACTTTGGAGTTGCCAGTTCTAAATTAATAAAGCATTTTGAGGGGAAAGAATTTTCATAATTTCCATCTGTAGCATACACAGGAGGGCTTAGCTGAATCTGTTATTTAAACCAGAACTATTTTGCTATCATATGGATATAACATTCTGATTGCAACATATTTCAATGTGAATAGTGAATTCCTCTGTCTCCTTATAGATAAAGCCCCCCCTCAAATGCCTTTGCCTAAGAAATGAATATGAAAACGCTTTTATTTGGAAGCTGTGTTACTGTAAGCAGATGGGTTTTTCCCATATGTTTTATTTTTTAAAATAATGATATTAGATTATAAACAAATGTTTTAAATATTTTACTTTTAATTTTATACAAAAATATTCTAAACTTTTAATATAAATTTATTTTTTCTCTCTAAAACAAGATAAATAATAATGAATCTTTAACATTTGATCTGGTGGTAAGACTCATTTCTGTAGTCCTGTATGCTAGTGTTCGGTCATAGCTTATAGTGATCCACAGTATCTGGTTCAGATGCTCTCTTTCTGCTGTTCCTCTCCTCTCCTCTCTTAATTCCATACTTTTTGAGACCTGTTTTCCACAAAGATCCACATTTACTTCTCAAACAGAAATACTTCAAAAAGAGCTTTGATTATCACATTATATCCTAAGTATCCTGTAATTCATTCTCTCTCTCTCCCCCTCTCTCACCTCTTCCCCACCCCCCCACAATCCAACCAATTTTATTGGGCATACCTTTGGAAAAAGAGATTTGAACCCTAGTGTGTGACTTTAACTAATAATACTGCATTAACCATGTCCTTAACCTCTCTGGGCCTCAGTAGTAAAATGAAGGATCCAGCGTCATAGATGACCACGAGGTCCCTTCTAGCTGTCACGATTTCCTGCCTAAAGTTTTTTTGGTAACCTGCAAGGTGTTTTTCAGACTTAAGATTCTGTACTTCTGAGAAATTATTATTCTAAGAGATAGAATAGGCTAAAGACATGCAGATTTAAGTATAGATTTTGCTGTGCTACTAACTAGGATTCCTCTGGCGTCAGGAAATTGAAGTTCTCTTCTAGCTCCATAGTATACCTATCTAAGGATTGTAAAACTAAGAATGATAATAGAAATAACTAACATTTATTGAGTCATTGTGTATCAGAAACTATGCTGAGTATTTAATCAGATTATCTCTTTTAATCTTTATGGTAATCTTTTAGGGACAAGTATTGTAACAATGTGGATATCTTTGGGGATGATAGGTTTATGGTGAGTTATCAAGGGGTGTGTTTTAACACTGCAGCCTTTATTTTTGAGAATGAAATCGTAGGGGAGAGCTAGACCCATCTACTAAATGCCTGTTGGTGTCCTTGTAGAGACTGAACAATTGGACTGAACAAAGACTAAGTGAATCACTGTCTTTTGAGTAGTTGGGTTACTCAAAAAAGGGAAAAGTTAAGATCCCCAGAACTACCCAAAGGAAGTTGAAGCATGGTTCAGATGGGCCCTTGACCCATTGAGCATGTCACTCAAGAATTACAACTCTTATGATCAATTTTTAAAATAAACTCTTATCAAATGTTAAAAGAATAAAAAGATTCCAATTTATTTAATAAGAAAATCCATGAGATTGACTTTTTTAACATAGAAAAGTAAAACAAAATATCCTTTCCTGTAATATAGCTTAATTCTCTAATGGTTGCTTATGTCAAAGGCTGCCCTCATTTCTTTAAGTATCTCAGAAACATACACATACAAATAGTCTTGTTCCTTTCATAGGAACAACAATAAGTAAATAATTTATACTATACACATGTGACAGTGTAGATTACGTATAAATGTGCAAATCTGACATTAATTCAACATTTGAATTTTAAATAACATACTTAGAATGAGATCTGGGTAAATTTCTTTAAAATTTTAATAATTGAGCCATATAAAAGATTAATATAATTTATCTGCATATTAAATAAAATCTGTTGATAACTAAGATTTATAATAAAGCATATTGCATTTATATTTAAGATAATTCAGCACACTTTTACATTTTCAACAGTTAACTTAAATTCAGGTTGACAGCTTCGAGTTTTCATCATTTCAGTCTTCAAAGTACTTTTTAACATTTTGTTGTCAGGTTGAAGCTTACCTAGCTCTTTGAAACAGACAAAAGACTTCTGAGTTGACAGTCACCTCCCAAATAAATAAGATTTTTAAGACAGTTGAAATGCTTTTCAAATCAATACTCTAGAGACTATATGTAATACTTATTGTAGAGAGTTATCATAATTTAGAAGCAGAACAGAAAGAGAAAACAAAAGCAAACAAAAACCTTCTCAGGTCTTTCACATAATTTGACAGTTTATCATTTTCTGTATTCTCTCTCAGAAACAGGGAAATTGATAACAATGAAGGATTTACATTTCATAACTATAAAAGAAAGAAGGAAAGATGTTAATAAAGATAGTATTTTTGAGAAATAAGATAATGAAGAAAATGAAAAACATAACTTTAATATAAATTAAATTTGGGGGGAAGTTCTGAAATATGCAGTGTTACATAGTTCTTGATTAGAACACTAAATCAGATCAATGTTCTCACCAATGAAACCTTATATAAGAGATAGCTGCAGAAATTTTATTCAGTATAATTAACATGGAGCCCAGACATCTATTTTCAAAAATATATTAATTCATTTAAGAAACAACAAAAATTACATGTTAACATAATTTTTTTTGAGAGAGAGTCTTACTGTGTCACCCAGACGAAAGTGCTGTGTGGTATGAGCCTACCTCACAGCAACTCAAATTCTTAGGCTCAAACAATCCTCCTGCCTCAGCCTCCCAATTAGTTGGGACTACAGGCTCACGTCACCAGGCCCAACTAATTTTTTCACATAGAGACAGGGTCTCGCTCTTGCTCAGGCTGTTCTCAAACTCCCCATCTCAAGTGATCCTCCTGCCTCTGCCTCCCAGAGTGCTAGGATTGTAGGCATGAGCCACCATACCCTGCCAATATAATATCATTAAAGTAATATATTTAAAACAAGCTTAGACGAATAGCATTGTTTTATATTTCTGCAAATCTCATTAATATATGGCTTAATATTACAAAAACTGGATTCTCATAAATGCTTCTGCATTCAGTCTGTGGTGATGTATTGTTTTGGTTGAAGTATATGAAGGAAATATGGCCTCACATAAATATGCAGTTGAGAAAGAGATAAGTGTCTTAATAGCCTTTTCAAAAAATTGTGGATATTCCTCTTTGTTACCATACCAAAACTAGACAACTAGACAAGTGGTAATTTCTGAAAGGTTACTTGAGGTATGGAATCTGAGACCTTATCAGTGATCATTTCTTATTTTTACATTGAAATCCATGATCTATCTTGGACTTTTAATGGATATTTCAGCTATGCATGATTCTGTAACATCCTGCATTGGTCATTTGGAAAATATTTGTTCACTGAGTTATGTAGGTCTACAAGTGCTGACACACTTTATATGATATCAAAAACTCACATTTGTTAATATCATCATTCATCTCATCAGAAAAGTAATTTAAGTAGTGGGAAGCTGTCAATTCAGGGTGGCAGATAAAACTTTTCCAAAATTCTGATTTTTCACTTGAAAGTTTAAATTTTATCACTATCAGTTGTTTTCTTTGAAGTACCATAAGAACTTAATTTTTTCAAAAATACCAAACACCCAAGTAAAAATTTACTCATTTTTCAGGTTAAAAAAAAAAAATTGGTATTTCATGGGAAAAGGAGCTATCTCAGCTGGCAACTCAAACAATACTTTTCCTTGAGACAACCATACTTAAAGGGAATCCAGAGACACCTTTTATATTATTTTGCATGAGGCTAACTCTTTCTCTTTTGGATAGGTTTTCAAATATGGAGGTGTGAAATTTGATGTAATTTACAAAAGAGAAGACAGTTAAAACAAAAAAAGCAGGTGGCTGAACATGACCTACAATAATTTGATACACTACTGTTCATTAAAAGTAGTATCATTGGTATAACATAATGTATTAATATTAAATTCTCTTCTTAGTATCTCAAAGATTCTAAAAAATGAAAACAAAAAAATTATTCAACTGATCACATGGTTTGTTATTTTGACCTTGAAAAATGTAACAAAAGCATACACTTAAAAACCTTTCTTTATATGGCTGATGCTGTAGAAGAGATATTTTGGCAAGATTTTTTTATAAACAGGATACTTCTTATTTTAATGTCTTCCTTATTAAGATATGCATTTGAAAATAATGAAAAATAACTTCATCTTGAAATTTTGTAGCAAATTATGTATTTGAAATCATAGAAGGAAAAATAATTAGAGTTGTAACTAGGCCTACTAATTGTAGATACTGCCCCAACTCCTTTTTCCTTCTAACATTTTCTTGGAACTTGTCATTGCAGAAGGTTTTTATTCATCCAAAAATTTTCATAACCTTTACATTTTTTTTGGTCCTGCAAACTAATTTAAACCACAATGATTCAACAAGCTTTCAAATCAAAAACTACAGTTCATGAATCCCAGGCATCCTTCTTATTTCAGGTAGCACATGTTCTCTTTGCACAGCAAACGTTTCAGCATCTCCTTTAGTAAGCTATGTTGCTAAGATACCTATGCTATCACAAATTTCCTAGCATGTTTTAGTTTATATTTTACACGCATTTTTGCTTAAAAAAAAAAAAGAGCAAACAATGTTCAAAATGCCTTTCTTCTTAGCACCTCTGACCAGCTGTTATTTTTTGAATAACCAACCATAAAACAAAAAATTTATTCATTTTATTTTTATTAAATCTATTCTGACAGTATAAAGGCAAGAGACTGGAATCAGGCCTTCATTTGTGAGTCAGAAGAATTCAGTGAGGTTTATGAATGTGTCGTGAGCTTTGCCTGCTCATTCTTTCAACATTTATTTAGCACCTACTTTGTCCTAAGCATTGTGTTATGTGATAATACTGATGCTAAGGATGGTAACAATATCAACATCACCGTCACCACCTAATCTTTGAGAGCTCTCTGCATGCTAGGTACTGAAAATACACACATATATTCTGTGCATTCTACCTACTTCATCTCATCTCATCTCATCCTTCCAACCTTCCATGAGGTATAGCTACTATCATTCCAGTTTTACAAATAAAGAAACTAAGACTTACCTAAAATCCCATAACTAACAAATGGAGCTGAGATTCTTTTACAGATAGCTTTGACTCAAAGCCACACATTTAATCACTTAGTTATAGATAACACTGAACTTTAGTTAAAAATTTTTTTTAATTGTTTTAACTCTTTATGGAAGGTATGATTAGGCAGATTGAGGGAGGAGAGTTTATAAACTATAGCTCCCTGTCTGCATTATTTCTGGTAGAAGGGCTGTATAAATGAGGTAGATATAAACTACCCTGTGGTTTGGGCCTTGCAGGGCTTTTGAAGGCACATCCATATAGGAAGGAGAGAGAATGAGATTTGAGATGGACAGATGTGGAGAAGTTACCTGTTAGAGGCTCAGAGGCCCCATGAGAAGCGGGAGCAGTTTGGAAGGAGGTTACAGTCATAGATTTCAGGGATAAATCCGACCTTTGTTAGAAATGTGATTATGGGACTAAAGAAAGATGAAAAATATATTATCTACCCAGAAGTTACTCTAATTATAATTTATTCATTAAACATGTATTTGTTTAATATCTGGTCCTTATAAAATAGCATAGGGTCCTATTCTATGGTATCACCATAGTTTCTTTAGTGCTTAGCACATAGTAGATACTCAATAAAATGTTTAGTGAAAACTTTGAGAGCTTAGTGTTGTTATACTTTGAGTATTTCAGTATTTTCATTTAATAAATTTGTAGGGTATATAAAATATTTATACTTTCTTAGGCCGCATGTCCAGCACCCAAAAATCCTTACTTTTTTTTAATTATATTCTTTTAAAGATAAAATACATCCTAATTATATAATTACTGCCTTGGCCTATCTGGCATCCCTGTTATAAATGTAAGACTTATTTAATTATTTACCCATGAGATTGGAATGGCTTTTGACCTTGTAAATTATGTATGTCTGTTTGGTAGAATTTAATGGAAATCTAATTACCTATTTCTAAAGACAGCTTAATTAGTTGCTCAAGAGACTACTCTCAATTCATTGGTTTGGAGGGTGGTTTTGTTGATTTGTTTTTATTTAAGGAGCAGGAAAAGCCATTGCAAAAACAAAAACAGGCATGCTGCTCTATGACTCTTCCTTGAAGCTCTGATAGATATCTTACAAAGAACTGCATGTATCTATGTAAGATCAGCATACCACTTTACCTACCACCATCAAAATAATAGAAAAGATGTTTTAAATACTAGAATTTAATCAGCAAGGCTGATCTTACTTCTTTGGATGGTATAAACCAGGGGTCCCCAAGCTATAGTGAGTTGTATAATTATTTCATTGTATATTACAATGTAATAATAATAGAAGTAAAGTGCACAATAAATCTAGTGCACTTGAATCATCCCAAAACCATCCCCCCCCCCTCATCCCATGGAAAAATTGTGTTCCATGAAACCAGTCCCTGGTGCCAGAAAGATTGGGGGACCACTCAGACCACAGTTGTAAACCACTTGCAGGCTTAGAACTGAATCAGGGTGGTCACTGAGTATTTCTGCTTGCTGATGGTTCTGGGTCTTTGTGACACCTGAGCCTTACTTAAGGTTAGGAGTCAGTCTCATGACATGTTGAGTGATCATGTCTTCAGGTCTCAGGGAAGCTCAGCAGAGTGGAGAGAGGACAGGGTGTGAAGTCAGGAGGTCTGGGTTCTATCATGGCTGCTTTGCTTACCAACTATCTGCCCTGAGCAAATACCTTAACATCAGTGAATTTCCTTTCTGAGAAGTAGGAATTTGAAGATATAATGAAATATCTATGAAAAACACTTTGTAGAATCTACAGCTCTGTATAAGTGTTACTGATTTGGGGGCAGTGTAAAAGCAGGCCTAGATTTTTTTTAACCAGATTGGCAGACTATAGTAATTAAAATGATTGTAACATTGGACTAGAACAGGATTATTAAGCCAGTTACCTCATAGATCTTCAATTGCTTAGTTAGACTATCTCCCTTTAACCTTTCCTTTGTGGAGGAGGAAATCAGTGAAGTAGATTCCTCTCAATACATTAAAATGTCACTAAAAGATAGATACTAAATAATCCTTTAATCTTTTCTTCTTCATCCTCCAAGAGCCAGTTGTTGCAGTCTGACTTTCTGTGTTTTCTAACATACTGATCTTTTGCGGGCTTTGTCCAGATGCCTCAGATCACTCTTAAGATGTCAAGTTCCATATGGCACACAGCCTATATAAAAATAAGAATCTAATGGTTATCTCTCATATGAAGAGCATCCAAGTTAGAGGTTGTTAAAGTTCTCTATTAATTTCATTAGGATCCTTTGAACTAACAAGAATTTCATAAAATAAATACAGTGGACATGATATAAAAAGTTGGTTTCATAAAATGCCCAAAGGCAAGCTATTTTCCCTTTTTTAACATCATTGTCTTGTAAAACATGCAGTGTAGCAGTGTCATTACAAAGAAAAGTTTGTGTATAGTAGTGTGTTCAATTAACACATCTGTGAAGTATGCTCATGCTTATACTTCTTCTTCCTAGGATAATTATTTATGAAAGTTAAATCTTTTACCTTCAGGTCACTATTGCCATTGTCAAGTAAGAAAAACAGGTTTTCAAAAGTATGTTTGAACATCACAAGTCTTCTACTTCATGCCATGAATCAACATTTGTCTTTATTGAGGCTTAATTGCAATTGGAATATTCTAATCAAACTATAGTGTATTTGTGCCATATATAGGAAGTTTAAATAAGCCTGTAACAGGTTGTTTTTAAAATAGCCAAACCACTTGGGCTTCATTCTAGCCTAATCAATGGAAGTCACTGGAGGAATGAGAAAACTGAAAATATAAAGCTTGGCTTTTATTCTCATATACTGAATTGCCTCTGTTAAATAAGTAGAAAATGTTCACTGAGGTGTGGTAACTTGAAATAATCTCATGTGACAGTTTAAAATCTGTAAACACTCCTAATAATATCAACCTGAATCTGTTTTTTTAATTTTTATATTTTTAATCTGGTTTTTCGTTGTATTTTCAATAAGTATATTACATCTAAAAGATTTTTGAAAAAGTGAAAACGTTTATGATTCAAGAGTTTTGCACTGGATTTGAAGTCCATAATTGTTGATAAAGTGTTAGAGCTTCTCTAATTTTACCTTCTCTATTAATTGCAGAACAATAATAGTGGTTTTTTTTAAGTCTTGCAGGTAAAAGGTATCAAAAATTAAAATGACACATTTCTTCATGTAGCCCCTTAGGTTCATAGCAGGGGGCAGGGATGGGGAGATTAAGATGAAATTCCCACAGAGGCCAATTTCAGCTTTTCATTAGGAAGAGCCAAGGAGGAATGTTATGATCATTACCATACAACCATCACTGCCAGTCGCCACATATTGCAGTGTTTGATTAGAACATTTTATTCTTGTTACGTAATTTCATTTATATTAACATATGGTTACATAATTCAGAATAAGGACATCTTTATCTTATTTTTCTTCCCAAAGCAATTATTATCAATCCATCAGGGCTACAGTTTTATGAATTAAGATCACCACCTAGGCTATCTGAGCAGAGATATGCAAAATCATAAAGAAATATCTAAAAAGGAGACTCAACGCGGTAGAAGTTGCTTATGCCCATCCAAGTACTGACCTAAAGGGAAGCAGCCCCCATGAAATGGTCACTGAGTATTCTAGGACATTGACAAGGTGATCCTAGTTGTAGAGGATACAACAGATGTCTTAACTCTGTTCATTAAATACTCAGTTTATCCAATCCGTGCTCTGATTCCATTCTCACCAACCTGCTAATTTTTCCAGTGTAGGTGTGCTACCAAAAAGAGCATGTTGGTCACTACTTTATGATAATTATATCTCATATCTTATTATAAACTAGACAGCTGTCATTCTGATTTACCTATCAGCTTCATGAGCTTGGTTTTAAAATGTTAGTCTCCCCTTGAGATATAATCTCCTTGTACTGACAGAGTTAGTTTCTGAGCCTACAAGATTGGATACCAGACAAAAGCTCATTGCAAATTTGCCAGAGATACTTGGTGAAGGTACCTCAATATAGCCAGCAGGCCTTTCCCACGTAGACATTCCCAAATCTCACAGCACATCCCTTCTTCCTTTTGAATTTCTATTAAAAATATTGAGAAGACCATAGAGTCGATTTAGTCCAGCTGGGATTTAGGAAAGTTGAGTAACTTGGCTGATATCAGTAAGAACCAGACTTGGAAACCAGGCTGTGTACCCCTCCACCCCCTCCTCCTTGGGCATGGTGTTCTTCATATAGAATGAAAAAGCTTCTTCACAACTGGCACCTGGGGAATTTCCTCATATTTCTGTTGTTTCTTAAAAGAAAAAGGCATACTAGTGCTATATTTTTTTGTTTGCATTGTGTTTTCAAATGTCTTATGTTTAAATATATTGCATATGAGTCTGTCAGGGAGTATATTAGAGTATACAACATTTGGTCATGGCAGTGTTAGTATAGTGTCATTTAAATTTATTATACACTGAAGTGAATGCAATGATGTGCCTTATTGTTATCTGTTTAGATGGATATTATGTTAATACTAAAAAAGCTATATAATGAAGACTGAATTAGGCATTATAATGTGATTGTTGTCAGTAGCAAAAAAATTTAGAGCCTTGGCAAAATGTTAAGAGTTTTCTGTGCAACATAAAAATTTATTTATCCCAATATAACTTAAGGAATTTATAGAGTTCTGATACAGAAGTCTCTAAAGTTTGACTTTAAATGCATTTGAAATTTTTGCTTGAGTGTTGAATCTGGTAGATAATTATAAATTCAAATATAGCAGTACTAAAAGGCCTAGTGATCTGAGAGTGAAAATGTAAATGATCTAGAAATTTATTCAAATGATAAGCTTTCACAATTGCATGTTAGCAATAGATAATATGAGAGGCAGGATAGTCTAAAGGAAAGTACAGAATTTGAAGTTGGGTAGACGTAGGTTCAAGTCCTATTTTCACTATGTACTAGTTAGGTGACCATTTAGGCAAGATACTTAATTTCTCTGAGCTTCTGTTTCTTCATCTATAAAATGAGAATTATAATATCTACCTTATTTGTTGTTTTGACAACTCCAACTACATTATACATGGAAAGCATTTAGTAGTATAATGCCATGCAGTTGTCAATTAATGGAAACTGACACATATATTTTACTCTTGACTCTAATGGAGAATAGATTACAAATTATAAATCAAGGGATGAAGGTAGGAATAATCTGTGTAGCTAGAGTAATATTTGCTTGAATTCATAACTTGATATTGGATATTTCAGGAAATCTATGATGTTTATACCTCAATTTTAACATTTTATAGAAATTATAGGATTTCACTAAACCAGAAACCCTAATTATCCAAGAGTTTATCCAGTTATTTAGCACCTCCCCAAGCCTCAAGGCCATGCCAGCTAGAACATTCCTTGATGGTGCTTTTTTGGATGAAATATTGATTTAGTTTATTTAGTTAACTAGAGCATTATGGTATGCATCTGTAGTATCACCATAATGTTATAGAAGAAATGGCTGTTTGTGTGTTACATGAAGTCCTTCCAGTTTCCTTCGGAACCCTCTTTCTATAAATAAGTCCTGATGTTCAGTAGTTGGAGATTTATTCCTTTGGCTTAAGTCTTGGTCCCATATTAAAAACCAGATCCTTATAGAAAAGGACGTATTATCAGTCATTTGTACCTTTGTGTGAATAAATTGATAAATCCTTTTCTGTAAGCAGGATTTGATGGGATTACTCAGAGTTTGAGCATAGAAGTTCTTTTAACTATAAAATTGCCAGGGAACAGGGTAACGATTGCAGAACAATGATGCTTACGATATGTCTAAATGATGGGTTATAATTTAATCTGAAGCTCACATGGCATAGGACAGTGGTCTTGGGCCTTTAATCCATGTCATAGTTACATATTATACTATCCCTGATTGTGGAAATATAGGTACTTGAATATAAGGAAAGGAGGAGAAACTTCCATTTATTACTTTCTGTGCCAGAAATAATGCAAAATGCTTGCTGCATAATATCTGATTTAATCGTTAATTCTATGCAGTATTTTTAATCCATTTTACACGTAAAGACTGAAATAGTAACTTGACTAAGGACATGGCACAGCTAATAAATGAAAGGGTTAAGGGTAGCACTTTTGTCAGGCCCCAGAGCCCAAGTTTCCTGTTTTACTGCACTTGGTGAAAATGAGAGGCTGGCTGAGCACCAATCCAGTATTATTACTGGGTAAACAACAGGGTAGTGGTATCAGTGAACATTTCTTTCTTTCTTTTTTTTTAGACAGAATCTCACTCTGTTGCCCAGGCTAAAGTGCCGTGGCATCAGCCTAGCTCACAACCACCTCAAACTCCTGGGCTCAAGCAGTCCTTCTCTGCCTCAGCCTCCCGAGTAGCTGGGACTACAGGCATGCGCCACCATGCCCAGCTAACTTCTTCTCTATATATTTTTAGTCGGCCAATTAATTTCTTTCTATTTTAGTAGAGACAGTGTCTCACTCTTGCTCAGGCTGGTTTCGAACTCCTGACCTTGAGCGATCCTCCCGCCTCTGCCTCCCAGAGTGCTAGGATTACAGGCGTGAGCCACTGCACCCGGCCAGTGGACATTTCTTTATTTGAAAAGCAGTGAACATGTTCCTTTTCAAGGTCACCTATTTCATCTACTGTTCCTTATTCCTCACAGCTCCCTGCCCCACCCTTACCATTTTTATAGTCTTCTGTATTTCGGATGGTATGGATAAAGGTAGGCACAGACAGGATTGGGGAATCTGCCCATTGCCCTTCCCTGTTTCCAGGCCAGTCACCCTCATTCAGATGAACCTACAGAAGTGGCATCAGTGTTGAGGATGGGCAGGGTCAGGTCTGATGATAAGCCATAGATTGCCAGTCAAAATAAAAAGTTGGATACTGCTAGCGTTTCCATTGACCTTGCAGGATATATACCCCGCCAGTTTAGAGCCCTACCCAATTAAGCCATTTTATAGAACCAGAATATGAGAGGCACTTTGTCCCTAACACCTTGTGTTTATCTGCTACTCTTATAAAGTAGCAGAAAGAGCTGTCAGGCTTTGGAGACAGAAGATAGAGATTCTGATTTCAGACTTTGCACTTCCCGACCGTGTGACCTTGAGCAAGTCACTCTGTGAGCCGCAGATGCTTGATATATAAAGTGTGACCATCATGCAGCATACCTCCCAGGATGGTTATGAACGACATATAGGACACCCATGTTAAGCATCAAGCTGTGTTCCTGGCTCCTTAACAAATACTGAAAATTTCCTTTCCTTGCCACTTTCCACTTCCCTCCTAACCCTGCTTCCTCAGCTAACTTACATGTCATTATATGCCTTTTAAAAATTAGGATTAGGCCCAGAATGTGGGAAATTGGGTAGAGGCCATAATAAAAAAGGAAGGGCAAGAGTTCCCAGGCATGCTTATGTGGTATTGACTAAAAGAAGATTACAGACTACTTGAGGGCAGGGACCTACCTCTTATACTTACACAGCATACCCTACAGCTAACATTTGGAACAGCACCCTTATAATCCTGTCCTTTATGGAGCATTTACTGCCTGTAGTCTTTTCATCTTTTATGTGTCATCTTCTTTAAACTTCCCAGTAACCTATAAAATAGGTGGTGGTATCCATATTATGTAGATAACATAATCAAGGCACCAGGCAAATCTCCCAAGGTCAGTATTCAAACAGTTTCTCTGATTTCAAATTTCATTATACCACACTGCCCCTTAATAAAAATAGCTGCCTTCATTTGCTTTCATTTTTAACCAAATATGTATTGAACGTCTATTTGTGTAAGCTAGTGTGCTAGATTCAAGGTTTGTACAAAGGACTATAAAACCTAATTCCATATAAACAGCTACACAGGTAACTGATACGAAGTAGAATGTGATATATCTCATAATTAATGAACCAGTGAAAAATTCTGAGTTTAAGAGGTGGGTGAGATCACATTTAATTGGTGCAGATCATCAAAGGCTTCAGGAAGGAGGGGGTGTTTGAATTGAGCCTTGAGGTCAGCATTTCCTACTAAGTGTACTGCATGTTAAACTTGAGATCCCAAGATCTTAGTTACTATTATATTACTTTTTTTTACCATCCATTTTTACTCATTGCTACCCTGTCTTACAGTCTATTGCTTCTCTTCAAAATTGAAAGGAAATAATAACTATAGAAACCATCTTATATAGAATTAGAAGAAAACAGCTACTCTCAGATTTCAGTTTCTTATTTTCTCACCTGGATGGATATAGCTTTGTGTTGGAGAGCCCAACCCCACCACTTACGAGCTTTGCAGTTTTGGGAAGTTAACTTTTATGGGCCTTGGTTCTCTCAACCTTAAGCCCTCTGAGGCATATATTATCCTAATTTTATTTGTGGATTTAATGGGATTCTGTATGTAATATGCTTACCTGCATCCATGGAGCATAAGTACTCAATAACTAATAAGTGGTAGTCATCATTAATAGATTTGATAACGAGATATGGCCTGATAATTATAAGCATGAGTGATATACATTTGCCTGGAACATTAGAACATTGATATTGGTTCTGAATTTTAGAGTTAGCAGTTTTTGTGACTTGCAAGCCCTTCACCAAAATTAATGCAGAATTGCAGTTGTGATCAGGTTGAAGGCATAATAGTGACCAAATCCTTAGCCATTTGAGAGTAGTTAAGGCCTTTTTCATACTAACTTGTTTTCTGTCTCCTTACTGCCCAAGGTAGCTTCCCAAATTGCGGTTACTCCAGTGTTTCTTAAGTAGAACAGTTACTTAGGAGAGATGATACAATTCTACAGACTCTACAGTAGACTTTACCTCTCAATGGCAGAATGTTTACTGTTGCCTGTCCATGAATTTCCTGGATAACTACCGTGAATATTTCTATGCTTGGTTGAATTTTAGTTACTACAGCTGAAGGACTGGGTTGATCTATATATAATACAAGACCTTGATCAAAAATACTCAGGAAAAAAAAATGCTACTTGGGTTACACATATGATTGTTTAATTTAGTAACTTGATATTAAACATTGTTGAGAAAAAAATTTACTGTTAAACTTGCCTTTGGAGTCTCTGTTTTTTTCTAATGCCTACTGAGAATTGGGTAAACTTTATTTTAGGCTATACATGTCTGAAGAGTTGATTGGCCTTTATATTTTTTAGTCATCACATGACAAAATAGGTCTAAACCAAAAAGTAATTTAGGTTAGGCAAGGAAGCTTTTTTCCATTGCGTTTTCTCTTGGAATGGGAGCATTTTATGTCTCATATTAATTATCTAAAGGTATAAATTTGTGAAGTTGAAACTTCTGTAGATCTATTAACTTGGTCTTTATTTAAAATGTTTTTTTTTTAAATAAAAGGGATTATAGACTCAAATAAGTTGGGAATGTTTAGAAAATCAGTCACTCATTATTTCTGATATCTAGCATAAGGTAAGGATCACTTTGTGCCCTAATTAAACTAGACTATTTACTGGGCAAATATTCCCTATAGATTATGAAATCTGAGATAAATTGTTGATACCAGCAAATGTACTGAAACCATCTAAATATAGAATTTTAGAGTCTTTAAATACAGTGTAACATTAGAGTCATAATGGATTAAACTTAATTACCATAGCATGAAGAAACAGAAGGGAGATAGTTAGGGAACCAAAGTGGGAAACCTAAGCCTTTTATAGTACCTTGCTGAAAAATATAGTTATTGCCCTAAATAGAGCCACGTTTGAGTCTCTTATCCAGCACCCGTCTTTGTATATCAGTACATCCAAGGGTCCTGGAGCACAGTTACATTAATATTGTATCTGGGACCCGTGTAAATGAGAAGTTAATTCCCAACTGGCTCCTACTATGACCTGACCTTAAACTCTCTGAATAAAAAACATCAAGACTAGAGAATCAAAATAATGGTTTCATTTATTTAAGTGTGACCCACAACAAAAATATTCATAGGACCTGGACAAAACTGACCACTCCAGGGTATTAGCAGTGTTAAAGTCATGCTCCTTGTTCTGCATGAAAATAGTGTGATATTAAACTCCTTTTCATCACAATACTTATCAGTTTTTGCTCATCTTTAATAAGATCGGGTTTTGGTTAACCTCAGTCCATAATGTGCAAAGGATACAGATCAGCCTTTCATAATTTACCTGGCAGCAGCAGTTTATTCTTTTTAAAAACTAGTGCTGTATGTTAATTTTCCTCTGCTTTTAATAGGTTAAAAAAATTCAATTTTGTAATAATACATGACTCATTCATTGCTCATTATCTTCCCACTGTTTTTTTTTTCTTTTTTTTTTTTTGCCTTGAGCCAGCAAGAAAATCTTACATGAGAGGAGGGAGAAGCAGAGAGACAGTGAGTTGAGGAATACAGTACTTAAATACTGTTGCTTGATTTTCATTGGTTATCTCCTTTCTTACGGTGGCCAGTCTAATCCAGCCTTCCCTGTCAAATCCCTCCCCTCCCCCACCCTCCCTGCCAGGGGATCACAGGGTGTCTGTTGCTAGAAACTGGTTGCAGCAGTATGTAGGCATCTTTCATTCAGAATGGACATTAGTATATTGAATAGAGAAGAAAGCTTTTAGAAATGTATCATTTGCCAAAATTGCATGGCTTTTAAAGAGGGATAAAGAGAGATGCTGAGTGTTTTGTGTGTTAGCATCGACTCTTTTTATTTCTGTTCAGACTCAAGTTTTTGGAAGCTTAAATATAGATCCCTTTAAGAAAAAAAGGAAGAAAGAAGAATTTGCCTGGTTAGCCGACCTCTGTTTATGAAGTGCTTCATCCTCCTCCTCCACCTCTCCGTGCTGTTTCTCTGCAGCTCTCTGTAGGTTAGGGTTCTGTGCTGCCTGGCAGAATGCTCCTGTGTTAGCTGAGTAGGCTTCATCGACAGACATAGATCAATATAGGTTTCTTTTTTCCTGTGAATCCAAAATGCCATCCAAAGAGTCTTGGTCAGGGAGGAAAACTAATAAGGCTGCAGTTCACAAATCAAAACAAGAGGGCCGTCAGCAAGATTTATTGATAGCAGCCCTGGGAATGAAACTGGGTTCTCCAAAGTCGTCTGTGACAATCTGGCAACCTCTGAAACTCTTTGCTTATTCGCAGTTGACATCACTTGTTAGAAGAGCAACTCTGAAAGAAAACGAGCAAATTCCAAAATATGAAAAGGTTCACAATTTCAAGGTAAGAATATTTGTTTTTAGCCTTTTCTTATAAGAAATGCACATTTCTTGAAGTATGTAACATAAAAGGAGTATCTTCTGATGACTTTTTAAAACTAGGATGACTTGACTAAAATGTTCTTGCTATTTAATATGTTTATTGAGATGTTTTAAGCCTGATTTTATTTAAGGAATAGCTGAATAAAGCTAATACAAGTCCAACCCTATTTTCTCTAATGCTGTTGCAATATTGTTTAATCAATATGTACTCACTGGTAAAAGTCTTGACTTACATATTTAAAAGGTCTTATTTAATAATGATTTTGGCATTATTTTTATTTGTGATACAAAAATGTCTAAATACCTTTGTTGGATATTTTATAAGAGGATTAGATCTTATCATTGTTCTTTTCTGGTAAAAAGCTTTGGATATAAGAGGCATGTGCTGTTGCATCTGGATTGAGCAGATGGTCTGCATTTCCTATAGTTTCTGTCTTTTCTCCTCTGTTAATGAATTGACCACGATGAAAGGAGGATGGCTACCATGGGACTGTTGATACTGCTGACACTAGCAGCTTCTCTTCACTTTTTGAGTATTTGCTTTCACCTTGTGTGTGTGTGTGATATGTATGTATGTATGCATGTATGTAGTTTTTAATTATTGTGTTAATGTGATTTATCAACTGTACTTGAATCTTCTTTCATCAAGATGATATGTATGTTGATTCAAGCTGTATGTAGATCTTGCCTGTATTTGTAGCATGATATAAGGCCTGGAAGTTCTGTCTTTTGCAATCTAATTCAGAGAACAGACAATGTGAGGTCAATCATAAGGAGAACCAGTTACATTTAATAGGCAGATGCACTGGTATTTCTATGATAACTTCCCAATAGTTAGGCAACTTTATGATACAGTTTCTGAGACATGGATATTTTTAGTTTAGACAAAACATCATTAGGTTTTAAGTTAGAAAAGGAATAATTTGGTTTCAAAAGGTAATAAAGCTGTAAACCCTGATCTTCCATTTATTTATTAATTTACTCAACATTTATTCAGTACATAGAAGGTACCAGGCTCTGGACTAGGTAATGTCTGCCCGAATTTGCAATTCATCCTGATTTTTGACAGCAGTATTTATTTTACTCAAATGCTAAACACCAAGCTCCCAGTATACTGTGCATTTTCCATAGTGAGGAAAAGATTTTTTATGATCTTTAGATTATTTTGGGATAAAGGAGAAATTACTTGGTAAAAATATGCTTCTAAAATGTATGGGCTTTATAAAGATTGCTAATATTTCAAGGTAAACTAGCATTTTCTCCTTTCTCTTTAAACATATTAAGGACCTTACTTTTTAACCAATATCTTTGATTTAAAATGAAATTAAGGCAATTCAGTACAAAACAGAAATCATATGTGCATCCAGTTTTAACCACATCTTCCATTTATGCACCTCAACAATACATGCAGGTTACTAGGCCTCAGTTTCTTCATGCATGATATACAACTGGTCTTACAGAATTAAATGATCCCAAATCTTTTTGCATATATAAAGTTAAATCACAAAAATAGCCATTAGATTCCTAAGCAAGAAATGGCTGAGATTTTAAAATAATATCTCCAAAGATGTACCCTCTGATTTGTTCAGGAGAAACAGATTGACCTAATAAGAATGCCATTTTAGTGCTAAGTTCATTGTACATGCTTTATATCAATACTGATTAAAAGCAAATAGAAGAATTAGCATAAACGAGCATAGTCTTTTTTGTTGTATCTTCCAGTTATTTCTCAATTTTAATTCAGGACTTTAATGAACAAATTCTGTACAACCAGAAAGTGCTGACTGTGGATCAATTGTGATTCTTACCTTGGTATCTAAACTGCTTTAAAGATACTTCTCTTTTTAAAAGCCCATAAAAAGTACACGGCTTCTTCCTTCTCTGGAACTAAAAAATCAAAACCAGCTTAGACTTGCTCTTGGAAAAAGGTATTTATGCTCAAGAAAGGGGCTCATGTTAGTGAGATGCATTACATATTTTAGAGTTGCTAATAAGGTCAGAAGTCTCAGATTTGACCCTTCCAGAGTAATTGAAATTAACTTTGTTATTTAAAAAATGTTTCCAGTGGGTATCATTATTAAAAAAAGAGAAGAGAGGAAAGTCATACTTGACTTCTGAGAACATCCCAGAAAGAATTGAGACTCTGTGGCAAGAGCAATTCTCTCCCACACAGATACTCACTTAGAAGGTCACTGCTTGTGGTATGTACATGTATGTATGTACAATATGTGCAATTCAGAGATTTGTTGTGGGGGAACACTGAGCATGTCCATGATGATAATCATTCTTGTGTCCTTGCCATTGACTATTTCATTGGTGGTAAAAGTGTATTCTGTCTAAGCACAAGCCTACTCACCAAAGCCTCATTTCAATATGGTTTTCTTTTTTGCTTCTTGAACTGCCTTGTTATGTAATACTGCTCTGTGTGTTGAACAGCTGTCAAATCTTATTTCAGAGGATGAAGCCAAAAGTGCATCATACCTTTGGTGAAAGCACTCACCAAGGTGAAAGCCGAACAAATCAAGTGGACCTGACTATAGACAGGTGTTTGCTTTTTGAGTTTTTTATTTTTTTGTAGTAGAATAAAACAGGAAGGCTTCCATTTTGCTGTGTTATATAACATGGTCTCTCTTTTTTTCCTGTTACAAGGATTTGATAAGGAATCTATTACAAGAAGGATAGTTATATCTCTTAGGGAGGTTATCATTTTTAGACATAAAGACAGTATATCCTTTAAAAACAATTACCCTGTAAGTTTTCAACATAAATTAGAGTGAAAATAATTTTAATTGCTCCCTAGGTCTACTTCTTAAGAACTACCCCATCCTAATACAATACATACAGAGAAAGAGAGAAACTTCTAGCATTAAAACTAAAACACAGGCACCCCATCAGCAATGATTGCATCCTACATTCTGAGGCTCTCTGAATGGAATGATAAATAAGACCCAGCTTTTGCCCTCAGGAGCTTGCTTAATTTCTCTAAACCTCTGTTTCTACACCAGAACAATTGAATTTGAGTTCCTGGAACATGGCAGCCATTATTTCTCTTATTGTAATTTACCCCTAAGTGGGTATTTTTTCTGAGTCCATACCAAGAAATTCATTTATACTTAAGTGTTCATCTGAATCCCAGTTTTCTAGCTCAGTTGCACAGGTCATGATGCAATTGAGAACCTCAGCATGATTGTGGAGGCTGAAGAAAGCTCTTTCTTAGCTCCCAGGCAGAGTTAGATGTTACATAAGAGCAGTTGCATTTTTCATGCACTATAGAATACAGTGAAATCCTCTATATTTCCTTTACTCCTTCTAAATTATACTACTAAATGTTTTATTTGGTTTGTTGCTTAATTCAGATAACTCTATATAATAAAGATTAGATATCACATAATAAGAGGCTACTTAGGCAAATTAAGTAATTAAAACAACATTAAGAATTAGAGTGAATATGTAACTTTAAAATATGAGTTTAGTTTTTTTTTAAGATGGTCTTAAAGTGGTGAGTGGTTTACTTGCATTCTTCATGTTACATTAAGAGATTTAATGTTGCTAAGATAATATGCAAGCAATGAATCCTAAAATGTGAATCAATACTGTAATTAACACTATTACATAAACCTCATATTGTTTAATTACTGATTCAGGACCCACGAAGAAAAAGATAACAGTGAGCCTGGCAGTGCCGGCCCACACCCTGGACCTTCTGCTGTTTGATGAACTGAAGGGTAGCAGTAGCTGGCACTCCTGCTGAAAGTGGTCTTCCCTTTCCTTCCAAGAAAACTGGCAAATCCAGGCCTCCTCTGGTCTTTTATTTGATTCACACTTGAAAATAAACACAAAATCAACCAATAAATATAGTTTTAATGGAACTACAGGATCTAAAATTCTGATTGAATTATACTATACTGAGAAGCATTAATTATAATTTTCTGTTATTAAAATTTTATTAGAGTCCATATAGATAAATTTTCAATGTTGATTTAAAAAGAAACTAAAATTATATATGAAAATACTCTTTAAAACAGGTTTTATCAACAGCAGTGAAATGTCATATTCAAAGACAGTGCCTACCACCTCTTTTGTATTATCCCCACCAACCTTCACAACTTCCCTCCCTTCCTCCTATCTCTTGCCCCATGCCTAGCAAAATCATGCCTGTAACCAGCTGATGCTCAAGAAGCATTTGTTGAATGACCAAATAAATGCGTACACAGTATGACATGGGGGACCTTTTGTTGTTAGTTTGAAACCACTTCTCATGACAGCAGGAAATTGCAACATAAAAATAGTTTCTTCTGATGACCTTAAGATCTGTATTGTAACAATATTTTCTTTTAATCAGGTTTATCTGAGTTTTAAAATGAAATAAAGCCCAAGATATCATGTTATCTGATACTTGACCAGAGAATCTTTGTGCACATTTTAAATGCTCAGGAATTTTAATATTATTTTGAATTAATAGTAATATAAATGAAGGTAAATGCAGTATGACAAAATGGAAATGGCAACCTGGAATGCCTCATTGTTTCTCCTATGGATATGAACATGGAGTGTCCAACAAACATTTTAAAGGAATAGTGTTTTTGTCCAAGAGATTACATGGCATTATATATTTTTTTCTTATATTCATGTACACCCACACACATTCTTCTTCCAATTCTGAATATGGGCCACTGACAAAAATAGCAAAGATCAGTGCATGGTGTGGGTTTTCTCTGCCTAGGACAGTCAGACATGGAGAAAGCGAATGAGGAGAAACTAGGATATTGGACAAGATCATCTGTAAAGTCCCGGTAGACATTGTATTTCTGTTGCTATCTGGTATAGTACTTACCAGATGCCGTGGAAACCAAATATGACAAGCAGCACTCTACTTACTTCCGCCCTGGCTGTTGGTAAGGAGGACCACAGAGACTCACTGGGCACTCACACTGGGTTCTGCACTGCCCTCAGCATGGTGGCCCTCTCAACCTCACCCTTCTTATGACTTGTGATGCTGGGCGGGGAACCTGTACACCTCAAATGCAAATCTAGGTCACTAAGGTTATTGGAAAGGTTACTGCCTGCCATTAATAATCCTAAAGAAGCATTTCACAAGGTTCTTGTCATTATGCACATAGTTGCATATACTTCTTCATAGCCATTTTATGGGGCTAGAGAATTTAAATTGCTATAATTCAAGAGAAACCCATGCTATATTATCACAGATCATAACCCATTCTCAAGATATTTCATAATCTGTCTTTATTCCCAAAGTTCTCAAATTTTACTTCTGTTACACTGCCTCCCTGATACAAATTACCATTTGTAAAACTATATAACTATAGGTTTTCAATTTCTTCCATTCAAGTTTTCTAGTATTTCATTTTAAAAATGTTTTGAGTGGGCAAGGCATCTCCTGGAAACAGCCTCCTTTCCAAGCCTCTTGGTCTTGAGAAGTCCCTCCTGTGTTCACGTGGGCCCAGAAGAGATTGGTTCTTTTAACATATGTGTGATAAGTTAATTAACATACTAACTAAATCTTTTCAAAGAAAAACTGTTCCATTAACAGTGTTGAAACATCTTGACCACATTATTTCTCTAAAACAAGACTAGGCCAGGTGTGGTGGCTCACACCTATAATCCTGGCTCTCTGAGAGGCCTAGGAGGGAAAATTGCTTGAGCTCAGGAGTTCAAGACCAGCAAGAGCAAGATCCTGTCTCTACAAAAAATAAAAATTAATACAACAAGACTATTTAGGGCTTTTCTAGCTTACGGGCACTCCATTTCCTCTTTACTCATCCCTCAAGTATTTATTGAGCAACTATTGTGTGCATACCACTCTGTTAGACATGGAGGGGATATAATTATATGTATTATGTGATCCTTGACTCTGGACATAGACATACTAACTGAAAAGAAAGCAAATGTCAACATGAGAAGGATGAGGAAAACGTAAGAATGGTTTTATGCATGACCAGTGGCAATTAAAATACTTTTAATGTGTCATGTATAATAATGCCATATTCCTCATGATTCTATATAGCATATATATATGTTAAGTGGTTATCTAAAATGACATTTCTATCTAAAATGACATTTCTACCTAAAACAGCTTGATAGCCAGAAGTGAGTAAGCAAAGTATAATTTGAAATATTAGAATAGTTTAACATTTAGAGAGAGTTTTTTGTGATAAGAACACTGAACATGAGATCTACCCTCTTAAATTTTTAAGTGTATAACACAGTATTGTTAACTAAAGATACAAAATGAACAAGTTCTGGTGATATGCTGTGCAACAGTATGTAACTTACACAAGTTGAACAGCTATTCCCCAGTTCTCCCTCGGGGGCCCTGACAAGCACTCTGTTTCTATGAGTTTGACTATTTTAGATAACTTTTATAAATGGAATCAGGCAATATTTGGGCCTTGTGTGCCTGGCTTATTTCACTTAACATCATATCCTCTGGATTTATATATGGCAGAATTTTTTTCTTTTTAAGGCTAAATATTCTATTGTAGGTATATATCATACTTTATTCATTCATCAACGAACATTTAGGTTGTTTCCCTATCTTGGCTATTATGAATAATGCTGCAATAAACATAGGAGAGTACAGATACCTCTTCAAGAGCTGATTTCAGTTCTTTTGGATATATACCCAGAAGTGGGGTTGCTGGATGATACGGTAGTTTCATTTTTAATTTTTTTAGGAACTTCCATGCTGTTTTCCATAGCAGCTGTACCATTTTACACTCCCACAAATAGTTCACTAGGGTTCCAGTCTTGCCACATCTTTTTGATAGTAGCCATTCTAACAGGTATGAGATGATATACTGTTATGTTTTTATTTGCATTTCCCTGATGATTAGTGATATTGAGCATTTGTTTCATATACTGGTTGGCCATTTGTATAACTTTTTTGGAGAAATGTTTATTCAAGTCCTTTGCCCATTTTTTAATAAGGGTATTTGGGGTTTTTGCTGTGGAGTTGTAGGAGTTCCTTATATGTGTTGGATATTAACCACTTATCACATGTATGGTTTACAAATACTTTTTCCCATTCTATAGGTGGCCTTTTCATTCTGCTTTCTATGCAGAAGCTTCAGTTTTATTTTTGCTTTTGTTGCTTTAAAGATTGGGCAGAGGCCAGGCGCGGTGGCTCACGCCTGTAATCCTAGCTCTCTGGGAGGCCGAGGCGGGCGGATTGCTCGAGGTCAGGAGTTCGAAACCAGCCTGAGCAAGAGCGAGACCCCGTCTCTACTATAAATAGAAAGAAATTAATTGGCCAACTAATATATACAAAAAACTAGCCGGGCATGGTGGCGAATGCCTGTAGTCCCAGCTACTTGGGAGGCTGAGGCAGGAGGATTGCTTGAGCCAGGAGTTTGAGGTTGCTGTGAGCTAGGCTGACGCCACGGCACTCACTCTAGCCTGGGCAACAAAGCAAGACTCTGTCTCAAAAAAAAAAAAGATTGGGCAGAATTTTGCATGTTTGTCTTTCTTACCAGGAGATTGTGAGAGGAACTTATTAGCTGTCCTATTTATTTTATGGAATTGGAAAACAAAGCAAACACTTAAAGGGAAACAAGACAGAACCTCAGGACTGCCTTTGAAAACAAGATGTAGGGTTGCCACTTTTAAACAGCTTAAAAGGAAACTCCGCTCTCTCACACCAGAAGCAATCCTGATTCTTGTTCCCAATATCCTAATGTGAGACCCTCTGGCACTCAGCTACATCTAATGCAGTATTGAATATTTCCAGCATCTGCGTCCATCTGCTGACTTGATATTTTAGAAAATTTAATGTCTCTAAAATTTATCACAAAGCAGAGAACCAGCCTGGCAAGTGACTTCTAACACAATGAGAAGTTAAGGATATAAACCCATAGGAAGAACACACAATAAAAAAAGTCACTTCCTATAGTTAATAACTATGTGCCATATTCTTAAAAATGTTGGAGTAGATTTAAAGTGTTCTCACCATAAAATATTATAAATATGTGAGGTAATACTTATGTAAATTACCTCGATTTTGACCATTCCACAATGTGTATTTGGAAACATGTTGTACATCATAAACATAATTTTTATCAATTAAAAAAATGAGTCAATTTTTTAAAAATCACCTCTTCTAGAATTCTTCTCTGAATACTTTGTGTCCACTTAATAATCTACCCTTCAAGGGCTGGTTTTTCCCACATTTGGGACGTGTTTTTACTTTAATGGCCTTTTTGTAGTCTCTCTCATATATTCATTCTTCCTTTCCAGATTTTCCTAAGGATTGGGTGTTAGTTCTATTTTGCTTATTTTGTAAGTTAATGGGGGAAATACATATGTACTATTTCATATGTCTATTTTTCAAACCTTGTTTGGCAAATTATACTGTCATACTTCATCTTTTTTGTGACTACGTCAACATTCCCTAGAAGACCAGAGTGTTATTAGGAGTGAGGCTTACCATGACTTTAGTAAGATGGTCAAAGCATGTGCCTAAAGAACACATGCATTCCATAACACCTGACCTGCTGTTGTCTGTATTGTCAAGTTTCCTACATCTCAGTAAATCTATTACCATTGCTAGTCGGCATTCATCATTTGTTATGTAAGAGTATATGACAAAAATATCATCACCTTCATCAAAGAGCACAAAGGGCAGAGAAGAAAAAGACATGCATGTACACCAAAGGAAATAGAATATGAAAATATGTGAATACATGCAAAATCAAGTTTTTCTTTTTTAAAGATTTTACCACAGAAGAACTGCTGGTAGCTGGAAAACAACCATTATAAATTATTTTTCTGATAAACTCTATACCAATATATTTTTTTCAGGTTTCGAATTCCTCTTCTTAAATTATCTGAAGACTCTCTTGGTTGCAAAATAGGAAAGCTGTAAAAGAAAAGAAAGGCTAATAGCCCAGCAGTGCTATGCTTCTAAAGAACAATATCAACTGCGTATTTTCTATATTTTTAGTTCTTTGGGGAGCAAAACTAGGACTGGTGTGTTTTATAAGGTATTGTGCAGACATAAAAATAATTCTTGAGGCCAGGAGTTTGACACCAGCCTGGGTAATATAGTGTGACCCCTTCTCTACAAAAAATTAAAAAATTAGCCAGGTGTGGTATTGCCTGCCTGTAGTCACAGCTGCTCTGGCGGCTGAGATGGGGAGAATCGCTTGAGCCCATGGGTTCAAAGCTGCAGTAAGCTATGATCACACCACTGCACTCAGCCTGGGCAACAGAATGAAACCCCATCTCAAAACAAACAAAAAAAAGAATTTATCTATTTTTAGGTCATGGGAGTCAGAGGCTTCTTGTCATATTAGGTGATATCGTCCAGTCTGTTGTATTAGAGATGACACTTTGGCTGTCCATGTGAATGGATTTGCCCAAATCAGGCCTAAAATGTCATATTCACTCTTTCTCTTTTTTAGAACTATCTTTCTTTGGAATTCCACCTCTTACACAGGGCACAGCCCTGATTTCTACTTGTGGTTCTACCTGATGCACATACCCTTATTCATATAAAGACAAGAGGCATGCTAGTTTACTTTGATGGTTGCTGTGACAGCTTATTAGTCCACAGTTGTATTGCTTCAGTGTTTTTTTTTTTAACTACATTTGGAAACTGAACATATTTACCATTTGATGGAACAGTTGGGAGGCTTTTCATTGCAAGTGTCAGAAAGCCTACCCCACACTGGTTGAGGCAAAAAGGGAATTGTGTCACATAGTAGGAAAAGTCCAGCATTCATTAAAGATATTGTTTGACCCAGGGGCTAAACATGCCACCAGAACCCTGTCTCCCAACTCTGTCTTCATTTTTAGGATTTCTCTGGTGAGAAGATGGCTGTCCAAGGCTCCAGCTCTGTATCTCCCTAGATTCTAATCAGCTGCAAAGAGACTGGACAAAGGTTCTAGATCTGGCATCATCTACCGGCTATATGCCCATCTCTGCACCAGTAGCTCTGGTCAGGAGAATGGAATGTGCTGATTGGCTTAGATCCAGGTCATGTACTCTCCCCTGGAGCTGAAAATGAGGGGCCGGCTCCATACAATTCACATGGATTGAGGGCTATTATCCAAAGACAAGAAATTTATTCTATGTGGCTAAAAAACAAGGAATGCCTTCTGCAACATGAAATGACAAATGAAATAGCCAATTGCAAGATCCCAGTATACAATCTACTGAATACAACAGTGTTAATGGAACACTTTGCTGGATGAGATGTGCTTATAGGACATGGATGGCAGAAGAATCCTGAAACAGTTCAATCTGTATAAAGGATGTTGAGAATTACTGATTAAGTTAATGCTATTTTACATGTGTAGAAACTGAAGACTAGTGAGGTCCCTGGTTCAAGCTCACATGAAGGATCTAATCAGTAGAACCAAGAATATAAACTGAATTCTACTTTGAGTCATGATAGAACTAGATTTATCTTCCCATCTCAAACAACTAGCAAACTAGAAAAAGTATATAAAACAGTCAAACATTGATCAATAGGTAGTACAGGACTATGATGACTGAAAGAAGGAACACAAACAAAATGATTCTTAAACAAGTTAAGATGGCTCTAGCTTACTCCCTAGAGGCAATTTCCAGTCCACAGCACATAGAGGGAGAATCCCAGGAAAGTCTAATTGTCTACCTAAGTTGAGGACAAAGAGATTAGAGTTTGGGGAGGCAAAACAGCTCAAATGTGTGAGACAGAATACCTGAGAGGACAGAGCTGCACCCAGAAAACACTCTGGAGATCTACAGAGGAGTCTTCTTGAATCTTTTGCAGAGGATTTATCTGCACATGCATGAGAGGAAACTATGGGGAAATCGCCAGAAAGGAACGGGCTGAAAAATAGCTGAAAATCGTTCTGCCTACCAGTAGTAGAAAGACCCCATAACACATGGAGCATAGGCTAAGAGTCCTCAAGAGGGTATCATCTTAGTAGTGTGACCAAAATTAACAGTAGACTAAATGCTGCAGTGAGGAAAGAAATGAAAGCTATTTAAAAGAATCCAAATAGAGTCCAGACGTCGTGGCTTATGCCTATAATCCCATAACTTTGGGAGTCCGAGGCAGGGGGATTGCTTGAGCCCAAGAGTTTGAGGTTACGGTTGCTGTGATGACTCCACTGCATTCCAGCTGGAGCAACAGAGCAAGACCCTGCCCTAAATAAATAAGTCTAAATTGAATCTCTAGAGATGAAAAATATATCTGAAATGAAAAATACACTGCGTTGTATTAACAGCGTATCAGATACCACAGAAGAAAAGATTAGCAAACCAGAAGATACACCAACAGAAAATATTTAAAGTGAAGGACAGAGAAAGAAAAGATGAGCACAGCATCAGTGACCAATGGGACAACATCCAGCAGCCTAAGTGTAATTCAAGTCACAGAAGGAACAGTGCAGGGAGATCAGGAGACAGAACAGTTATTTCAAGCTGTAATGACCAAAAGTTTTATAAATTTGATGAAAACTCACAAATTTTAAAAGGTCAGTGAACACTAAACAGGAAAAAAAAAATACAGAGAAAACAACATCAAGGCACATCATAATCAAACTGCTGAAAACTAGTGTTAAAGAGAAAATTGTAAAAGCATCCAGAGAGAGAGAAAATCAGTTTAGGGATAAGAACAGTTTTCATCCTACAGTGGTACAGATGGTTCCCGACTTACAATGGTTTGGCTTACAATTTTTGACTTTGTGAGGGTATGAAAGCGATATGTATTCAGTGCACTTCTCAATTAGGATTGGGCTACATCCAGATAAACCCATTGCAAATTCAAAGTATCCTAAGTAGAAAACGCTTTTCAACTGTGATATTTTCGGCTTACACTGCGTTTATTGGGATGTAACCTTGTCATAATTCGAGGAGCACACACCTGTGCTGTGCTTGAGCCTGAGAGGGGAGGTTGTTCAGCCCTCACATGATGTATGGAAGATGTCTCTAAGATCTATTAATAGAAATTAAGCATATGTTCTGTTTCTCTTAAATTTTATTTTCACATTTCAGCTTCATAATGTGTTTATAGTTTTATGGTTTTATAGGACCTTAAATGTGCACGCTTACACCAGGAATATAGTGTACATTGTTTTAAAAAAAAGAAATAATGTTTATGCTACTATTTTCCTTATTAATATCTTTAAATATTATTTCAGTGCAGGACAAATAGGTCAACTTAGAAGAAACAAATTATTTTCCTTTTTTACTGTTACTTGTACATATCTTACAAATTTTTTTTTAAATAGTAGCTGGTAGGAATTACATATTACATAAAGATGAATGGAAAATGGCAGCAAAATTCTCATCAGAAGCTATACAAAACAATGGAATGGCACAAAGTCCTGAACAAAAAGAAATACATCAGCCTAGAACTCTATTTCCAGCAAATACGTCTTTTAGAATGAAGACAAAATAAAGATTTGTTTTTTAAATGAGCAAAAGCTGAGTGAATTCATCACCAGGAGAGCTGTACTACAAGCGTATTAAAGGAAGTTTTTCGGTAGAAGGAAAATGATACCAGGTGAAAATTTAGACTTACACAAAAGAATAAGGAACACCAGAAATAGTAAATGTGTGGGTAAAAGATGTTTTTCCTCACTTCAGTGTATTTAAAAGATAATTGACTGTTTAAAGCAAAAATGTTGTATTATGAAGTCCATACAAGCAAATTTTATGACAACTATAGAGTGCAGGATAGGGGGAGTAGAAGTATACTATCATAGGATTCTTATGCTATATGTGAAGTGGTAATATTATTTGAAGGTAGACTTAAAGATGTATATTGTAGACCTTAGAGCAAAATCTAAAAGATAAAATATGTATAGTTAACAAGCTAATAGTAGAGACAAAATGGAATCATAAAAAATAGGCACTTAATCCAGAGTATGCCAGAAAAGACAAAAAAGGAATAAAGGGCAAATGGAATACATAGCTAGATGGCAGATTTAAGCCTAATCATATTGATAGCTACATTAAATGGAAATGGCCCAAACATTTCATTAAAAGGCAGAGATTGTCATATTAAAGAGCATGATCCAATGATATGCTATCCTCAAGAAACCCACCTTAAATATAAAGGGGAGAGAGAGCGAGAAAAAGATATACCATGCAGACAATAAATCAAATAAAATTAGAGTATATTTATATTAAACATAGTAGTTTTCAGAACAAAGAATACTTATTGGGAATGAAGAGGCTAAAATTCATCAAGAGGACATAACAATTTAAAATTTATATACACCTAATAACAGGTTCAAAATCTATAAAGCAACAACTGAACTGAAAGTGAAATAGACAAATTTACAATTATAGTTGGAGGTTTCAATGAAATAGACAAATTTACAATTATGGTTGGAGGTTTCAACCCTTTTTTCTCAGTGATAGAATAAATAGAAAGGATAAAGATTTGAATAGTATCAACCAGTTTGACCTGATACTTATAGAGTACACCACTCAACAATAGCAGAATATACATACTTTTCAAGTGAACATGGAAGATTCACCAAAATAGACAATATTTGGGGCCATAAAACAAGTTTAACCACACACTACATAACAAACAAGTTTAGCTATACACTACATTTCAGTCAACAAGAGATCACATTTATGATGGTGCTCCCATAGTATTACAATACTATACTTTTACTGTGCCTTTTGTATGTTTAGATACACAAATACCACTATGTTATAACTGCATACAGTATTCAGTACAGTAACATACTGTACAGGTTTGTAGCCCAGGAGCAATAGGCCATATCACATAGCCTAGGTGTGTAGTAAGCTATACCCTCTAGATTTGTATACGCATACTCTAATGTTCACCTAAGGATGCATTGTCCCTGTTGAATTGTGGATGACTATCAATAAATGTGAAAGGACTGACATCATACAGAGTATATCTTCTTACCACAACAGAATTAAATTTGAAATCAGTAACATATCTGGAAAATTTCTCACATACTTAGAAATTAACCAACATACTGCTAAATAACTCATGAATTAAGAAATCACAAGATATATTAGGAAATATTTTGAACTGGCTGAAAAGAAAAATATATCAAAATTCATGAAATGTGGCTAACGTAGTGTTTATAGGGAAATTTATACCATTAAATACTTGTATTTAAGAAGAAAGGTGGGACAGTCTTAAATTAATGATCTAAGCTTCTACCTTAAGAAACCAGCAAAAGAAGATCCAGTTAGATCAAGTACTAGAAGGAAAGCAATATTAAAAATAAGAGCAGCAATCAGTGAAATAGGAGAAATAGAGAATATCAGGATCTCTTTAACTAGAGCTTTAAAGGAGATCTTAACCAGATAATTTAATAACTTCCTGTGCATTTTAGTTAAACCTTTTTGCTGGCATACTATAGGACTACTTCCACTTATATTATAATGTATGTTAATAGTACTCCTTTAAATGACACTTTGACAATCAAGCCAAAGAGAAGTTGAAACCTGGTTGTATGCAAATGTTATATCAGTGCAGAGATGGCTTTGAGGAATTGTGGATCACAAGATCATGTGGATTGGTCTGAGGTTTTTAGTTTCTCACCGTCAGTTTACCTATATATAATGTGAGTTTAGAAATTTTCTGTCACTCAGCTATGGCTTGTGCTTTTTATTGCACAGCCAATTTGATTCATTTATTTATAATAATTAAGTATATTACACTTACACAATATAACTTTCAGAGATAGATATTTTGAAATATTAATTCACTGGTTTGGTTTTTGTTTTGGGGGGGTTGTTTTGTTTTTACTACTGATATCTGAATACAAACTTATTCTTCTAAGTGATGAAGCTAACTTAAAAATACAAATGTTTTAGGTTATGGCATTTGACATTTTTTAAACCTTGAACATGATTCAATTTAGAGGGAAAGCTATCAGCAGAAAAGAAATTTAAAAGAAAGTTACTTCTGTTAAATTAAGTTTAGCCCAAAGCTGCCTCCTTACGTATTTTAAGTTCAGCCTAAAGGTTTCTTTATACATAGTGAACTGTAACCTAACTGGATGCATAAACGTGCTATAACTACTCTTGTGCCAATTGCCAAGTTTTGGCCAATCAAAGGTGACCGACTGTTCAAACTGTTCAAGTAAAGCAAATACTGAGCTGTAACCAATCCTGTTGTTTCTGTACCTCACTTCTGTTTTCTGCGCGTCATTTTCCTTTTTCTATTCATAAATCTTCAACCACGTGGCAGCACTGGAGTCTCTCTGAACCTATTCTGGTTCCAGGGCTGCCCAATTCATCAATCATTCTTTCCTCAATTAAACTCTGTTAAATTTAATTTGTCTAAGGTTTTTCATTTATCACTTCTGAAATTTAAAAAAAAAAAAGCTGATACTTTGCCCATATTTTGAAATGAAAAATGTTTTTGAGTTAGTGATTATATTTGTTGTTGTGTTATTTATTATTCAATCTATACCTGATAGCATGATCAACAATAAAAGGATTGCTTTGAGAACTTTGATATTTCTACTTCCTGCTTCCTGGGTTTCAGGTTGATGGTTCTGTGTAAGAGGCCACTCCTTCAGCTTAAAACAGAATGTTGACACCAGAAATTGTGTTTGTGTTCTAGCATTACTATGGTTGTGTATGATTCCAGGCAAGTTCTATGCAATTTGTGCATTAACTAGGATGTGATTTTAGAGATATTTACCACCCCCCCACAGGCATAGTGATTGGGCAGGAAGGGGTAGAGATAATGAAGAAAGCCACAAAGAAATTTAAACTCTTATTAATAAGGCTCTATAATAAATTATGGTGACTGTATTTTTATGAGTAGAACTGATAATTCATTATATTTTCTGCACGTTTAAAGTATTATTTTGTACACCAGTTAATAAAAACCATTTTTACAATGTTCTTCATATGTGAACAGAGCTAAATTATTATATTGCCCTAGTACAGGGATCTCTTCTGGGAGCTGCTGCATGACTCCCAGGATTCATTGTCTCATAGGCCTGAGCTTTCAGGATGCATGGCTTTCCCATGAGGATAGGCGTGGGGTCAATCTCATCCAAACCACTGGAAGGAGAATGAGAGAAAGGTGAGTTCCCCTTGGAAAAATAGTTGGCAGACAAAAAGGAGGAATGCATATGGTGAGCCAATCAACTGTACCATAGTGGGGAACCTTTTCATGTTGGAAAGCTGCAGTAATTTAGCTGTAATCAAATAAGGCTGCATTCAAGAAACTGCAATTAGATATACCTAAAAATGTACATTATTTTGTAAAAATCTTACTACATATTTTTCAAAAATGAAAGCTATTGCTTAATTTTAAAGCTAACTGGCCTTGTTATATCTGCTTTTTGTTGGAAAGCGTTTGAATATTTGGTTGCAGCATATGGAAGTCCACCGTTTCAGTTGATCCTCTAGATGGGTATCAGTCATTTCTGACCTTAATGGCATCTTGATTTGGGTTACATAGGAGAATGTAGATTCGCAGCAATAAGTAGTTGAAAAGTACTTCTTGAAACAAGATTTCTATAGGAATGCAGCATTTCTGTGTGATATCAAGTAAAATCAAAATGACTTGAATATTTCTTTGCAAGATAAAATTAAGTCTCTATATGGTATGTGTCCAAAAATTCAAGCTTTCTTCAAAACACTTCTTCAAAAGCAAGAAAGCAGTTTTGGGGGCATGTTGCCGAAAGCATTGGTATTCTACTGCATTTTTCCATATTTCAATTGGATCTTTCTTAGCATCAAACAATGATTTTAAAATGTCATCTACTGAGAGCTCAGTCAATTCCATCTGTAGTTCTTCAGGTGCCGTGGTGATACTAACTAGGTGAGGCTGAAATGCTAATTTGAGTGTGCTGTCATGATTCTCACAGTGAACTTTTCATTGTATTCTCCAGTTAGCAGACACATAATCTCCAAATGATTTGCATATATCATTCTGCTCATAAATGACCTTTGCTAACTGGGGAAAATGAAGTATTTTTGAAAAAAGATAACTTTTTTTGAAGTGCATGAATTTTTTAACCATGTATCATAAATAGACTTAGTTTTACCTTGCAAATATTCAAGTCATTTTCATTTGACATGATATCACACAGAAGTGCTGCATTCCTATAGAAATCTTCTTTCCATAACTCATATTGCTGATTCTGTTCCTCATAAAATTTAACTATCTGTTCTTGCAGAGATAAAATTTTGGGTAACATCTGTCCTGCGATAGCCAATGCACCTCAGAATGATATGGCAAATCCACACTGAATATCTCATCTTTCAACTTTAGCATGTGACAAAATTGTCAGTGCCGTGTTGCATTTGCTCGAATATAGTTAACAATACTTATAACTTGTTGCATAGTTTCACTTAAAATAGTAGCTTTATCACAGATTTTGCTGATGCAAGATACCATGTAAAAAAAATGAGAGCATCTGGATCTGTTAAAACTTTTTTTTATCTGTGCAATAAGCTCTTCATATTTTCCTGTCACGGAAGGTGCACCATCTGTACATATACTCCCTAAATCTACCAAATTCAGTCCAACTTCATGACATTTATCTTGAAAGTTGTTGAAGATATTTATTCCCCATGTTCTGTTTGAAAGAGTGCCCAAAGCAAGTAACTCTTCATAGCAAAGAAAATCTTGTTATGGCCCAAGAGTAGTATAAAACCTGTGCTGAGTCAGTAGTATCAATTGATTCACCCAAAACAATTAGTATATATTTTCCTTTTGAAGTATTGCATGAAGTTGTTCTGATAAGTTGAAGGCTAATTTATGCTGCCCATCAGTTATGGTTCTCCTTGAAAGAGGCAGTTGTTTGTACTTTGAGCCATTATTGGGGTCTAAGCATCCTACAACTTTGACAATGCATTCTTTCACAATTTCTACATCACTGAATGGCTTCCCTTTTTTCCCCAAGTAGATAAGCTACTTTGTAAGTTGCTTCAGTGGCATTATTTCCAGGTTTTATTGCTGCTTGAAAGAATTGTCTTTGCTTTTGCTTTCCATCTTTTAATTTTGGCAATACAATCTTTTGTACCTCGCTCTCTAATTTAAAATATTTGTGGTCCTTATCAGTGTTATAATGCTGATGAACATTGAATGTCTTTAATATTGACTGATATTGCAATATCAAAAGCAAGCAAATCATATCTTTATCAGAAACAGGATAATATTGCAATTCACAGTCTGTTTCCTTCCTTCAGCATCCTCTTGGTCTTCTTCAACATGATGAACTGTTAAGCAGACAGAATATAAAAATACTGTTGAGCTGTACAACTATTCACAAATTCCACTTCAAACAGAAACACAGTGCAGCACTGTCAAAAGCTGATAACAGACTAGTGTACTCAACCCCCATAAACTCCCGCCAACTGGCCTCCTGCAGTAGTGGTGCCAGTCAGTCAGGGGAAATTAGACGTAAATCACGAACATAGCAGCCGTCAGCTTAGCCCTTATGGCTTACTAACGTTCACATTGTGCCAGTCAATCTGGGAGAATTATTTCATTGAAACTTATTTTATTCTTTGGCGTTTTAAATACATTCATTTTATAAATAAAAATATATAAAATGAACAAAAATGTAATAAAAGAATTTGTTTTGTAAAATTTGGATTCAGTCAAAAGGCTGCACTTAAGGACCTAGAAGACCACATGTGGCCCTCAGGCCACCAGTTCTCCACTCCTGCCCTAGTAATTGTCCAACTAGTAAAGTAAAACTAGTATGGTTATAGTCTGACCATATTATGTCAGCTTTTTCCTGCAGTTATTGTTCATATTTAAAGGGGCATCATTTATTTGTGGTATGGCCAGTGTATGTCTAGTATGCTTTTATGGTATTTTCCTCAATTTTGAAGTTTTTTTCTCACTCTTGAAATGAGGTCACCAATTTTCTGTCATTTGTCTTTCTGTTCAAAGTGATGTTTCTGAGTGTGCTAGCTACTTGTGTGGTTAAGTGTGTGCCTCACAGAGGCCCTACAGATTCTCCCCATGTGGTCATCTGTGCAGCAGCTAGTTGCACAGGCTGTCAGCCCCTGGGCCCCTTCCCCAGCTGCACGGTGCCTCGCTCCCTTCTCTGTGTGCGCTGGCCAGGGGGCCGTGCCCCTCTCCTTTTCCGGCACCTATCAGCTCCAGCCATTGCTCAAAGCTGTGTTTCAGCAAGTGCCTGGTGCGTGTCTTCTGCCTTTCTGCCATGGTCACCACAGTACATACATATTCCATTAGGACAAGATGACTAGGAATGGCCAGCATGCTGTCAGTGCTGGTGGCTTGCCTGTCCCCCAACTCACTATTGGTGATAGCTTCTTCCTCAAGAGTTCTAAAGTAGCTGGTAGTTTTGACTAGACTTAACAGCAGCAAGGCTGGCAGCTATTGCCTTGATACCATACTCTTGTTTTAAGTACCCCTCCCCAACCTTTTTTTAGCAGGGAACCCATGCACAATTTTATCTATTTACTGGTAATGATCAGTGTTATATGTTATTTTCATGGCTTAATAGTATAAATCAAAGTACTTTAACTGAAGTACTAGAATAGAGGCTAAAATTCTAAATTTCATTATCATAAAAATCAAAAAGGTTAAGACCATCTTGGTGAGACAAACATTGGCCACTCAAAGGAGCACATTCTAGTTGCCCCAAAGAAAAGAAAAAAAGGAAAAAAAGCATTTCCTGCCCAGCTGCTTGCCTGCCTACCCTCCTTTCATTTTGATTTTGATTTTGATCATCTGTGCTCTCCCCTCATCGCCCAGTACCTGCTAGAGAACTGACTCATCAGAGCTTCCCAAATGAAAAGCTGCAGCTGAAATATCATTTCTACCTTCCCAAGCAAAATTTCATTTCCCCTCATGTTCTTATCACCTCCAAAATGGTATACATTTGCAGTAGGCTCTGCAGGCATGCTCCTTGGCTGTCTGCATTCATGCTTATTTCTAAAGGTAGCATTTTGGCTTGGAAGGGATAAGAAGATAATGGTGCATTTTTATCTTCCCATAGCATGGATTTCTTTTCCACTGTTTCTATTACTGACATTCAAGCTGGAGATGTGAATGCTATAAGCATCATGAGAAGCAAACATATTTGTTTCCTTATGTTAGCCAGGCTTCTAGTCCGTATAACAGCAGACCCGACTGAGAATGGCTTCAGTTTTTACCTAGGTTCAGTGTCCAGGAGACACAGGGTGGTTGGCCTGTGCCACATGGGCCCTTCATTAGCCCACCATCCCCCACCCTATCTGTCCCTTTTCAGCCTGGGTCTGACCAGTGCCTTCATTGATAAGACTATTTGGGGTCCATTAATTGATCCAGTCTTTCATCTTTAACAGAGTGATTAACATGAAAGGAGTTGCTCATACGATAAAAGCAATCCCAAATGCCATGGTAATAAAGTTGTCTTTTTTCCAGTTACAAAAGAAAAGAGGACTTTAAGACTAGTTGGTGGGTGGGTATATACATACATAATGAGTGAGATATGCACCATCTGGGGGATGGTCATGCTGTAAACTCAGACTTATGGGAGGAGGGGGGAAAGGGCATTTATTGAAACCTTAAAATATGTACCCCCATAATATGCCAAAATAAAAAAAAATGAAAAAAAAAAAGACTATTTGGTTATGTCCTTTGTTCATTAATTCATGCCATGCATTCTGTCACTTTCATTTGTCAAGATGGACCAAAAGTTTTGGAGGTAGCCTAGAAACAAAAAATCTGTGGCCTACTTAGTAAGGTTGCTCTTCTTGGGACCATTCCTGACTTCACAAATAATGTTATATGCTAAAGTTGATTGCTCTTTAGAATTCTGTCCTACCAAAACACTATCCCTAAAGGCATCAATTGCAGATCTCTAAGGGGATGTCTACTATATACAGGGTATTCCAGGTATTACTAGATCTGTTGTGATCTAGGGCTGCAGTCACCAACCCCTGGGCCATGGACCAGTACTGGCCCATGACCTGTTAGGAACTGGGCTGCACAGCAGGAGGCAAGCAGCAGGCAAGCTGAGCAAAGCTTCATCTGTATTTACAGCCGCTCCCCATCACTCACATCCCAGCATAAGCTCCGCCTCCTGTCAGATCAGTGGTGGCATTAGATTCTCACAGGAGTGCAAACCCCGATGTAAACTGTGCACAAGAGGGACCTAGGTTGCACACTCCTTTTGAGAATCTGATGCCTGATGATCTGGAGCGGAGCTAAGGCAGGGATGCTAGCACTGGGGAGTGGCTGCAGATACAAATTATCATTAAATGTAGTGCCCTTGAATCATTGCAAAACCACCCTCCCCACCCCACCCCATCCATGGAAAATTGTCTTCCGAGAAATCGAGCCCTGGTACCAAAAAGGTCGGGGTCTGCCGATCTAGGGCTTCGTTGCCAGTACTCCCCTACACTCCTTGTGAACCACTCCAGGCCTCCTTTCCTCTATATCCCACCTAGTTATTTCTTAGCATCCTCCTAAGCAGAAGGACTTTTCAAGTTACAACTTTTGACCTTTTAATTATATTTTAGATGTCCATTACATTCTGATTTAATCATTTTTAAAACAGGTAATTAAAATACAACCATATCTAGGAAACAAAATCATCTGCAGATGTCAGTGCCTGTGAAATTTTGTCTGCAGGAAGCAGCACCTGTTTCCATCTTGCTAGATGAAGCAGTACAACTGAAGAGCTATTCTAAGTTGCATAATTTATACAACTGTTTTTTTTTTAAGATATCTTTTTCTGTGTTGGTAAAGTATATGATGTTAACATCACTGATAATGTAAAACTGCATGTAAAATGAGACTTTTTGATAAAGCTCAAGTGTCTGTCTTCCTCCAGCCTTGCGCCCTTTACTGTGTCACTCTCCTTAACAATCTGCAGTGGCCCTGCATTGCTCACTGGGCAGAGTATAATTTTGTAGGCATGGAAAAAGGCCCTGTCTGCCTCTCTTGTCTCCTGCCAGGCCACCTCTTCCCACCCCCAACCCTGGCTGAACTACCCTGCAATTCTCTAAACACCACATTGTTTCTCTCGGGCCTTGTGCCTTTGATTTTCTTGGAACAGCTTTTCCTAATGCACTCTGCTCCCCATGCACACCCACCATGCCCAGCAAGCCAGATCCTCTCACCAGGCTGCCTCGTGGGCTGTGTCTTCAGCCCAGCTTTACAAACACTTTGATTAGAGCATTTCCACACTGTTTAATAGGACAAACCCACCATGAAATCCCTGGGATCCGTATCCTTTTTATCTTTGTGTACATCACCATTTAATAAGTGCTTATGAATGAATAAAAATGATTAACTAATAAATAAAATCAGCATTTGTTTTTGATGACATCTAGAGGAATAAAAAAGACCAAAAGGCTACAATAATCAACTTTTTACAAATACAGTTCAATGTTATGGAGTCAGAGGTCACAGAACAAAGAAAACTTAAGAAATATGGGTTTTAGATATAAAGATTCAAAAGGGAGTCCAGTTAAACCCTGTTATACAAATAGAAGTTTAGTAAACCATTATATTTCTAGAACAGTTTCATGGAGAGCTATATAAGCTACCTTCTCAATGATTTTTAAAAAAAAGAAAAAGAAAAACCAGCCCCAAATGGTTTGGGATGTTTTTATAAAAAAAGCTGTCCAAGAATGAAATATATAAATAACAATTTCCTAAAGATTGCTTTCTGAGATACATGTGTGATCCTTTAATTGGAGAACATCAGGCCTGCTTGGACAATTATAACCCTTCTCTTTGGCATACGTAACATGAAGAAATGCCCCCGGCATATTGAAAGACCACATTCACTACTGCTTTCAGGAAGGCAAGGGATGGATTGGTTCTGTTATAACATCCCAGTACTCAGTGCTGTTTGCCAAAAGCCTTCTTGTTTAATAACAAACAAAACACCATCTACTCTGTTTTTGTTCTCCCAGTGTAATTTTCAGACACTTTATCATGAGATAACTGACAGGTACAAAATTTCTGAACTTCCTTCATACTTTCATTCCATTTTTATTCACTTTACCAAGTAAGTAGTTCTGATTATCCTGAAATCTGGCAACCTATAAGCTAGTTTGTGTCCTAGAGCCTTTCTCTAAAAGTAACTTCACAATTGCTATTTCATGGTTATATAACTCTTTATGAATCAGTGCTGTTTCACTCATTCTCATCAGAGGAAAGCAAGATTGCATACTTTACCCGGTTTTATTCACTCTGAGAAGCACAGGAACATCACAGAGTATCTGAATGTTGATCTTGGGCTCTGCTTCAGCAACTTCAGGAAATGCTTTCAATTTACAGGCTCTGAACATCTTTAATAACCCACAAGCAGCTATGTCTGCATTCTTGACCCTTTCCCATAAAAGACATAGCAGGGATTATGGCCTGCTTTTCAAAATCAACATAAAATTTTGTACTCAGGCTCACTTGGCAACAACCAAGCATCACAAGCACATACCTACTTTGAATGAACCCTGGGTTATCCACTGCAGCTTTATATGGGTATTTTAGCCAATGTAGTATTTTGAATTCTGATATACTATATTTCACTGGTTCTAATATGTACATTTTGTATTTTAATGTCTGAAATTTGGACTTACAATCAATGGCTTATTGTAATAGGCATAATTTTTCTAAATGGAACATATATAATGGTATGTCTTACATTTGTGCATAAGTTTGAAGTTTTATATATATATCCTAAAAATCATTTACTTGATTTCTAGTCAATGCATTAATATAGCAGTTCTCAAAATGACAATCTTAGCTGTGAATGTCATTATTTGCAGTTGCTGTTTTGGAACATATTTGTGTTGGAACCAAATTGTCACAATTTGTGATTTTTACTCTTGTTATATGGTTTCCAGAGGAGGAAATCATGTATAAGAAATTATTTCAAGTAAATCTGATACTGATCAGTGACTTCCTAGTACCCTCTTCTTTTTAACTCATTTCTTAAGTTCTTAAGTACATCTTCAGCCAGTAGTTGCTCAGAAATCTTAAATTATTACTAACACTAAAGATTTCTCTTTTATTTTTTAACATTGGGAGTTTGAGTTCATTGCTTCTCTGCTCTACCAATATTTTTTCATCTGAGTTAAGTTAGAATGCCTTCTCTTTCTTACCTGCAAAAGTCTACAGGTATCTTTGTATTTGAATCCTTTCTTCTTTGGAGATTCCTTTCTCAGGGAAAAAGGAAGCAAATATTGCAAAACCTTTATGAGCTGGAATGATTAGTGAATAGTTACTATATTCAAACATGGTTTCTGAATAACCATAGCTTCTATAGTTTCTAAAATATAGTCATTCTCTTTGCTAACATGGTAAGTATCAAATGTTTTGCACAGAAATTGGTCCTTTTGATGATCTGTTGTGACTAATTGATAAGCGTCATCTTTAACATCTGTGGCCTGACCCATGGTCACAGAAGGTAGATTCATCTGAAAAACTCTTTACAGGACCCAACACATACTCTGTGTTGATTCTTATCCTTTTTCATGTCGTAGCACTGTAGAAATGTCATAGTACATAGGAATGCCAGGATTTGTATAACACATAAATAAGGCTGCTTATGCCTGGGGGTACCCTTTGGAAAACTCCACTGAAGAAATTGTTTTCAAAAGTAAGTTGCAGAATATTGGTTTGATTTGTCACCATTTCTAAGACAAAGAAGAAATCAAGCTCTGAGAAAATGTTGACAGTTTGTCAGTTCCACTCAACCAAGTTTCTTATAAAGGTAGCCATATTGCTACATCTTCAGTACTAACCATGGCTTATATGTTAGTACTTTGATGTGGAACAGTCTCTTCATCCATTGTTTCCCCTCTCCTCACTTTGCCTCTGTTTTTTCCAGGTCCATACATTCAGAGGGCCACACTGGTGTGAGTACTGTGCCAACTTCATGTGGGGTCTCATTGCTCAGGGAGTGAAGTGTGCAGGTAAGCGCTCTCCCCTCATCTCTCAAGTGAGTCAGTTAGCAAGTTGTAAGGAATAAGGTACAAGGAGGCTTGCTGTCGTGCTAGTGCGGTAGGCTGGATTCTCAGGCAGAGCTTTGGAAACTGATATTTTATCTGCCCTTCACCTTCTTGCACTTGAGGGACAGCAGACTAGGGGTCTGGCATGAGCCCAGTGAAAAGAGAGAAGTCAGCTTGTTCAAAAAGTCTGATAAAAGGAGATAAAAGTAAGGCAGTTATATTTAATACTTGCCTTTGATGTTTCAGTAACTAAATTTATAAAAATGATTTTTTTAAAAAAAGCAATGTACAGGGACCTATGATTGTTGCCTTGGAAACTGAATTTTAAAGATAACTTGTTAAGCAGGATTGTCCTTACTAAAGTTTTGTGGAATCATATTGAAGCTTTAAAACTCTGTGAATTTATCTTCAAAGATTGTTACCAAATTCTGAAAAACCACTTGTTCACTAATATTTTGTATGAAATTTTGAAATCTTGAATATACCAAATCCTTTTTGTAAAATATGACCATGGTATTTAAAAACTTTAAGATTTACACATAAAGAAATAACAGGGATTTATTGAGATACTTTGTGAAACAAATAAGTCACATCATAAGAAATTCATTTGTATAGAACAACTATACTGAGTACTGACCATTCAAACTACTCTAAATTCTGGTATAGGCTTAAAAATTATCTAAATTCTAATTGTGTAGTGTTTGGTCATGAAAGATTCTTTCTGCTATTTAATTTGTATTGTAAAGCTAAAAAGTGTCTTCTTACATGTCTTGTAGCATAAAGCTTTAAACTAAAAAAGTATCCTAAGGGAAAGTATTTCAAAATGGTAACTATAGTAACTGTCAGATTTATCACTATAAACATTCTCATTTCTTTTGTGGCATGATTTTTAAATGGAGTGTTTTTTGTTGTCCATTATGTGCAGAAATTTCTGGGATCTGATTCTTATTTCTAAATTACATTTTCTTTGAATAGCAAAATACAATATGCAATACATGGGAATGTTCCAAGTCACTTTTCTTTCAGTTAGGATACCCATACCATCACTAGGTGTAATAAGGTTCCAGGCATATATCACCATTCAAGGACCTTCCTGCCACAGGAAGTGGGATAAAAATTCCACAAATGTGGACCTTGAACCCTGCAGCAGTGTTGGTCAAGGAGAGCCTCAGCTCAGAGCCCAGGCTCAGAGTAAATGAGGAAAACCTTATTGTTATGGCTGATGCTTATCCGGAGTCAGAGGGAGGAGCCATCACTAAGCCTGTGGTGGTTGTGCCTTTGAACTGGAGGGGAACAAAATGAGATGGAAAGTGTTGATAAGGTAGAGGGAGTAAGACAGTCTACACTGGGGGTTTTCAAAGGCAAATGGAATACACTTTCCAAAGCACAAATTGTCTGCTTAGAAAATGATGGTCTCAATAAGATTGGTTTGCCTTCATGAGACAGTCTTGACCAGCTGACAATGCAACAGTTTCTTAAACATGTTATGACTGTCACTAACTTAAAAGTTTTTCTTTTACCAGAATAATGATATGCATCATTTATGTTTTGAAAGAGTAAATAAAGGCCATCTTCTGTAAGAATTCTGAGTCAGCTGTTAAACAGAGAACAAGTACACACCTTTGAATAATCTTTGGCAGTATGCTACAATCTGAATTATGTTTGAAAGAAATGTTTTAGAACATTTATTATCGTAGTCTTATGGGACAAAGGAGAAAGGAGATTATTCACTCCCACCCCATGGCCACCCATATTAATAGCCTTCACCTCTTGTGGTAAGTAAAGGTCAGGAATTGAAAGAAAAGCCTGAAGGAGAGTTTTCATTTTGTGTTATATCATGTCCTTAAAAGCATTATGCTCTGTGTGACTTGAACCATACTAATGTATACTGTAAGCATAAGTCAACCCAGTTTTAAAATGTGGAGGGTTGGGATTCAAATTAGTTCTGTTTTCTATGACAACTAATTACATTTGGATCGACAATGGGAATCTTAGGTCTAAAGTGACTCTGAGGTTCATTGGGCCTTTGAGCACTTTAACTGAATTTGAATGCTAAGAATTTAAAGAGAAAGTGCACACTAGCTGTGGTGGGCTGAATAATGGCTCCTCAAAGATGTCCACTTTTTAATCTCTGGAACCTATGGATTTATTATCTTTCATGGCACAAGGAACTTTGTAGATGTGATTAAATTACAGATATTGAGAGGGGGCTCTTGGTCTGTTTTGTGCTGCTATAACAAAATACCACAGACTAGGTAACTAATAAAGAACAGAAATTCACATCTCACAGTTCTAGAGGCTAGAAAGTCTAGGATCAGAGCGCTGGCAGGTCCGTTGTCTGGTGAGGGTTCAGTCTCTACGTCTGAGATGGCACCTCAAAAGCCACGTCCTCTGGAGAGGAAGCACACTGTGTCCTCATGTAGCTGAAGGGCAAAAAGGGACCAACTCTCTCTGTCAAGCCGCTTTGTAAGAGCACCCAGTCACATTCATGAGGGAGGAGCCCTCACAGCTTAATCATCTCTTAAAGGCCCCATCTCCTCATACTGTCACATTGGCAACACCCGAACTCGGACGGAACACTTTCAAACCACAGTAGGGAGATTACCCTAGATAGTCAGAGTGGGCTCAGTGTAGTCACAATTACTGGACCCTTACAGAAGGGAGGCAGGAGATAGAGTCAGAGAAAGATGATGTAAGGACAGAAGCAGAGGGAAGAGGAATGCTGCCCTGCTGGTCCTGAAGATGGAGGAGGGGGCCATGAGCCAAGGAATGCAGGTGGCCTCAGAAAGGCCTCTGGAAAAGGCAAAGAAACAGACTTTCCCCTACAGCCTCTAGAAGGAACACAGACCTGCTAATTAGTACCTTGATTTCAACCCAGTGAAACTGATTTTGGACTTAGGACCTCCAGAACTATATAATAACTGCATGTTGTTTTAAGTGATAAGTTTGTGGTAATTTGTTACAGCAGCAGTTGTAAACTAACACAGTAGCCACTAAGCATTAAAGACACTATTTCCAAAGAAAAATGGCAGCGTACTGTCTGTCAGAAAAGAGATGTATTTATCTGTTTTTGGTCCCAAGGACAGCTTGCTTTGTTCTGGCTATTTTCAAAAATCCTCCAAAGCAGAAGAGAGCTTGTCAAGAATTTTTAAGTGTTTGCCAGATGCAGCAATTTTGTGTCCCTCCCCCACCCGCTTTTTTTCTTACACTGTGTAAAAGTATCAGGTGATATGGTGGTGTTACAGCCACCAGGCTGGCAAAGTTGCTGTAGGGGCCAGACTGCATCCAGCTAAGGCCAGGCAAGGGAACCCTTCAGGATAGAAAGCACTAGGCTTGCTGCTAAGCACACCACAGCTGACAAGAACAACAGAGGGAGTGGTAGGGACAATCACAATAATGCTAGTTACCACCTTAGAGGAGCCATTGAAAGCCAGGCAGTCCAAGGTGAGGTGACAGGCGTGAGGTTAGTCTCATCCACTAAGTCCCCTGACTCTAACCTCCTCTGAAGTGAGGAAAGTCACACTGCAAGGGAATAGCCAACTGCAGCTTGGGAGTGGTGCTCCTCTTGCTAAAATATTGATGACCCAAACAGGTGGTTTTTAAAAGTAACATTCAAAGGATGGTCATTGTTCAGTTAATATAGTATCTTCAAAGAGTTTTTTCTTTCCTTATGAAATGTAAGCTTGTAGGTTAATCATTTATTATATAATCACTGAGGTTGTCAGACATCCTTCCTTAAAGAAAAAGAGCATTATTCCACCAGCATTCCTGAATTGTTTTCATTTTAGCTTTACCAGAATATTCTAAGAAATTAAGGATAATAATTGTTTTAAATCAGACATATCAGCTTAGTCTTGGTTGCTTATTAAAGTGACTTTGTATATTCAGTTTATCATTATCACTGATGCCTCCAAAAGGAAATGGCAGCAGTTTCTTTTCTACTAATAACATATAGGCATTTATTACTTAAAGTATATAAGCACTCAACTTTTAAGTTGAAAAAAAGAAGTGGTAGCAATGTCTTTTGTTTTCATTGCTGTTTTGATTGATTGTACCTAGAAAGTTATGTTTGTCCTTGTAAGCCAGTGAGAAATTGGCAAGATTTGCTCTAAAGTTTCATGGAACCCCTTTTAATTGAAAGCAGTACTGTCATCAGTATTCTAAAGTACAAGGTATTCTTAATTTTGCTTATGAAAGAAATTCCCTCTGATACATATTAGAGTACAAATCACTCCACTTTCCCTGGGGGAAAAAAACTAAGAGATATGTTTAAAAACAAAACTTTTATTTGCAATTATTTAAAATATGAACACTCAGAGAGGAATGAATAGTTATCTTTGTTTTCAAAACGCGTTAGTATAATTATGTCATCCCTTAGTCCTATCAATAGAATGTAATTACTATCAGCTATCTGTTTCAAAAAACAGGTTTATAGGTTCTGTAGATAGAAAGTATACATGTGTTTTAGCAAAATTAAGTCTCAGAAAATCTGAGAGTAGCCTAAAGTTAGTAGTGTAATAGAAATATTTTATTAAGAAAGTACAGAATAAAATGTGACTTGAAATTTTTATTTCTCCTTTCATATGTTTATTCTGTGCTTATTAACTTGAGAAATTGGAAAGGGGAAATGTGGTTTAATAGTAACATAAAAATAACTACCAAACCAAGAGATGCAACAAATGAAATCTTTTATGGACTTTTTTTTAATATTATTTGTAGCATAGAGCTTCCCTGGGAGAAATGGAACTATGTAGGAGTTATATGACTTTAATAAATAAGTATGAAAACCAAATAAAGTCTTAATGGCAAACTGAAATATTGATATAGTGCTTGTCCCTGAAGCATCAATTTTCATAGCAAGCTCAGGGCTGGTATATTGCACTGTGAACTAAGGGTATAAAAAGATACTTTATTTTAATGACTTTGCCCTATCCTTTGGTCTTCCAAAGGACTTCAGATTCAATCTTGACAAAAATTTGGCCTTTGAGATTTATTGCTAAAATTAAGCATAATATATTTTCCCATAAGTTAAGAGAGACTGTCAGTTTAGAAAACATTTCCCTCTTCCTCAAATACCTAAATCTGAGCTCAGTCATCACTTTATCCAGTTTTCACTGAATCACAAATAAGCTTAGGAACCCTCTGATATTTAAAATGGGAAATGACTTCAAATGTTTACAGGAAAAAAGTTTATACTAATATCAGACCATTAGTGCCATTCAGATATTATGTGGATACATCAAATTTTTCATTTTTTTCTGTCTACTCAATTTTCACTTGGAGTTTATACATTGGGAAAGAATATGACAAAACAAGTTTTATCGTTGCCTTTTAAAAGTCCTGCCAGATCAATCATATATAGACATCTTTGAGAGACTCATTTGGATAAAACATAGCAGTGTTTTTTAAACTCAAGTATATGCAGCTAATAATGGGTATCACATACATTTTCAAATAAAAGGTTCAAAATAGCAACTGCATCTTCACTGCTGGAAAAAATAACTCGGAGCACATGGTGTACTGTATGGTGTACGTGGGAAAAGTGGTACATATGACTCAGTGGGAAGAGCATGGGCCAGGAATCAGCAATCCAAGGTTTAAATTTCAGTTCTGCCACTTCCTGGCTGAGCAACTTGAACAAGTCATTCAGCCTCTCCAAGCCTCATTGTCTTCATGTTGAAATGAAGATATTGGGATAGGTTTTTACCAAGATCCAACTCAGTCTGTGACCTGTGTGTATACACTTGAAGTATGAGGTACACCAGTACTATTATTAAAGTATGAAGCTTTGCTGAATTTTATATTTTTAAAACATTATATAAGCATTCTTCCGGTTCTGAACAACATGGATAAATATGTTTCATTTTATTCTCTCCAATAATTATGCCAAAAGGCACTGGACAAAACATATACATCAACTGTTAGAACGCTCTGATAGTTGGAAGGCTAATTAGGGACCTCAGGACATGAGGAACAACCCAGCAGTGAGCTCCCTGGTGGTACTGTATCCCATCCTGGGCACTACAGAAGCCTACAATCCATAAATGCCAACAGTCAGAAACCCAAAAAATAATCCCAAGAAAAGCCTCCTTTTCCTAGCCAAAGCGCTGGGAACAGGAAGCACAGCAGGACACAAACCTTTCAGCCACCCCTACCATTCTCCATGTAAACCCCATGAAGAAAGCCACATTGCAGCAGGGGAGTCTCCAGGTACAGCCCTGTTTTCTGCCACCACTCTGCAATAGCAAGGTGCACTCCTCTCCTGAGGGTGAGTGGAGCCCTAGCTTCCATCCCTGCCTTGCAGCAGGGAAGTGGTACTCCACCTTGGTCGAGCCTGTGAGAGGACCATGACTTTCAGAGGAGCAATACCTCTCTGCCCAAGTCTATGGGCAGAGCCCTGGCTTCACCCCTGACCTGCATTAATGATGCAGCTGAGGCCATGATCAGAGCTCTGGTTTCCATGCCCACCCTGCAGTTACAGGCAAAACAGCACTCCTCCCCCAGCAAGTTTATGGGCACAGCCCTGACTTCCATCCCACCTGCGATACCTAGGTGGTGGCCATCTCTCGCCCACCCAGTGTCACAGAGAATGTGGGGTAGAGTCCCACCATTTGAGTAACATACAGTTGTGGCAGGCAAAATAGCACTGCAGGAGCATTACAAAGGCTTTGTAAACTAGGCTGACATTTGAACCACAGTCTACAAAAGAACATTCTAATTTTAAACTACCTGCTACAATTGAAGATTTCAATGGGAACCATAGTCTTATAAACACTCAGAATATTCAAGAATCAGTTCAAATTACCCATTATACCAAGAACCAAGAAAATCTCAACTCAGGTGAAAAAAGACAATTGATGGACACCAGCATCAAGATGATACAGGTGTTGGAATTATCAAACAAGAAAAGCAGGTATCAAAAATGCTCCAAGAAGCAATTATGAGCACTCTTGAAACAAATGAAAAAGTAGGAAATATCAGAAAATAAATAAAGATATAAAAAAAGAACCAAATGGAAGTTTTAGAACTGAAAAATATAGCTGACATGAACTCACTGGATTACGGGCTCAGTAGTACTAAGACATGACATGAGGAAGAAATTGATGAACTCCAAGTTGGAACAGTAGAAATTATCCAATTCAAACAAGAGAAAGAAAACAGATTTTTAAAAAAGAACAGAGCTCAGAGACCTGTGAGGCAATTACAAAAGATTTAGCATTTGGAATCCCAGAAAAGGATAAAGAGTGAGAGGCTGAAAATAATAATAGCTAAAATCTCCCCAAATACAGTGAAAGCAGTCAGAAGTGATGTATTACTTGGAGATAATTTTATTTAAATGAAATATATTAAGAACAGTGTCGATGTGGAAGTTTCTGTAATTCCAGTTGGTGGAGTCCTTCTCAGGACCTGGCCTTCACATCTGGCAAACGGAATTGGCCTTGAGTTCAGCTTAGCTTCTGACTTAACTGATTATGACAGTCTTGGGGCACTACATAGAAAATGCCTCTCAAAAATGTGGTTTCATTCTTCTAAACAACAACATAGTCACGGTAAACACAACTTACTACATGTGGTAAGCACTTTATGTATGTTAACATTCAAGCCCCCCATGAGGCCTAAGAAACAACTATGACTGTCCCCATTTTACATAACTGAGGCACTGAAAATTTGAGCAACTCACTCAAAATCACACAACTAATAGATTCTAGACCAAACTCTAAGTTATAGAAGTTACCCAAAATGTTCAGGGGATAGGACATCTTTTAAGTGGACATTTTGCTGTTGATTTGCCTTGTGATTGAGTCAGAAGTCTTACGTGTTATGTAATATAGAGAAAAAGAGGAATATAGGATTTAGTTATAAAGTCATTTGGACATTATTTAACTATATACATAATAGTGTTGAGTCATTTCTTCACATAGTTGAGACTGAGGGCTCTTTGCTCTGGAAGCCCTTCTGTGTTTTAAGAAGCTGCTGTTCTTCAGTGGCGATAACGTTTGGATGCCATCTCCAGTGCGTTCACTCACACACGTTCACACATGCAAAGACCCGGCTTCCCTCCTGCCTGGCCTGTCTTTGCACCTGGGATGTGCTCAGTACATCTGAATTCCTTCCTTAGAGTTACCACAGGCCTTAAGTTTTTGCTTCAACTTGGCAGTGTCTACCCATTTAATGAAAGAACAATTTCATTTATACGTACTGGCTAATTCTCCTTGTCACTGTTAATTGTTACTACCGTATATAACTAGATCACAGCTAATAATGTTTACAAAAGTCACAGTGATGATTTACTAGCATCTGTCTAGCATTTTACAATATGCAAAGTACCTGAATGCATTGGCTCATTAATTCTCATAACAATTTTGTGAGGTGAATATTATGCTTCCCTTTCTGCCAGAAATAGCAAGCAGAACTGGACGGCATTGTATGATTTTTAAATTGGTTTCATTAAGACCTGCCTGTAAACCATATATATCCCACTTGGGCTGGATTTACACGAGGGTCAACATCAAATTTTCATGAACTTAAAAACTAATGGGTTGTGTTTTTAAAAACATGAAGATGACACATTTTTTGAGACAGGGTATCACTCTGCCGCCCAGGCTAGAGTGCAGTGGCATCATGATAGCTCACAGCAACCTCAAACTCCTGGGCTCAAACGATCCTCCTGCCTCAGCCTTGCAAGTAGCTGGGACTACAGGCACATATCACACCTGGCTAAGTTTTCCATTTTTTTGTAGAGATGGGGTCTCGCTCTTGCTTGAGCTGGTCTCTAACTACTTCTGGCCTCAAGCCATCCTCCCATCTCAGCTTCCCAAAGTACCTACAGTGATTACAGGCATGAGCCATTGTGTCTGGCCATACATTTATTTTAGTTGAATTATTCAGCTATGGTTTAATCACTCTTTGGTCTAATTCATCTCTATTCCTTCTTAAATTTTGTTATGCTAATCTTGTTGAAGAATAAGTGTCTCAAAATATTTAACTAGAAAATGTTTGGGTTCTGGCACCTAAAAAGTTATAACCCAGTAAAATTACAAAGCAAAGGAATAAATTCAGTAAAGGCAATATGTGTATCTGTGTTACAGTTGTGGACTCCAGATAGCTAAACGTGTGGAGGTTCCTGGAGGGTAGCACATGGAAGCTCCACATTCATTCCTCCACACCTCACCTCAACACTTCTTAATCTGTATGCTTTGGAATGTCCTTTATAACAAAACAGTAAACATTGTTTTTAAAATGTGGACTCTAGAATCATTCATAGGCTTGAATTCTACTCTGCTGTGTACTAAGTGCATGACCTTGGGTAAATTACTTAACACCTATGGGCTTGGTTCTCTCAGTTATAAAATGAAAAAGTACCTATTTCACAGAGCTTTGTGAGTTTAAATGAAATAATAAATGTAAAGTGCTTGGAACTGGCACTAGTAAGCCTTCAATAAATGTTAGCTGGTGATAGCAGCAGCGATAAATAATAGTTATAGCCATTTTCAGCTACAAGATGAATTATATATTAGTTATCATATATAGAAAGGATTATGAATAGATATAAATATGAGCAGCACCAATTTTAAGAGGGCCCTGGATAGTTCTACTTTTGGAGGTCCAATTCTACTTCATATCAAATATATTAAAATATAGTTATATCCCACATTAAATATGATTTTAATATAACTTTAAAGAAATGGGTTAATTTTTAGTTGGCTATTTGGCATAACATTACATTTTATAGACATTTAGTTAAACCCTTATTAATTTTGATTTTTTTTTTCCTTATGAATTCTCCTGAGATCACAGAGCAGGTAAATGGTGCAGCATGAGGTAGAATTCTGGTCTCCTGGCTTATAGCCAAAATTTCCAAGAGAAAAGATGGGACCATTGTTTTCCCACCCTGAAGGAACTGCTGGAGGCTAATCTACGTTAGAACCTAATTCAAGCTAGAGTGCCTTTTGCTAAAAATTAACACTTCCAGAACACTCAAAACTCTGAAAATAATGAATTTTTCCTTTCTTAGACTGTGGTTTGAATGTTCACAAGCAGTGCTCCAAGATGGTTCCAAATGACTGTAAGCCAGACTTGAAGCACGTCAAGAAGGTGTACAGCTGTGACCTCACGACACTCGTGAAGGCGCACACCACCAAGCGGCCCATGGTGGTGGACATGTGCGTCAGGGAGATCGAGTCTAGAGGTGAGGCGCTACGGGTGGCGTGGTGTCCCCGTTCACACAGCACGGGTCCCGGTGCCTTTGTGGGGGCCTCGTTGCACAGTGTGGTTATCATCTGCAACTGGGGGGGGATTGGTTTCAGAAGTCAAGGGGTGTCATAAACAGCTTAATTTCGAGATATTTAACCAGGTATAGAAAATATGCCATAAAAATATTTATAGATGATGTTTCCACTCTGTAAAAATTGATAGGTAGAGACAATTTCATTTTTCAGTTTTTATATTATTTTTCTTAGGTCCAAGAAGCAAAGGTGTAAATGTTCTATTAAAACTATCCAAGGCCAAAAACAGAGCTGCACCCTAATTACTCTTTCCCACTGGGGAAAAACTGCCACATGCCTATTAATATAGTTTATCGTAGTCTTCTGTTATGTAATGTGTAAAAGAATTTATGGTGTAATTGGGGTGATGAATTATTTCCCTTAAGACTTAACATATTTGACCTAATTAGACAAAGTCATGAGCCAAATTATAAATATAAAGGTGACAATAGGTCAGAGATGAAGAATTGTGACTGCAATGGTTTTATTTTAGAAGTGTGAAAAGGTTTTTAAACACGTATATTTTATCACTCTTTCTGACACATTACCTCCCCAGCCTAAAGCATGAGAAGTTTTTAAATTTAAAGAAAAGGCATAATTACAAAGAAACTAATTAGCTTTATTTTTACAGGTCTTAATTCTGAAGGACTATACCGAGTGTCAGGATTTAGTGACCTAATTGAAGATGTCAAGATGGCTTTTGACAGAGGTATGTTTTTCAGCATGTTCATTAACTTGGGACAATACTGTTGCCAAAAAGGCACAATTTCTCATGATATTTTTTGCATTATTTTTCTAAATCATTGTTTATTACACCAAATAAAAATACTTATATTTTCCTTTTTTTAATTAGTTGTAAGTATTAAACTATCAGATTTGAGAGTGAGATAGAAGCATAACATTTAACTGTATTACCAATATTTCTGTATCCAGGGCTGATCCATGTTCACTAAAATACATATAAAGCAATTAAATTTACCAAAAACCATAGAGAAAAGACTGGAGTGCAGAATCTAAATTATTCCAGATCTCAGATTTCCCAGGCCTGGGCCAGCCACCCAGCTCTGCCTGTCACCTGTGCCTCCCGGGCATCCTCTTCACCGTCCTTGACTGAGCTGAGACCCAAGTTCCGGCTCATGTGTTGGGGCCAGAGGCTGAGGGAAGCTGAGGACCTTCTGCATGGGGCGTGCCCCACTGTGGGAAAAGGGCCCAGAAAAGAAAAGCTCAGTGGAGCTTAATTTTTTTTTAACTAACATTTAAATTAAGATTTGTTTCCATGGTTTTCCAATTTATCTTTGCTTTAAGTATTTTAAGGAATGAGGTAGTACCAAAGAAGAACTGTTGCCTTGAATACAAGAAGAATAAGAATTAGTGATCTTTTAAAGAACCACTTTCCTTTGCAAGTATGTGTCCTAGTTCCATCACACAACCCTCTCCCATTCACAAACTTGTACAGGCAATAGAGGCAGAAGACAAAAGTAAGTTCACTGTTATTACCAACCTGCTATGAGGAAATCTAGGCCAGCCCATGTATATATGATCAGAGCAAAGAAGATGAGCTGGAGTAGTGGTGCATTAGATCTGGGCAAACATCAAGAACCCAGTCCTGAGTCCCTGCCTGAGTGAATGGAGAGGCATCACTTTACTCTGGAAGGTAGCAACTGAGCATGTCGTTACCAGCCTTTGGCCATGACTCTCAAAATTAAATCAACGCCGACAAACTGAATGTTCCCTTGGACCCTAGAAAGTAAATGACACCATTTCCTCTCATTAAAAATATGAGACAGCCTTTTTGTGACCTGAAAACACCAATAGCAGATTTTTAAAAATCAGGAAGATTTTAAAAATATAGCCACACCTTTGGGGGCCAGTCTTTGACCTCCCAAGGGATGTGCACCAGCAGTCATCTGCGGGCTCTGCAGGAATGATGCAAAGAATTTTAACAAGAGTGTGAAAGAAACCAGTGGCTCAGATCATTTAAATCAGTTCTTTACATAAATGGTGCTCCAATCCTAAGTATTCAAAGGAATAGGCTATCAAATAATTAAAGTAAATTTGAATTAATGAAGGGTGATCACTTCTGAGAGGCTTAACTCTCAGATAATGAGATCCAAGAAAGAAGATGACAGGATCCATAGAATGCTGGAATTAACTCATTTAATTCAAGTGTCAAGGTAAAAAGGCAGGTTTGGAGAAATCTTCCCTAGTTTAGGAGGAGACAGTCACTGAATGGAAAACTAACTCTAAGGTCAGTAGATGCCATTATAGCTTGTCTATATTTTGTCTTATAGTGGGGCCACAAATATTTATGTGACAGGTACAGTGAAAGATCTATATGTCAAAGTCAAATAAAAGCCATTGAGCCTTACCACAGGAGAGGCCCAGCCTATTGAAGAGTCAAGAGCTGAAAGCAAAGAAACTATCTGGGAACAAAGATGCTACAGACTATGCCGATATGTTATAGTGCTGCTTAGAATGTGGTATCTGATTTTAGCCCAAGTATGAAAGACAGACACTGATGATCACATTCACAATTGAATGTGAATGTCTGAAAGGCCAACTTAATTGCATTTTAAAAGACATTTTTTAATGGACTTTGGAGTAGTTTTAGATTTACAAAATAATTTAAGCAGAAAGTACAGAGATCTCTCATATGGCCTTTCTCTCCTCCCCAGCCCACAGTTTCCCCTGTTAATTATTAACATCATGCATTAGTTTGATGATATTTGTTATAATTGATGGGCCAACATTAATATATTACTATTAACTAAGTCCTAGTTTACATTAGGGTTCACTCTTTTTTACAGTTACGAGTTTTTTACAAATGTGTGATGTCATGTATCCATCATCACACAATAAAAAATCCTTTGTGCTCTACCTCATAAACCCTACCTTCTCCCTAAACTCTTAGCAACCACTGATCTTTTTACCGTCATTGTAGTCTTGCCTTTTCCAGAATGTCATAGTTGGAATTGGACATTATGAAACCTTTTTAGACCAAATTCTTTTGTTTAGCAGTATGCATTTAAAGTTCCTCCATGTCTTTTCATGACTTAGTAGTTCATTTGTTTGCACTGCTGAATAATATTCCATTGTATGGATGTCCCACAATTTATGCACCTGTTGAAGAATATCTTGGTTGCTTCCAATTGGCAATTATAAAGTGGCTATCAACATTTGTGTGCAGGTTTTTATGTGGATATGATTTTCAGATGTTTTGGGTAAGTACACCTAGGAGTTCATTGCTGCATTATATATATAGTAAGACTATGTTTAGCTTTGTAAGAAACTGCCCGTCTTCCAAAATGACTGCACCATTTTGCATTCCCACCAGCGGTAAGACAGAGTTCCTGTTGCTCCACATCCTTGACAGCATTTGATGTTGTCAGTGTTTTAGATTTTAGACATTCTAATAGCTGTGTAGTGAAGAGGCTGATTTTTAATCCATAGAAATCTCTCATATGCCAAGTGGAATAAATCTAGCATAAGGTCTCGCTCAGAGTAGACACTAGATCTTTAGTAAATGAAAATTTTTATATTTTAACAAAGTACTAAATGTAGGGGCATGGAGAAGAGGCCATTTTTTATTATTTCAATAGATTTAGGGGTTACAAATGGTTTTTTATTATATGGATGAATTGTACAGTGGTGAAGTCTGGATTTTAGTGTACATTGTACTCAGTAGGTAACATTTCATCCCTCAGCCCCCTCAAATCCTCCCCCTTCTGAGTCTCCAATGTCTATCATGTCAGTCTGTAGGACCCTGCATAGCGATAGCTTAGCTCACACTTACAAGCGAGAACGTGCAGTATTTGGTTTTCCATTCCTGAGTTAACTTCACTTAGGTTAATGGTTTCAAGTTCCATCCAAGTTGCTGGAAGAAGAGGCCATTCTGAAAGAAAGCCAGCTTTGCTTGAGAATCTTAGGGCCCAGAACCTTTAGAATATTCCTCCATTTTATAAGGTCTTTTCTTCTTGTTATTTCAATACTCTAAAGATTTGTTTTATTTATTTTTTTTTTCCACTTCTCACTACTTCTCCTACCCTCTCAGGGGTCAGACAAGAACCAAATGTTATATGTAGGAGCTTGGGGTGAAACAAAGGGGGTCTTTTGTGCCAGGGGTCTTTTATAAGTTGGGAGTGCCTCTATTGTTATTTTTCATACTATGTTTATTTAAAAAAGAAAAAAAATTCCCCTGGGAATTCTCAAGTAGCCTGAAATTGAACATGTTTCTGTTGATCTCAGTCCTTGCCTCCTTTCCCAATTCAAATAAAATTAATTTTGCTCTTTCACTGAAAATTGATCATTTATATGTATCATGTAGCACATTGAATTTTATGTTAAAAACTGAAGCATTGCTAATCTTTAAGATCTGATTGTATACAAAAATGGCATTTATTAAAACACTGCTGTGAATTCAGATATTTACTTTTGTTTCTTTTGTCTTTAAAAGATGGTGAGAAAGCAGATATTTCTGTGAACATGTATGAAGATATCAACATTATCACTGGTGCGCTTAAACTGTACTTCAGGGATTTGCCAATTCCACTCATTACATACGATGCCTACCCTAAGTTTATAGAGTCTGCCAGTAAGTACAAACGCATGTATTCCGGTAAACTGACAAACTGCCTCCTCGTGGTAATCACTTTTCCCGATTTTCAGACTGTTTTGAATGCATTTTTTAAAAAATATTTTCCCTTCATCTGTCTACATGGTTAATATACTCACACATCACTCTAGCCTGGGCAACAAAGTGAGACTCTGTCTCAAAAAAAAAAAAAAAAAAAAAGGAAAATATACTCACACAAGAATTTTGACTTCTTCCATCAGAAGCTTCTTTATACTGTGCTAAATCTCATTTCCCAAAATAAGGCTTATCCCAGTGTTCCTTAGATGTGGACCAGCACTTTTTTTTTTATTTCGGCATATTATGGGGTTACAGATTTTAACGTTTCAGTAAATGCCCATTACCCCCCTCCCCCCTCAAGTGTGAGTCTCCAGCATGACCATCCCCCAGATGGTGCACATCTCACTCATTATATATGTATATACCCACCCCCTCCCCCCTCCCGCCTGCCCAATACCCTATTACTGTAGTACCTATATTGGACCAGCACTTTTTATAAAATAAAACTAAAATGAATACTTAGAAAAATAAAATTTAAAAAGCAAAAACTATTTTTGTTACTAGATTCAGCAAACATAAAAATTACTGTCAGATTACTATAAAAGTTTCTAAATTCTTATTCTCAATTTCTATACTTATCCTGTGTAATTTAAGGCAGACCATTAACAGTTTGCAAATGTCACTGATCTGTAGGTCATACTTTAAGGAACACTATTTTAGATCAAGTAGTTGTTTTTTAAATTCTAGTTGAAAAATGAGAAAGCAAATTTTATTCATGCTGCAAAAATCATACCTGTAATTCACACTTCATTTTTTAAAAAAGGGAATTCTTAACAGATTTTTAAGTGTTGGCATTACAACTTTTTATTTTTTATTTTTTTTTTTTTAGAAAAGATAGGCTATTTCTGTCATTTTGCTTTTCTCTCTTTAAAACCATATGTTGTCTTGATCTTTAAATGATAACATCACTTCCTTAGTAACACTAATTTGCTTTTTGACTTGGAAATTTCATGAAGTACAAACTTTCTTTGTTCTAATATTTAGTTTCCCCTTCGGAGCTTTTGAGAATTTTTGTGGTTGGTTCCACAAGCCCCAATTTCTTGCAGGTCAACTCAAGCTCCCATGTAGAGAACAGCCATGGGAACTACAACGATTTTTTGTTGGAGTTTTATGTTAGAGAGCATGAAAGATTCTAGGTCTCCTATGGACTCAGTGCTGACCATGAAATTTGCCCGAGGGAACTTACAAGTTGTTTCGTGAGACAGACATTACCTAACGAGACAGAAGATAAGTCTGATTGTCTAATCTAGAAGGTTCTTCTCACACACTGACATCGTGCAGGGCCGCTCCGTCCACTGCCTGCTCTGGTCCCAGGACAGCACTGGGATGACTGGATAGGTGTCCCTCTCCCCATGTCGCTTAGAAGTGAAACTGAAACTTGTCTCTGTGCCTAACCCAAGGGCGTACGATTAGCAGAGGACAAGGCAGTGATTGGAAGCCAGGTCCTGCACCCCACAAGCCCACCTTATCTAGGTGGCAAAATCCAAGCCTCCTTTTAGATTTCAAGGCCTTTGGCCCCAAGGTTCCAAATTAACCTCACCTTTCCCCACATGCACCCTAGCTGCTGAAGAAAATCTCTCCTTTTTATTCTCCCAAACCATTTGTCATTGTTATGGGGTTTGTTTCTGAAATAGCCTTCCTGTCAGCAAGTCCCCTTCTCACCCCTCTGAGAACTCTTTCAACCACATCTGAAAGAAAATTTCCTAAATCAAGGTAGAAATTCCTCCTTAAAATTTCAGCTATTTGGATATGTGATTTCTGTGACACCAAAAACACTGGCATAGTGCTCATACACAGTATAAATGTTCATTGTGACGGTGATGTTTGTGGAATGTCACGTCCTTGTGCATGTCCTTCTAGCAGTAGAGTCTGTCTCATTCTTTCGATGTGTCGATGCAGCCATTCTCTTAAAGTGAGGGAAGTAACATTTACAGCGCATATACGAGGGGCATGAATCACGCTAAGCACTTACATCCATGAGTATAAGTAAATTGCCCAAGGTCACGGGACTCACTAGAGGGGCGGGCACTGGCATTCACACCTACATCTGTCTTGAGGTCAAGAGTCCTTGCTCTCTGCACTCTGCCTGGCTCACCAGGAACAGAACAGGGAATGACAGCCTTATACAAGGGAAGGCAGAAGGGGAGAAATCCCTTCCAAATGAAGGACACGGTCAGAAGACCCTAATGCAGTTATTCTTAAAACTTTTTTCTCTCAGTCTCTAAAAATGCCTCTGGCATTTATTAGCATCCTTTGCCAACAGAAAAATCAGAGTTCATATTAAAACTTTCTTCTGGCAAAAGCTATTTGGGCTGTGCTGTTGTAGCCTCCCTTGGAGAACCTGTAGCTTGAAAGCTGGAAGGGAGGGGCTTGGGAAAGGAAAAAGAACTCACAGTGGAGGCAGCCAGGTCATCCCATGTAAAGGCTTAAAGGTCCTCCTACGCCCCTGGAAACTCCCTTAGGAACCCACCCCTTCCTCACTCCCTCTCTCCCACCAGTTAACACACTGCTGCCCTAGAGTGCAAAGGCCTGGAAGACAGGTGCTTCTCACAGGGTCTCCCCAGTAACCAGCACCCATGGATGCTTTTCACGATGACGACGGCACCACCGAAGCTGAGCTCCTGGTGGTAATGAGCGTAGGGAACCTTCCGCTGGCCGAGGATTTGGGAGCTCTGCTCCCTGAAGATCTTAGAAAAGCTACGTGACCCAGTCAGTGTATGACCTTGAGTGAGTCAGATAAACTCAAGTAAAACCCAGAGGTCTTGGTCCCAAAGCAATTTCAAATTTCCCGAAGAGAAGCCTGGGAAGGAGAACTTGTGAGTTTTCCTCAACTGTGTCACTCAGTCACCCTTTTTGCTTAGCCAAGTTTGATTCTTCTTGTATTTGAGTTTCTATATAAAAATTAACAAGACATCCTATAGAAGAGCTTTCAATGAGCTCTTGATGCAGGTTCAGAGGGCTTATTTCCTGCTCCTACAATGTCCACATTTTCCAGATCCTTCCAGACCTCTTTCTAATGCCATCATTCTTCTCTGGACCCCTTTACAGCCTCTTTCCTTCATGCCAGGAGGTTATAGCTATGTCTTGTCTTCCCTCCTGACTGGAATCCCCTTTAAAGGCAGGAGTTCTCACTCTTCTTTTCCCACAGTGCCTGTGACAGTTCCCCACTTATGTAATAGATGTAATATTTTCTGAATAGGTAATAAACTTATAATTTTATATTAAGCATCTTAGAGTTTGCAATATTCTAAGGGATCCTGTAACTAGACTTCCTTCTGTAACACGTTTTGAAATACCCAATAACCGCAAGATCACTGCTTCCATGGGCAGCCAGTCCACTGGTGGACAGATGCCGTGTAGTGAAGCCCTGCTGGGATACCACAGGAATCTATCTGCCTGTTCTTAACTCCTTCCCATCGGCAGTGGTCCCAGCACCACCCTCTTCCACATTGCAAGCATTTTGAGTATTTGACAATAATGATGGTCAAATATATTCCATTTTGTCTCTTTCCCTCAAATTACACTTCTTATGACTAAAGAATTTTGTTCTCTATATAAAAAAAAAAACAAACTGGTAAACTGGTAATGGGTAATGCTTCTGTAAGTAGAAGTAAAGGAGAAATGAGTTGCAGGGAAGAAATCTCTGTCAATTGGACACCAATATAGGCAATGCATTTTGTCCTTTGTTCCAAGATGTCTCTCTCCAGACTGAATACCAGTTAGTCCACGCCCACGCTCGTTTGGATATGTGGTGGGCAGCTCAGCCAAAACTCCTGATCTTCCTCACCAGCTGCCTCCACCATAGTCTTTCTTGTCTCATTTAACGGAGGTTCTGTCCTCCCATTTGTCTAAGCCCAAACTTGGATCATTCTCGATTCTTCTCTTTCTCATACATCCTCTTCAAGAATCCTATGAATTCTACCTTCAAACTATACCCAGAATCCAACAACTTATCACCTTCATTGCTGCCACCTGGTCCAAGCTCCTGTCATTCTGCACTTGGATTTTTGTAACAATTACCGGATTGGTCTTTCTGCCTTTTTTCTTGCCCTTCCATAGTCTGTTTTCCACATGGAAGCTAGAGGAGAGGTAACTGTGAAAACTGTAAGTCAGATGATGATGCTTCTTTGTTCATAACCTTCCCATTTCCCTCAGTAATGCTAAATCCTTAGGAGAGCCTGCAGCCCCTGACGTGAGAGAGTACCTGTTAACCTTTCCTCTTTCCCAATACCCTCCTCCACGTTCGCTCTACTGCAGCCACGTTTGGCTCCCCACGTTTTCTCAGCTGTTACAGGCACGGTCTCCACTCGGGATATCTCATGCTGTCCTCCACCTAGAACCTTCTTTCTCACACATTGCCAGGTGGCTCATTTCTTCACTCCTCAGTCTTTACTCAAGACCATCTTTCTCACTGAAGTGTGTCCTGACCACCCACTTAAAACTATGACCCCCCCCAACACTTCCAATGCTGCTTATCCTGTTTTTCCATAGCACCTACCTCATTCTAATGTCCCACAAACTTATCGTATTCATTGTCCATTATCAGTCACCCTCAGGAGAAAGCAGGCTCCCACGAGCAGGGAATTTTGTTTGCTGGCCCAACACTATCCTTAGTTTCTCTCTGTCTCAAGGTTCACCCTACAAAGATTAATTACAAGTTAAAAGGAAACTAAGCTACCTTTTTTCAATTTCCAGAATCATGTAGTTTCGAATGAATTAGTCTTATGGTAAAAACTAATTGGCACTTTTCCATAGTGAATGGAATTTTCTTCTTGTAATTCTAGAAATTAAATGATTGAATTTCAGTGTCCAAGGTAGACTGCTGTTATAAATTGGCATTCTGTATAGGCCTCAAGGTTCAAAGACTACATGTTATTTATCATGGCAAAAAGCAAATATGTCCTTCGCTCAGAGAAATAAACCAAGAACTGTGAGGAAGCTCTGGGCAGAGATATAAAACGGCCAAAGATTCTTTGTATTAAAAAGCTTCAAACATTGTTCACATTCAGAGAGGTATCAAAGCTGCTCTACCTATGCTAGAACCTTTCCACACTCATCTTATGCCAATTTTCACCTCACTCCAATACATTATTGTTGATTTGGTTTGTTTCATAAGTTACAGAGACTAGGATTTGGGGTCTTATGTCTTAAATGTTACATTCTGTACTCTTCCCAGCATTTCAAGGCTGCTATCCTGACTAGGACTCAGCAGTATGGGGTTCCACTGCAGTTACCCTAAAACCCAACCTTTAAAGGCACCCATCTGCTTGACATCTGGGTAGAAGCAGGAATGGGCTATGGTGTCAGTCGTTTTTGATTATAGAAATAAGTGAATTGAACACAATCTGACCTCAAAGGAATATGCTAGTGTTTTTAGCCAACTCAGCAGAACTAAAATATCCAAATGAAAATGGTCCTCTTCAACATTTACACCCTTAGAAGAGTCCCATTTATTTCAGGGATCATGCCATCACACAAAACATTTGGAATTGCCTTCAAAGTCTGAAGTGCATCCTTGTGAATATCCTAAGTCATAGAAAATGTTCATGCTTTGAGAATAGATTTGATTTTTTTTGTATAACACAAAGTAATTTAAAACTAAGTTTGATGAATAAAGCAAGTAAATGTTGGATGATAAATTTCTTGGTTTAAAAATTACAAAATATGAATATCAATAAGGTTTTGCCAGGGGCCACAGGGGGCAACGGTGTGACGAATCTTATATATACATCACTGAAAGGGGGTTTTCAAAATATTTGAACAATGCACCATCCCTTAAGTATGCCTGTTATGTTCTAAGATGACTTCATTTGAATGTATAACTTTCATCTGTGTCTACACGCATATCAGAGTGTTTGTATAGTTACATCCTGTGTATCCAATGTCCAGTTCCCAAGGTTGCCAGCCCCAAAATACTCAAGTGAACAAAATGGATGCTCCTCTCAAAGGTCCAAGTAAACAGTGTTGCCACATTGAAACTAAGAGCCTTTGGAAATCTGCAACTTGAACCTTAAAAATATTTTCCAAAGCTGTGGGCAAGGATCTGTGAGAAAGCATTTCCTACCAATTTTAGAAGATTACCACAGAATAGAATTCAGTGAACCATTTGTACCAGTTTTCTGTTAAAGTTTTTCTCCTCGGTATTTGACTTGCTATTTTAGAAATTATGGATCCTGATGAGCAATTGGAAACCCTTCATGAAGCACTGAAACTCCTGCCGCCTGCTCACTGCGAAACTCTCCGGTACCTCATGGCCCATCTAAAGAGGCAAGTGACAGACTGGGAGGCTTACGCTTGCATTGCATCAGAATGTTAAGAATAAAATGAACGAAAGGTGAAAGGACAAATGATCTGTTGAATAAATAAATGTATAGCTATATAGTTTCCTTATATGAAATGGCACTAGTTGAGAAAGAATGCTAAAAGTACTCTGCACTACAATATTGAATGCAGACCTGAATTTTTTTTTTTTTTTTTTTAAAGACAGAGTCTCACTCTGTTGCCTGGGCTGCAGTACAGTGGCATTATTACAGCTCACTGCAACCTCAAACGCCTGTGCTCAAGCCATTCTCCTGCCTCAGCCTCCTGAGTAGCTGGGACTACTGACACGCACCACCACACTCAACTAATTTTTTGTAGAGACAGGAGTCTCGCTGTGTTGCCCAGGCTCGAATTCCTGGGCTTAAGCGATCTGCCCACCTTGGCCACCTAAAGTGCTAGTATTACAGGCATGAGCCACCACGCCTGGCTCTGATTCTTACACAAATGTATTGGCAGTTCCAGTATGTTTGCAAATGTGCTAGAAATACAATATTCTGCCAAGGACGTGCACTAATTCTTGGAAAGGGAAAGGGTTGTGCTGTAGAGACACTAGCGTAATAAAGCAAGAGCGAAGCACCTTGGATGGCAGCTCACTTTTCTATCTTATTGCTCTAAAGCAAGCACTTCAGACTTGGTGACGGAATTTTAGATTATCGAATTAACGTCACCAACACTGAAAACTGGTATAAAGTAAGGGATAAAAGGAGGAATGGAAAATAAAATATGTCAGCTAATTGTGGTTTCATGTTTTCCAGTGATAGAGCTGCAGGTTTATGTCCTTGCTCAGTCACCCTCAGTCTCTACCAGTTGAAGCAAAGTTTTTTAAATTATATGACCAAGTTTTAGTGGTTTTTAGGGTTTCAAAATATAAAACCAATCAGAAACAAAAAATTTTGTACGACTGAAGGCATGAGCTATCCAGAAAAGATATTTTAGTCATTCATGGATGTCTGTTCTCCTTCTTTAAAAGCACCATGAGTTAAAGCCTTTGTTTAGTATGTTTACAGCTTCACTTATAAAAACCAAGTTTGCTTCACGTTTGGATGTAATTAAGTGCTCCACACTAAAACAAAGGAATAACTTTCAAATTATAGTCGCTGTATTATCGCTATAGCAGTAAATAGGATATAAACACATATACTCCCTGACGGTGTTGCCTCCCCTGAGCCATTTCCTATTACTGTTGCCATTCTCCCCCAGACACTCAGTAAACTGCTCAGCTTGCACGACGACTCTGGGAATCAAGACAGCCAAAGTGGAGGGAGGGGGATGGAACAGTCAAGGTGACCCAGTCCCATCGCCACTATTTGCAAACATAGGTTTGCCATCTGTAGGCTCTGGGGTAAGGCAAGAGAATCCACAAATAGAACTGAATCCATGCGGTCCAGCACACTAGCTCAGGCTTCAGCCTCAACGATCAATCATTTATGAACATTATTTTAAAGAAAGTCAATACTTTGAAATTAGGGAGAAATAACCTAGCAGAAGAGTTGGTAAGTGGACACAAACTTTAATTATAAATTTTGTTTTTGTTTTAGTGCTCAAGCACAATGAGGAACCCATGGCTTATGTGAAATCCTTTATTCCTTTACTTGCCTTTTTCAGAGTGACCCTCCATGAAAAGGAGAATCTTATGAACGCGGAGAATCTTGGAATCGTCTTTGGCCCAACCCTCATGAGATCTCCGGAACTAGACGCCATGGCCGCACTGAATGATATACGATATCAGAGACTGGTGGTGGAGCTGCTTATCAAAAATGAAGACATTTTATTTTAAATTTTTAATTTGAGGGGAATAGAAATGTTTTACAGATGAAGGAATGTTTTATAGTAATTTAATTGGCTCCTATAGCTGAATTATTTCTTGATTACAGGTTTGGGCATATAACCAGATTAAAATGAAGGAACTTTCTGTTGTTTTTGTAGCGCCGCTCAGCTGTCCTTGTAAAACAGTGAACACACGCTTTCCAGTTCTAGTAATCCTGGGTGTTTATCATGTTAAGAGAAATTCAAGCTATTGCATGATTAGCCCCCTACTTGGCAAGGAAACCCCATACAAAAGAAACAGCAAACCTGCACCTGCACCGCCTCCACGTCCTGGGTAGTCTGTGGTTGTAATCCAGCATGTTTCACAGAATAAGCCTGTTGTGACTTTGCTTTTGGGGTCTATGTCATTGGTTTCTGATGCTTGTACAAACATGCACACACGAATGGATAAAACAGCACCCCTGGCTGTTGCATTACCATAAACTATATCATATGCCTACTTTTTGCAAATGGTTTATTTCTGGTTTCTTAGTTCTTCTCTAACATAGTACTTTCTTTCCAGCAAAGGCAAAATGTGTTTTCAGATTTGTTACTTTAATAAGTTATCCATACCAATAAAAATGTACAACAGAGCATTTTCTGTTAAATTATTGGTTTTCAGTTGTAATTTTGTATTTTTATCTGGCATGCATTAATTTATTAAATTTGGCTTTTAGAAATCAAAATTATTGATAACTTATTTTTTCTCATGAGTGAGAATATTTGGAAAAATGTGTTTTGCCATTTATTTAATACTGAGTATTTCCTCTCACCTCTTGTTTATCATTTAAAGTTTTGCGGTAAGCTCCTAAAACAATAATTTTAATATTTAGAATGAGAACACTCATTCATTGTATTTCATTGCTTAGAATTAGAACACTCATTCATCAGATTTATTTTTCTTCTTATATTACTGTGGCAGAAATCTGGAATATTTTCTTAACTTTTTTTTTTAATGGGGTGGGTGGACAGGAGCTCTTTCTAGAGCTATCAGAAGAAGAAAAAAGGCCAACTAAAAAGAGTGGCTTTTTCTAAACATTTGATTTGTCAGAAACGTACGGTGTTGACGCGCACTGAGCTGACAGCGCTGCCCGAGATGGGTCTCAGAAACAAGCCTGGCAGCTGGAGAAGGGGGCTCTGCAGGTGATGCAGGAGCCCAGGTCCTGGGCCTGGTGATGTCACCGGCCAGCCGTGTGGCTTCAAGCAAATGACCCTCCAGAGCCTGTCTCCTTGCCTGTCAGATGAGCACCCTTCTAGAACTAAAGTTCTATCCTGCTTTAAAAAGTAAAATAATAATAAAAGACATTTCCAAACTTTTAAGATTATCTCAGAGATAACAAACAAGAACTAACAAAAACAGGGAGTTTTCCTATGCTTTGCCCTTAGGCTACAGTAGGAGGTTGATACATGCTTTTATTAACCTATATGTTGAGAAAAGTGGTTATTCAGGAGATACTCCATCACAGCCCTCTTAGACACGGCCTCCTACCACGAGTGCCATCGCACTAAGCAACGTCAGGTACATAGATTGATAAAATACAGGTACTTGCTTTATATGACATAGGAATTTCTTTCTTAATGGAGGCTACTAAAAGGCACTAAACATAAAGCAGTCCTTTTGACCCATGAAATAACAGTACATTTGTCTGAGAAATCTGATCAAACAAATCAACACATCCCTGGGTTAAGTAAACCGTCTGCACTGCCACATTCATGACTGAAGTCCATTTTCTACAAAGTGATTTAAAGGGGAAATTCAGTTGTAAAGGAACATGCTTTATTAGAATGTATTGACCCTTGTTTCCTGAAAGCAGCAGCTAGGTTTGACTTCAGTGTAGGCACTTACCAGAATTACAGCTGTGTCGGGGGCAGAAGCGACTCCTGCAGAGACGCCAGCCCTCCCCCTGCCTGGTCTCAGGAAACATCAGGCAGATGTCCAGAGAAAGTTCTGAGCGTGACTTCAGACAAGGTGACTGTTTACCAGCTCTGTCGAAAGTGTGCTCGGCGTGTTGTTACACAGATGGATGTGAGGGTCAACCCTTGATATGTGCAGATACAAGTAACAGCCACCTCATCTGGGAACACGCTTGGACTGTTGGGGGACACTTCCTTGAAATCAAGAAACAATTCCCAGTCGCTCAGAGAGGCTTTTGCTCAGTAATTAACCAGAATCCTTTATTCATCTCTTTCTATGACCAGTGGAAGATTTCTCAAGTCGTGACCTTCTATGCTGAGGCAGAGGTTTCTATTTCTGCCACAGCCGGGGATCACCCGCAGGTCTGGCAGCGCTGCACACACTCTGCCCTGAATGCCAGTGTCTGTGTCTGCTCAGTTTTCTGTAGATAGTTTCAAGGAAATTGAGAAATCAACGATTTTCCCTTCTTCACTTTTTTTTTTGTTAGTTTTTAAATGCCAGTTACACTAGCTGACCAGAGGAAATGAGATTTAAACATTCCTGTAATTGGAAGAATGGATATTTATCAAATTGCTTCCAGTTACTTGATGAGCTCAATGGAAGGCCTCTGAATAAGTTAGCTTCAGGGTTGCAGTCATCGTTTTAAACAAAATATTTTAGATTTTATCACCCTAAAGCTGTATTATTGGTGAGTCCACTTAAAAAGTTTTTAAAAGTGCAAATTAGAAAAATCAGGTACCCAAAACTCTTCTCCCAATTATGTTTTAGTCACTGGAAAGTTAAATTCTTGTGAAAATCTTTTAAGTGATTTTATAACATGACTTGCATATAACAACTTGTATGGCATTCACGTTTGTGTGTTAGTGATAAAAGGCACTTCCTCCTATGAGCTGAAATAGAAGTGTTCCTTACATACGTCATCACCACACATCACTATCGAACACTTCGGGGGGCTCTGCCCCTGGACTGGCATGCATAGAGGTGGAGTAGAGACAGCTAAGAGAGTGTAGCATTGATAGAGATCTGTCTGCCTAATTTTCAGAGATCTAATTGTTGCTTGCATTCTCTCCAAAAAGAAAAAAGCAAGCCAAACCTGCATCCCTTGGAGTGTCTGTATAACCTATTCCACACATACGTCCCGTGTGCTAGGACTTGGAACAAGGTCAGTTCCAGTTCAAGGAACTTACTGGGTCCATTTGGCCTAGTTAAACTTTAATGTTGTACCTTTTCTCATTGTGCATCATGCTGCCATGGGCCTTGGCACTCCGTGTCAATAGAAAGCTACCACAGGACAGCATGGACGCATTTGCCTTTCTTTGGGAAAATGTGAGCTCACCAAGTCATGCTCTTACAATTCCATTTGATACTTTGAAGTTGGCCTTAAACATTCATTTGACCAATAAGGAAAGGAGAAATGAAAATGACTTCACACAGAAAGAGACTTCACACACGTGAGAGTCTATTTGGAAGCATCAGAAGTGCAACTACATAGCTGCCTGCCCCTTTGGCTGAGTGTTATCTGGAATGGGATGACATCACGTGAAAGAGCTCCCACATCCTCTGCCTTGGACTCAGTGGTCCTGAATTTCCCTGTTTGAGCTGAGGCTAGGTGATGGTGCTGTCAGTCCCACTGCAGCCTGCCTGCCATGCTTACCTCATTTTAACCAATTCCATAAACAGTTTTAGTAGGTCCTGGGCTATATATAGGGGTGGGCCTCCAGTTGTCAGGTACCTGGCACTGGGTGATTTAGGGCAGGAAGGATATTGGCTGGTGTGTGAGAGTTTGATAAAGGAGATGGATGGTTGGGGGTGTGGGCTCCAGATTGGTTATATATCAAAGGTGCCCTCAAAGGGATATCCTTTGTTTCCTCTAGGAAATTGCTGATCTGGAAGGGGCAGGCTCTCCATGGCCAAGGCCCCAAATGCTAGACTATCAAGAATACATAAAACAAGAAAACATAGTCAATACAGTTGACTGAAGAGAAGTTCCCAGTTCCTTAAAAGTCACCTCCCGATTTCTGACCTAAGGCTGACTCTGTCTTCAATACTTTTTTTTTCTTATTCAAATTTTATCCTATTTTGCTATCCTAAATTGCATAGCTTAAGCTAAATTAGTTGTTAAGCCAGAGAAATGAAATAGAACTATATCAAATTTTATAAAAATCACAAATCACAGAGAATGAATCAGATGAACATCTACTTAATAAATCCTTCATTAAGACGACCAGGGAAGGTCCCTAGAAACTTCTGAAAAGTCATTTTTATGCAACAGGCACTAAATTCAAGGATCTTGATACCCCAAGGTTCATGTTAGAAGTGTTAAATAACTTCTAGAATAATTCTGTGTTTCCCAAACTGAATTTGATGAAACTGGCACCCACCAAATGGGAATTGCTCTAAGAACTATGATAACCTCCATCAACCTAACACAGTTATAAGGCCTAAGAACTGAGACCACCTGTGTCAAAATGAATTTTTGGCTCCAAGAAACTCTTACCCAAGAAAGAATAAACTATAGACCACCTTCACTTTTGCTTCAGAAACTTTCTGCAGATCAATTTATCTGAGGCAGCAGACTGCTTACCTGGGTAAATAGCTTGCTTACCAAACAATAGCTTACCTATCAAAGTTCCCTTCAAGACCCTGCTATGTTCACTAGTCTTAAACTACTGCATACCCTGCCTTGAAAGACATCCTAACCCACTTGAGCCCAGATCCCCCACCCCAAACCCTGCAAAGTCTTCCTCCGACTTCCCCATCTGAGCCACTGCTTAGATTCTGTGGTTCCCTCTTCTCATGGCCTTGAGTTCTGTTAACTTAGTTTTGCTTTATCGGCAGGTGGTCTGGTAGTTTTGGGGGAGCTCAACAGTTATTCTAAGAGCAAAGAGCTCTATAATCAAATAAGCCTGAGAAATGCTATCTACCAATTCCACCTTTATGAACATTATAATCATGTTAGCATAATAAAGCTTCTGAAAAGTTCTGTTGCCTCCCCCCCCCAAAATTGAGGAGTTTAAACAAACTGACAATTTGTGGGTACATAGGAAGCCTTGTTTTTCCCACAAACTAACTTCTCTAAGAGCATTTTTTCCTTTAACATCAGTTTTTAAAACATTGATTTAGGTCAATGGGTTAATGATTCATGAGTAAGGAAGGCCCCTGACATCTTGCAGCTAATGGTAAGTGAGAAAACAGCCGGGCTTCCCCCACTGGGAGTGTCCCTGTTCCACCACCAGAGCCTCTGCTGGGCCAGCCGCCCTGTGCAGGGGAGTTTCCACATTCTCGATGAGTGAGAGGTTATTGGAATCCACCAGCCCCAACTTTGGCTGAGGCACCCCCAAGCAAGGCATCCTCCCACTTTGGCAGAGTTGGTGGGGGCGGGACACCCTCTTGCCCTGGGTTCCCCTGAGCCACTGGAGCAGCCCGCAGACCTCCTGATACAGATGGCCCAGCACAGGCTCACCAGGACGAGTGCCCAGTGGACGCCCACCAGATGGCCTTCCGATCCCTGACAGTGATGCCGGGAGATCGGAGGAAATCCCCCATCTAAGATGTTCATGGTCTTCTCGGTCAGGACAGCAAATTTCCCAGCTGTTTCCACTCTGGAAAACCCCCCCACCCCCCCGGTTTTCTCCCAGGTCTGAGAAAGGAAATTATTCCAGTACCAGAGAATTCTAGGACCCGATGCATTGTCTGTGAAACCAGCGGTCAAGCAAAGAGGATAGATAACTGGCCTCACAAAGTCAAGGTTATTCAGATTACCAATAAGCATTTTGCAAGTGAGTTCCTCGGTATGCCTTCATTAAGAATTAATCACCATTAATACTAATTACAGTGATTAAAAGGAAACATCTGTGAAGACAGGCGTGAATCTTTACAGCTCCGGCTGGCTGCGGCAAGATAAAGCAGTGCTGCCAGCGGAAGCAGTGGCAGCGTGTCACTTGGAAGAGGAGGAGGATGGGAGGGAGGAGAAGAGGGAGGGAGGAAGGAGAAAAGAAAAGAATAGATAGGCATTACCTAAAAATGCTGAGGCCAGGCCTCAGGTCTGGGCTCCTGGGGACACTGGTTCGGTGTCTCTCCCTCCCTCCCTCCGCCCCTGCTCCGTGCTATCTATGGCTCTGGCTGCTGCTGGCGTCTTGGGTTGCACAGCTACCCACCTGCAGAGGAAGCCCGAGTTTTTCCCTCTGTAAATTCCGTGCCATTCCAGGTCTGCTGAACTGAACAGGGGTTATGGCAAAGATTTTTTTCCTGCCCACACCCTATCAACTGCTGTTCCTTTCTCTGGTTCCAACTTTATGATGGAGAGAAGCAAACAGTTTGGTGGAAAGTCATTCTGGGGGGCAGTAACGCTTTCTCACAAGGAATAAATGCTCAATACCCCAGCATCACTGTATGGTGGGGTGTCAAGGAGCCTCAGGGAAGGCCCAAGAGAGGACTGGCCTAGCTTAGCCTTAGCCTATGATGTAGGAAAAACTCAGCCTGCTAGGAAGTTTCTCCCCTGCCCTGCTGTTTACTGGCCCAAATGTAAGGAAAAGAGGTGTGAAAGGAAAAAGCTGTGACCCATCAGCAACATGGGCAGTTCCTTTCTTCCTGGTATGTTCTCCTGGGATTGAAAACCTGGCCCAAAGGCAAGCCAAAGCACGAACTACTAAGTTAGTTCTCAGGGTGCCTGCAACCTTCCGTGATGCTGTGGGAAAAGTCTTCAGGCTGTGAAGGGGAAAACAGGCTTGCCAATTGTGAAAACTGCACAGCTGGAGCGTGGAAGAGAAAGCTGGCCAGCCACGGACTGGGGCCCCTGAGACGTCAAAATCAAGGGCTTGTTTTATGCCTGCAAGCCCTGCAAGGCTTCCTGGGGTCAGCAGGGGAGAGTGACCACAGGGATGTCAGGGCTCCAGCCACTGCGATAGGAAAGACAGACCTCAGATGAGATCGGCTCTCAGGGTGATGTGGCCGTAGGCAAGAAGACAAAAAATAACAAATTCTGGTGAGGGAGGATGTGGAGAAAGGAGAATGCTCATACAGTGTTGGTGGGAATGTAAGTTATTACAGCCATTATGGAAAACAGTATGGAAACGTTCCTCAAAAAACTAAAAATAGAACTATTAATACCATATGATCCAGCCATTCTGCTACTGGGTATGGCATCCAAAAGAAATCAGGATGTTGAGGAGGTACCTGCACCCTCATGTTTACTGCATTATTCACTGTAGCCAAGATAGGGAACCAACCTGAGTGTCCATCGATGGACGAATAAAGAAACGGTGGTATATGCATACAATGGAACACTAGTCGTCCATAAAAAAGAATGAAGTCCTGTCATCCATTTCCAACATGGATAGAACTGGAGGTCGTTATGCTAAGTGAAATGAGCCAGGCATAGAAAGACAAGTATCACATGTTCTCATTCATGTGGGAGCTAAGAAAGTTGATCTCACAGAAGTAGAATCATAGTTACCAGAGGCTGGGAAGGGGAAGGGAGGCGGGAGAGAAGTTGGTTAGGGGTACACACATACAGTTAGAAGGAGTAAGTTCTAGTATTTGATAGTACAGTAGGGAATTATAGTTAACAATATTGTCTGTTTCAAAATAGAAGAATTGTAATGTTTCCAACACAAAGAGAAATGTTTGAGATGATGGATATCCTGACTGCCCTGATTTGATCAGTACACATTGTATACAGGTAGCAAAATATCACACATACCCCATAACTATTATATATCAAGGAAAAAAATATCTCAGAAGCTGAGCAGGAGGCTACATTGTCGTGGCTAGTGATTCCCACATGCTATTTGAAAATCATACTGAGAAGATCCGTTGGCAAGTACTTGTTCTGAAAGATAAAAGAGGAAGATGACACATAAACTCTATAAAGGGGTCATGGTATCTGCTGAAGGGAATGAAGCCGTAAGGATTTAATTATTATTTGTGTTTTTAACTAAATGTTGGGTTTTTAACTGAATGCAGGACTTGCAGTTCTTGTGATTACCAGGGGCCTGGTTTTCTGATCAGCAGCACGTTACTGTTTTAAATCCCATCCACTCACCCCAGTACCCCAACCTCCTGAGTAGCCTGCAGGGGTCTTGCATTTCCACAGGGCAATAGCTTGCTGGACAGTCACCTGCGTCTCGGTGACTTTCAGGAAGAGCTGGTCTCCTGCCGCAGGTTAGATAGGTCTCCAGGAATGTCCCTTAGCCGGCAATCCCAGAGCCCTTGAAGCACCCTACAGCAGTGGGTGCTGTCATCTGGGCCCCATGTGTTTGAAGGGAGAGGCAGAAGAGCCAGGCTCACAAATGGGTGGGTGACCTGGCAGGGATGCATGGTCACAGTGGAATCTGGTTGCCATGGAGATGTGAGGTTTTTCTGCTCAAGCTGTTTGAGAAGCAAATTTTCCATTGTGTATATATAAACATATTGCAGCATCTTTAGTTTTTAAATTCCTTTTCTCTTTAATATAGCATCCAGTATGGGTTCATATATTAAAAGACAAATTATAAAAGGTAATTTCCCAAGGGACAGCTCTTTGCCAGGTGCTAGGGTCTGCCTTTTGTTTAGGGATAAGCGTAGGAAAAAAGCAGGGCGACTTTTCCAGAAGCATGCAGGTCATTCAGGGCATCTCTGTGATGTTGTCAGGGGCTGGCCCAACAGCAGGAGAAGCTTGAGAGATAGGCCAAGGATAGCACTTTCTTCTCCTTCAATCTTCAACAAGGAAAGTTTACCTTGTTTTCTATCTTTCCTGATATTCAGTAAAACATTCCACAGCCCTGGCCTCTGTCCTGTATCTCAACATGCAGGAAGAATTTTTTGAGCCCCTGTGGACTTTTATTGGTGTGTGATAAAATGTACACAACATAAAAATTACCATCTTAACCATTTTTAAGTGTACACATCAATCACGTTATGTTCATGTTTTACAACCATCATCACCCATCTCCAGAACTTTTTCATCATGACAAATAGAAATTGTACCTATTAAACAATAACTCTATTCCCTTCTTCTAATAGCCCCTAGTAACCACTCTTCTACTTTGTTTCTATGAATTTGCCTATTCTAAGTACCTACAATAAGTAGGATCACATATTTGTCCTTTTTTGTCTGGCTTATTTCACATAGCATAATGTGATCAAGATTCATTCATGTGGTTGCATGTGTCAATACTTCATTCCTTGACAAGGCTAAATAATACTCCACCATATAGCTATGCCACATTTTGTTCACATATTCATCAGTTGATGAACACTTGGGTTGTTTCCACCTTTGTTATCGTAATGCTGCTACAATTGGGTGTGCAAGCACCTGTGAGAGTCTTGCTTTCACTTCTTTTCAATATACATCCAGAAGTGGACTTGCTGGATCGTGTGGTCATTCTATGTTCTACTCCCTGAGGAGGTGCCAAACGGTATTGCACAGCACGCGCCAGTGGACCTTTTGATCGATGTGTTTCTTGGAGCAGATGAGGATTGTTTTCTAATGCAGTTTGGCAGTGAGCATAACTGCATCTATTTTTAAATTCTCATATTCACTCACCTATTTTTCTCCAAGGGTTTTTCTGCATATATTTTTAGTTCAATTTTCTTCTATTGATTGTTTAGATATATCTGGGGCAGCACTGAATTAATTGATAATCTATTGATTGACTGATAGACCAAGACTAGTAACAAGGTGGGGTGGGACAAACATCCCCCTGGCTTTCCAAACCCTGCTGAGCCGCCCTGTGGATCCAGCACACTTGGCTTCCACTACTCATTCGTGGGGACCTTCACCATACACCTTCTCCCTGCCCATCCCCGTCCATCCTCAGGCCCAGCAGCAGCTCATGCAGACCTCACGAGCCTTCACTGAGCTCCTTCTTAGAACGTCGATGGCACTGAAGTCTAGAGATTTCCAGTGGCCTGGTCTTTGTGTTTTCACTGTTATTTCTAACAGTGTCTCCTCACAACCACACACACACACACACACACACACACAGTACCTGGCATAAGACTAAGCTCATAGAGCTTGGTAAGAGCATGCCGATTTATGACCCTGGCCATAGACTTGGACAAATGTACTTGAAGGCCCTGAAATAAAGGGAGCCTCCAGGTAAAAACAACAGCCATTTCTAGACGTGGAGGCTGGAAGGCCCTGCTGCTTACATTTTGCATTTTTCTTTTTAATACTTTGTGAAACATATTCAAAGAAACACATGTAATTAAACGGTTTAACGAAAAATTATAAAGCTAACATCCTTGCCGCCCCACCCAGGTTTAGGAGGAGAACATTGCCAGGCACCCGAGGAGTCCCCACCTACCTAGAAAAACCCTGGCTGATTCTGACTTCTTCCCTTCACCCTGAGCCAGCCCTATCTTGAATTTTATAAATTTTTTTCTTGATTTTTTTCCATATTTTTGCCACTTTTGTTTGCATTCCTAAATATTATGATTTAGTTTTGCTTATCACTGAACTTCACATGAATGACATAATGCTGTATATATTCTTTTTGGATTTGTTTCATTCATTCAACTTTACACTTGTGGGTTACATCCATGTTATTGTACCTACCTGTAGTTCATCTTACAGGATAGTGTTCCACTATACAAATGTAGCTCCATTTATTGAGGACACATCTGCTGTTAACTGTTGATGGGCATTGAACTGTTTCCAGTTTGGGGTTATTAGGGAAGACACTCCCATGATCATCCTTATACATCTCTAGGTGCAAGGCTCGTGCCTAGAAGGGCACTGCTAGGCCGGCAGTGTCTGTATATCTTCACCTCTGCTGGATCATGAATGTTAACCTGTTTTCTTAAGGTTCTATCGTTCTCACTCCCACCCTGGGTGAGAAAACGCCTGCTAATCCCCTGCTCACCAACGCTAGGAATATGCTCTGCAAATCCATGTACACGGAAGGCCGCCTATCTGTTCTACTGAAGCTAAAGAGCATTCAACAGTTACATCCTTGATCTTAGTGACCTCCAAACCCATTGGAGATCCTTCCACAGAAGCCCCTGCCCTAGTTTCAGGTGGCTGGAATAGGAGAGCCATGAGCAAGGATGAGGACTGCAGCTGAGCAGGAAGGCCCTGAGGCCCATAGCAGTCGCCTGGAACTGTGACTCTCAGAGCTCCAGCCAGCTAGAGACCACCAGCTGGTTGCAAAGCCTACATCAAAGGCTCAGAAAGCCGCTGGCTGTGGCTTTAAATGGAGCCCAGGTGTAGCCTGCAAACTCCCTCTTTTTCCCCACTGAGCTATATCTACCCCAGGCTTGGCAGCCTCAGCACGACCAGTGCCATGGGGTCAGAGTCCTGCTCAGCCTTGCCAGACACGAGTGCTGGTTTGGGCTTGGTGACTGGGACCTGCCCTAGGAATAGAGCAGAGATGCTGTGCTCTCAGTGAGAAGGCGGCCCTCTGCAAGCCAGGAAGAGAGTCCCCACCAGAGACCAATCCTGCAGTCTGATATTGGACTTCCAGACTCCAGAACTATGAGAAAATAAACATCTGTTGCTTAAGCCACCCAGTCTGTGGTATTTTATGGCAGCCCTAACAGACTAATACAACATACAATGTAATATTTGTAATGTCTTTATCAAAACAGCACAGTAACACACCTCTGTCACCCACCCCCATGGTGCCTTTTTATATCTTGAAACTGCCCAGTGGGCAAGGACTCCTTGGTGATGCTGGCCTCCGGCATTAGGCTGGGCCAGCTCGAAAGGACAACAGCAGTTCCACAGACCTCCCCCAACCCCACCCAGCCCCCAGTAACAAGCAAATATCATGCTGCCCCACCGGAAGCCTAGAAGAGCCAGTGTACCAGCCCTCATTGCCAAATGGTAGGTGTCAGCACTTTCTCAGCTTGGCCACAAACACAAGTGTGCACAGAAAGCCAAACAGAGCCATAGCTGACCATTATTATGAGGATGAGCAGAATATAAATCTCAATCTACAGACAAGATTAATGCCGACCATTTTTTCAACACTGGCTAACACCATAACTGGAAACCCAGCACGCGGGCAACACCACATCGACAGTCCTCAGCTAGGCTGGGCCTCCCTGACCACCCTGGCAGCTCACCACACTCACAGGTCACAGCCATTCAGGCTGCAAACATGACAATTCCTCCCGAGGATTCTAGCCTGGCCCCAGTCTTCACGGGCCCACCCTCCTCTGCCTCCAACAGGAGCACACAGTCCTTGGATATCCATAGTGAGATGAGTGACACCTTCCATCAGAGGAAACCATCCAACAGAGGAAAAGGGGGCAGGGAGGACACTGGGGAAGGCTCTCTGGAGGAGAGAGCAAAGGCACCATGGAGTATCCAGGGGCCTGGCTGGGACATGCACTCCCAGAGGATGTTCACCAGCTGACTGTCACAGGCTCCCTCCCAGGGCATCTCAGAGCACAGACCCACTTCTCAAAGATCAGTGACTGTCTCCCCAGGCCAGATGGATGGCCTCTTGTGTGGTTCCTAAAATGCACAACACCAGGCAAGAGTTGAGACCAAGTAGCTAGTCTCCAGAGCTACAAGGTCTTGAACCAATTCTAAAACAAAGCATTTAGAAAATAGGTACAGTAAATAAAATGCTGCTTAAGTCTGTCCCTAGAGCCAGCTCATAGGAGAGTTACTTCTCCTCACAGGGCAAGCTGGCCTCTGTGCTCACACCACCTTCTCCACCGCTGACACAGGGGCCAGGAGGAGACCCGGCATGTCCTCCAGACCCAGGCTATTGTGAAAGGCCTTAGCAAGGCTTAGGAAAGCTGGACCTGAAGCTTCCTGGCTTCTCCCCATGCCAGAGAGAGGCAAGGCTCTGTAAGTGTAAGTCTAAGTGACAATGACGCCTCATGTTCATTGCCCCCCAGTTCTCAGCCCCATCCCTCACTCGTTCCAGTCGTCCTGGGGCCCCTTCTTATCTCAGACCGTCATGTGAGCCCTGCACCCAAAGCACCCACCACTGCACGTCCTCCCCAACATAAATTTGTTTATGTCTCCAGCTCCCCTTAGAACTGCCCCATAAGCCATCCCTCAGTGATCTGACGGCCAGCTCTGCATGGGGGATGACCATGCCCAGGCTACAGGGCTGCATTGCCACTGGGTCCTTCTGAAGCCATGCTGCTCTCCAAAAACGCGGCTCCCACCAAAGCTGCATGCCCCGAGCCTGGCCGGTGGGGCTCTGCTGGGCGTGCAGGCTCTGGGGACCCTTGGCTCACACAGTGCAAGGGCCACCTGCCCCCTCCATGCGGGAGGCCACGCTGATTTCCAGGGAGTGGGGGCAAGGGGTCTGAGAGAGAGGGCGCCTCTGCCCTGCACGGGCCGGGCATGCGGTGCAGAGCGAGCTGGCTGTGTTCAGCCCAGCCACGGCACCAGCTGGCGAGCTTGCCAGATCCTTCTCTATCCCCCATGCCACCTCCTCCTCTCACCTAAAATGGGAGGAGAGAGGGGGAGGAAATGCTGCCTTTTCCTCCTGTGCTGAATTTATCCCAACTCAGACCGGCTGCGGAAGCCGAGGAGAAGATAAACAAAGAAGTCTTGTTATAATTTTTCAAAAAAAATCCCCCAGTGTTCTTCAACCCACTCCGTGTTCTTCCTACCTTGTCGGGGGTGGAACTCTGCCCGGCTCTGCCGCTGCGTCCGCGTCGGAAGGGTGGAGCGATGGCCTCCCCGCTCGTGGGCACGCTCCCTCTCCCAGCGGGAGGTCATATAGCAGGGCCCCGGCTGAACTTGGCTTCACGTGTGGAGACTGAGCACGGCCACAGGTGCTTGGTATTTTCCAGCCAGTTCTCACCTTTGCCTTAGCCACTAGGCCACTATCCTGACCACCCCCCCTCCACGTTTGACTCTGCCTCATCCCCTCCCTCTCTCCCTGTGGAGGGTCTCAGCAGAGAGATAGAAATGGCAACAGTCTGGTGGAGAAAGACAGTTGAAGGGCCCGGACAGCCACCAAGTGGAGTATCAGGCTTGGGACAAAAGGGATTGACTGTCCCTTTAGGGGCCAGGAAAAGACAACCTCCAAGGGTCGGGACAGCATGTGTTTTAATCTTCGTTATAGCTTGTTGAGGACAACAGAACAGTCAGTAGTTTCCCCTCTGGAAAGGGTTAGATTGGGCATCAGCATTCAGGCCTGGTGCATGTTTAGCACCCGCCCTGGGGCACAGGCACGTGTGCCGTTGGGCCAGTCACAGCCCCTGGACTTGCGTGAGGCGCCAGAGCTGCAGAGTGGGGGAGCCGCGAGGGACTGCTGGGCAGCCGCTCCAGCCACATGGCCAGGTCCAGCACCAGAGGTACCCGTGGGAACTGCAATGCCCAGCAATCCACAGCGGACAGCACAGAGCCGGCATGGGACTGGCCTTCTGGTGTGACCACCCCCAGGCCTGGCCGCAGCAGGTGTCTGTTTTCCCAAGGGCACCCTGCAGCCCTCCCTGGTTCTGAGCCACACTGTGGCCATTCCACACGCGCCTTTCCTGCTTAAATCAGCCTGAGCTGGTTTCTGCTGCTTATAACGGAGAGCTCCAGCTGATTTCCCAGGCCCCTGGGCTCTGAATCCAGAGACTTCCACTCTACTTGTTTCCAAACGGTTTCCATCTGCCTGTGGCCAGAGTAGAGCCCCTATACTTAGACAAACCAAGCACATCACATGTCAAACTAAAAGGATAAAAGCCTCCAAATCTCGCGCAGCCCCTGCCATCCTACCCTGCTGGCCGGGCTTCCTCTATCAGGAACACCCACCAGTCAGTACTTTTCCCCACCAATCTCGAGAGCAGATTGAGGAATACCTTACAGGAGGCAGCTGAAACAACAAGACCACCAACCATGGTGCAGCTTTGTGTTCTGAGAAGCCTCCATACCAGCCTCCTGCAGGACTTCAGATCTTTTTCATTTAAGCCCAACTGTTCTAGTTAAATGGTTACTTCCAAATGGCCTTTTATTGCTAAAAGCTAAGTGCCCAGAGCTCCGAGTGGCCCTCCCAGCATTACCATCCCATCACAGTGATTAATCATCACCGTAGCCCATTAGAATAACAATTCAAAAGCCAGGCAAGTATTTCCTTTTGCACGTGCCCTTTGCATTGGCATTTCTCTCTCTGCCCAGCATTTTGGCACCTCCTGGCAACGCTAATTATGTAAACGAGGGTCAGGGTGGCCAGAGCATCCTCTGTGCCTTGAAATTGCTCGTTTGCTTCTGCTCTCTGGAGAGTCAGAACATGTGATGCCTGATTCCTTGGGAGAAGGGTCACGTAACAAGAAACAAAGGGTTTCTTAAATCCATCCAGATTTGTGGGGAATGAGTTGTGGAGAGAATCAGAGCCTCTTCTGGAATTGAGACCTGAGTGACTCCTTTGAATGTTACTGGCTTCAGAATAAAACTGTGATGCTCCTAGACCTAGAGACCTTGAGCAGACAGAACCTGGTCTCTGATTGTTAATCCTCTAAGTCCTTGTAATTCGCCCACAAAGGGAGACTCTGAGAACACCCAGCCCCCTGTGTCCTCAGAATCCCGCCTTCCTGACGACATCCAGATGTGTCATGCCATGAGTCTGATTAGCTGTAGAACGTGGGATTTCCATGTTCCCGGGATTCATCTGAGTTAAGTCTGCTGCTAATTGGGTTTGTATCTGGCAGTGGTGACATCAAAAAAGAGTTTTGTAGTCAATTAGGTTCCCCTGGAACATACAGGAAGGGGTTGTCCTGTCAATGCTGAGGCGGTCTCCACCTTAATGAGCTGTCCCAGACAAAAGCACAAAAGGACATTATCGTCCCTGAGTACCTGTCTTTAGTGGCTTCTGTTGAACAAGAAACTGAGCTGGGATCTGGGCACACACGAGCTGGCTTTACTGCACTCTTGAATCACCTGCTTCCCGGGGAACACATCTGATTGTGATCAGGTGCATTAGAGCCACTTTAAAAAATCATCCCCAAGGAAATGAAATGCACAAATACTATTCCTGCAGCCTAATGACCGAGGCTTTGTTTAACTGCACCAAAGCCAGGAAATGGCCACTCGCGAAGCCAGTTAAACAGCCCCCACGGCCCCCATAACTGAGCCACATGGCACACACCTGGAGGAGGAGAAATGGAATTCTTCCTGCAAGGTTTTTTTCTGGTCCAGAACAAATCATTCTTCAAATGTTTTAACATCCTGAGCGTGGGTGGAAGTGATACTTACTTATGTCTTATGGAAAAGATGGTGTGCTGTGCAGAAGCCTCATTAGGGGGCTGGGTGACTGCAGGAAGGGCTGGTGGTCACTCGGGGAAAACAGGGAAGCCTTGGCTTTTGTTTTTCTTCTTTGGGTGTTGGTGGGTCAACTCCTGCTGCTTTTTTGGAATCCAGGGGTGTTTCCAAACCTCTGCCTCAAGGACCTTGAGGCACTTCCTGCTCCCGGGGAAGTGGAGAGGCAGGGAAAGTTCCACATCCATCACTCTGCTGCACTCAGGCCGCCAGGACCTGGGAGTGGCCTGGGAGGAAGTGGGCTCTCTCTGGGTCAGGGCTCTCTGGGCAGTGGGGCGCCCAGCAAGAGTGACCTTGTGAGGAAGTGGCTTCAGCCACAGGCAGTGCTGGGAGTGAGCCAGGCTGTGGCCAGTCCGTGGCGAGAAGGGACTCCATCCAGGGGCGGGCAGCGCCCAGCGTGCACCGCGCCAGACCAGCCCCAGGGCCTGCGGTCGGCCTAGGCCGCGTTTGTCGTCAGGATCCCATGACCTCCCTGTGAATGTGATGCGATGTGGTCCAACCACCGCTGCCATGGGAACGGGAACTGCACATTTCCTGCCTTTCATCTTCAGCGTGTTGGGAATGAATATGTCAAAATAGGCTAACCACAGCACCGTCACAGGGGTTAGGGTTAGGGCCACGACGGGAGGGGGGGCGGGGCAGGCGGGGCAGAAAGGGCTCCGGGCGAGCTGTGCCAAGCAGCCCACAGGAAGAAAAGAGACGAGCCCAGCGCATGTGCTACCTCCACCCTCTGCCCTCACCAGGCCAAGTGAGTCTGCTGGCTGGGGACAGGGATTTTGCTCAGACAAGGTGTACAGCCTGTGTGGGGGACATATGCTATGGTTGTCAGAGCCAGATTGCTAATTCTGGGTTCTTTCTGGGTGATGCTGGGAACGCTTCACTGTGGAATTTTATCATTAGCTGCAGAGCATGAGGCCCTCCCTTGATCTCCTGCCAGAGTGCATTTTTGGAGAAGAGCCTGGCTTTCAAAAGGCAAATTCAGAGAGCATAAATGCAGACCATGAATACGCTAAGCATAACTTTGGGGTGATGAAACTAATTTTTAAAAAATCAAACAAGTCAGAATTTATGCCCCCAAACAGGGTATCTATTGTCTCCCTGGGAGTGGCAGAGGAGGAAAGGGTATGCACATATCCTCTTCTAATCCGGGTGGAAGAATTATCTTATTAAAGTGGGAGAAAATTCAGAATGCGATGGAGATGGTCACAGGTCTTTGTAGAGCCCAGCATGGCCTGGTCTGGCCTGGCCTGCTCAATCTTCTCCTTAATCCTAGTGCACTTCCTTTCTCCAGCCGCCACCCCACCCAGCCCCCTTGCAGGCAGCCAGGTTTTACCTCCAGCCTCTCATCTTCCTCCCTGGCACCAGGTCCTTTGCAGCGACTCAGGCCTCACTGACCCCCGGGAACCTCCCTGGTGTGTCTCCCTTAGAAAAACTGCTTCCTAGTTTTTCCTTTGAATTAGCCCAACCCGATTCCCTTGTACTCACTTTCTAAGCTTAGCCCCTCTGAATCTTTCTTTGCCCTTCCTAAGCCATATGGGAGGGGGCAGATGATCTGTCTCTATCTCAAAGAGGAATTTCCATCTGTAAAGTATCAGTCTTCATACATATGGCACAAGAGCGAGCTCTGGTTTAGGACGGAAAGGGATATATAGATGCGGTATAACTGGCAGGTGTGGGTGTCACAGAGCCAGGCACTGGGGGTATGTCCTTAACGTGACTGGGCTAATAAATGACAAGCCTCCTTAACCAACATGCCAGTTAGCCTTGAGCGTAGAAATGAACACAGAAGTACAATCCTCCACATTTACCAAGTATTTTTCCCTAGGAAACATAAGCCAAAGATCAGTCTCCGGGGAATTATATTTTAAGAGGCAAAACTCAAGGGGCTCTCTGAGAAGGGTCAGGCACTTTGACCTTGATCCAGAATTCCTTGCATTAGGCCTGGAACAGGCCTGGGTAGAACCAAAGACTATTGTGACCAAATCTCACACTAGCGACCACAGTGGTGCATTTCTTTGCACCTAAAATATATCCTGAAAGCCCCTAGCTTAGGGGGAGAAGGTCGGGACAGCAGTTGTCTGTCCAGGACAAGGGGGCCCCTGTCATCCTTGGATGCCTCAGTCCAGTGAGAGTCTCATGCTCAGAAAGGTTTCTCACATCTGCCTGGGCTCCCCGTGTTTCTAAGAAAGGGGGCGCGAAAGGGGGCGCGGGTGGGGAACAGAGGGCAGAAGGCAGAGACAGGCTGTGTGTGAGGTTTTACATGTCATCACAAGGGCTCTGAACAGCCCCCTGGAATCCCATCTCCCACTTGCTGAGCTCCGGTTCCCAGCACCAGCCTTTAAAGCTGTTATTGTTCCTCACATGAAAACAAGCATCGCAAAGTTCAACTTCACCAAAACAACTTTATAGAAAAACAGTGAAAAGAACTAGTCTGCCTAAAATCGGCACAACCACTAAGAAGGAAAACTGGTTTTATTCCTTTGACATTTTGCACAGATTGGGAGGAGGGGCAGAAGGCATTGCATGGCGTTCAGTTGGGAGGCCGGGGGTCTGGAAGCGTGTGGAATTCCCGGCAGGCCGAGAGCCCTCTGAGGGCACCCTCTCCAATCTTGCGGGAGGACATCTCATGTGGGCTGAATCCTTTGCCTTGCACTGATGTCCCTCAGAGTTGCACTCCTCACGTGTCTGCTGGTGGCGCTCCCACAGCAGACGGGGAAGAATGAGTGCCCAGGAGGCCCGGGGACTGCTTGAGGGGGCCACAAACGGCACCCATCTTTGAGGTCTCGTATCTTAAACATTCACGTGGGTTTTGCATTCATATTTATTTTCACAGAAAAATCAAGCTTTATATTGTTCATTGGTTGAACCTGGTCTGCAGTCCTGGCAGTGGACCACATAAAGACAGGAACTGGGAACCTGGACCCGGGTCAAGGGCAGGGCCGGGACGGGGCCCACGCGAGGCTGTGAGGCCACAGTGGGCGGGCTGGTCAGAGCAGGAGGACACCAAGGGGTGCTAAACAGTGACCCCAATTAAAAGTAGGGATCTAGCACTAGGAGTTGGGAGGTGCATGGCCAGGTCTGGAGAGCAAGGGGACAGCTCAGAGGACGGGCTCATGCCTTGGGGACCTCCCACCCTGTTCAGGCTTAGGTGAGGTAGGAGGGAGCTTCCTCAGGGGCTCTGCCCACGCTGGGTGCATCCATGTTTCTCGAGATTCCACTGAACAGAACAGGTTCCATTCCCTTGGGGTAGAGGCTTTCTTTTCCTTCTCCCAAGAGTTCCTGTCCAACAACAGAAGACTGTGATAAGAGATGGGGGGAGGATTTAGGCTGCCTCACCTGGAGGCCAAGTGGGGCCATGTCCCAACACTTCCCAGGACGAGTGTCATTGTCCTTTTCTTCTCAGCATCACCAGTCGGTTTCTGGCTGGAACTGTGACAGCTACACAGACATACTTCTGGGTTTACAAGTTGTTATTCTATCACAGTTAAGTACTAATCAACATTTGGGTTTTAGTCATAACATAGCTAATGCATAATTTTGTTTGTTTCACAGCAAATTAAATAAGAACTGACAACACATTAAATAAATGGTTAAATTGATTAATTTTTATTTCTTCAGGTAAAATCAAAGCTCCATGCTAATGCACCATGTTTTTTCAGGGGCTCAAGACCCCCTGAGGACTGCCACTGTGCCCAGAGCTGTGACACAACCAAGCTAGCACCACTGATGCATGGAGTCAGGGCACAGAAGGGACTCATGGAAGTTGGTAATTTAAATAGTACTGATCATGGCCAATAAAAGGCTCATAAGGCTGATGGGGAAAGTCCCCAGGGCCCCAGAGGAGGTGCAACATATGCATAGCCTGCTACCGATTGGATATACATACATATGCTCATTGCTGGTTGGGTGCTCTCTCAATCCTGCTACTGATTGGTCGCTTTTGAATCCCACCGCTGATTGGATAACCCCTGGTGCTCATAACTGATTGGTTGTGTGTAACCCCAAGAAATGTATAAAACTGGAGGACAAGGAAATAGTGCTCAGAATTTGGTGGCATGCCCCTCTGAGCCCCCCAGAGAAATAAAGGCTGATTCTTCAACTCTCTGTGTGCCTCTCGGTTCTTTCCCCAGTCAGTCTCGGTAACACTTGCTGTAACAAGGCTAATATACTTCAAATAGCATGGCAGATGAAATAGTGCTTGAATAAAGTTCAATCTTGGCTAGCCAATATTTAAAAGTCTAGCTAGATAATTATGAAGCTGACACGTTTTAATTTGTTATTTAAGTCCTCTATAACAAAAGGGCAAGGTAAAGTGTCATAAATATTCAAGCACATCTACACTCTTTCCTGCTGAACTGCAGAACGCTGAGTCACTCTGTCCACTGTGCAGTCACATACCAAGCCCATCCTCCTCATCCATAATCAGCTGAGTAGTCCCAAGACCAAAGTACATAGTACTTAAGAAAATTAGGGAAATGAGAATGTAATCAACATCACATTTAACCACAGCACTTGTCAAATTTACCCTGCACATCAGGGTTTCTTTCTCTAGAGAAACCTGTTTGTACATTTACTAATGTCAAAAGACAATATTACGACAAATTTAAGGTAAAGATCTCAACTGGCTTTCATTTTCGAATCTAGACTGGAACACTTCATTGCACAAAACAGAATGAGTGTTTCAAGAAGCTAAGCAGAGTATGTTAGTTGTATAGACAAAAAAGGATTGAAGAAAGAAGAAACAAAACGAAAAGCAGATTGGTTGTTTCAAAGTTACTTTTCTTGTAAAAGTTAAAGCAGAGGAGATTGCCTTATCATACCAGCTACTGCTAAACTATTTGAGGATTTGGCTATTATCTCTCTCTCTCCTTATTTCTGGAAAGGTCTGATAAACAACTTAGTTTTGGCCTGGTGGTGCAGAACTTCAGCATGAGTGACCCCATTTTGGTTTGGTCTAGTTAAGCCTAGTGCAGGAACTCAGTCCAAACCAATGGTCTCCTGTAAGTTTTATTTAACATTACTCTGTAGGTTTGGGCACTAAAAGAGAGCGTGCTTAGAGTATTATCATGTGTAGAGTCCTCATAGGCATATTTCACTGTGTATCAGAAACCCTTAATGAATTCTCTTTGATATTCTCTTTTACCCAAAATGATTCAAAAGGGCTTTCATGCTTTGGAAAAGACTAAGGGTTGTCCCCAAAATTATTAGCTCTTTGATATTTGGCCATATTTTAGCCAAAGGGATATGCAAGTCTTTGTTAGAGTTATGCACTTATGGTTAGTAGACAACTAACAACGTTGCTTTAAAGAACAGGAAAAGGTTTGCAATAATTTGGATGGAACTGGAGACCATTATCCTAAGTGAAGTATCTAAAGAATGAAAAAACAAATACCACATGAACTCGCTATTAAATTGGAACTTACCAATGCACGCACATGTGCACAGAGGGAAATAAAGCTCAGCAGAAATCAAGCAGAGGGCAATGGGTAGAAGGGGAGGGGTGAGAGGGGAGGAAAAAACCTACCTAACAAGTTCAATGAACACTATTTGGGTAAGGGGCACACTTATAGCCCTGACTCAAGCACTACAAAAGCAATCCATGTAACCAAAAGCATTTGTACCCTCCCATAATATTTTTGGAGAAAAAAAGAAGAGGAAAAGGTGAGAGGGGAGATTTAAAAACTACAACAATATTTTAAAATTTCTTGTATTGTCTGCTTTATAATATTCTGAGAGCCCTGACAAACTTATCTTTGGCAGTTTTTGGGTGAAAGGATTATTGCTCATATGAGAATATGAAATGCTCGTTGAAAAATGCTCATCATTTTTCAATGTGCAATGAATATAGTAACTATCCAGCTAGACAAGAGGTTTCAAAGGCTAAGTACTGTCACTGATTTGATTGCATTTCTTGCACCAATGCAATTAATTCCACTGGAAGATAATAGGAAAATTCCATTATGAAAAAAATGCATGAGAGGTGAAAAATTATGTGTAAGTAACCACTTTACCAGTGCAATTACTGCTTTGAGAAAAATCATTTAAACACAAAATTAAAAAATTGAAATTATCTGTTTCTGCTAAGATAGATATAAAATGCTGTAATATTAATGCATTTTTTCCTGAATTCTTTATTAATTTTGTTTTTGATAATTCCTATCATGGTGTCAACAGAACATTCTTGGCCCAAATTAAAACTAATTAAAAGTTATTTAGGGAACACAAGTGAATAACAATGTTTAACAGTTAGCACCTCTCAGAATAGAAACTCAAGCAGCTGACAAAATGGGAGTGGAGAAACATTCGTGGCTTTGACTACTCCAAATCACAGCAAAGACTGAAGTTTGCTTATGTAACCAAAATAAACCCAGGATCCCACACGGTCCAGTCTTGGCGCTGGTTCAGTCCAGCAGAAAAATAGAATTGAGAACACATCTTTCTGTCTCTTAAGAAAATGCCAAAGGTAGGAGTGTATTTTAAATCTCCAACAAAGCTCCTTAAAAATAACGTTTGGACTGTGTCCTCACTGTCAAGTTCTCTGGCCAATTATATCTCCTCCTCCTCTCTATTCTCCCAGCCTCTCCAGATACCGGGCTTTCTCTCTCATCTCCCTTTTTCCTCTGCCCCAGTTCCTCCTTTGTCATTCAGCTCAGCCTCTCAGACTGGGTAGTTTTCCTTCAGACTGCCATTCCCCAGACTGTGCACAGCAAAGAAAAGTTCAAAGCATACTTGTTGTTACCAGGAGGGGGTAGGGGTAGAAAACATTCGATTCTGCATCAGACTCATTTTTCTTGGTTTATGTCTGTCCCAGAGCATATGCGGAGCTGGCTGTAGAAGAATTTTGCCATCAAAGCATTTCCTGCCTTGATCAAGTGGGTAGAGCTTCAGTCCCGTGAGCTCTGCACCGTCTCATGGCCACAGTCCACACTCCTGCCAAGCATCCGCTGTGTCAGAATGTACCCCAGAGACAGCATATCCCACGAGAGGAGGAGGCTCAGACTTTTCTCCTTCTAAGAGGAAAGTTAAATGAAAGATGATATATATAATGTAATGTATACACATATTTTCTTTAAATCCAAGTGCAGTTGTTCTAAATGAAGTAAGAGTGGGAAGCAAGTAGCACCACCCTCTAGCCCACTTCCTCCCGTCCACCATCTCCCCTTCCTTGCTCTCATTGTCCCCTCAGAAGGGATCCTTGATGCACAATCTGAACTGTGAACGTAGTGGACAGAGCACCATATTTGGAATCAGAGATGTCAGATTCCCACTCTGGTCGGCTCTGCTGCTTTGCGACCTGAGTGAGTCTGGACACATCACATACAAATCGGCCCGGCTGAGTTGCTGTGAGAATGACGTGGTAGACGACAGGATCTCAACAAATGGTGATTCCCTCCCCACCATTAGACTCAAAGGAAAAAGGAGAGCGTGAAGCTGGGTGGGGCAAATCCACCCCTGCGCCTGGAAGAAACAGCAGCAAGATCACGTGAGGGCAGCGAGCTGCATTGTATGTAACAACAAGCATTTGCGTCAGGTAATGAGAACAAATCCAGTCATTACTACAGAACTGTCAGCCTGGTTTCAGGCCACTGAGCTTGGCTGAAAAAAAAATAGGATAAAAAGAAACTGACTCTTCCAGATAGGCTGAGACAATGGCAGAGGCAGGTCAGTTGGTGTGAACTGGGTAAAATCTCACAGCCTGAAATCTGGATTTTCAGATGAATTTCCTTCGGCTCTTAAACTGTCCAGCATCAGAAAGTCCCTGGGAGATTTAAGTTCTGTAAACAGAAGAGCAAAGCTGTGCTCTCTTCAGGGGCTGAGTGCTAACCCTTCTCTGGACTCTTCTGTGGGGAGAGGGCTGTTCCAGGTTCCCAGAAATGCACCTAACACCTCCCAAATGAGGGCCTATGGGGCTGGCTTGCTGCGTGTTTCCAGGACGCAGGCTCTGGGGGACAGCAGGAGAGTGGCCCAGCAAAAAGGGCCCCTAGCACTCCAGCGCCACTCTCATAGCCATTGGTTGCCACCTGCTGGCCACTGGACAGAGACACTCAGCGCCGGAAGCAGGGGAGCTTAGCTACCCACCAGGTTCCACAGAGCCGTATCCAAGATGTAGACATGGACGGATGGGGTGTTTTCTCCAAAGAAGGGACCTTGGGAGGATCCACAATTACACCATTTATTAAGCCACACAAGAATGTGGACTGTATAAAAGTCATATACTGCATTCATCCATGAGTCAATTACAAACACTTGGAGCTATACTCTGCATGGCATTGGGGGTGATCAATAGTCACGTCTCATTTTATCCCCAAATGGCGTAATCCAGTCCATCCTCATCATTGAATTAAGCTTTACATCCACTTGCTCCCTCAACAACAGTTGTTTACCAACGGCCCACGATGCAACAGGCTGGCGGCCAAGATCCGAGGACATAGTGGTGAGCAGAAACAGATGCCGTCTCAGCGCTTACTGGTTTGTAGTCTAGTGGGAGAGATGGACGTTAATCAGATAATCACACAAATCAGTGCCACGGTATACAACTGTGATAGGCGTAATAAAGAAACATAACTGAGGAAAGCAAGAATGAGCGACTTTGATCCTAAAATAGAGATTTGGCTATTTGATGTGCTTTAAAATTATTTAAAGTGTTCTCATTTTCCAACCCAGCACTTCCACTTTTAGAAGCTTATGGCAACAATTAGAAAATGGTGGTGATTTATATGTATAAGGATGTCCATTGCATGATTATTGATCAAAACAAAAGTAAAAAATAAAAACAAAAAAGGAAACCACCCAAGTATCCAATAGGTAGGGATTGGTTAAACAAATTATGTACACTCAAAAAACAGAATATTCTCCAGCAGTTAGAAATGAAAACAGGCCGGGCGCTGTGGCTCACGCCTGTAATCCTAGCTCTCTGGGAGACTGAGGCGGGCGGATTGCTCGAGGTCAGGAGTTCAAAACCAGCCTGAGCAAGAATGAGACCCCGTCTCTACTATAAATAGAAAGAAATTTATTGGCCAACTAATATATATAGAAAAAATTAGCCGGGCATGGTGGCACATGCCTGTAGTCCCAGCTACTCGGGAGGCTGAGGCAGGAGGATTGCTTGAGCCCAGGAGTTTGAGGTTGCTGTGAGCTAGGCTGACGCCACGGCACTCACTCTAGCCTGGGCAACACAGTGAGACTCTGTCTCAAAAAAAAAAAAAAAAAAAAAGAAATGAAAACAGCTACATTATTTGAGGAACATATTTTTATGTATTTTGCAAGTTATAGAAAAGCATATAATAAATCCCATTTAAAACATTTTTAGTGGTGTTTCTGCCTGCTCCCTGCCACACAATCAATTGCTTTGATCATTACTGTTGGGTCATTATGATCATCATGTAGATAGGCTGTTATTTCTCTTACCCCAAAAAAGGGGGCACAAAACAAATTCTTTTGCCTCCATTTCTCCCACCAGTTACCACTTGATTTCTTCATTACCCTTTGCAGTAAAGCCCCTCCAATTCCGTCCCTCTTAAACCTACTCCAGCCAGGTTTTGTACGTGTCAAAGTCGCCAGCAGCCTCATATCTGTCCTCATCCTATGGCGCCCTCAGCAGCATGGGACTCAGCGCCGCCTGCCCTGCTCCCTGTACTGGTCCTCCGCGGGCTTCTAGAGCGCCCCCTGCTGGGGAATCTGCTCCTCCTCCTCTTCTCCCTGCTGTTCAATGTCAGTCCTCATCTCTTCTCTGACTATACTCATTCCTTTGACCTTATCCACACGTGGCTTTAGACACCATCTGCCCTGGACTAGATCTCCTAAATCCAACTGCCTGCTCACATTTCCCACAGACATCTCAAACCCATCCCGTCCGTCACAGAACTCCTCATTTCCCCCTTGAAACCTGCTCACCCACAGGCTGCCTTAATCCACTTTACTTGCTGGCACCTAAATCCTTCCTAATGCACAAGCCACAACCCTGCAAATCATCTTTAACGCCTTTTTCTTGCATCCTAGATCCAATCCTTCAGGAAATCCTGTTAGACCCCACGTCAAAATCTATTTTCCAAATCCAACGACTTCTTACCACCTTCGCTGCCACCACTCTGGTCCAGTCCACCCCCACCGGCCGCGTGGACCACTGCAGCGGCTCCTATCTTGTCCCCCACAGCCTCGTGTCCGCACGGCAGCCAGCACTGACCTTTGACAGCTTGTCAGACGATGGCACTCCTCGGCTTGAATGCTGCGGCAGCTCCTCATCTCACAGCGAAAGCCTACAGGGCGTGCTGTGTCCCCCTTCCCGGGGCTCCTCTCTGATGGCTCCTAGCTGTGTCCCCGTCACTCATCCCGCTCCGGCCTGCGGCTTCCTCCCTGTGCCCGAGCACACAGGCCCATTCCCCTAAGGGACTCCACGTTGCTGCCCACTCTGCCTGGCACGTCCTCTCACGGACAGCTCACCTCTCTCTGGCCAAAGTCACGTCCTCAGCGAAGCCCACCCTACCTGCCAAGTTTAAAACTGCAATCCTCCTCCAGCTGTCCTGGTCCCTTTTAATCTGCTTTGTTTTTTTCCCTTTTCCTATAGTATTGTTTGTCTCATAACATCATAAACAAAGTACTTGTTAGTAATTTTACAAATATACTTTTTATTGCCCTTCTCCTCCAATGAGAATACACTTTTCCTGAGGAAGAGAAATTTTTGTCTGTTGGGTTTATTGGTGTCTCCCAAATGCCTAGAGCAGTGCTTGGCACATCGCAAAACCCAAAGAAAAAAATGTTTGCACGAATGCATATATGGAAAGGATCTAAATAAATAGATGCAAACTAAACAGTTAATGATAAATATTTCTGGGTAGAATAATGGCTCTTTTTGTTCATCTGTTTTCCAATTTTTCTATAATAAATTCAAATTACTTGAGTAATAAACGTTTTAATAAAAAAAAATAGGTTTATTCCTGAGGTCAATCGCAGTTTGGGCAACTGTTTTCAGTCTACCTTGTCCACTGTTCCCCGACAGAAGAGGTTTGGTGAGATGATGGAAATGTGGGGAAGCACCCAGTAACATCATTGTGAAGACCCCCTGCCCAGGCGGTGGGAGAAATTCTGTCTTGATTTGAGGACCCCCAGAAACTGATCCTGAAAGGAGTTTATTTGAGAGGTGGCAGAGTGGGGAAAGGAGACAGAGAAGAGAAGGAAGCTGACAAAGGGGGGTTATTAAGCCACTTCCACCATGGGCAAAGGGGGTCTGTCCCACCGAGGAGCTCTGAGGGTAAAGCATGCCTGGGAGTCATCCACCAAGGGGTGAGGAAGCTGGGGTGTTTATCCTCCCACACTGGTTGGGGCCTGTTTCTGGAGGCAGTAGCATTTTTGCACTTCCAGCTTGTCCCATGTGTTCCTATCACCAGGGGGTGGGGGGAAATCCCTCAGGCAGAGAGCTGCAGGTGTTGGCTGTAAGCAGAAAGCCCAGGGAACCTGGGTGGGCACAGGAGGGTCTGTGACAGATTCCATGAGTCGACCTGAATTTGCTCTCTGGGAGAACTCCCTTGTCTGTTGCTGTCCGAGGTTCCTGGCCGTGTCCCCTGGGAGGTTCTTCCCTGACCCTCACCCCCAACAGCCACGTGGGAAGCAGGCAATGGGAGAGCGCCCACCTGGGGAGACAGTGCAGAGTTTGTATCTTGCTCTCTGCAGGTGCGCGTCTGGGCGCTCAAGGACTGTCCTAAGCCTTGAGCAACCAAAGCTTTTGTTTTCTGGGCTCATGAATTCTTTGGCAATCTTATTCCTTCAAATACTTAGTTAGCTTCTGAAATACTTGTTTCCAGTCATTTCCACATGCCAGTATGCACACAGAGGGTTCTTCTGAAGCGTGATTTATTCCTTTGCATCCTAACCCCTATGCCTCTCTCCTTCTCGGAGGTTGAAAAAATAGGATTCAGCATGAAGAAAGCAGCCTTCCACTGACCTTTGCTGTAATGGGGAAACTGATTAACGAGAAGTCTTAACGGGCCTTTGTTGCTCTAAGCCTTTTTTCCATGTTATCACTTGCTCTTTGGAATTCAAAGCAGAAGACTTCAGATTTTTGGACTCATTCTATTCCTTTTTCATTTCTGTTCTTGAACCAGTGAACCTTGCCTGAGCTCAACTCTTCCTTGTACTGACTTGCTAAGCAAAGCAAGCAAGAATGCACACGCACTAACTTTGTGCTCATCAACCTCTTCTCCGAGAGCCTCAGGCTCGGCAGACACTTTGCTCACCAGGAAACTGAGGAAAACAGTTTTATTAAATAATTTGCTACTATATATAACATGGATCTTCATCTTTTGAGCCTCCAGTATCAATTGTCTTGGCTCCTCTGCAATGCTATATATTTTAGAGTTCATTTTTAACCGCAGGACCCCACTGCAAGGGCCTGCGTTTTGTATTAATTATGGTGACACTAGCTGCCGTACAAATAAACCCAAGGATTTTAATGGCTCAACACACTATATGTTTTGTTCTTCCTGAAATAGCACTGAGTGGTGACCGGTTTGGTGGGGGGGCTCCCTCCATGCAGGCAATCAAGGATCCAGAACGTCAAAAGCAAGGCCACCTTCAGTACGGACTTCCAAAGTTGACCTCAGGGTCAAGTCCATTTCAGCCGGTCAGACCACTAGAAGGGCACCAAGCCCATACTAGTGGGCTCTGGAAGGAGGTTTGTGAGTCTAAGAAACTTCTCACCTGTCACTAGCTAGAGCTCAGTCCCATGGCTCCATTTAGATGGAAAGGGCTGGGCAGGGCCGGGGGATGCATTCCCCAGCCAGGCAGCCACGGGCTATGCTACGGAAGGCACAGAACCAACTTTCTTCCACCAACAGTTAACAGATGGTGGGAGGTTATTCCACCATCTAAACAGAAAAATATGAGTAATGTGATCTTGCAGCTCTCTGCTCTACCCGCCAAGCCCCTTCTCTAATGACTGGGGGCATTTGTCCAGATGCTAACCTTGGCTTGAGAGACCTTTGTCACCCAGTCCAATTGGGAAGGAGTCACAGAAGAAACAGGCGGGGTATCTCTAACTGCTTCCCTCCATGAACCCACTTCAAACCCTGCAAAGCAGCTCAGTTTGGGTAAAAATACTCCTGAAACCGAGAAATTACAAACTGCTGTTTCTTAGGGTGTTTTTTAAACAAAGGAATTGAAAAGCGGAACCACTCTGCTCTTTGCTTCCCTGAGCGAGAGTGGGCAGAGGAGCGATGGGAGCAAGCAGGAACGTGGAACCACTGCTGGTGGGGTGGGACACCGTTTCCCGGTAATTACCCTTCACTCGAACCGCAGGACAGGGGAGGTGGGCGATTGGCTCCAGCTAACAGCCCCCGTGCGATAGGCATTGCCTGGTACACAGATAGGGGTTGGAACCGCCACCCGGGGGTGGGGGGGGAGTAAAGCCAGTGTCATGGAAGAAGCCATCTTTGTTAACAACCAAGCCCAGTCAAACATGGGGGCCTCTCTGCACCAACACCAACCACACTTGTCTGGGATTCATGCAGTCACAGAAGTCCCAGGCCTAACGTCCAAGCAGAGGAAATGAATTTTCATGTGTGTACAATGTGGACTTTTGTGGTTTAGCATAAACAGCTGTCTACTCAGACCAAATGGCCCTGATCAAATCAACCCACAGAGATGAAGTTCTGGTTTACACAAAAGGGAGGGGGTTGCTCACCATTCAAAATAATTTCTTCCTTACTCTAAGTTTGTTCATTAAGACCTGACTCACGGTGCATTTAAAATGTAATGCAGTTCATACTCAACTCGCCGAGGGTGCAGCAATTGTGTAAAGCCGGGCACATCCATAACAGCGTCAGGCCCGCAGCGGCTCCCTGGGCTCCGGGGCTGTGGGCAGCTCAGCTGTCACTGCAGCAAACAGGTGGTGTAAAGCAATAGCTCCACTGAGCCGACTCACTTTCCAAACCCTCTAGCAGCGAAGCCTCCAGCCAGAGAGTGCCAGTGAGCAGCACAGGCCACCGCTCTGCCACCGGTCCACCCCAGTGCCCACAGCCCATGGAGCCCTGGCCTCTCCTCCTGCTCCTTGGCCTCTGCTCGGGTAAGTGCTAGGGCTGGGGTGGGGAGAGGGCTCTGCTTTGAGGCTGAAGCACTAGAGACCCCCAAGCCAAAATCTTGCTTTTTTGATGGGTAGACAGAATGGCAGGGCCTCTGTTTCTTCCTGATGTTGGCTCAATTGGGTTTTTAGATAAAGATTTTTAGTTTGTGTCAAAAGCTACAAGGCAGACATGCAGGGCTCTCCCTCCACCAGTGCCTGGCACCCAACTCACCCAAACGAGCACTCGGCACCACTTGCAGAACCTGGCCCACTTGTAGCCTGGGGCTGCTTTCATGTTTGAGCAACTCCCAGGCTTTGCGATTTATAATCACAAACAATATAGTTAACAAGTCCTTTTACTGCTCTAGGAGAATTCTAACAATGAAGAGGATTGATTGACAGCCACATGTGCTAGAGACAGAAACCTGTTAATAATTGTAACTAAACTCTCTCTACAAAGATAGAAATATTTTATAATTTTTTTAAACTTCTGAAGTTAAAATAAATTCCATATGAATGCATTCCTGTCTACTTTTTTAAAGGAGGTTACTGTATATAGGTTTGGGTTTGAATTGAAACTATAAAACCCACACAGCCCTTGACCTGCATTCTACTCTGGAATGTGTCACGACACAGCAGCCAAAACACTATCCTGAGTCCCAAACTTCCGGTAAAGGGAAACAGGAGATGTTTGCTGATTGCTTCATATAAAAGTTTACTGGTGATATCATCCCAACTGAGAAACAAGGTGGCTGACATCCTGTGATTCCTCTTTTCTAATATTTCTCTGACAAACACAGGGCTTCTGGACAAGAGGTAAAGAGCTTTATTATTAATTTTTTTCAAGAGCAGAGTTGAGGAAAATAGCCTAAACTCAGATACATTATATCCTGTGGGATTTGGACTTGATCCAACCAAAGCTAGCCTGGGTGGGTGGGTGGGTGGGTGTGGGTGGGTGTGTGTGGGTGTGTGTGTGTGTGTGTGTGTGTGTGTGTGTGTGTGTGTGAATACCACTCTCAATGAAAATTCTTAAATGATATGTTTCCATATAAAAATACTTAGGAGATCTCTTAAGACACTAAAGACCTCCAAAAATGCATGTTTAGCTATTAAAAGAAGTATGTAATATGTATTTAGATCAAACCTGGAGTTTTCTGGTATCAATTCCCATGGGTGGTTCATAGAATTTTAGAACTAGATCCACAGTCCAATAACCTCAGTTTTTTATTATAAGGAAACTGAAGGTGAAAGACATGAACTGGCCTGCCCAAGGTCACTTAGTTTATGAATTTTGGAATGTGATCAGTTGGACAGTCAGTTTGTTACATGCACAGTCAGAAAACACAGACCAAAATTGCCAAAGGAACAAGAACCACAGCATCAGATTAAGATAAGAACTACCCCCAGTGACTAGTAACTGTTCAAAATTCCTTTTGCCTAACCCAGGGGCTGTTTCCTACATAAAAATACAGATTGAACCAGTCTGGTACAAGAAGAACATTTTGAAATTATGGTTGAGTCCCCCTACTAAGAATCAGTCCTTCATGGGCAAACTTCTCATTTATATCAGAGTCATTTTTCTTGTGTTAGCTTAACACATAATGATCTCTGTTCCATTTATACAGTACTTTGCATTTCAACCTTTTCCTCTCTTCCACCTACAGAATCCCAAGAACTTCACTGCCACCTTTCTTACAGCATAGGACTTTCTAATTTGTTCAGAGTTATTTATGTAAATGACAAATGCCAGTCTCCCTGAGGGTAGAAAGACAGGATTCATGTCAGATTCACCTTTGAATATCTCAAAGCTCCTAAAACAATGCTTTGCATGCAGTAAACACTCAACAAATATCTGACAAATGAATTAATATTACCACCATCTGAATAAAGATTATGAATATAATTTTGCTAAAAAGGGAGATTGGACATTATTGAATTGTTTATCTGCACGTTCATTTATTTACACCCTATCTTTTTATGAAAGGTATTTACTGTGATTCACTGAATCCATGAAGCACTGGTCCAACTCTCCAGACCATTTTGGAGTCTGGAAGGGAATCATACAGTTCTGACTTCAAGTCCTGTAAGTTTTCTATCATTCTACCCTGCTTTAGAGAAAAAAAGAAAAGAATACCAATGAAACCAATCTAAGAAATGGAGGCTTCCTCAGAAATGCCTTATGGGAGGAACAAGGCAGCTTGTTATCAGCTAGGGTGGGAGAGGAGGCAGTGACTGCTACTAGAATGCTGGCATGCCTGCTTCCCTGCTTCCCCTTCTCCTTAGTGGACTGGAGGGTTGGTCTGCATAATGTTCCTGCTACATAATGCTGACCATCTGCTATAGCCATTGCTTTCTAGTACGTTCTTCTTGTCAAACTGGAATAAACAGTCACTTAAAAATAAGCAGCCCAGGGCAATGCCAAAGCAGCAGCTTCAAACTCTGTGGCCAAGGCACTCAGAGATCTGTTCCCACCTCCAGCCCTGACCGTGGGGTGGATGGGGCCAGGGACAGACAAGGCCTGGAGGACAGAAGGATCACTGGGTCCCAGGGGCTCAATGGGGTGGCTGTGAAAACTGGGTCTTTAAACAACACACTCCCTTGGAACATCCTCGAATGCAGATGGTTTTAGGGAGAGGCCACGTGAAAGCTCTGCATGGTTCAGTGGGCCCCGTGGGTGGCCTTAGAAATTGGGGGTTCAAAAAACTTGGGAAACTAGAAACATAGAGGTAGGCTAGGTCAGTGGTTCCATACATAGGGCCCATGAAGATAACAATGAAGATATTTAAGCTACACTGAAAGCTTCAAATATCAGAATGGAAATGATACATTTACCTTTGAGGAGGAGGCAAAGTGCCTCTGTTTGCAATCCCACCTCTAATGAGCTGGGGAGCCACGAACACGTCACTGAGCTCATGTACCTCAGGCTCATCTGCAAAGTAGGAGTGAACACTTACCTCGCAGGATCATTGCAAGGACTGAGTAAGATAACACAAACACAGGGGCTTCAACAAAGCTCTATGGGGTAATTAAAACATACACTTTGGGGCGATGAAAATGCATCGACTTATTGCATAACGTTGCAATTTATGCAGACCCAAAGTTCTAGGTAAAAAAGAGTGGTTGAGAAAATAGGATCTGGATTTGAATCCTGGCTCCACCACTTATGAAATCTGGGCAAGTCACTTAACCTCCGTAAGCCTCAATTTCCTCTTCTGTAAAGTGAGGACAATAATAGTATCCACCTCACCCACTGAGGATTGAAAGAGTAAGTATATATAAAGCACATAGAAGTGTGTCTGGCACATAAAAGGTTGGATGTGTTGGCTAATGTATTTATTGGCTAATAAAAATAGAAAAAGTAATTACTTCTAAGTTCAAACTTTGTTGACAAACTCTTCTAGCTGTAGGACTCAAGGAGAAAAGTAATAAAGAAAAATAATAATTTGTCTTAGAAGTGATAAGTTAATACTACTGAGCAAAAAGGGAAAGCATCTCATTCATTCAATTTTCAAGTCTTCTTGGCCCAGGGAGAAGTCATGGTGGCTTCAGCAAAAACCTGCGGAAAGGGGAGATCTGGTTACACGGATCAGAGCAAAAGGATCGTGTGTCTGCTTCCTCTCCCAGCCCTAAACAGGCAGTCCTCAATCCATGCAAGGCTTCAGTTACAAAGATCCTTCAAAAGGCCCTTGCTGGAATTTGGAGCTCATTTTCTCATAGGAATAGCATACATGCAGTGGTCGGGGCTCCCAGACAGCCCACAATGCACTCCTAATAGTACGAGTTAGTGCAGGAGCACAGCGCAGAATGGCAGGGTTCTAATCCGAGCTTTGCCCTTACCAGCTGCATGACCTTGGGCAACTCATCCAGCCTCTGACTCTCAGGTGAAAATGTCTGCCCGCCCGCTTCATCCAAGGCCGGCAAGGATCACATAACATATCAGACAGCAAACGGCTGCGGGCTATGAGAGTACTAGACAGTATTGCTCTCTATCCTGAAGGGAAATGTACTAAAGATTCCTTGGAATCACTTGTGTTCCAAATATGAGTCTCAAACCCAGGTCAACATAGCACAGAGATTTCAGTCTATTTTAAAAACTCAACGGGGACATATGTCTACTAGCAGTGGTGTTTTTTTTAATCATGGTAAAATACTCATTACATAAAATTTCATCTCTCCTCCAAGTACCTGCCTGCTTTCTAACTCTATAGATTTATCTATTCTGGATTTTTTTGAGAGACAGAGTCTCATTCTGTCACCCTGGCATGCAGTGGCACCATCATACCTCACTGCAACCTCAAACTCCTGGGCTCAAGCGATCCTCCTGCCTCAGCCTCCTAAGTAGCTGGGACTACAGGCACGTGCCACCATGCCTGGCAAATTTTTCTATTTTTAGTAGAGATGGGGTCTTGCTCTTGCTCAGGCTGGTCTCAAACTCCTGACCTCAAGAGAGATCTCCCGGCTTGGCCTCCCAGAGTGCTAGGATGACAGGCATGAGACACACATCCGGCTTCTATTCTGGATATTTTACATAAATGAAATCATACAGGATGTGCCCCTTTGTGTCTGGCTTCTTTTACTCAGCATAATGTGTTCAAGGTTCACATATGTTGCATCATGTATCAGCACGTCATTCCTTTTTATGGCTGAGTTCAACCATTTATCTGTTGATGGACACTTGAGTTGTTTTCACCTTTTGACTATTGTAAAGAGTGCTGTATTCTTTGGGGTATGTACCCAGGAATGGCATTGCCAGATCATGTGGTAACTCTGTTTAACTTCTTAAGGAAATGCCATTTTACGTTCCCATCAGCAACAAAGTTTCATTTTCTCTATACTACCAGCCCTAGTTATTGTCCACTTTGTTAACTATGGCCTTTCTAGCAGATGTGAGCCAGCATCTAGGTTTGGCTGTTCATGGAATCCTGAGATCTGAGGCCAGCCAGTCCAAGACTTCATTACAGCATGACAAGACTCGGAAATACTAGACTGTCTTTGCTTTTCTGTGGACATTTTATTCGTGTGTGTGTCTGTGTGTGTGTGTGTGTGTTCGTGTGCGTACCTGCCAAACTTGATTAAGCCAGGGGCTATATTAAGGAATGTCACCTGTCCAGAGTACAACTGTTGCGATAACCTGGCACGCCCCACTGTTGCCCAGTAAGCGACCACCCCAGCAACTGTGCTTGGAAAGGGACCTAAGGCAATCATCCTGCATCCGGGAGCCCTTCCGCAAGCGGCCCTCGCGCCTTCCAGTCGCTAGTTAGGCCTTAATTCCTCACGTTCGTGTGTATGGAGCTTGGGAGCAGAGTCTGACAGTGCGTGTGTCATTTGCTGTCTCAGCTGGCCTTGTCCTGGGCTCCGAACATGAGACCCGTCTGGTGGCAAAGCTATTTGAAGACTACAGCAGCGTGGTGCGGCCAGTGGAAGACCACCGCCAGATCGTGCAGGTCACCGTGGGCCTGCAGCTGATACAGCTCATCAACGTGGTGAGACAAGAGCGCTCGGGGGTGGGGGGTGGGGGGGCGGCACATCTGCACACCCCAGGGCCTCCTCCCCTTGGCTACCCCCACCCCCTAAAGATGAGGCCTTATTCTTTTTGCAGGATGAAGTAAATCAGATTGTGACAACCAATGTTCGTCTGAAACAGGTAATTCAGCTGGATAATTGCATTTTATTCATTTTTATTCACCCTGCAATTAACTTGGGCCAATGGGTAATCAATTTGTGTAGCAGGGGTATATACCAAAAGTCTGAAAGTATTTTGGGATGGTGGGAGAATGGATCCTATTTGAGTTTTGTTTATATGTCTTTACTTTGGCCTTTTCTGTGTGCATTAGTTTGCTGGGGCTGCCGTAACAAAGCACTGCAAACTGGGTGACTTAAACAACAGAAAGTTATCATCTTACAGCTCTGGAAGCTACAAGTCCAAAGTCAAGGAGTTGGCAGGGTTGGTTCTTTTTGAGGGACATGAGGGAAGGTTCAGTCCCAGTCCTCTCTCGTCGGCTTGTAGGTGACTTGTCTTCGGCTTGTCTTGTCTCAGCTTGTCTTTACATACACATGGTTCTCCCTGTGTACATGTAGGATATACATATATGTGCAAATATGTTTAAATTTCTCCTTTTTACAAGGACACCAGTCACATTGGATGGGGTCTACCTTAATGACTTTGTTTTAACTTTTTTTTTTTTTTTTTTGAGATAGAGTCTCACTCTGTTTCCCAGGCTGGAGTGCAATGGCATCGGCCCAGCTCACAGGAACCTCAAACTCCTGGGCTCAAGGGATCCTCCTGCCTCAGCCTCCTGAGTAGCTGGGACTACAGGCATGCACCACCATGCCTGGCTAATCTTTTCTATTTTTAGTAGAGATGGGGTCTCATTCTTGCTCAGGCTGGTCTCAAACTCCTGAGCTCAAAGGATCCTTCTGCCTCAGCCTCCCAGAGTGCTAGGATCACAGGCATGAGCCACTGCACCCAGCCTCTCATTTTAACTTACCTCTGTAAAGAATCTATCTCCAAACAAGATCACATTCTGAAGTGCTGAGGGTTAGGACTTCAGTATGAATTTTAGGGGACACAATTCAACCCACTGACATTGTGTTATCCAGCTTTGCTGCACTGGACACATACAGGTTGAGTACCTTTTACCTGAAATCCGGGGGACCAGAAGTGTTTTGGATTTCCAGTTGTTTCAGATTTTGGAATATTTGCATATACTTACCAGCTGAGCATACCTAATCTGAAAATCTGAAATCCTCCAATGAGCATTTCCTTTGAGTGTCATGTTGGTGCTCAAAAGGATTTTGGAGCATTTTAGATTTCAGATTCTGAATGTTCAACCTTTTATAATGTAAGAAAACATAATACTTTTTAAAAACAGTGATGCCTATTTGAGGAAAGTGTTCACACTAGGGTCAGTCTCCTTTCCTGGGGGGAGACAGTGTGACACCATGGATCTGCCACCTCCTAGCTTCATGACTTGGGGGTACCTTTGTTTCTTCATCTGTAAAATGGGGCCAATAATCACTCTTACCTCACAGGATTGGGAGGACTAAATGAATTATTAATAATATAGTTAAAGGGCTTGGAACAGTGCCTGCATACAGTCAGCACTATCTATTTGCTGTTCTTGTTTACTAAAATGAAAGCTGAATTCTGAATGAAACTTTTCTTACCCAAGCACAATTTCTGCCAATATCTGAACTGCTATGCCTCTTGGGGCTCTCGATAACCCTAGACTTTAAATGCCTTTGTTTCTAGCAATGGGTGGATTACAACCTAAAATGGAATCCAGATGATTATGGTGGTGTTAAAAAAATCCACATTCCCTCAGAGAAGATCTGGCGCCCAGACATTGTTCTCTATAACAAGTAAGCAAAACAGACGGGAAGGGACAGGGAGCTCTTGGAACCTGGCAGGGGCAGGGAGGGGGGAGGGAGAGGGGGAGGGGCGAGGGGAAGGGGGTGGGGGGGAGTGCCCTAGCGGAAGGGCCACGCACTCACCACTGCTAACGTTAAATAAGCCTCAAAAACCAAGAGCCAAGTCGACAGACTAGGGGTGCCATATGGTGTCTCATGTCATGATTATCAGAGCCAACAATTATCAGAGCCAAATTGAATCTGGACTGAGAGTGGGGGACATTTAACCCCTAAGAGCTCCTGAAGGGCACGTGACAACCACACCACCCAAACCTCATATGTCCGAGTTCCTTGCAATCAAATGTCCTCCCTACCAAATAGGTCTGAACCCATCCCGGGGTTGCTGTGCATCACATCCCGAATGCCACCCCGGCACCAAGCGCTGCTGACAGCCAGGGACACCCACATTACCCATCCATGGGGCCCCGAGACAGACTGCATATAGTGAAATTAGAATACGATTCAAGACATTCTGGTTTAATGACACTTTCATTATCATATGCCCTTCATTTGTCAGGGAATGTTCCTTTCAAAGAGCATCCTCCCCAGGCAGGAGCATGTGACACCGGCTGGGAGGATTTACAGCCTGACTTTATACAACACGTGTCAGGGGTCGAGGGAGCTGTGCGTCCTAGCAGACTTAGGGGAGGTGACAGGGGGAGTGAATGAAAATGATACGCTTTAAGATGGCCCCTCCCCAGTCAGCCAGCCTTGATTTTCTACCACATATTGTCCATTCAACCTTGAGCCAAATTACCCAGTCATTTGTGTGACCTTTTTGGACAAATGGGCTGACGAAGCAGACTACCTTGTGTTCAGTTTCTCTTTCAGCAAGAGTCTGAGGGACACGATTATAACCCTTTGGTCCTCTTGACACACACTCAGGAACACCCTGATGGAGAGAACCCTGTGTCACCTGCTCTCAGGGACAGACTCTGACCAAACTGTGACTCTGCTATGTGAGGTTCTTTTGGGAAGGTCCAGTGCCACACAGTTTTCTGATAACAAGCCCCCACTTCAGGCCCAAGGAAAAATCAGTGGGAAGGAAATCTCTTGTTTTATGACATGAGGGACCAACACATGACAGTAAGTCCCTGAAACCCCACTGAGGCCAGCCCCGCCCCACACCACCCATTCGACATCTCTTTAAATGCCCTACCGCCTGCCAAGTCCCTGCAAACAGGCTGTTTACAGAAGGAGTAAGCTGCCCGCTGGATAGGGCCTGCACAAGTGGCTTCTTATTTTTTAGTACATCCCATGGTGGTTTTTTTTGTTAAATAAGAAATTACCACCAACATTTGAAAATGGGGAAATATCCCATTAAAATCTGGATTTTTTTAAAACTCTGTAGAAAAATCCCACATTTAAAACTCTGGAAATTTTTGATTTAAAAAACAAATCTAGATTTCCAACTTCTGAGAAAGAATCCAAATACCTGGCAACATCAGGCCTTCACTCCCACGTGGACGCCACGGGCAACGCTGTGTGGCGGCGCCTTCCTGAGCAGAGGGGGCTCTCTGTTCGGCACCGTCCTCACCCGCCTGGCCCTGGCGGCATCTGAGTTTGGGACCCACCTCACTGAGTTCTAAATAGTTCTTGGAAAGGTAGTAGCTCCTCCCCTAGCCTGCTCGGCACAGTAATGAGCTGCTGCAGGTGATTTAATTTAAAATTCCTGTTTTTTCCCCAATTAACTCTCAAAGTATATCAAGGAGTGGAGAGATGGAGATTAACATTATAGATACTACCAAGAACTGAAAAAAGAAAATCTGGGATGCAGTGGACCCATGTTACCTGTTACTTCTTGACAACTGTAGATTCTTCCCAGATATTCTGGTTTGGGGATCATTTAGATGGTGTGCAGGAATCTGCATTTTTAAAAAAGCACCCCAGTGATTCTCATTATCAAGTTTGGGAAACATTGCAATAGATAAAAAGTGACACTGCCCAAAAGCAAGCTTCTATAATTAGTGCCTGAATAATTAACAGCTGTCTCCTGTTAATATCCCCAAGCAGAATGGAAGGCTCATCTGTCACTTGGAGCCATTTTCCTCTTTTATCCCAACTGTAGTGCAGATGGTGACTTCGCCATTGTCAAGTTCACCAAAGTGCTGCTGGACTACACTGGCCACATCACATGGACACCTCCAGCCATCTTTAAAAGCTACTGTGAGATCATCGTCACCCACTTTCCCTTTGATGAACAGAACTGCAGCATGAAGCTGGGTACCTGGACCTACGATGGCTCTGTGGTGGCCATCAACCCGGTAGGTGGTGACTGCATGGGATGAGGTTGGTTTCAGGAAAAGTGTGATTCAGATCTCCAACTCAGCCTGGACAAGCACAGGCTCTTAGCACCAGCTATAGCTTGGTACTCATCTAGCTTGATGGCTCTAATTCAGGGGTCCTCACACTTTTTAAACAGGGGGCCAGTTCACTGTCCCTCAGACCGCTAGAGGGCTGTTGGAGAGTGCGGTGAACATTCCACACATGCGCACCGTGGGCCCAGGACGAGTCGGCTGCTAAGCAGGACAGGCAGCGGTGGCAAAAACACCCGGCCAGCCGGATAAATGTCCTCGGCAGGCCGCAGTTTGAGGACCAATTAGTAATTGGTTGGGAAAGTTCTTGATGTGCTGCACTTGACAAGTAACTGGGAGCTTAAGTGGATTGATTCCCTATGCCCAGAATTCTGATTTAATCAGCGTTGGGTGGGGCTAGGGCACCAATATGTTTTAAAGCCCCCGAGTGATCTGAATGGGTAGCCCAAATGGAGAATACCAATAGTCCAAACCCCCTTTATGTTACAGGAAAGGAACCTAAGGCCCCAAAACATTAGTGGCCCAGGGTCATCCCTCTGGGTATGTGACCCACAGAGCTGGAGCCTGAGGTCTTGTCACCGCTGATTGTGAAACCCTGCCCCTCCTCGGGGTGGTGTGGCTGGGATCTCCAAACCTCATTTCACTTCTCAGGAAAGCGACAAGCCAGACCTGAGCAACTTCATGGAGAGTGGGGAGTGGGTGATCAAGGAGTCCCGTGGCTGGAAGCACTGGGTGTTCTACTCCTGCTGCCCCACCACCCCCTACCTGGACATCACCTACCACTTCGTCATGCAGCGCCTGCCACTCTACTTCATCGTCAACGTCATCATCCCCTGCCTGCTCTTCTCCTTCTTAACCGGCCTGGTGTTCTACCTGCCCACAGACTCAGGTGGGTGCGGTTGCCATGACTGCTGCTGCCGGCGCTGATGGCTCTCGTGCTGCTATTTTGGGGAAAGCCAGAAATAATCGTGTGCTAACAAACAGGCAGAGACCCAAAGCATCCTCACCGGGAGGATGGATTTATTGAGTGGCCATGCGCTGCAGGGAAAGTCACTGTGGGTGGAGTTCACAGCTGGGGCAGACACCTGGAGTGGGCAGAGAGCTGAACATGACCTTAAAGGTGCACGTCCACAGCTCAGCCTAGTTAAAGTGAATTAACCACCAATGCCTATTTGCTAAATACCAACTGTGTGCCCAGAAATGTCCTGGGTAAGGTGTGTGACCACAGGTGCTTCTCATGCCCCTATGAAGTCACTTTCTATGTACTGACTAATCCAGATCTTGCTCCTTTGCTGATTGTCACTTGAAAATATGAAATAGCTCTTGCATGTCTGTTTTCTAGACCACAACTCCCAGGGGACCATTCTTTCTCACATATCAGCCTGGACAACTCACTCAGTTCCTACTGAGTAATCACATCTGCCACATAATTTCATCAAACACCAACAATCTACCAAGAAGGGGAAAAGGTACTTGTATGCCTGCCAGCAAGTTACTACTCATAAACAATTTTTGGTACAGGCAGTCCTCAAACATGCAACAGGTAGCAATTTTATCAAAATGATTTTAAAAAACCCACAAAAGCTTAAATGCAACTTGCCAACAAGGACAAAAGATTATTCATTCACTCATTCAACAAATATTTGTTGAACAACTGTTAGTGGCAGGCAGACAGAGAATTAGAAAGTGCCTCACCCTACACAATGCATGTTCTAGTGAATGTACTTGTTTTTAAACAAATGATGACAAACACAAACCTTTTTTCAAGTCTCCAATCACATAGAACTTTTTAAAGTGAATAGAGGAAACACTGTCAGGGCATTATGGAATCTAATTAGACTGTCTATAAATATTAAAGGATTGATGCTTGAAAAGCATTTAGGACAATGGCCATGCTTGGTAAGTGTTAGTTATTATTATTCTAATTAATCCAGAAATCTTATGTAACTTGATAAATATTTTGTATTTATAATTCTGTCTTCTTTTTCACTTTTGAAGGCTTTCCTTCACATCAGGTAGAATTAACAATTTGTTTGCATCTACTCTGTATCCTGCACATACTTCAATGCTAGCATCTGGAAGCATCCAGTGTGGGCAGAGCTCGGTACTAGAAGGCAGGGCAACACAAGGGTTTCCCAAGAACACCAACAGCAAGACCAGTCCAAGGAAAGTCCCTTCCAAAGCTTCTCTACCATGTCAATCCCCACAAAAATACCCCAGTGCAGTCCAGCCCCAACCTTCCTGCCACCATGCTTGCCCAGCCAAGACTTCTGAGATTACAGGGCCAGGAAAATCCCTGCTTCCTTAAAATGAAAAACAAAACAAAATAAGACATAGGTGAGAAGATGAACTTCCTCTTGGATGAAAGTGAGTGGTATGAAATCATCGTTATCAGAAGATCATTCAGGTTGCCATGGAGAAGTCCTTGGCAGTTCAGATTTTGCCCTTTTGTTGGTTTCGGTCTTGTGGTTTGCTCTTATAATGAGAAAAATATACATGTACTTCAGGGCTTCCTATCATCTGCTGGGTAACAAGTAGAACAGGCTGTGGTTCAGTTTTATGAGGTTTGATACATTCTGCTGCAGAAGAAAACCCACCACCCACATCCAACTTGCCAGCTCCGAACTCCTCTAAATTCCTTAGGTTCCACCAAGAAATGGAATTCTGGCCATGAGATGAAGTAGGTATTTGCTGCTGGGCATTCTCTCAAGAAATGCTTGCCACTTGCAGTAGAGCGATGGTGTGGAGGTCATTGCATAGGAAATTTTGCAGAAAAGAATTTCCTTACGATAATGCTCGAGAACATGCCAGCCACATGTCTCTACCCCTTGGGTTTTGGTGGTGAATTCGTTTGCTCTGGCTGCCATAACAAAATACCACAGACTGGGTGGTTTGAACAACAGAAATTTATTTTCTCACAGTTCTGGAGACTAGAAGTCAAAGAGCAAGATGGTGGCAGGGTTGGTTTCTCTGGAGACCTCACTCCTTTGTTTGTAGACAGCCGTCTTGTCCCTGTGTCCTCACGTGGTCTTCCCTCTGTGTATCTGTCCGCACCCTAATGGCCTCTTCTTATAAGGACACCAGTCATACTGGACTAGCCCTCCCCCCTTCACACCCCATATGACCTCATTTTAACTTAATTACCTCTGTAAAGGCCCTGTCTCCAAACACAGTCACATTCCGAGGCCCTGGAGCTTAGGACTTAAACATATAAATGGGCGGGGCGCGGGGGCACAATCATAGATGGGTTGTTGTGTTTCCCTTTTGTCTCTCCAGGGGAGAAGATGACTCTGAGCATCTCTGTCTTACTGTCTTTGACCGTGTTCCTTCTGGTCATCGTGGAGCTGATTCCTTCCACCTCCAGCGCGGTGCCCTTGATCGGGAAATACATGCTGTTCACCATGGTGTTCGTCATCGCGTCCATCATCATCACCGTCATCGTCATCAACACGCACCACCGCTCGCCCAGCACCCACGTCATGCCCGAGTGGGTGCGGAAGGTGCGTGGGCATGGCCCCGTGGGCTTCACACAGGGGACATGGACAGGTCTCCCCCTCCACGCAGCCGGTGGATTTCTAGCTAACACTTGGGGGTATTTAGGAACTGAAAGTCCTCTCTGGGCTTTTGGGGAATTTTGGAAGGAACTTTCTTTGGCTTCATTCTAGGGACAAATAACTCATGTAGCCTTCCCAGAGAGAAAGAAAAACAGAATTAACAAAACCCACTCCAAATTCAAGCTTAAAGAATCCCTTTGATTAGAAAAGATGAATACATTGCTGTCCTTTTATTCTAATGCTATGAAATTCTCAAGATTTGTTTGTATGTCTTCCAATTTGTGAACAGACTTGCTTATTTTTTGCTGGCAAAATCATCTGTTGAGAATAGAATTAGGGCTAGAGATGGGAGGGGCTAGATAAGGAAGGGTCAAAAAGTGAGTTTTAGTGAGAAACTTGGTATCAAATATTTACATTCTTGAATTTAAAAATGTAACATTTCCAATATGTCCTTTTTAAGAAAATAAAACTTCACAGAGTCACCAAAATCCAGGATCTTTCGTGCAAAATGCAAAATATTTGTCAGGAATTGACAGAGAAACTACCACTTAATAATGTACTCTTTCTGGAGGAGATTAAGAGTCCCTGTTTCTATGAAGACTGTTAGATGACTCCCGGCAAAATCTATGCTTCAGTTCCTTCAGGAACAAAAAACAGAAGAAAACAGTCTGTTTTGTGTGACCGGAAGCTTATGTATCTGAGGCGGAGAGGCCCCTCCTTTTGCCATATGAGCGTGGGCACACGTCGCCCGGGCATTTCCGGTGCCCAGAGCGGGTCCTGAAGCTTTAAGCGCCCTTGGCGTCTAGTGAGGTCGATGGCTGCGCACGTGCTCCCTCCAGTGGCGAGCTGCTCACATTACAGAATCATCACTGTTAACCACAGTGATTTGACATGCCCCAGGGTAAATAGGAAGGAATCTTTGAGAAACTCTTGTATAGACCTTTTATTTTAAGGACAAGGAAGCTGAGGCCCAGAGAAGCTGAATGACTTGCCCAAGGTCACATTGCTAATTCAAAGACAGTTTGGTGCTTGCCCTGTTGATGGTAATTCTCAATGATGGTAATCATTCATGGATTTCTTTTTTGTGTTAGGTTTTTATCGACACTATCCCAAACATCATGTTTTTCTCCACAATGAAAAGGCCATCCAGAGAAAAGCAAGACAAAAAGATTTTTACAGAAGACATTGATATTTCTGACATTTCTGGGAAGCCAGGGCCTACGCCCATGGGCTTCCACTCTCCGCTGATCAAACACCCGGAGGTGAAAAGTGCCATCGAGGGCGTCAAATACATCGCCGAGACCATGAAGTCAGACCAGGAGTCCAACAACGTAAGCTTCGAGGCTGGTGACCTGCACCTCTGTGTTTAAGTGATCAAATGCATGAGTATTGACGGATGGGTTTGGCTTGATCCCTAGGTTGGCATTCAAGAGAGAAGTTGTACCTTGGTGACCACCTTTAGTCCACTTTTTAAGTCATTGTGAACAATGTATTCAAAAATAAAGATCATAATGCCAGCCAAGGGATATTGAGGGCTTCAAGATCTACAAATCGAAGGGCCCACAGATGGTGCAAAGCATGAACACTGTGAGTCCAGTAACCACCTTAGGGAATTCTAACATTTTCTTCTCTCCCAGGCGGCCGAGGAGTGGAAGTATGTTGCGATGGTGATGGACCACATTCTGCTCGGAGTCTTCATGCTCGTCTGCATCATCGGAACCCTAGCTGTGTTTGCAGGCCGGCTCATTGAGTTAAATCAGCAAGGATAAACAGAGGCTGAGTTGAGCCCGGCTCTGCCCAGGACCTGCCAGAGCAGAGAAGGCAGGAAAGAGGGGAAATTTGCCAACGTTGATACACTCTCCCTTATCAAACATGTAATTTTCTCTACTTATTAGTAATGATAAGATTTATGTTTACGTAAGGTTATGGCCATGAAATGTTTTCACATTGCTTCTCCCTTCAACCCTGCTGTGTCTCTCTGGAGTGAACTCTTCAGTAAATGAAACTGGATTGCTAAAAAATGGTGTCTGCCCAAGATAACCACAGTTTTCTGTTGCATTGTCATTGCTGTTGTATTTATTTTTCCTAACCACTAGACCACCAGGAAGTTGCTGTTGTTTTTTTAATCAAAGTGTATCCTTTGCTTAAGAGCCAGTTTGTACCTACTAGGACACTAGTCCCCATGAAAAGATAAAGCATTTGATTTAGAGAGAGAGGAATAGGCACCAAAATGCAAACTGCATCAAAAATCCATGTTTTAAGTAGATTTCTAGAACTGGGAGGTGAGGGTGCCATCTAATACAGCATCTGGGTTTGATTCTCAGGGTCTGAAGGAAAACAGGTCCTAACAGTATTGAGTGTAAGGGCCAGGGACTATAGGAATTGTCTCACCTATATGGTTTTTATTTCATCCTTGTAACTTTCATAACATCCCTATGATGTCTCTAGTTTACCAATGAGAAAACTGAATTTCAGGGAGGTTAAGTTCTTTGCTCAAACTAGAAGTAGAAGAACTGAGATTTGAATCCAAACCCTGAGATTGCAAAGCAATTCCGAGCTAAGCCAGTTGCTCTCCTGGCCACCTGTGGCCCAGTCAAGGCCATTTTGTCACTTTGGTCAGTATTTCTGAGAGCTTTAGTCTTAGCACCAACCAGCTTTCTGCCTTCCCATTTAAACTTTCTGCCCCCCCCCCCCAGTCTCTACTCCAGTCATGTTCAGGATTCAAGTTCTGCAAATGAAACCAGAAATGTGTGCATACATCATCACCATTTCTACAGTTCTGAAGAAGTAGGAGAGAAAGTGATTACTTTTCTCCATAGTAAACTTTAATCCACAATATACTTTACCCAAGAACTAGAAACTGTGCAGCTCTGGGCTCAGTAGTGGCCTTCTAAACACCACAACCTATCTGTATTTGTCAGGGTTCTCCAGAGAGATGGAACCAATAAGATATGTATATATATAGAGAGAGGGGATTTATTAGAAGAATTGGCTCATGCACTTATGGAGGCTGGGAAGTCCCATGACAGACCATCTGCAAGCTAGAGACCCGGGATGCCACTAAGTGTGGTTCAGTCCAAGTCCAAAGGCCTCAGAACCAGAAAAGCCAGTGGTGTCACTCTCAGTCTGAGACTGAAAACCTGAGAACCTGGGGTGCCATTGGTCTAAGTCCTGAAGCCTAAAGGACACAGAGACTGGAGTTCTGATGTCCAAGGCAGGAGGAGAGGGGTGTCCCAGATACAACAAGAGAAACAAGAATTTGCTTTTCCTCTGCCTTTTTGTGTTCCATCCGGGACCTCCAACCAAATGGATGGTGCCTGCCCACACTGAGGATGGATCTTGCCCCTCAGTCCACCGACTGACACATCAGTCTCCTCTGGAAACACCCAGAAATGATGCATTACCAGTTCTCTAGGTCTTCCTTAATCTAGTCAAGTTGACACCTAAAATTAACCATCACAAGTCTGCCCCCTATCAACTTGACACCCACACACATCTCCTTAAACATACTTCGTCTCCACATAAAGACAAAACCGAGGTAATGGTCGCACCTAACATAATCCAGCTATCCTGTGAGCAACCAAAAAGACACTAATGCCTTCTGCGAGCAAAGGAGGGAAAGTCCTTGGGTGTTGTTTACTCTTTTCCTGATATCCAATAACTTAAATACTATGATGTAAAATTAACAATACTTAACTACTTACTGATATAAAGTCGATATATCTTATGTAAGAGAAAGGAATGAAAACAAAGATATTTGCTTACTATACGTATATATACACACAAACATTCTTAACAAAGTAGGGAGGAAATACTTATGATGATTATAGTTCTTGTTTTTGTAACTGGTCATGTGGTTGTAGCTGGCATTTATAATTATTAATACCTCCTTCTATGACCCATTCTGTATTCCCTTTGCCTTCAGCAAGCACCTCAGCTGGTCATGGTTCTTTACCTTGTGGGGTGACCCAAACCTTCATTCCTGGGGGGTCTGGGCCATTTGTAGTCCTGCCTGGATTGGGTTGTTGTGGTTTCCCATTGACCTTCATTACAGGGCAGGGTAGTACTAAGAGACACATAAGGGATCTCCTATATTCCAGACATACTCATCCTTCCCTCCCCTGTGGAGGAGTAGCCCCATTTCCCATTGGTGATATGGGCTCATTAATCCAGCCAACTCCACACCTTCCTCCTTAGCCTATCAATTCTAGGGCATGAGGAGCCCAAAGTGACCGGGTGGCAGTCTTAACTTCCAGTTCAATGTCTCCTGGTGAAAGAATTTTCCCTTTGGAACTAAGTATTCTAGGCCAGCAGAGCATAAAGTTGTGGGAGCAGAAAGCAAAAATTTTGCCAGTGGGTCACTAGGGGTGATGGTGAGTGGTGCCACTTCCATTTCCTCCCCTTGGTTCCTGGACCCATGAGTCCTGGCTATGGGACAAACGACACTATATATTGGCTGCTGCAGTGTTCAAAACACATACAGCCTTCTGGAGAACCATGACAATACTTGCAAAGTATTGTCACTTAGCTGGCACTATAACTGCAATTTCAAAAGGCCTCCCACTATTCTATCAAGCCAGCTGCTTGAAGATGGTGGGGAGGATGGTGAGACCAGTGAAGTTCCTGAGCATGAGCCCACTGCTGCACTTCTTTGGCTGTGAAGTGAGTTTCTTGGGCAGAAGCATGGTGTGGGACACCATGACGGTGGATAAGGCATTCTGTAAGTCTGCAGATGGTAGTTTTGGCAGAAGCAGTGCACGTAGGGAAGGCAAATCCATATCCTGTGTCTATTCCAGTAAGTGTCAATATCCCACTACTCGGTGTCTATTCAAGTAAGGAGAAAACGCTGCCCCTTCCCTGATAGAAGAGGCCCAATGTAATCAACCTGTCACCAGATAGCGGGCTGATCACCTCAAGGAATGGTGCCATAACAGGGGTGCAGTGTTGGTCCCTGCCGCTGGCAGAGTGGGCACTCAGCTGTGGCTGTGGCCAGGGCAGCCTTGGTGAGTGGAAGCCCATGTTGCTGAGCCCAGGCATCCTCCATCCCTGCCACCATGGCCACTTTGTTCAGGAGTCCATTGGACCAGGACAGGGGTGGCTGGGGAAAGAGGCTAACTAGTATCCACACAATGGGTCATCCTATCCACCTGATTATTAAAGTCCTCCTCTGCTGAGGTCACCGTGGTGAGCATTCACATGGGCCACAAATATCTGCACATCCTTTGTCCACTCAAGAAGTCTGTCCACGTACCTCTTCCCCAGATTTCTTTGTCACTAATTTTCTAATCATGTTCCTACCAAGTCTCTGACCATCTAGCCAAACCGTCAGCTACAGCCTGTGAATCGGTATATTATTGCACACCTGGCCATTTCTCCTTCTATGCAAAGTGTACGACTAGGTGCACTGCCCAAAGGTCTGCCCACTGGGAAGACTTGCCTTCACCCACAGTCCTTCAGCAAAGTCCCAGAAAGGGGCTGTAGTGCCGGAGCTGTCCACTTTCGGGTAGTGCTTCCATATCGTGCAGAACCATCAGTAACCCTGGCCTTAGACTCTTCCTCTGTCAACTGCTCATCATGCACTCCCATGAGGCCATGGTGCAGGCTGGGAGAGTGAGTCAGGGTAGCAGGAGTAGGAAGCATGGGTATTTGGGCTACTTTTTCATGTAGCTTACTTATGCCTTCAGGACCTGTTCCAGCCTAATCGTGTACTTGCCACTTCCATTTGATGATGGAGCGCTGCTTTGCACATCCAACTTTGTGGCTTGGTGAGTCAGATAACAGCCATTTTTTTTCATAATAGGCAACTCAGGTCACACGGTAACTTGGTGGCTCATGGTTAAGCATTCAGTTTATGCTAAGACCCAGTAGCAGACCAAGAGCTGCCTCTGAAAAGAGAGTAGTTATCTGCAGATGATAACAGGGCCTTGCTCCCCAATCCTAAGGGCCTCCCCTGTGATCCACCTTCACCATCCCTATCTGCCTGTGACAGCTGAAGGACCACTGGATCTGCTAGAGCATGTGGCCCGAGTGTTAGAGAAGCTTGCCCAGCAGCCTGGACCTACTGCAGAGCCTTCTCCTGTTCCAGGCCCCACGCAAAACTAGCAGCTTTTTGAGTCACTCCGTAGATGGGCTGCAGTAATACCCAAAGGAGGAATGTGTTGACCCCAAAATCCAAATAGGCCCCCTAGGCATTTTGCCTCTTTCTTGGTGGTAGGAGGGGCCAGATGCACAACTTATCCTTCACTTTAGAAGGGATATCTCGACAGGCCTCACACCACTGGACTCCTAGAAATTTCACTGAGCGAGAAGACCCCTGAATTTTAGTCAGATTTATTTCCCACCTTCTAACACGCAATGTCTTACTGATAAGTCCATAGTAGTTGCTCCATCACACTCACTAGGCCCAATCAGCATGATGTCATCCAGGCAAGGGATCAGTGTGATATCCTCTAGAGAAAGACAATCAAGCTCCCTGCAGACCAAACTGAGACACAGGGCTCGGAGTTGACGTAGCCCTGAGGTAGGACAGTGAAGGCGTACTGCTGGCCTTGCCAGCTGCAAGCAAACTGCTCCTGTGGGCCTTACAGACAGGGCCGGAGAAAGAGGCACTCGCCAGATCGATAGCTGCATGCAGGTACCAGGAGATGTGTTGATTTGCTCAAGCGTTGAAACCACATCTGGTACGGCGCCTGGAGTCACCACTTGGTTAAGCTCACAGTAACCACCGTCATTCTCCAGGATCCACCTGCGTTCTACACAGGCCGAATGGGAGAGTCGCCTGGGGACATGGGGTGTGGAGGGAAGTGCCGCCCCTGCGTCTCCCAAGTCCTTGAGGAGGCCACTCATTTCTGCAGTCCCCCCAGGGATGCCAGAGTGGTTTTGACTTCTTGTTGTCCTAGGCAGCTCTAGAGGCTTCCTTTTGGCCTTTTCCACCATAATAGCCCTCACCCCACAGGTGAGGAAACAACATGGGGATTCTGCCAGCAGCTAAGACATCTATTCCCATAATGCATTCTGGAACTGGGGAAATGACCACAGGATGGCTTCAGGGACCCACCCGACCCACTGTGAGTCAGCCTGAACTAGATCACCCGACTTCCACAAGCCCCTACTCTGACTGACTGGGGGGCCATGGTGACACTTCAGGTCTCCTGGAACCAACATCGATTCAGAGCCAATGTCCAGCAGTCCCCAGAAGGTCTTTGTTTCCCTTCCCCCAATGCACAGTTACCCTGATAAAAGGCCATAGGTCCCTTTGGGGAAGAATGGGAGAAGATTAACAGTATGAATTTTCAGTAGTGCCCCGAGGCCCTTTTTGGAGGGGCCCCAGCCTCCCCTTCACTCAAGGAGCTCTGGGTCTGTAAACTGGCTCAAGTCTGGGAATTGATTGAGGGGCTGTGATTCTGTTTTTATGATTTAAGTTAGACATTGTTCACTCGATCTGAAAGTGAACAGAGCTTATACAGAGCAAGTAAGAATTTAGTAGGCTTCCTGTCTAGTTCACTTCTGGGAACACCATCAATGACTGACCAATGCCATAGATCTGCATGAGTCAGACTATTCTGATCGCTGCTTTGCTTCTGCTGTCCACTACAGTAACGATGCCGCCTTGCCTTTGATGGCTGAGTGCCACCACTTGGCCCCTGCCACCCTGGGAACCAATTATTCCCATTGCATTTCAGTTTTCCAACCAAGAGACTGCAGCCCCTGCTGTAAGGCCCAGACTGCAGAGAAGAGCGATCAGAGCTCTTCAAGGATGCTGTGCTCCCCTCACACATCTATTTCTCAAAGTGTTGGTGAAAGAGCATGTCCTCCGAACCCTCCGGTGTGTGTGAGTAGGTTTTAAATGAGAAATTTACTCTAGCACTCCAATCGCCCTCAGCCTTTGAATCCCTTCCTCCGCATTAAGCCAAGGGAGACCGGGCGTCCCCAGCTCGCTCACAGTGGGCCACCTTTTGGTCCAGGTTTCAGTCAAACAAACAAACAATTAGCACCTTCCCTAACTCCCCAAGCTGCAGCATTACATGCAGAATCTCTGCTTAGTGAGCCCTTGCCAATAAATTTGGCCTGATCCAACTTGATATTCCTTCCACCATTATCCTACACCCTTAATGTACATTTTTACATGTGTTCCCCAGATTTCTGCTTGTATAAATTAGAAAACTCAAGTAGCCTTTTGGAGTGTAGCACATCTCCTCACAGGTCATACCTTGTACCTCTCACCTTTAGGGACTTGCTGAGATTTACTTGAACCTAGTTATAGGTCCAGAAGCAAAGAGGGCTGGTCGGGGTGGGTCCGGAGGAGAAGAGCATTGTCTTGCTTGGCAACTGCCTCAGCTGGGGCCATCACCATTCCTTAGGCGATGCAGAGCTAGTCCCCTCGGACAGAGGTGGAAAGGCCGATACCACTGTGGGTGACGCTGCTGCTGCTGCCATTGCGCATGGGGCAGCCATGTCTACTGGCAAGGAAGGCTCCTCAGATGTTAGGAGCCTAACTTCAATGTCTCCAGCCTCATCAGCATCTTTCCGCACACCCCACCCCAACTCACAGGATCCCGTCCTTTCCCACCAATGCCCTCACATTAACAGTAGCCAGCCTGCAAGGCTGACAGTTCAATTTTTCTTATAATTCAGCTGATAGCATAAAGAGGGCTTGTGTTTGATTTTCAGAAGTCTAAACCTTGTGCCTACAGGAGAGAGGATTCTGGCTCAAGGCACACTAAAGGGTCTTATTTACGTGGAGCTGGAGCCAAATCCCTCAGCTCATCCTTTTGTTTTGTCACTTAGGCCAGCGACATCAGAAGAAACCTGCCAGTGTCAATATATTTCTTGGTTTTCCACAAATGTTAGAAAGTATCACATACAGAACTGCCAAGTTTCTTGACTCTTATAAGTGGTTGATTAGGAGTGTTTATGCAGATATTTTGCATATCTCTATAAACAGTTCCCACTATGGACTATCAGTGCTCTTTGTGCCACGAGAAGTAGAGTCTTTAGCATTTTTACGTCTAATCAGATTAGAGCGCCAATTCTAGAAACCCCAAAATTAATTAAGAAGACTCATCCTTAAAATTCCATTCCTCTAGAACCACTCCTGGTACCAAAATCTGTATTAGTCAGGGATTTCCAGGGAGACAGAACCAATAGGATAGAGATATAGACATATGGGAAGGGATTTATTAGTGGGGTTGGCTCACATGATAACCGAGGCTGAGAAGTCTCATAACAGACCATCTGCAAGCTGGAAACCCTGGAATGCCAGTTGCATGGCTCATACCTGATCTGAAAGCCTCAGAAGCAGATGGTGTGGCTCTCAGACCAAGGCCGAGGGCCTGAGAACCTCGGGGCCACTGGAGTATTCAGGCTGGGGAGCCTGGAGTTCTGATGTTCAAGAGCAGGGGAAGAAGTGTCCCAGCTTTAGGGGAGAGAGAGGGAAGAAATCTCCTTACTTCTGCCTTTTTGTTTTACCCAGGCCCCTAGCCAACTGGATGTCCTCATTGAGGGTGGATCTTCCCCACTCAGTCCACAGACTCATGCACTGACCTCCTTCAGGCAGCGAGCACGGTGGCCGGGGCTGTCTGTGTAGGTGTGTGTCTGCATGGTGGGAAGTGGGGTGTCCAGGGGACACTGACGATCTCTCCCTCTAGGGGAGTGCACAGGGTGGGAAACAAGGGAGGTCCTTGGGTGCCATGAGTGAACAAAAATAAAATCCTAAGCCCCCCAACCAACTGAACAGACCCCCCCTTCTTGGCCAAGGGGACCCCAGAGAAAGCTTAACACTGAGTTCCCAATCGTGACGGGATGGTAGGTCAGACACACCCTCATTATACCCCTTCCCTTGCTAACCACCATTTGGCTTTCTTCCCTGAGGGCTAAACAGAACCAGCCCTTTGGAAAGACTTGGTCCACTGCTGATTTCAATCAACTGCCTAATGCTGCTCCTCTCTTATTGTGGTTTTGGTAGAACTGACCAGTATTCCTTCCTGATAAGGGACCACTGACCATGGAGTGGTTCTAACTAGACTACAGAGTATGAGCAGAAAGGTTTTTCATGTCCTCTGCTTACCTTTTGATGTCAGAAGGACGAAAACTCCACCCTCAGATGCTAACACTGCCATTTTTTGTACAAGTGACCTATGAAGGGGCATGAAACTCAATTGCACATGGGTACGTTTCTCCTTTCATAAATATCCATGCTCCTCCTATAGCTTCTTAAATATGTATATTTGACCACCCTGCTCAGCATAAATTTCTGTTCCCTCCCTCAAAGTGTGTGCTCTTGGCTACTGCCTGAGGCTACTGCTTCCTGGATGATCAGAATGGCCACCCTGCAGGCTGCAACCTTTTATGAGAAATAAAGCTCTCCTTTCCAAATTTATGAATCTTGTTATTTCTTCAGTGGACACACGTCAAGGAACTTGGGCATTACCTGGAAGCAATGAGAAGGCACCTAAGGACATAAGCAGAGACAGGCCCAGACCACGCTGATGGCTGCATGAGGGATGAGCAGGAGGGTGGGATGTAAGGAGGTCCCCTCATTGAGGACTGTCATGCACCAAGCAGGTGCGAGACAGTGAGAGCTGAACTGAGGCAGAAACGGAGTGTGTGGTGAGGACGGGACAGGTTGGGAGAGGAAGGTTTGGGAGATGTACAGGACAAGGCTTAGAAAGACCTGGATTGGCTGCTGGACAGGGAAGTAGGAGCAAGTACTGGCAATGACCAGGTGGTTCCAGTTAGATGATCCAGAGTGTGACCCTCTGCAAAGGCGAGTCAGGAAGAGCAGGTGTTCATAGAAAGGGAAAGCCATGACTGTATTTAATGTAAAGTGCTCATGTGATACCATGGTTCTGGTCCCCTGGCCTCTGGAACTCAGAGGAGAGGCCTGGAAAGGAGGTGAAGATTTAGGGTTTGAAGCCTTGGCATAGAGGTGACTATTGAAGCAGTGTGAGGAGCAGGAAGAGGAGACTGTGCTGATGGGTTCCCAGGTCACACCAACCCCAGGAGGCTGGAGCAGATGGAGCCAGGAGGTGGGGCAGGCTTAGAGAAAAGACGTCACTGAGAGAAGAGAGGTGGGACAGACCTGGAGGGAGGGGACATGGGAACCATGGAAAAGCCTGTCATCTGCTTCATCTAAGGGAGCCATCACCAAGCACTAAAAGGAGGGTCCATGGTCTGTTGAACAGAAGTCACTGGCCAAAGTCATTGACTTTAGCTGAAGAGGTTTTGGTAACATTGGAGGGCAGAAATCAGACGGCAGAAACCAGATGGCTCTGTGGTTAGGAGGGAATGAGGAGCGGGAAAATGGGGACCAGGAGTTTTTTAGTGAGTTGTGCATGAGAAGGGCAGAGAGAGTTCAGGCAATATCAAGTGTGGAATGTAAGGTCAAGGGTGGGGCCTTTTAATTGAATGGGAGCTCTCTGAGCTGTTCATTTCATGGTATAGCTGAGGCAAGAAGCCAAAGAAGCAGAGTGAGAAGACCTGGAGAAGGAGGGTGGTTACTTAGATCATCATACCTTTTCTCACAAAAGGTATGGTGATCTAAGTAAATGTTGAATTATCTAAATTTGAACTATAGTCTATGAAACATTTGCACTTTTAGAAAACGATTTCTCTATTAATCGTATTGGCTACAGTTGCTTTGTTATATTCATGCATTTACAGAATAAAAATAGAAATGTATTGAAATAAGCATTAAGTTAGGATGATGGGATAATGACATTATTTTTTCAGAATTTTCTCTAAGATTATTTTTCAACAAATATTCATAAAAGTGAAATGTAAAGAATTGGGGCCTTCGCAACTTTTTACAACTTGAGACTAGAAGATAAATGCTCTTAATCTCTATCTTATCTATTTTACATTGAAACTCTAGGTCTAATGTTCTTTTTAACCTTATTTTAAATCCAATAAAGATTAAAGAAGCATCAAGTGACTTGTATAAATTTCCCATGCACAATAACTAGGTGTTTTCTTTAATACTGGAATGTTATCATCAATTTTATAGACCTAATGAAAATAGCAACACATGCTTTTATCCCTGAAACTAGGACAAATGAAAACTCTTTTTTATAGGCACAAACTAGGTCTGGGTCTGCCATGGTGACTGCTGAGAGGACAGGCCTCTTTCTGGCCTGCATTGCTTACTATTCAAGTGTAGAAAACACGTGTCTGTATGCATTTGTTTGGGGCCCCACTCTTTACCCCACTCTGCATGCCGGAGGGCCCTTCTGGAGGATGGTTCCAAGGCTGTCTTAGGCATTAACCTGTATCACTTGACTGCAGATTGGCTTAGAAACTTCTGAGCTCATGGTAGGGCCACTGTCCTACTTTTGCAAGTTTCTTATCTTATCTGTAGTTCATTTTCCCAGAACAGAATAATTTTAATAGTGGTAGCATGCATAATAAAAGCATCATGATTAAAACCTAATAAAGGTTCTATCATTCTTGGCTAGAACATACCCATCAAGACTGTGGCTGGATCTGGTAGCCTTTTCTGCTTCCCAGTGCTGGTGTGAACCTCTCAGCTGGAGTAAACACATCCCTCTCCTTGTTTTTGTCTGTTTCTGTCTTCCTGAGATTCTTCCTTTCCTCACTTGCACCTTCAACCTCTAAGACTTGTTTCAGTTTGATCAAATTCATGAACCCATGTTGAATCCCTCACCTTCAGGGCCTCAGTTTCTTTCTCAGAACAGCAAAGCACTGGCCTTACTTCGTCTTGTTTTGTAGTTACTTCTTTGTCTAGTACACAGCAACTCCCTGCCCTCACAATTGCATTAACCCATAAGCTGTTTCCTGTGGCATGGATTTTCTCCTAATTTCTGCAGAGCATCCATCATGCAGTGGACATGAAGTCAATATTCATTAAATTGAAGGGACAGTATTCTGCGCCCAAGCCCAGGGGAATTAGTCAACCAGTAATTGAGTTCCTGCTGTTCATCAGCCCAGTGTGGCTAGATGTTCCAGATATAAACAAAACAGATGCATGCCGGGCCCTGTTCTCTGGGGTGGTCTAATTGGGGTGGCATAAATACAGACAAGGGACGTGATAAACTGAGGGGCAATGCTTCCCTAGATAAAAGTGCTTTTGCTTGACTTAACGTTGTCATTAACTTCTGCAAGCCCCTTCTTCTCCTTTACTCATGGCAGCCAACCTTTTTCTGACAGCCTACCTCCTGTTTCTCAAATATGCCCTCTCCTCTTCATTCCCATGGCCACCCACGCAGGCCCACACTCTCATCACTTTGTGTCTGGAGCCCTGCGGCAGCCTCTTAGTGTCAGTCGGATCCATCCTGAACAGTAACACTCTCCAGTGTCCACCAACATCTACCAGCACCGGGGGAAACACCAAGGCCCGTTCCAGTCTGGAGCTTTCGTGTAATTGTGTGACTCCACGTTGTCCCCTGTAGGGGAGTCATGCCTGGTCCACTTCCTCCTGGTTGCATTCTAGGCCTTCTCTGCTCTGGCCCACATTTGCCGGCCAACCTCACATCTTTATCTTCAAACCATTTGTGTCATTTCACTAAATCTGTTCACAATGCTTTGCCTACATTGACTGTTAACTGAGGAAGGACAGTAATTCCTTGGGTTAGTGGCACCATTGTCTGCCCTTCAGTTTCAACATGAATTTAAACCCAGCTGCTCCTTTCCTTTGTGGTGGTAGGTTGCTTAATTGCCACAGGAGTTTTTAGGGTACTGCTGAGCTGATAAAACAGAGAACCATACCGGCCCATGGCACAAAATGGAGGGATTACCAGGTGACCGAACCACATGTAAGCACAAAGTTTGTTGGCTTTCTGTTCTCCCTCTAGCAGGAAAGGCTTAAGATTTACTGGTCTAAATCTTTTTTTTCCCCTGAAGATATGGCCTCATTTGCCATTGGTAGCTGGGCATGTGGTCTAGACAGGTGATTCAATGTATAGCAGATGGTGCCTCTGTTATTAATGGCTTGGTGGCTTTTTAAAAAATGAACATAATGTTTTCTTTTATTCTTGTATTTACACTCTTAAACTTTTTATGTTACACTAGCCCCAACCTGAATACTTCAAAGAACTCTAGTTTATGTAAGGGTTTAATTACTATCATTAAATACCCAAGGGAAATTTTAGAAAATAAACAATTCAGAGCAAGATAAGTTTCAGTTTATTTTTCTGTTTTATTTCAGAAAATCCAAGAAAAAACTAGGGATATTCATCTTCCTACTCAAAAGAATTTAATAAATTCTAAAGTTCTGTGATTACCTAGCCTAGTGAGAAGAGTGACTGTCAAGTTTGGTGAAACTGAGGATTTCTCTGGGTGGGGCAAAGGGCCATTTTCTAAGCTGACCTCATTAACCTAACACAGGGTCCTCTGTGAACTCACCCACCTAGACTCCTCTTAACCCCCGGCTCCGTGTCCCTGCCCACACTCCCCAAAGTCCTTTGGATCTCTGGGCCCCTGACTTAATTGCCCTGTCTTACCACCAAAGCCTCAGACTTGGAAGGAGGCCCTGGAGTAAAGACTGAAGCCCAGGCTAACCTTCAGGAAGGGAGAGAGCATCTCAAGGTCAGGCAAAAGCCCTCAGTCACTGTGAAGGCTGCCGGGGAGAAAGAGTTGGAAGCTCGGCAGCCTTCAGCGTGGCTGTGCACTACCATCGCTAACTACAAGTCCCAGGTATAAGGAAAAACCTGCCTCACTCGAATCTGTGGAAGGGTGGAGGCAGCATTCTGCTCTCCTTGCTCCACACTTCTTTTTTTTTAAAGAGATGGGGTCTCCCTTTGTTGCCCAGGCTAGTCACGAACTCCTGGCCTCAAGCGATCCTCCTGCCTTGGCCTCCCTAGGAGCTGGGATTACAGGTGTGAGCCACCTCGCCCCGCTGCTCCTTGTCTTTGATGGGCTCATATCTAGAACCCACCAACCACAGAGGAAAAAGAAAACAGATACAGAAACAGGAAATAAAATCGGTAAAAGTCAGCGTTTAATAACTGCCGCCTAGTGATGGAAGTGGGTGGCCGGGCTGGAGAGGCCCACGTGGCCGAGGCTTGTCCCCGGGCCCTTCCTCTGCAGCGCGACCAGGGGAGAGGCCTGGGTCCTACAGCCCCGGGTGCCCTCGGGCCACAGCCCTTCCCTTCCAGCCTGTGTCGCACAGCGGCCGCCCGAGGGAGGTCAGGGCAAATGCAGGGCCTCATCACTCCTTAGCCCAAGGAAATCCTTGCTAGAGAGCCCCGGATCCGATGGCTGTGGGACACGCGGAGCAGGAGGCGGGCTCTGGTCCAGGTGGCGCCCGCACCCACACACCCACTGCCCGGTCGGCGCCCTGGCAGCGCCTGCAAACACGGGTGCCTCACCACCTGCCACGCAATGTTGACACTGGGCTGTCCGAAGGTTTTTGGCAAGGGTTGCTCAACACGCATGTTTACTGTGGGTGAAGACACTGCACCTGCAGCACAAGGACCCAGGAGGTGAAGAGCCACTTTCTTTTCTGGATTAAAGCTAAAAGTGACAGTCCCCTCCACCTACGCCCTGCCCCCTGCCCCAGTCTCCATAGAGACTGTCAAAAATTGCCAATGCTGACTATATTGCAAGTTATCACCGGAGGGTAATGGGAAAAGTTTTCAAGCAGCAATAATGGAGCCTCGAATAAACCTCATTGATTATGATGCTGCCACTGTGTGCAAATCTTAACAGTGACAGTTTTGGGAAGATGATGCTCTTAACTTTGCCTACTTTTACTCTTTTAGATCCATGGCTCAATTGCAAGTAAGTACCTCCATTAGCTTGATTGTCAATTTAAAAAAAAGAGGGGCTGCAATGACAGGACTGGCTTGCTCTGTCGCAGAGACCTAGCTCACTCCCAGGGCACTAAGGGGCTTGGGGTTCAGGGGACCAGGAGGCACACCCTCTGAGGCTGTGTACTACAGAATGCCCTGGTGAGACTACGGGATCCGGAAATAACGCCTCTTGGAAGTCTATGATTCTATGACAATTATGGAATAGAATTTTAACATTAGAATTGACTTTTACCCCAATATTTCTCTATATAGTTGCAAAACCAGTTCAGCAATCTAACGATCCAGTTTTCCTTTAAGAAGGTGAACCACATTTCTGTTTCCAGGAAGAAGAATGCCTTGTGAGGAAGCCCCCACCTCTCCAAATACACAGATACCCTTACAACACAAAGCAAGCTGGAAAACTGATCTACATAGAGATGCAAATATTCGTTCGCTCAACACTTATATGGTAAGAGCATTGTATGTACCTGGCACCATTCTCGGTCCTAGGGATGTAACTGTAAATAAAAATCAGGAAATACTTTATTTTACATAATAAATAATGAATGAAATGAAGTAGAAATGACAAAATTTCAAAACACAGTATGGAGGGCAGAGAGAAAATAAACGGGGAAATATGTAAAATGGGTGGTGGCACCTTGGGGAACCAGGTGAGAGACGTGAGGGGTGGTTATGGAAGGCCCCTAGAAAGGGACCTTTGGGCGAACCCAGAAGAGCCACCAGGTGGAGGTGAGCAGCTGACACACCCCCAAAGGCCCACAAAATGCCCCATGTCCTCAAGTGAAGAACTAGGTGGATTTAAGAACAAGACAGATGCTTAAGTCACTACAACATTAGGAAAGGAGAGCCCCCTGTTCCTGTTGAGCCTCTAGACCTACTCCGATCTCTCTAAAAAAGACCAGCCTTCCCCAGGACTGGGCAAAGCGTGGGGCTCACCGCTTCCTCACACAGGGGTTAACACCAGGACGGCATTCTCTTTTATTTCCACCAGGTTAGCATCATAATAACCTCCAAATAATCAGTAAGACTTTCAAATGTCTCCTCTTTAATTTAGCATGGTCTAAAGTTTCATTTCTTGGACCCTTTACAATCCATGCATTTTAAAGAAGTCTATTGCTTTTTATGCATTTTAAAGAAGCCAAATTGGCTTCTTTAAAATGCATTAAATAATGAATTTTGCTGCTGCATCATACGAACACTGAATAATTTCTCTTAATAACCTCTATTGACCAAGACACATAATTAGGAAGTTACTGGTAAGGTATTCACTTTTTAATTAAACTTTTGCTAGATAAATAGCAATATTTTCACCAACCAATACCAACACATTTTAAAATTATTTTCTATAACTAAAATAAGATTATTTGCTTTGGGATTTTTATTTTCTTCCTCAAAAACTAAAGATCTGTATCTTAAGAAAAGCAAATATTATATTTTAATTGTTTTATATATGTAAAAGACTTTATTTTATAATATTAAATTGGCAAATATTGTATATATTTAAGGTATACAATGTGATGATATAATATAGATATATTGTGTAATGATTACCATTAAAAGGCATTTTAAACAACAAAAAACAGTTATTCTACTTTGCAGTGATTTATTTATTTATTTATTTATTATTATTATTATTTTTGAGACTGAGACTTGCCCTGTTGCCTGGGCTAGAGTGCCATGGCATCAGCCTAGCTCCCAGCAACCTCAAACTCCTAGGCTCAAGTGATCCTTCTGCCTCAGCCTCCCGAGTATCTGGGACTACAGGCATGCTCCACCATGCCCAGGTAATTTTCTCTATTTTTAGTTGTTTGGCTAATTTCTATCTATTTATAGTAGAGACGGGGTCTCGCCCTTGCTCAGGCTGGTCTCAAACTCCTAAGCTCAAGCAATCCTCCCGCCTTGGCCTCCTAGAGTGCTAGGATTACAGGTGTGAGCCATTGCGCCTGGCCAATTTTTTTTTTTTTTTTTTTTGAGACAGAGTCTCTGTTGCCCAGCCTAGAGTGCCATGGCATGAGCCTAGCTCACAGCAACTTCAAACCCCTGGGCTCAAACAATCCTCCTGCCTCAGCCTCCTGAGTAGCTGGGGCCACAGGCATGTGCCACCACGCCCAGCTAACGTATATATATGTATTTTTTTTAGTTATCCAGCTAATTCCTTTCTATTTTTTTTAGTAGAGACAGCGTCTCGTTCTTGCTCAGGCTGGTCTCAAACTCCTGAGCTCAAACAATCCTCCCGCCTCGGCCTCCCAGAGTGCTAGGATTACAGGCGTGAGCCACTGCATCCAGCCTGCAGTGAGTGATTTAAAACACAGATGGGGAAAAAGATATCACTTTTCAGATTCAGAGTAAATATAATTCTAAGAATACTGAATCAGCTCATAAAGAGAGAAAGATAACTTTTTTTCAATTAGCAAATAATTTCCTAATTTCAATGAATTTGAGAAACAAAATAGATGTATTTGAGTTCCTAGAAACTTGTAGAGTCATCACCGTCAACACCAGTAGCTCCGGCAGTTCTTACCACAACATTGTCATGTTTCAAAGCTTATTTTGTATGACAGTTACACAGAAGTCAGGACATATTGATCTATAGGAACCAGGAGATCATCCTGTATGGCTAGACCAGCAGGGCAGCCACAACACCCACCCAATGCACAGGACAACACAAGTAGCACCACGGAACCATGGGTACAAAATAATGCACTGAGTCCCAGTCTGAGGTTCCCATTTTCTGCCCCAATGGGACAGGACTCTGAGGGTTTCAGATGTTGGGCAGAACTGTGCAACAGAAGTGGTGTTGAAGTGAAATTTCAAGATTTCACTTGAAATGGTTATTGCATGTCACAAACACATTACATACCAGTGTAACAGTGTTAGAAGAAGGTTCGCCAAAATGCAAAATGCGAACTACACATTTAAATAGATGTTTACACTTTTATTTGTACTTAGGTATAGTTTGGATTGTTTTTCAGTGGGCATTTTTTTTTAGATACAGCATCTTGCTCTGCTACCTGTATGGAGTACAGTGGTGTCATCGTAGCTCTGACTGCATGCAACCTCAAACTCCTGGGCTCAAGCGATCCTCCTGCCTCAGTCTCCTGAGTAGCTGAGACTACTAGAATGTGGTACCATGCTTGACTAATTTTTCTATTTTTGTAGAGACAGGGTCTTGTTATGTTGCTCAGGCTGGTCTCGAACTCCTGGCCTCAAGTGATCCTTCCACCTTGGTTTCCCAAAGTGTTGGGATTACAGGTATGAGCCACTGCACCTGGCCAGGTATTATTTTTAAGCATGATTAAGTGCAGACAGAGAGACACCACTGAGATCAGAGAAAAATGAGCACACCTCCAACTGTGTTCTCCAGGGTTGGCGTCCCAGAGGCCATGGGGCCAGGGGATGGGAAGAATTAGACACATCAGGAAAGAGTGGTAAAGGCACTCAGCAAGGTTGGAGAAGGCAGCCTGGGACCAGGAGATCACCCTAGAACAGGGGTTTGGAGTGGGCCAGGCAGGAACTTCAATGGCAGGCAAAGCAACCTATCTGGATAGAATCCTATCAACACTGCAGGGCCACAGAAGTAATATAAGAGAAGAAGACCAAGTGAAGCACAGAAAGTCTAAAAAACTGACAATTCTAAATGTTGGTGAGGATGTAGAACAACTGGGACTGTCATATGTTGCTGGTAAGGATGTAAAATGGTACAGCCACTGACATTCGCCATATGACCCAGCCTAAGTATCTGCCCAAAAGCAATGAACACATGTGCCCACACACAAATGTGTATGCAAATGTTCATACCTACACACATTTTGCTATTGGCAAAAAATCAGAAGCAACTCAAATGGCTACCACAACTAAAACTGCCCACATAAAACTTATTGTCTAAAACTCTACATCATGGGCTCTTGTCATTGGGGGTCTGTGGATACAAAATGTTAAGTTTCATGCATTTTTCTGGGGTTGTGAGAAAGAGCTTTTTGAGTCTCAAAGGATGTGCTGGTCAGTTTTATGTGTCAATCTGACAAAACTCTATTATCAACTAAACACAAATTATTCAACTAAACACTAGTCAAGAATGGCTATGGAGCTCTTTGTGGGTGGGGTCAACATCTATGGTTAGTTGACTTTAAGTAAAGGAGATTACTCTCCATAATGTGGGTGATAGTGGTCTCAGCATCCAAGTCCCAGCTCTCCCAGGCCTGGGGCCAGACTGTACTTGAGTGAAGTTGCTAATTCTCACATCAAAAACTGTCCCCTAGGCCGGGCGCTGTGGCTCACGCCTGTAATCCTAGCTCTTGGGAGGCCGAGGCGGGCGGATTGCTCAAGGTCAGGAGTTCAAAACCAGCCTGAGCAAGAGCGAGACCCCGTCTCTATTATAAATAGAAAGAAATTAATTGGCCAACTGATATATATATAAAAAATTAGCCGGGCATGGTGGCGCATGCCTGTAGTCCCAGCTACTCGGGAGGCTGAGGCAGAAGGATCACTGGAGCCCAGGAGTTTGAGGTTGCTGTGAGCTAGGCTGACGCCACGGCACTCACTCTAGCCTGGACAACAAAGCGAGACTCTGTCTCAAAAAAAAAAAAAAAAAACTGTCCCCATCTGTAACCTCCCGTGTCCTGCCCTGCATGGGTCTGGGTCTCCAATGACACTTAAGACATTAAGACAGTCCATGGCCATGCAACTAATTACATCATCGAACATAATTATTGGTGCAAGAATATGCTAAAATAGATCCAGTTGTAACCTCTTTGTGATTTTTTAATATAAAGGCATTCTATAGGTTAATATTTAGTAAATACTACAACACCTCAATCATACAACCACAAATACTTACTTGGAAAAATTATTACCAGTTACAGCACCCAAAACACACCATTCATGCAAATCTTTCTTCCTTACACTTTGTAGCACACAGACTTAATAACCTAGAGGGACCTGATCATGAACATCAAAATGCAAATTGCTTTATATTTTTAAATGTGTTGCTGAAATTGCTATTAATTTTAAGATAAGTATATTGGACTTATTTTCCCACGAAGTCTTTATAGTCAATATACAAACCTACCTCCCAGGAAAGAAATGTCAAGCTACTAAATATATTAACATATAAACCAATAGCAAATGTACTCGATGGCTACAAACTAACCTTAATGTTTCTTAGAAAAACTATATTCAACCATTGAGGTATGTAGTTAATGGAAATAAAAGTTGATTATTCTCTTCTATCTCATATTAGATAAAACTGTGCTACTAGTAGCAGCAATAACAGTAAAACACATGTTCCCAAAACACATCTCGCTGCTAAAGAAAGCTGAACCAATGAAAAATGAGAACTATAAAATTGAGTAAGATGATTTTACTTCATTTAGCGAACCTTACTAGTGCTCACTATGTGCCAGGCTTTACAAATGTGACTGATTTAAGTTACAGGACAGCCCTAAGAGGGGTCCTTTTACCGCCATCATTTCTTAAAATGCACTAGTGACCACAACTCTCATAAACCTGCAGTCGTGCTCATCACCCACTGAGCAGGACAGAGACGGCTCAGGAAGGAGGTGCCACCACACCTACCATTCCCTTCTAGCTTCCCTCCCAGCCCTGGACACCCTCAGGCTCCTCCTCTGGGGACCCACAGGTCATCGTGGAGACCAAGGAGTGCACTGGCTGTGTCTGGGGAGGTGAAGGAAGGAGGCGCGCACAGACAGTCCAGCTTCACCCAAAGGGTCCCCTAGGATACAGGGTGGTCAAGTGAGTGGAACAGTAGGGCCCGGGCACAAACCCGGAAGAACCTCAGTGAGCCTGTACCACCCTCCCACTTCTGCTCAGCCCTCCTTGTTTGACTCTTCTCTTTGCACTTTCTAATTTACTAATTTATTTTCTATTGTCTATCTCTCTCTACTAGAGTATAAACCCTGGAAGGGCAGAAATTTTGCCTGGTGAGAAAACTGCTGAAGCAAGGGCCCTGCAGGGGACATTGACTAGGTTCACAGGCCAGGCATGGGGAGGAGAACAGGGTCTGCCCAATAAATAATTCAGGCTTGGGGGGTAATCCAGTGTCTGTCTACTACTCAACTCTGCCACTGTGGTGAGAAAGCAGCCATAGATGGTCTGTAAACAAATGGACATAGCTCTGTTTCAATAAAACTTTATTTATCTAAACACGTAGTGGGCCAGATTTGGCCCACATGCAGTTGTTTGCCAACTGAAATGCAGGTGATATTCAAGTATGGAAGCAAAAAATTCACCAAAATTGGGGACCAAATAAAAGGATGAAAGAGCAGAAGTCTTAAAAAATATACACAAAAACCTGAAAATGATGCCACACAATAAGAAAACTGCAATCAATCTCACTTGTAGATATTTATCAGGCAGAAAGAGTCTGCAGTAGCCGACTAGAGACAAGGCCACATGCAAACATTAGGAATCTGCATATATTATTGACCTCACTGCCTCAGAAACCTATTTCATAAGGTCAACGTCCACTGCAACTGAACAAGAGTTGCACACATCTTAACTCCATAACCAGCATCATGATTACAGTTAAAGGTCAGCAGCCCTCCATGGACCAGACAGGGGTGCTAAAGAGCATCGATGTTACCTGATGGTGCCTATACCAATTAGACAAGGTAACAAAAAGATATGAATTCATCATTATTTGTCCTCACAAAAATCATTAGAAAAACGATTATAATATCAATAGCTTCCCTTTATATCAATAACCTGGTAGAAAAGATAAAAAATTAAGTACCTTTCACAATAGCCATAAAAACATAAAATATCTGGGGATAATCTTAATGTAAAAAATATGTAGAGCCAAGAAGAAAGCTACCCAACTTCACTTAGGGACACATATGACAACTAGAATAAACACATACCATGTCACAGGCAGAAAACACTAATATTGAAAATTAAATTACATAATAAATGCAATTTTAATCAGTATCACAAGTTTTGGGTGTGATCTTAAGGAGCTGAAAACCAAAAGCTTTTCAAAGAGGCCTGAGGGGTTTGGGAGTGGTGGCTCACGCTTGTAATCCTAGTACTCTGGGAGGCCAAGGTGGGAAGATCGCTTGAGGTCAGGAGTTTGAGACCAGCCTGAGCAAGAGCAAGACCTTGTCTCTACTAAAAATAGAAAGAAATTAGCCAGACAACTAAAAATAGAAAAAATTAGCCAGGTGTGGTGGCACAGGCCTGTAGTCCCAGCTACTCAGGAGGTTGAGGCAGGAGAATCGCTTGAGCCCAGGAGTTTGAAGTTGCTGTGAGGTAAGCTGATGCCACAGCACTCTAGCCCAGGCAACAGAGTGAGACTCTGTCTCAAAAACATAAAAATAAAAAAATAAAATAAAACAAACAAAGAGGCCTGGTGGGGAGACCAACCCTACAAACCACAGCCTTGATCAATGGGAGCTGGTGGGAACACCTGGACTGTTTCTGTCTGAAACCTGTGGCCCTCCTGACAACAGCACTCAGATCCTCCTTCTGAGAACTCTCCCTACTCACTCCGTCCATGTGGCTCCTGGGCATCCCTCCCTCAGACCCCAGAATGGACAAGAGCAACAGGCTATTGGCACCTTCCTTCCACTGGGCCATGGGATAAGCCCTGGAACCAGCGAGTCCAGCGAGACGCACTTTGGGGGAATGAGCTTGCTCTGGGTGCTGGGCTGTGGGTCCCCAGCCTGGAGTTGCCAGTAGGCCTCTTAGCACCTGAAGAGATTGTGCCTGGAAATGAAGCCAACCCCCAGAGGTGAGGTGGGTCAGCCTCCAGGATGACCCCGACCATTCTACCTTTGGGAGTCCATGCCCTTGCCTAACGGTGCCCCCTTGTATGGGCTGATCCGCTGACCTGCTTCTAACCACCAGAAGCTGGCAAAGGTAAGATTGGGTCTCAAGAGACTGTGACTCCTATCTTGCTCGCGATCTCTCTCTCTCTCTCTCTCTCTCTCTCTCTCTCTCTCTCTCTCTCTCTCTCTCTCTCTCCCACAGGTCACTCGCTTTGAGGAAGCCAGACGCCATGATGTGAGCTGCCCTGTAGAGGAGCCTACATGGCAAGGAACTGAGGGCAACCACCACCTAACTGCCCACGAGGGGACAGATCTCACCAGGAACCAGGCCAGTGAGTGAATTGGGTCCTGCCTGGTGGCACTTGGGGTGACCACACGCCAGCCAACACCCTGTCTACAGCCTGTGACAGGCCCGGGCTGGGCCCAGGCTCCTAACCAACAGAAACCGTGAGGTGATAAATGCTGTCTCGTGTCGCTAAGTTGTGGGGTGGAGAGATGCTGGATGACCTGCCCGGCGCCAGCCCTTCTCTGCTGCAGGGCCCCACACAGCTCCCACTTTAGGGACGAGTGCTCTTACAGAGCAATAGGGTACAACTGGACTGCACAACCAAAAAGGATGTCGTGTCTGGGGAAGATCTGAGGCAGAGCTAAGGTTCATGACATAAATACATTCCAAGTGTATAAAAGAATAAAATGGAAAAAACACAGCTAACGATGCCATATCTGGCAGTGGTAGGATAGCAAGCTCCAGACCAAGCACACTGCTAAAAACAATTGCAAAATAAATTCTAGTCGGCCGTGGTGGTGTGTGCCTGTGACTACATCTGCTCTGGGGGCTGAGGTGGGAGGATCGCCAAACCCAGGAGTTCAAGACCAGCCTGGGCAACATAGCTAGACCTTGTCTCAAAAATATTAGTGAATGAATGAATGAATGTATACAGTAATAATGAATATATATATCGTAAATCCTCAGTTAACATCCTCAAGAGGTTCTTGAGGATGAAACTTTGACTTTAAGCAAACTAAATGTATGACTAAACCAATTTTACCATAGATTAAACAAGAGTTAATTTCTTATGGCATATATTTGGTCACAAAAACATCACCAAACTTCTACATAAAGAGCAAAACACTTCTAATATGAAACACTGAAATAAATGTGATCTCAGAATCCACTGCCTGATGCAGCCTCCTCCTCCACGACAAGCCCTGTTGGTCTACTATGAAAAGCATCCCCCAGGACTACAGCACACAGTGCAAGCACCAGTGTGAAAAGATGCTGTTATCTTAGGTCTTAGACCCCCGGCGGACACACAATGGTTTCGTTCCATCCAACCAGAATTGCCTTTGAAACTGAATCATGAACAAATAGGATTTTGATGAACAGGGTCCTAAGTTCAAATAATAGACTTTAATAGGAAGAAGTTGATACAACTCCTCATTCTGGAGTGTCAAAATTATCTGTGGCAAATCTGAGTAGAGTCTCTGAGGCGTGCAACAACCTGAAAGCCATAAAGAAGCGGTCGGGTTCTGCAGGATCCAGCCAGCCAGCAGGTGCTTACTAAGGCGGCCTCCTTCCCAGGCCCTGCGCTATGTACAGAGACACAGAATCAGTACCAGTTTGTGGCCAATGCCCTAATAACTACAATCACTGGAGTTAGAAGGTACCAAGGTGTAAGGGGTCCCTTAATCCAACCTCTAATTCAGCCAGTGCCGACACCCCCACCCTACCCTGAGCCATCCCGCGTGTAGTCTAAACCATTTGTGCCAGTTCTTCTTTCTGAGCAAAACTTGAGAAATCTAGTCCCTTATAGCAAACAGCATAAAACCACACTGCAGGTTAAGCTAAGTATCAATTCTGAATGTGAATTTTCTAATTGTTCTATGATGAAAAATAATATAATTTCTTAAATATCAAGAGTGAAGAACTTTAAAAAAACAGGTATTTATGTGAGGAAAAAGTCACCTAACAAGCATCTAACAGTTATGTTGTAACACCAAAGATGTTTTACAATGAAAGTTTAGAGATCATTTTTTCACATACTGAAAGTATTAATAACAAACTAAAAAAGAGTGGATTATGTGAGAAAAAAAAGACATCCTTTCTATCTTTTGAATTTTATACTTGGTGTTCATATCACACAAGATGTTTTGGGGGCAGCACTTTTAATTAAGCTGTAATTTTCTGATTTTTAATATCATCTCAGAGTTTCTCAGATTTCATCTCATGTAGAATAAAATTAATTCCAAAACATGAAAAACGTGTTGTAAAAACAAACATACCATCACAGATTTCTTCAATATTTAAATCTGAGGGGGCTAAATTTACTACTCTTCTAATCACAAATGTAAAATTGTTTCTTTATGAGGGCAGGCCAAAAAAAGTCTGCAGTGAATCACTAGCAGAAATCACTAGCAGTGAATCACTTAGCATTTATTCCCAGAACTCATCTCTTTAAAGACCAAGGGAAACTGCAGGTTATTGCTGTGCCAGGTTCATTTCTTCAGCCCTGAATTTCATCGTCTAGATATGTAAAATGATATTCGGTGCATATATTTTTAGATAAGCTCATTAGTCTCCTATTGATAATAAACTAGGCCTCATTACAGCTCACTCAAAAGCTCAGATGATGGGATGCACTTCTCTTTGGTCTCCAGCTCCCAATAATACAATTTATGAATTTTTCCATAAATTCACAGGACACAAAATGGCATCACAGAACAGCTTTCGAAACTAAGGGCCATGAACGCTGAGCAGTAACTTAACACGGCAGCGTTCTCTGCAGGCCTGGCCAAAGCACGTGTCCTGCACAGTCCAAGAGCACATTCGGATTCGCTGTGTCTGCCTCTGTACAAACAGCACACGGAGCTTGGATCAGTAGGGCAGGACCCCAGGAATAGCCCCCACAGTGGGCTATACCCCAGCATCTCTCGGCAAAAGCATCACTGTAACATTTTATGAATTAGCTATCTGGAGAGTTCTGGAGATGAAGAGTGTATCTTCCTTTCCACTTACAAACCTTTATGATATCAGACAAGTACAAGAACAGGATCTTGCAAAGGCAAAAGAGGGGAAAGACGCCGCCATGCTTGACCACACCAAGGGATCACTTCTTGCTGGACAGTGTGAAAACCCCGGGTGAGCTGGAGACACTGGTGCGGAGCCACACTCCCTCACCCCAGCCCCGTGAGCCCCAGCCCTGGAACTCCACCTGCTGCTGCAACAGTGACACCATGCCTGGAGACTTTCTCTACAGCAACTGTTGAAAAACATTTAAAGATGTGCATCTAAGGATGGTCCCTGAGCACCAGCCGTATCAGGAAGTTTAGGAGAGTCTATAAATAGTCATAGCTGGCCGGGTGCGGTGGCTCACGCGTGTAACCCGAGCACTCTGGGAGGCTGAGGCGGGTGGATCGCTCGAGGTCAGGAGTTCAAAACCAGCCTGAGCAAGAGCGAGACCCCATCTCTACTATAAATAGAAAGAAATGAATTGGCCAACTAATATCTATATAGAAAAAAATTAGCCGGACATGGTGGCACATGCCTGTAGTCCCAGCTACTCGGGAGGCTGAGGCAGGAGGATTGCTTGAGCCCAGGAGTTTGAGGTTGCTGTGAGCTAGGCTGATGCCACGGCACTCACTCTAGCCTGGGCAACACAGTGAGACTCTGTCTCAAAAAAAAAAAAAAAGAAAAGAAATAGTCATAGCCACACTGTTTGTGAACATGGGTAAAGGACGTCCTCCGTGGGCACGGATGGGAAGACCCTCTACAGAGTTTCAGTGACAGTTGGGGACTCCACCAGGCTGTGCGCACTCCCCACCCCAGCGAGTGTCTGCAAGTGTAAGGAGGAGGTGGCATCCAGGCTGCCACAGACTGGGGAAGGGGCGCCACTGTCATTGCATAAGGGTGGGCTGGGCATCAAGACAGGCAGTTCCCACAGAAAGGAAATTCTTGCCCCAAATGCCAAGAGCAGGGGATAATTGTCTTACCTTAATATCAAATTTCTGGAAGTAACCCCAAAACTGTTGCTCATAGTTGCAGTGGGGTGTGACCAGGCCTGGGACGTCTCTGTGCCTATGTGGCCTCTGGCCAGGGGACTCTTGCTCTCCCTTCCGTCCCCTCCACACAGTGCCTGAGTTGAAATATTCCACTTGAGTTTTTTACCTTGAGCATTTACCAATTTAATTGAAATAAACTTCTTCCAGTGCAAAATTCAGGATTCTTTCTTCTGCAGTTGCTGTTGGGGAGGATGTAGAGAAATTGGAACCCATGTGCATGTCTGGTGGGAATGTAAAATGGTGCAGCTGCTATGGAAAACGGTTTGGCACTTCCCTAGGAAGCTAAACATAGAATTACCATATGATTCAACAATTCCACTCCAGACATATATCCAAAGGAATCAAAGGCAGGCACTTGAAGACACTTGTAAGCAATGTTCCCAATTGCAGCGTTATTCACAATAGCCAAGAGGTAGAAACGACCCAGTGTCCATCAGCAGATGAATGGATAAACAAAAGGTGATATAAGCACACAATGCAATATTATTTAACCTTAAAAAAGAATGAAATTCGGACACATACTGCAACATAGATGAACATTAAAAATGTCATGCTAAGTGAAATAAGCCATATGCAAAAGGATAAATATGGTGTGGTTCCACTTACATAAATTACCTAGGATAGGCAGATTCATAGAAACAGAAAGTAGAATAGACATTACCGGGGTTTGGAGGAAGGGGTGAGTCATTGCTTAATGGATACAGAGTTTCAGTTTGGGATGTTGAAAAAGTTCTGAAGATGGATAGTGGTAATGGTTGCACAACTTTGTGAATGTATGTAATGCCACTGAGCTACACGCTTACAAATGGTTAAAATGGGCTGGGTGCAGTGGCTCATGCCTGTAATCCTAGCGCTTTGGGAGGCTGAGGCAGGAGGATCACTTGAGGCCAGGGGTTAGAGATCAACCTGGGCAACAGAGGCAGACCCTGTCTCAAAAAAAAAAAAAAAGAGAGAGAGAGAGAATAGTTAAAATGGTAAATTGTATGTTATATATATTTTACATAATAAAAGTTTTCTCTCTGTTTAATTACACACTGCTCCTTATTTTTGAAAAGGGTTTTTGGGTGAGAATTGGGTCAAAAAGGGGCACTAATTTCCAGAAGAAACTAATTCTTCTTAGAGGAGTTTGATCATTTCTTTCCAAATGTCATTAAGGGAGTCTAGCTTCCTCCTCCAACCCCAACACATTCTCCCTCAGGAAGTCAGCTTGGAAGGGTAGAACAGGGGAATTGTTCTGCTTCAAATTCAAACCCACTTTTAGGCAGGTGACCCACCCACCACCCAGGGAGCCCACAACGAGTGGAGAGCAGGAGGCAGAGTGAGGGAGCCTCCCCATTTCTTCCCTAAACCTTTCTTCCCCTTCTATCAGCCAGTGAAGGTTCTGCTAAGTGAGTCTAAAGTACTTTGTGAGGGTATTTTTTTTAGCCAGAAAAATAAACCTCTTGAATAATCTATTTTTTTTGAACATCAATCCAACATAGTGTTTTTAAACCTGTGATTCAATTCTCCTTTCCATAGCCCTTTGCTGTATATACCATTTATCCCTTTATGGTATTTTCTTGTGTATCTCATGTCAGCTCCTACCTTGGAATCCTAGCTTGGAATCTTCCTGAAAGACAAAAATGCATTTTATTTATATTTATAATCTCAGGTATTAGTCAGATAGGTGCTAAAAAATATTATTGAATAAATGAAGAGATAAGTGAATGGATGATGAAGCAACCTAAATTGTTTTTAGATTGCTCTCATTCTCTCGTTAGCAGCCTACTTTGATATAATTGTCAAAACAAATGCCTATGGCTTCAGCTGCGTTCATATGAATTTCTGATATGAATATGACATTCATATACATCCATGTGTGTTAATATGATCAGCGTGAGGGTTTTCAACCTGAGAATAATCACCACTTTAGGAAAAGCAGTTATATGAGCACTTCTTACCTCTAAAGATGTCCACTCCCACTGCAGCTAACCTGCAGAGCTAAAACCATCCCCACCTGCAAGGCCACTCCCAAAGGCCTTGGCCTCCAGAAAACCCTCCCCTGCCACCAGCTGCTGGTAGCCTGCTCTCTTTCTGATCACCCTTACCAAATATACTGACCTAAGGGTCTCCTCGGGGGCCTACTTCACAAATTACTTTATGGATGTAAATCCTCTGTCCCCAGCAAGACTGTCCCTACATGAAAAGGTAGTTTGGTAGAACTAGCCAACTGGTTCCTGCTACCCACACTTCCTGTGGGACCTCGGGCAAGTTATATAATGCTTCTGAGTCTCGGAGTCAAAAACGTGGATGCAACGTCTTCCCCAGTGAGCTGAAAAATATGACTGACACTCTCCCGTGCAGATGCTCCTTAACTAATACCCTCAGGGCAAGTATTATATCCTAAACTTCTTTTATTTTTATTTATTTATTTATTTATTTTTGAGACAGAGTCTCACTCTGTTGCCCAGGCTAGAGTGAGTGCCATGGCGTCAGCCTAGCTCACAGCAACCTCAAACTCCTGGGCTCAAGCGATCCTCCTGCCTCAGCCTCCTGAGTAGCTGGGACTACAGGCATGCGCCACCATGCCCAGCTAATTTTTTTCTATATATATTAGTTGGCCAATTAATTTCTTTCTATTTATAGTAGAGACGGGGTCTTGCTCTTGCTCAGGCTGGTTTCGAACTCCTGACCTCAAGCAATCCACCAGCCTCGGCCTACCAGAGTGCTAGGATTACAGGCATGAGCCACCACGCCCGGCCTAAACTTCTTTTATATCCTGCACTGAACCCAGGAGAGGATTGAGTACCTATTATGTGTCCACAATTATCTGTTGAATTGAATTTTTCTCCATTACATTTGTTATTGCAATATAATTCATATGCCATAAAATCTGCCATTTAAAAATGTACAATTCAGTGGTTTTTAGTATTAATATATTCATAAGGCTGTGCAACCATCACCACTATATGATTCTAGAACATTTCCATCATCCCATCTCCACTGCATTTTTTAAAGCTTTGTTTGGCTTTTAATGAATTAAAGTACACTTTGACTACATCTTACTAAGTATAATTATTTTATTTTATAAACACTAATAGTATTTACTTTGTGTCAGGCACTGTTCTGAGTACTTTATAAATTACAAACCCTACCCGGTAAGTCATATCATCATTGTCATCATCCTCATGTTACTGATGAAGAAACTGAGACATCGAAAAGATAAGAATCTTACCCAAGACCACACAGCTAGAAGGGGCAGAGCTGAGATTTGAACCCAAGATGTCCGAGTCCATGCACTTCACCACCACTCTCTGCTACCTCTTGACCAGTGCATTAAGATTTAACAACCAACTGACAGAAACAAACAAAAACACAGCAATCTGTAAGTATGAAAAGTCTCGTTTTCTTTCCCCTTTATTTTTCAGTCACCTTTGGCTGTGATTTTTTTCTAAACACAAAAGAAGAGCCCACTTCTGGCCCTGGGCTAGGCTCAATTTCAACTGGTGACACAGCAGTCAAGCAGGCGTAGTTTTCACCCTCAGGAAGGGAATAGTATGAGACAACAGTACAAGGGAGGTGACACCCAACCATGGACATTCAGACATGAAAGTGTCTGTGTGGCCATTGGGCACACCAGACAGCTGTGGCTTGTTCCAAAGAGAATTGTTAATAATGAAGTAGTTCTAGGAGGAACAAAGGGATTGTCTTATTTTTTTTTTCTTTCTTTCTTTCTTTTTTTTTTTGCGACAGAATCTTGCTCTGTCACCCTGGGTAGAGTGTAGTGGTGTCGTCGAAGCTCACTATAACCTCAAACTCCTGAGCTCAGGAGATCCTCCCGCCTCAGTCTCCCAAGTAGCTTGTACTGCAGGCCTGTGGCATCATGTCTGGCTAACTTTTTCAATTTTTGGTAGAGATGGGGTCTCGCTCTTGCTCAGGCTGGTCTCGAACTCCTGATTTCAAGTGATCCTTCTGCCTCAGCTTCCCAGAGTGCTAGGATTACAGGCTTGAGCCACATAAAAGATGGAATTTGGTTGTGAATTGGGAAAACGTTCTTTCACTGTTGGCTCTTTCTTTTCTGTGTTTCATTCTCATATGGCTAAAATCACATTGATCTCTGTTTACCTTAGTAACACTGACCCACATTTAAAGAAACTAGACATAGTCATTTATAGGGAGCTGGTTTTAGATAATAACAGCACACTCTTTATTCGCTAGAAATGGTGTTTCTGAAAAATAGTGTGCAGATTTGATTTTGGCGATTCAAGTTTGTTTTTTTCTAAATATATAATACTAGGGAACTTGCTGTGGAAAAAGTTCTGAAGAGAATCCTTTAGTAAAGCAAAAAATCCTTTCAAATCATAGAATTCCTTACTATTTTCCCCCTAAGTTCTGATTAATGTATGCATCAAATGTTCTTGATTAAAGGCATGCCTGAATTTTGTCCACTTCATAGTCTATTTTTTGTAGCTCTTTGCAAACAAAATTGCAAGTCCTAAGGTTTGAAAGCTGTCCTCAGCCAACATCTCACAGAGACTTTGACCCTCATGAAACCTCGAGCACTTAGAAATGGCTCTTATCTCAACCCTGTCGCCCCCATATGAGGCCCTAAGGCTTTTTTTAAAGCACAGTTTCTATTTACTAAGAAACCCAGGGTTTATATAGGCCTTTGAAGAACCCTTCAGCCTGGCCTAGGGTCTCTGTTTATGAAACATTTGAAATGATATCTTTTTTTCTTACTAATCATATAATTTAGGAGAAATTCACTAGAAAATAATGCACCACTGGTAATACTTGTATTGAATTGTGAAAGCATATATTTAGTATGTGGGCTAATTTTTGGGAGGGTGGTTGAATGGTACAATGTACTATACTACCGTAGTTTGAGAAGAAGTAGGGCAAACCTGAAGAAAGTCTATTTTAGTTAAATAAACTAGGCGGCAGCTCCCTCTTGTGCTGAAAAATAAGTACTACAATCACTGAACTAAAATAAGGGAATCATCCTTACTACATGCCCAGAAAACCTGTATAGATGAGAGCTTTTCCTGAATAGCTTTAAGTCCAAAAAAAGCATAGTGCTAGTAACTCTTTGTTTTAATTAGCACATCCACTATGATTAACCTTGATTTAACTAATTCTTCCAAGATGGATTAGCACTTACTGGCTGCCAGGAACAAGGAATACTAGAGTGATTACACAGTTGCAGCCCTCAAATTACTCGCGTGCCTGGTCCATCTAATAGCACCTTCTCTCATAATTCTGGTCCCTGCCAATGGTGACCTGTGCCTCCTCCAAACTGTCCCCTTTCCTCTTCCTACCCCCACCTCACACTGAGACTGAGTCCACCTCGTGCTTTCCCTGAGCACAGCCAGTTGCTTTCTGGTCTTGTCGTCCTCCTGGATTCTGATCCCTTTGAAGGCAGCAGCCATGTCTCATCCACTCCCCCCAGCCTCTACACACACAGCCCCTCATTTGGCATTAGCCCAGTTCGTAGTCAAATGCATATTTCAGGCTGAGGTGGTAGGATGGCTTGAGGCCAGGAGTTCTAGACCAGCCTGGGCAAATAGCGAAACTCTGTTTCTACAAAAAAAATTTAAAATTAGCTGGGCATGGTGGCACATGCCCATAGTCCCAGCTACTCAGGAGGCTGAGGTGGGAGGATCACTTAAGCCCAGGAGCTGGAGGCTGCAGTGAGCTATGATCAAGTCACTGCACTCCAGCCTGGGCAACAAAGTGAAATTGCCTCTTAAAAAAGCAAAAACAAACAAATGCATATTTTCTCAGTTTAATTTAACCCAAACAAATGAAAAGCAACAGAGCTCCATAGTTAATTAAAAATGCGTTCTGGCCGGGCGCGGTGGCTCACGCCTGTAATCCTAGTTCTCTGGGAGGCCGAGACAGGCGGATTGCTCAAGGTCAGGAGTTCGAAACCAGCCTGAGCAAGAGTGAGACCCCCGTCTCTACTATAAATAGAAGGAAATTAATTGGCCAACTAATATATATAGGAAAAATTAGCCGGGCATGGTGGCGCATGCCTGTAGTCCCAGCTACTCGGGAGGCTGAGGCAGGAGGATCGCTTGAGCCCAGGAGTTTGAGGTTGCTGTGAGCTAGGCTGACCCCACGGCACTCACTCTAGCCTGGGCAACAAGTGAGACTCTGTCTCAAAAAAAATAAATAAATAATGTGTTCTAATGGAGAACTTTATTTCAGCTGCTTGTACACATAAGTGTCAAAAATGGAGCATGTAGCTATTGCTTTGTTGCTGCCAAAATGCATGTTGAATTTTTCTCATAAATTTTAGTAGTATAATAAAGATGTCAATGGAAGATAAGATTTATTTTATCTTAGAATCCATGGTATCAGAGAAACCCTGCCTGTCATGAAAGGAAGCTATATTCCAAGGTGGGAGTCATTCCCTGTGGGCACCGTGTCAGGCATCTAAATGTGTTGGCTCTGGCTGGGCAACCTGTCCCGCCCATTCCACACCTGGGGTGGCCAAGGTTCTAATCAGTCATTCCCAGACTTTGGGATTTTATGTAAAATACTTAATTTTTTTTCAGGGATTGACATCAGGTTGTCAATATCCTATTTTGCTAAGTATAAATAGTTTTTTAAACCATCATTCATTGTAACCATTGTTTGATTTAAAAAATGAAATATTAACACCAAAAAGTAGGAAGATCATAATCTCATATAAAGAATAGTTCTTTCAATTGAATACATTTGACTAGTTCTAGCCCCCAACTACCAGTGATCCACTGGCTGGTCTGGATCACTTACGGAATCTCAGAGACTTTTCCAATACAAGTCCTTGATTTTACAGAAGAGAGATGGGGCTGAAACACGTGAACCAGGGCAAGTTACGTATCTCTGCAGGTAGGTGGCCGGTCCTGAATCACTGTAACTGGGGCAGAGCCAGCCAATCACCCATGGCCCAAGCAACTGCACCTCTTCCTGCCTGCACTGCTGGTCCTCAGCCCCACGCAGGGTGTCCTTCTAGGACCTGGCCATGGCAATGCTCCTCCTCCCCTTGGGCGGAGTAAAGGGTGCTGGCTTTACTTGCCTCTCTGAGGGCAGCCCTTACTGTTACAGGAGAATTCCCCGTAGGTCCTGGCCCAGCAAAGCTGACAGATATTCAAAGTGCTCCCTAGTTAAGGGAATGAGCAAAATACTGGGAAATAAAGATTAACTGGAAGATCTTGGAGCCATCATTAAACTCCTGACTGCCCTGCAAGCAACCCCTAGACCAAAGGTCCTCAGCTGGGAGTGATTTGGTTGTCACACCTGGTGGGGGCTGGGGGTGCTACTGACATCTAGTGAGCAGAGGCCAGGGATGCTGCTAAACATCCTACAATGCACAGGACAGCTCCACAACAGAGAGTTGTCCTGTCCAAAATAATAAAAGTGCCCTAGAACACGTAATCTCTTTGTTGCCTTGTGGTATGTAAGGATGATTAAGAAATCAGATCCCTGGGGACAGGGGCCAGAGTAAAAACCAGCTGATGCCCAAACCAGAGGGAGGGGAGTATGGAGTGAAAAGAAAGTCTTACCTCCAGTAACAGGAAAAGGTGGGCAGAAGACAAGTGTCAGGTGTGTGCCCTCTCTCTCTCTCGCCAATTTCTGCATCTAGCCATGGTTCTGCTGGTTGGGCAGTGGGGAGCTTTTTGGCACTGGCCTTGTATGTGCTGGAGGAAAGAAGGGGAAAGAGGGACCAAGGGAAGTGACCCTCCTTTCCGGGAGCCACATCTCTCTTCTTGCCCGCCTGTGGTCGGGCAGCACAGAACAAGAGCTGGCCAGAGCTTGCAGCTGCCTCTCACTTTTCACAGGGATTTACAATCACCTATTCCACTTGATCGTCTCCACACAACCCAGCAATCTGATTTCAGGAAGGGGCTGAGGCTGGAATTCTCTCTCTCCCTCTCCAGGACTCAAATTAGAAAGGATGCCTTCAGGTGTGTGTGTGTGTGTGTGTGTGTGTGTGTGTGTGCGTGTGCGTGTGTGTGTGTGTGTGTGTGTGTGTGTGTGTGTGTGTGTTTATAGAAGCTTAACTTAAAGAGACCTATCCAGACAGCCAAAGGACCTTAAAACACTTGCATCCCTTACTTCACTCCTTAACCTGCCTTAAATACACCATCCATCCCCTCCCCAGGGGAGGGAGCCCGTCTGTGAGGGACTGATGGCGCCACTGAGGCCCTGCCTGACAGGCTGGTCCTCCTGGACGTTCTCCTTAGACAGTGACTGCCCCGGTGCTCACATTAGTCCTGGCTCTGCAGAGTCCCAGGGGAGTCCCAGCACTAACGGGAAGGTGTCCCTCTGACTCAGAAAGAAGGAGACACCCCCGACCCTGGCTTGGGGCCGCTGCCCCTCCTTCCCGCAGAGGTTCTAGGACTTTCTCCGTGTGCAGGGCTGAGAGTGCAGAGTTCATCTTTCTCCTTTTCTTGCTATATTTTCTTACACCAACAGGAGAGAGACAGTTCTTAATTACTCTTGAGCTGAAAAACAATAGATAAAGAAAAAGTCCTTCTAGCTCTTCTCCTCTGCTAAAACATCTGCCCAGCAGACCTCTAGAACATTCTGGGTGGATAACTTACGCTGTGAATGTCAGGGTTGAGATAGACAGGGCCCAAGCCTTTATGTCAGTTACCAATAAATATCCTCCTACCTTTGGGGCATTGAAAATGTAACTCATCACCTTGTCCCTGAGCTGTCCAATCTCTACTTGTCCTTCCCCCTAAAGGGATCGTTCTGTCCTTAATCTCTTACGAAAAAGTCCAGGCCCTGAAGGGTCTAAGGGTATCCTCACTTGTTCTTCGCAGGACTCTCGGTCACTCAGTCCCCTTCCCCTCCAATTTCCCCACCCCCCTCACTCCGATCTGCTCCCTCATCCCCTTCCTCTCCTAAGGCCAGCTTTATTACTCCAGTGACTCTTGGGGAGAAAAAGCCCCAAAGCAATAGCTTGTTTCTAGAAGGCAATCCCTTTTGTGGCATTAGTTTTAACAAAATTTTATCTTTTTAGCTTAACTTCTTGTGACCCAGTGCTTTTATATGGAGTTGCTGGCTGAAGTACAGTTTGTCCAGTTAAATTTGAATTTCAGATAAACAATGAATAATTTCTTAGTATGTTTCATGCAATCTTTTGGACAACCTGTATTTGCTAAATATGGCTATCTCAAGCAGATAAAATGATAAAAATGACACTACCACTCATAGAGCACCTAGCAGCTGCTCTTTAATTAGGGATTAGGTAGACCTGTGGACCAGTCTGTCAGGGCCAGTTGTGGTCATACTTGCAGTCTGGTGTAATTACTAATAGTGACCTGTTCACTCTCCCAGGTGCCCCACTTTGGATACTTCCAAAGCATGTTCCATTTTAATTCCCATGACAATCTATGCAAGGCAGTTTCTATTATCATCGTTTTGTGGACAAGAAAATTAACTTTTGGGAGAAATAAGTTCTTAGCCTAACATCATTACAGAAAGCAAGAAAGTAGCAGCGCCAGTTCAGGCACAGGTCTGCCCAACTCCAAAGCCCTTCTTGTTGCAGATGCTGCTCCTTGAAAAAGGGAGGTGGTGGCGCTGGTACAGAGGTTCCTAACTCCTACAGTGGCTCATCCTCCTTGACTAGCTATGGCCCCTTCTGGGTCTGGAATCAAAACTGTGCCTGCTTTCAGTGCACAAGATTCTTCTCCAAGCAATGGAATTTTTCTCCCTTAAATGTAGCTGGAATAGATGAGAGTTCTTCACTACCCTCACAGAGGGAACCCAACTGGAGTTTGGGAAGACTGTTCATGCCTTAAAAGGGCATGATTCTTGTGGTGACACTAGGTTCACTAGGAAGGACCATGAGAATAGGGTGTTAGTGACATAGGGTGTTAGTGACAACAATAACACAAGGATAGCATTGCTGTTTTTGCTTCAACTCCAACAGCACAGCTTAATAGCTATAAAGTCCAGGAAACACAGGGGTTGGGGAAGGGTTTTCCCTTTGGTAATCATGTTTATAACCACGGTATTTCTCTATTCTATATTTATTTATTTTTAATTTCTTTTCTTGAGACAGAGTCTCCCTCTGTTACCCAGGCTGGAGTGCAGTGGCATATCATAGCTCACTGCAACCTCAAATTCCTGGACACAAGTGATCCTCCTGCCTCAGCCTCCTGTGTAGCTGGGGCTACAGGTGCACACCACCATAATGGCTAATTTTTAAAAAATTTTTTGTAGATACGGGGTCTCACTGTGTTGCCCAGGCTGATCTCAAACTCCTGGCCTCAAGCAATCTTCCCACCTCAGCCTCCCAAAGTGCTAGGATTACAGATGTAAACCACCACGCCCAGCCTCTTCTAGCCTTTATTTATTCACACGGTACATAGGAATATTCCTACATTATGTGCCAGGCAAATGCTAGACACTACACAAACTAGATGGTGAGTTATGGAGATAAGGCCGCCCTCTCGTGGGGCTTCAGGGACCAGGTGAGTAAGCTGGGAGAGGTCAGGCTGGCCAGCCTCCCAAGCCCATCTTGCTTCTTCCTCCTTGGCCTATGAGGGTTTGGGCCCTGCCCACCCTACCCTGGTACCCAATTTCTAGGCCCAGGGAGCTCCTGCAGCTGTTGGTCAGGCAGCAGGAAGCATCAGGTCCCTGTGAAACAAGGACACACTTGGCTTACAATGTGGACTCTGACAACACAAACCACTGATGAAGCTAAAATGTGCTTTGAGCAGTAGCCTGGCCTAGCCCTTTGCTGCACATTTCACTCAGTGCTTCAGCTAGGCAAACCATGGTTGCAATTTTAACAGACAGGAAACTAAGGCTTGGAACAGTTAGGTGACTGCCCAGGTGGCACAGCCATACCTTGCTCCAGGTAAGGGAGCCAGGATGTGAACCTGGCAGCAAGGCTGGGGCTGGAGAGCGCAGACAGCAAGCACTGAATAGCACTTACTGTCCAAGGCCACCACCACGAACACATGAAGTAAGGTTTTATAGATGACAAAGTAAGCATGGGGAGGTTACATAACTTGGCCAAAGTGGCACAACTAGGAAGTGGCAGATATGTCATCAGTGCTTCTTGGCCAGAGATTCTTGAGCTTTAATGTGCATGTGATCACCCAGGGATCTTGCTAAGTTGCAAGTTCAGAGTCAGTCTGGAACATGGCCCAAGACTCTGCATTTCTAACAAGCTCCCACTGAAGCTGCTGCTCCATGGCTACCTGTCAATCGAGTGGCAGGGCTTCAGGCTGTCTTGCCTCTGGCTAGCTCAGCTGCCTTTTATTCTCAACTAAGCCTTCCCAAATGGCTCAGTGTGTTAGCAGTAATAATTTTAGCTAATATTTATTGAGTGCTTTCTCTCTATATATGTGTGTTTATATATGTATACACACACACATACACACACACATATATCAGGCCCTGTATTAAGAGCTTTGCATGGGTTGTCTCAGGATCAAAGGAAGCAGGACACAATTATTGTCCCCATTTTGCACATGAGGAAGTTGAGGCTCAGAGAGTTTGAAGAACTAGCTCCAGGTCACAAAGCCAGCAAGTGGCAGAGCTGGTCCCATCTGTTCTTGCCACATGCCTGTGAAGCAGGGAAGTGGGGACATTGCCGGCTCATTTTACATGTGGGGAATAGCAAGGTGGAGAGATCATCCAGTGTTTTAAAGCAAGGCCTGGAATGCATCTGGTTCTCATAACACAAAACCTTTGCCATCTCCCCCTCCCTAGCCATGAGCAAACGATTCCAGTACAAGATTTCTTCCCACGCTGGTTGTCTCAGACAGACCTGCTGGAGTCCTTAACCAATCCATCATTATCCCCAGGGACTTGAACTAACTTTCGTAGTGCAGCTGTCTCCCTTTTCAAAGTCCATTATGCTGGTTAGGATCCCCGGAGGCCTGTGCGTCTCAGGGATGTAATCAGAGCCCGCACTGTTCCTGGAAGGGGCCTCGAGTGCACACCAAGCGCATCTCCCTGGGGCCACTTATTACTAATTCAATCAGGGCCAGTGGTGCCAGGTACGTCACATTGGAGACCTGATCTGAACTATCAGTCATTCTAGGCAAAAATCCCTGAGGCGTGGTTGTTTCCCATCCCCAGGCCCTCGGGTCTCAGCTCCTCCCTTCCCCCAACTCCTCCCAGGCACTGTGCCACTCCTTACTGTGCGCTGCTCTCTTCACTTCTCAAACTTGCTCTGCAGAAAGCATCCCTTGTATACTAAACCCACCGCTGATAGTGCTTAAACAGTAGCATCAGTTAAGCCAGGAATTGTGATTGGGAATGGATGACTCAGATTTAAAAATTCCTGCCCCTGGGGAGTTTATAGTTTAGTGGGGGGTGACAGATATGGAAAGAATTCCAGTAGAGAGAGGTCACTTCTCAGAGATAGGCACATCCAGGGCAGTATGAGAGCCTAGAGGGCTTAGCTGAGGAGTTGATGTCACAGGTGAATTCTGAAGACGGGTCAGAGGCAGCTGGTGGGAAAGGCATTCAAGCAGGAGGAACAGGACAAGCAAAAGCACAGAGGCATGAGACAGCTTCGAATATGGGGACGCAGTTCTATATTAGGGGATGGTGTAAGATGTAAAGCAAAGGATGGCCAAGGGCAAAGGGAGAAGAAAATGGGGTGATTCAAGGAATGCCCAAAAGCCCATCGAGGGGCTTGGACTTGCCTCTCCAGGTTGTGGTTCTCAACTCATGCCTCGGGGTCCACTTTGAATGTTCGGGTGTTTGAGCTCCCACCCTCCAGCCCTCTCTTTCCTTCCGAGGGCAGCTCTGCGTTCACCTGCTGTCCGTACTGCTGCTCTGCATAGCAGCGTGAAGAAAGGGCTCTGTGCTGCCAAAGGACATGTGGAACCGTGCTGTACCTGACGGGACACCCTCTCAAAGGAACTCAGGGTTCAGGAGTCAGGGAGAGAGAGGCTGCCGTTGGGGTTTCTCCATGATGGTGGGTGTCCTGGGGAGCACTTTCTCTCCACGGGTCAGGAAGCGGCCGCTTGGTTTCTCAGTTCTATCTGTGACGCTGAGGAGGCGGGAACTGCTTCCTTCCTCCCAGGCCACTGGCCCTGCTGGACACGGCCACCCGCAGTCCATTCTTTCCAGTCTAGCCCTCGGGGCCGCACCACTCCCGTGATCCTTAATGAGAAACTGGGGTTGCGGGTATTGACAGCCCCACCCTGCTGCTGGAACTGACCTTGCTGCTGAAAGCTTTCCATTCCCAAGCTTTGCTGGGCCTCCCTGTCTACTGGGCCCTCCAGTCCTTACCTGATTTACTAATTGCCCATTTAAGCCAGTCTGTTCTTCCCCTGCTGGGACAGGACCTGGCTGTGCTTGCCTCCCTGGCCTGTCACGTGATCAGGTCATGAAAGGTCCTGTTCTTGTACTCCCTCCACAGAAACCAAGTCCCTCAGTGCCCCGCACCCCTCCGCCACAACCGCTGCTCCCCAGGGAGGCAGCCTCAGTGGCAGCCCCAGCTCCACCAGCGCCGGGGATCACTGAGCCACAGGAGGTCCACTGTCCCCACAGGACAAGGTTAGTCCAGACAGCACCGCACATTTGCAATGTGCACAGCATCAATAAAAATGTTTGAGGCTGCACCTCTAATAGATCGATGCTGACTTCCTTATAAGTTATAATCATGTATTACTATAATAATCCATTGTGTACATTATTAAACATGCATGAAAATACAAATTAAAGCCAATGGATTAAAGATAAACAATATTTTTTACATGTTTTATTTATTAATGGTACAAAAATGTTTGCGCTCACTTAAAAACTGCAATGAAAATGTTCTAAGCAGACTGTAATTGAATATGCTTCATTTAAAAAAAAATTAATAGATTTTATTTTGGGAAGTAGAAATTGAACAGAAAGTACAAAGAGTTTCCAAATACCCCTTTATCACTTCTCCTCCCCCAATTTCCCCTAGTAATAACATCTCCTATTATTGTGGTACATTTGTTACAATTGATGAGCCAATATCAATACATTATTATTAACTAACGTTCATAATTTACATTAGGATTCAGTCTTGGTGCTGAGGATTCCAAGAGTTTTGACAAAGCTAGAATGACATACATTTACCATTATAGAATAAAACAATTATTTCCACTGTCCTAAGAATCCCTGTGCTCCAACTATTCAGCCCTCTTCCCTCCCCACAACCCCGGGCAGCCACTGCTTTATTATTTTTCAATACCTTGTTTTAACCCTTTGTTGTAAAGGGATTTGAATGTCTCATTTGAACTTGCTTTTGAGCCATGTGGCTGACATAGAGGAAGAAGACACCTCACAAAAGTTGGTAGCTCCAAGGAGAAAGGCGGCACTTAAGAAGTCACAATTTTTTTTTTATCTCATCCACCACTTAACTAACGGTCTTTAGTAAAATTCAGCTGGTAAATTTTTCTCTTTCCTGAAGTCAATCATTTGTTCCTGCAAGCTTATTAGAAACTGATGCATTTTATATTTTTAACTAAGGCCTCAGACACCAACCCCCTTCTAAAATACTTTGGAAGATTTTTAAACAGATCCAAAATTCTTCTTTAAGTTTTTTAAGTATGCAGATATATTAAAGAGATTTTATGAATTTGTTTTTGCTTTTTTTTTTTTTTAAAGAAAACCACAGGACAATGGAAACTTTTCTAAACACCTGCTTTCAAAAATACTCTCTTGTAGCACAAATTTCTTTTCAAAAGCCATTTCTCTCTCATTGTTAAAACATCACTGTACTTTAAAGAGACAGATGAAGAAAACTTATCCTTGACTAGGTGGCACACTACTGACAGTAATTTATCATCCAGAAAAAAACAGCAAATTTAGAACACTTGCCTTTTTGAAAAATAAGAGTGTATATGTTTTTAAGTTTACAGAATTTTTAGGGTCAGTAGTATTTGTAAGTACTTTTAACAAAGATAATAAACAAGTCTTTGCAAATTACAGAAGATTTTCATAGTCGTTCCCATCTCATAGATTCTACTATTTGTTTTTATTACATATATTTTGGTATTTTTAATATTTTAATATATATTTAACTTTTATAATTTTTCAAACCTTATTGCAGGTTGAATTTATCACTCTCCTGGGTCATTGTGGTTCACTGCAAGCACCTTTCTCCTATAATTGTACATAGTCAGCACGTATGGGTTGAGTTTTATCCCTCTTCCAACATAGATAACCCTTCTAGTGGTTTAATGTACCTCTTTTTGTTTGTATGCGTTCTTTAAAAATGGTTTTATAATTTGTATGTATTTTTACTTTGTGTAAATGCTATTGGATCACCCATTGCGTTTAATTTCTTTTCTTTTCTTTCTTTCTTTTTTTTTTTTTTTAAGACAGAGTCTCACTCTGTTGCCCAGTCTACAGTGCCGTGGCATCAGCCTAGCTCACAGCAACCTCACACTCCTAGGCTCAAGAGATCCTCCTGCCTCAGCCTCCCGAGTAGCTGGGACTACAGGCATGTACCACCATGCCCGGCTAATATTTTTTTTCTGTTTTTAGTCATTTGGCTAATTTTTTTCTATTTATAGTAGAGACAGGGTCTTGCTCTTGCTCAGGCTGGTCTCGAACTCCTGAGCTCAAGCGATCCTCCCACCTCGGCCTCCCAGAATGCTAGGATTATAGGCGTGAGCCACCATGCCTGGACGTCATTTAATTTCTTACTCCTCCCACCAGTCCCTATGTTCGAAGGTCCAACCGAGTTACTCTATGGGTGTCTAACCCGTTGCTTCTAACTACCAGGCCACACTGTGTGCACCTGCCACCCGTTGCCTCTCCGCTGTCCAGGGATGGGAGCTGCCACAGGTAATGCTGCCACGAACATCTTGATACGGGTCCCTTTATGGTTTAAAGATACTTTTAAAAAACAACCACCCTGAAGACAGCCTGTGAAGATCACATGCACAGCCATGGCAGAGAGTGCAGAGAAAGAACAAAGGAACGTGGGTACCAAATTTGCCCCTCCATATCGTGTCTCTCCTTCCTCTTCCAGGACACTTCTTGTACCACAGGTGACCTGACTTGGACAGACCAAGGACTGAGGGAGAACACTTGGGTGAATCTCTTAAATATTAGTAAAACTCTCATAGGTTTTAGATTTTAAAAATAACTATACATAGAAATGATAATATTTTCTTCCTTTGCCCCAAAGCATTGTTTTGGGCATTCCTGGGGAGCAAGCATCTTACTTTGGACACGACGGCTGCATTAGTGTTCCCTGCCTGTGTGACTTCCAGGTAAATGTAGTGTCGCTGCTTTGCATCAGCTCTGCCAAGCTGTAGAGGAGGACGTCTGTGTGAGGGGACCACGAGAACGGGAGGAACCCAGTTCTGTCACTGGCTTGCTGTGGGGCAGTGCACATCCACCTGTGAGCCGGCAAAACATGTCCCTTTCTTGTGAAAACAGCATCTCCAACTTCCTCGGGAACTCCTCCCACCTCCACGTCTGTTCCCATGTTCTGAGCGGGGCAGAGTCCCCCTCCTCAGCTCCAGTGGGCACAGGACCGGGCCTGGCCTGTCAGCATATTCCATTCCTCCAGGCTTGGGATGGGTTCCGGAATGGACGCATGGCCCAGTGTGACTCAGTCCAGGCCTGGGGCCAGGAAAGAGAAGCTCTCTCCACTGAGATTTCTTTCTCTATTCTTTTTTTTTTTGTTTTTTGAGACAGAGTCTTGCTTTGTCGTCTGGGCTAGAGTTCCATGGCATCATCATAGCTCACTGCAACTTCAAACTCCTGGGCTCAAGTGATCCTCCTGCCCCAGCCTCTCGGGTAGGTAGGACTACATGCGCACACAACCATGTCCAGGTAATTTTTTTAATTTTTGGTAGAGATGGGGTCTCATTCTGGCTCAGGCTTGTCTTGAACTTCTGACCTCAAGTGATCATCCTGCCTTGGCCTCCCACAGTGCTAGGATTACAGGTGTGAGCCACTGTGCCTGGCCTCTGCTGAGATTTCTAATGAGATGATGTCAGCCTGAGTTGCTGGGCCACCACAAGGAGAGGACTGCCTGACAGTGGGGCCCATTCAGAGACAGGCAGAATGGAGATCCAGGACCAGTGAGTCGGGGTGATGGAATTCTGATGATGTCATGAAAGCCCTGAATCCAGCTCCATTTGACCTTTGCCCAGGCGTCCTCAAAGTACAGCCTGTGGGCCACATGCGGGTGTTTTTGCCTATTTGTTTTTTTACTTCAAAATAAGATATGTGCTGTGTGCATAGGAATTTGTTCATAGTTTTTTTAAAAACTATAGTCCAGCCCTCCCGAGGGACAGTGAACTGTCCCCCTTTTTAAAAAGTTTGAGGACCCCTGCCTTTGCCTCTGGACTCTCCATTTACATGAGCCAATAAATTCCACCTTTGACTTACTCCAGTTTGAAATGGGCAGTCCACTCCCTGTGGGCTTCAGTTTCTTCACCTGGAGAGTGAGAGGACTGAAGCAAAAGCCCTCAGGAGTTTTTTCTAGCCCCTTGATTTTGATTCTAAAAAGATTGTTTGAGGCCCAAGGGCATGCTTTTTTCCTTCTTAGTTGCTCTCTGAGCACAATCTTCTGTCCATTCTTTTTTCCGTCTCTGCATTGTTTTTATTTTTAATTTTCTGTACATTGTGATGTTTGGCCCTCTTAAAAACCTTTCTGGCTGGGGAGAGACTGCCCCTCCTGGAGCTAGCCAATTCTTAGAGACAGCCAAGTGGCTCAGCCAGGAATGAGCCTTTGATATGCAAACCAACCAGTCCAGAGCCACATTCCTCCATCTGGCCATATTCCTCGGCCTCAGTCATCCCAGGGCCAGGGACCAGGCAACCAGTGACCATCCTTATAGTTTAGAGCCCACAGACATTATTCAAACTGGCCAGTTCTAAACCTCTTCCCCCGCCCTGCCTTGCCTTTCCTGAAGAAACTCCAACAAAGGACGTGGCCTAGGTCTCACCTTGCTCCTGCCCCTTCGCCTTCCTGACCCATGCTGGCGCCTTCCCCTGTGGCCCTGCTGTGCCTCCTGCGCCCAGGACTTGTGATCACGCTAAATCTTTTTTCCTGAGTCTCCTCTTGTGGCCACACCTGACTGGCCTTCACGTAAAAGAGCACAGAACAATCTCCTTCTTACGCTTTCCCAGAGCTGGTGCAGCTGATAATATGTTCTGAAAATGAGAAAAGAAAGTTACCAGGAGGAAGAAGTGTCGCAAGGGACATTCTGTACTTGGACTGTTCAGAGTCAACTACAACAAAAATAAACCAACATGTATTTGCGTCTTAAGTGGTACTAGTCCTGTACATGGGTTTGCATCACAATACGTAACTTTTTCAAGAGGATTTGTCCCGTGTTTCTTTACTTATGGCTTTTTAATTTTTTATCTTTTAAATGTCCAAGATGAGGGATCTGTTAATATTTCCGCCATGAGCCTTCCTGAGGATGACTTCTTCTAAGTCAGTGTTAATTGATAGTCTTCCTTGCATGTCTCTTTTATCCTATTACTTTTCCCACCCACCCCCAATTTCCTATAATCCCTGACTCTTTGAAATACTCTTGGGATATTTTAGCAAGTGCCCTCATCATCTTTTAAAGGGTTGTCTCCAGATCACACATATTTTAATGGCATCTTCACACAGGATTTTTAAAAATAAATATCAATTGCCACAATAAATAAAGTAAGTAAGTAAACGCAGCCTTCCCTGACCTCTCCATGTCCTCCCCTCCAGCAGGCTTAAAGCATGGAGGCAACTGTTCAAAAACACTCAGATTTCCACAGGGACCCCCTGTGAATGCAGGCACCAGGCGGGGAACGGCCCACGCTGAGGCCACTGGGTTCACCCATATCTTGGTTATTATATTGTCTATGCCTCTCCCTGGGCCTGCAGCTGCACTGCCTTCCCTCACTGAAGGGAGGCTCCGGATCCTTGTTACCGGTGGAGAATGATGTTTGGAAAGCCTTGTGTGTTTAGCAGCCCCTAAGGTCTTCGGCAGGTACCAACATTGGTCCCTGACAATGAAGCGTGGTTTAGCCATCAGTCAGAGTCATCAAGCTGTAGAATCAGAAGACTTCAGCAGAAGAAATGGCTTTTGTGTCATTAAGTCTATTCTCCTGATAAAACCTACAGCCCACATGAGCTTTCTGAGACACTTACCTTGGACTAGTCTGCCAGCTATGGGTTTAAATCCCTGTACCTTCCTCACTGGCCCAAATGTGAACGCCAGTGGGAGTACCAAGAAGCAATGATTGGATCAAACGCCTCTGGTGCTGTGCTCCCTGCTGCCACTCCTCTCTGACCACTATTGTGGAAATTTAGGATTAAACTGACTTTCAATTCCTCTTTTATATGAAGGAACCATGGAGTCACGTCCCCAGGAAAGTCCCGGTAGGAAATAGCTGTGCCTCCCCGTGCTGGATATTTTCCACCCACCCCTCCAGGCCTGGGTCACTCTCCTCCACCTGCCCCAGGCCGGGGAGGCGGATCTGCACGGACAGCTTCGTCGGCTTCCTTGTCCTCTGGCTCCTGACAGCGCTCTCATGATGGATGATGGGCAGGAGAGGGCTAGAGTCAGGGTATTTATCCCTCTAGCTCTCACCCTGCTGGGTCACATGGCTTGTCACCATCCTTCTGAAGGTCACTGCTCTTGGAGCTGCATCTGCTGTCCTCCAGTTCTGGTTAACATCCTCATCCTTCAGGCCCAGGGGTAGTAAGGGCTCCCTGCGACTCCAGCTCCGGAGCCCAGCCCCATCCCTTCTTCCCTTTCCTAAACACCTTTGTAAATAATTCCTTTATTAAGCTTTTCTGTATTAATCACCTCATTCAAGAAGGTTTCTTGTCGCGCCCGCCTCACCAGCAAGGAAGACGCGGCAACCGGAGTTCTTCTGACAGCGCTTTAATGGGGATTGCTTAACTGGTTACGTGCGGAAGACGCCGAGGCATTCTCGGCGGCTGCTTATAAAGGCAGTAAGTACACTGGGCATTGTCTGATTGGATAAGGCACTTGGAAGGGAGGAGACAAACTCTGCACATGCGCTGAGCACTTGTTTGTCAGACTAACAGCAGGGTTTGACCAGGAAGCGGGTGCCATCTTGGAATGGCGTTGCCACCGCGCCCCACGGTTTCTGTTTTGTGATGGGAACTGCCTGCTGCACAATCCAAACAGTAGCTTTGGTTTAAATACCATTTTTTGGTTTTTAATGTGATACTGAGTCAAACAGGAAAATGAGTGGGAGTAATGGATGATGATAATGATGGTGGTGGTAACAATAAAACAATAACAACAATGATGACGATTAACCTTGCTTGAGTGCTTATTAAGGTCAGATACCACTCGTATTATTTCACATGCGGTAGGTAGCTCACTTCAACCCCACAGCCCCTGCATGAGGAGTGTGGAAGGAAACCTCCAGTTTACCCCATCACCCGAGCCCACTGACATCCTATCCTGGTGTAACATCTTTACCTTAATTGTGGGCCGTCTTTAGTGACTTGCTTCTGAAGAGGAGAATGTGACACAGTAATGTCACTTTGAAGATTAGGTTATAAAAAGACCGTGGCTTCCACCTCAGTGTCCCCTCTTGTTCGCTCTCTCTGAGGGAAAACAGCCACCATGTTGTGAGCTGCTCTGTGGAGACTCCCTTGTGGCAAGGAACTGATGTCTCCAGCCGATGGCCGGAGGAGCCCTGAATCCGGCCCCAGCCACGTGAGTGAACTTGAACGCAGACTCTCCTCCAGTCAAGCCTTGCGAGGACTGCAGCCCCGGCTGGCACCCGGATTGCAGCACCCAGCTGAGCTGTACCCAGATTCCTAACCCACGGGAACTATGAGACAATTCATGTGTATGGTTTTAAGTCACAAGTTTTAGAGTAATTTTTTTTACACTGAAACAGATAACTAATACAAAGGGGGCGCCACTATTGTCATTCTCATTTTAGAAATGCAGAAACTAAGGCTTGGTCACCTGCCCTAGGTCACACAGTTCGGAAATCAAAGAGGAGCTGAGATGGAGTAGCCAGGCAACCTGACGGAACGCTGATGCACTTAACCATTACACATACGGCTTCTATGAAAGGAATTTGTTTATAAGAATGAGCTATTTTAGCTATTTCAGTTCTTATATATTGTCGTTGGACGAATAAACTGGTACTAATGTTCTGAACAGCAATTTAGCAGTTATCTATAGAAAGGTATAAACCCTTCCACCTTGCAATTTCACTTAGCCAGTAGAAGTCAGTTCTGTAAATTAGGATGCTTATTACAGAAGTACATAGATGCATGAGCATTTAAGAGCCTGAATATTTATCGTGCATTTTATTTTATTTATTTTTTTTAAATAAAAATACATTTATTATTTTATGTCCTCAAATGCCTGTTATCAAAACCATTTTCTATGTCATCTTTTTAAGTGTTAAAGTTTTCTCCACAGAAGTCTTAATTTTCTTTGTTAATTCCTAAATACCTTAAATTTTTTATTAAGAGGTACTTATTTTATTAATTTTCTTTATTACTGGTATTGAGAAATGCTATTAATTGTGTTGATTATGCAGCTTGAAAATGTGCTGAAATGTCATTCTAAAAGTTTGATTTTGTTAGTTTTCCTAAATAATCATCTCATCTTCAAAAATCTCTTTTACCCTCTCCTATGCCTGTTTTTATACCTCTTACTATGTCTGGACTGTTGAATTATGTTAAAACTAATGGTGGTGATGATTCTTCCTCAAATTTGGACTGAAAGTCCCTTTTTAAAACCCCCAGACATAAAGACTGGAAGTAAAATGTAAGTTTATAACCTTCTGTTATCAATAGTGGATGAACCCAAAAGCCACTGTCCCTCTTTTAAAAAGTCCAAGACAGCTCTGGGAAGAGAGAAGTTTGGAGTCTCATTGGCTAAAGGACTAGAAAGACTTCTCCCCAGAGTGGATCATGAGGCTGATTTTGTAATGCAGAGCTATATGTGGAAAACTCTAGTTATTACAACATTTCCATGGAAATCAAAGAGACAAAGACCCAGACATTTGGGTTAAAAATCATAGAAAAGAAAAGAGTCATATACAAGAGGCAAGAAGGTCTCTCGTCTAAATGGTCTGGTATTCATTAGTACTTTGATCAGAGTAATCCAAAGTCTACCATATTGGAAGTATTCTGGAATGCAAGGCTTTCTCTTAGACTTTAATATTCAAAGCTTTGGCTCATCCTACTGGACCAGGCTTGCCTAGGAGATAGAGCTACAGCTGTGACAGCAAGGGTGCTGATAGAGGAACCCTATTCTCCCAGCTGGGACCTTGTGGGTGAGAGATACTGATATAGACAGTGGAAGGAACAGGATATCTCATCTTCATCAGGAAAACTGTACACTTCCATGATTTGGCCTATGTCGTAAGAATCAGGGAACAAAGCAGGAACAGAGGCCACCAGCCTCTCCAACTGAAGATCCTGCATTTGGAAATCACTTGTGGGACTCTCAGTGAAGGTACACCCACATGCCCAATTAGAAGGATCCAAAGACTGAGGTGCAACGTAGCTACAGAAACCTGAAACCACAGGAAATAAAGAGTAAGGATGGGTGAATATTCTGGATGAAGTGGGCATATTCGTCGGAAGAATCTGGTTTGGTTGCTTTGATGATTGCTGTTGCTGCTGCTGCTGTTGCTGCTGCTGCTTCTTCCATTTGAATCGTCTGTTCCTGAACCAAACCTTCACTGTTATCTCTGGTAGGTTAAGTTCCAAAGCTAGTTCCTTCTGGGTATTTTTATTTGGGAACATGGTCTGGCCAAACAGAGCCTCCAACTTTTTATACTGTTCTTGAGTGAATATGATACGTTCCTGGTGTTTCTTTGATGTTGTGGGCCTAGCTGGATCCTGAGGTAACATCAAGTTCATGTTGGAATCATTCATGTTGATAGAAGGGTCTGGCTGGGGACTCTCTGGGGTTGTTCTCTTCATCGGAGGTTCTGAAATCTCAGGTGGAAGGCCTGCTTCTTAATCACACTCCACATATCACAGCCGATAGGATTTTTTGCTGCCGACTGCACAGTATCTTTCCTGAATTCATCCTCCTGGGGGGAGAACATGCTGTCAATGTGCGCTCCCCTGGCTCAAAGGGTGACTGTTGGTCAAGTGGTATCAACAGAGCCTGTCAGGAATTCCCTTGGAGTGCCCATTTTCAATCCTGCTTGGTCTGTCTCTCTGGAAATGCAGTCTCTTTAGTATCTATCGTGCATTTTAAAAAAGCAAATAACTGGAAGTGACATAAATGTCCACTAGTAGGGGGCTTTGGTTGCATTATCATACATCATATTGTGAAAAATTATGTAGCTCTTAAAAAAGAATGAGGTAGATTTATATTTAGGGAGATGGAAAGATATACCTTGATATCTGTGGTAGGTAGAATTATAAGATTTCTACACACACTTTCTCCCAGTTGTTCAATCAAGCACTACATCCTGCTAGGAAGGGATTTTGCAGATGTAGTTAGGTTGAGTTTAAGATAGGGAAATTATCCTAATGAGCCTAATCAGCTGACCCCTTAAATGGCACTAGGCTCTTCCTGGAGAAAGATACTGGAAGTATGAGAGGAATTCAATGGGAGGGAGATTCTCCACCTCTGTCTTTGAAGACGAAGGCCTTGTAGCAAGGAATGCAGGTGGCCTCTAAGAGCTGTCAGCTGACAGCCAAGAGGAAAAGGGACCTCAGTCCTACTACCATAAGGAACTTAATTCTGCCAATGACTTAAATGAGCTTGGAAGTGGATTTTTCCCCAGCACCTCCACACAATAACTCAGCCTGGCCTGTGATACCTTGAACAGAGAAACCAATCATACCATGTCCAGACTTCTACAGAACCATGAAATAATAAATGCACGTTGTTTTGAGCTGCTAAATTTATAGTATTTTGTTACATTGTAACAGGAAATGAATATGATCAATTATTTAGTGGGGAAAGAAAATTATAGAGGAAGATGTATGATCCCATTCATCTAGCTTTTGATAAATATTTGTTGATTTAAAAAATACAGATACATAGAAAAAAGACATAGGGAAGAATATATATTAATAGTGTCTACCTCTGGAAATGGGATTATAGGAGACTTTCACTTTCTATATTTTATGCATTTTATGATAATGGGATTTTTTTTTTTTTTGAGACAGAGTCTTGCTCTGTCACTTGGGCTAGAGTGCACTGGCATCTTCATAGCTCACTATAACCTCCAACTCTTGTGCTCAAGTGATCCCACCTCAGTCTCCTGAGTAGCTGGGACTACAGGTGGGTATCATTATGCCCAGCTAATTTTTAAATTTTTTGTAGAGACAGTGTCTTGCTATGTTGTTCAGGCTGGTCTTAAACTCCCAGCCACAAGTGATCCTCTCACCTTGGCCTCCCAAAGTGCTAGGTTTACAGGCAAGAGCCATGGTGCCTGGCCTGCTTATGGAATATTTGAATTGTTTAGAATGCAAACATGCTTTGAGTATGGAAATAAAGTGATAAAGTGAAAATATTTACCAAATTTGCTATCCCAGACTAAGGTTTACATCCTATCATGTTCAACTCTTACTGTCTCAATTCTTTTTTTGGAATAAGGTGTGGCATAAATAAGTAAATATTCAGCTCTCAGGAGCTTGGGCCCTGAGATGTGTTCTGGATGTATCTTTTAGATGTATGCTGTATGTACCCATGAGGTGCAAGGTGGCCTGCAGACTCCTTCCTCCCCACATCCCGATTCCCCACAGCACCCCCTGGCCTGGCATGGTGCTCTTCTCTCACATAGAGCCCCAGCTCCTCCACAAGGTAATTCAGAAGAGAGAACCCAAGCTAGTACAGAGCCTTTGACCAGATCTACCTGAACCCCAACAATTCTTTTTAGAAAGACAAATACGATGCTTTCTTGTTTTGCTGTGTGGTACCAAGGAGTATGGATGCTGGTCAATTCGGGTCATTCACACCAGCAGAAGCTCAAAGGTGGAAAGACATAGGAAGTAAATACAAGAGACAGTATTCCATAGTGGTTAGAGCAAGCATGATAGCATCAAAAATAGCCTGAATTCTGAAAGTCACAAGCTGAGTGATCTTGAGCAGTTTACGTAAGCTCTTTGAGTCACAGTTTTCTCATCTGTAAAGGGGGACAAATATCTATTTCACAACGTTGCTGTGAGAAATCAGTTTGAGGTACTGTGTTTAAATGGGCCTAACCTAGTGCTTTACGTTCATTCATCAAGTGATAAAAAGTATTAAGAATGCGCAGGTTCTGGAAAGACTGCAGTAAATTAGCAGGCAAGTCCCTTTGCCTCCCCCCAAATCGGGGCTACTGTCTACTGGGGGATAAGTAATCACAATAAACAAGAAATTATCACAAAAGGAGAAGTTCTAAGGCACCATTGAGCTAGTTTTAGAGATCAGGTGAGTCCCCAAACAGTAGTTACGAAAGGGTAACCAAATACATGTATTTAATAACATTATGGTCTGGTAAATTTGTCTTAGTTTTGCCAGTCTGAACATCCTTCTAACTTCCTCCCTTCTCTCTCTTTCCCAAGATCTTTATAACATTTCTGGCCTAGCTTTGTCTTCAAGCAGCATTCAAGAAGCAATTTTTTTCTTATTAACCCATTCATATCAAAGCATATGACTTTGTGATATGTGACTGCAATGGTTTAGTATGATACCTTTGCCTGCTACTAACTTCATTGTCTTCATTTTAAGCTATAATTTGGCATCACTCAGGGGAACAAGGTATCCGTTGTAGAGTTTTAGGCTTTGATATATTTTATTTTTACTTTTTTAAACTTTTCATCTTAAATAATTTCAGACTTACAGTTAACTTGCAAAAATAGTAAAAATGTTTCCACATATGCTTTACCCAGCTTCTCCGAATGTTCACATTTTGCATAACCTTAGGAAACTTAACTGAAACCAGAAAATTACCATTGATAAAATGCTATTCAGATTTTGACCTTACTGAGAGAAACATTGGATTTTGAAGGCAGAGAACCAGGGGTATTCTAGACACTGATCACTGGCCTTATGAGTGATTGAAAACACTGGACAATTCAGAACATCATTTACTTTTGGCTTCCAATGATGAAGGGAAATGTATTTTACCTTCTTAATTTTCTTTCGCATATATTAAGGCTAAAATTCCCAAAGATCTCTGACATAAACTCAAGAGAGTCCTTATCCCAACAAACATTTCCTACAAGGCACTTGGAGTTCTGCTGCACACTGAGGAATCAAAGATAAGTGAAGGTTCCTGTTCTACTTGTGGGCCACTACTCTGCTCATCTTTAGAGAGATTATCCCATTTAATCCTTGCAACAATCATATGAGGTAGAAAATATTGTTATTACTATTTTACTGAAGCAAAAATTGAGGCTTAGAGAACTAATAAGGAAACCAGGCAGTGCCTGAACTTAACTTCTTTGCTACACTGTGGTAAGCGCTATTTATATGTTTTCAAGTCTGGAGTAATATAACACCTACATGTGTGTATTACCATAGAAATGGTCTAAAAAGAAAGGCAAATATATAATGGACCTTAAATCGATTAGAACATTTAGGTACAAAAATTTGCGAATGGGAAGAGTTTACCCCTGTTACCGAATGTCTTTCCCAGAAGGGTTATTGTATCTGTTAAAAGCATGTCAAGATACTACAAGTGTGCACATGGCCATGTGTAAGAGCAGAGGAAGCCTGAAGCCAGGGGTCCTCAGCCTAGTACAGCAGTCCTGAAGTGCGTCTATTCTCACTTTTCTGCTTTTATCCAAAGGGATACACAGCCTTCATATTTTAACAGTATGATTCAATGATTATACAGACTAGGATTTTGTTGTTCTTTTCAAATGCACACTTGCTAATCTGTCTCGTCTTAGCGTTGTCTTAGCGAGTGTTAACTGTTCTTTGGGGCATAGAGGGAGGCTCTCAGAGCTGGTCAGAGCCTCCCAGTGTAAAGTTAGCTCCGGAAATGGAGCAGAACCGCACTTTTCCCCCCAAATGTTTGCTGTTGAGCCTACTGTATTTAAGGGTGTGGTGGCTGGTGATAAATGCACTCCTAGCAGCAAAACCACTCAGTCCCAACCGATTGGCGGGGAACTGGCATCTCTCCACGGGGAGAGCAGCACGTCGTCCCCACACGGGCGCGGAATCGGAGCCGCGTGGACCCTGGGCCTCTGTGGGTTCCACTCCACTTTTAAAAATGAATTTGAATTTAAGGTCTCTCAAAGCTGGACCGTCTTTTTTTGAGAAGAGAGGGGAAGCAATGGGAAAACGCGGTCCCTCGGGGTGAGGGAGGGGGGACCCCGGCAGCCTCGAGAAGCCGGAGGGGACGCGAGTCTTGGGGCGAAAGGCCTTGGGTGAGACGCCCTTCCCGCTCCTCTGCCTTCGCCCGCCCGGGCCTCGTCCCCTCGGCGCGCAGGGGAGGGCGGAGGAGAGCGCGGCCGGGCTGTGGCGCGGAGCCGGCGGCCCGCGGGCAGGGCGCGGCGGCGGGAGGGCGCAGGGCCGGCGGCGGCCTCGCGCGCGTCCACATGTGGCGGGGCCGCAGGGAGGGGACGGAGGCGAGGGGGAGGGTTTACATCTCGGCTAAGTTCCCGGATGGTCGCAGCCTCCCGGCGCTGAGCGCTTTTCCTGCCCGCCCGGCTCAGCCCTTCGGACCCGGGAGAAGTTTCCCGGGGAAGATGCCCCGCGCGCCGCGGGGCCGTGGAGCCGCCCGGAGCCGCCGCGCGGTAAGGGACGCGCGCCGCCGCCGCCTCGGGCGCGGGCTGGGTTCCGGGGTCTCGGGGGCGCCGGGAGGGACTGGGCTCGACGACCGGGCTCGCAAGCGCCGCCTGGCGCGGGCGCCGCGGGTGGGGCAGCCGGGGACGTCGAGGCCACTTCCCCTGCGGGCGGCGGGCGCGGGCGCGCGGCCTCCGGAGGGCGCGACTGCCGGCCCCGCGGCCCGCGCGTCCCGCCCGGCCGGCCGGTGGCCCGCGGAGGAAGGGGCCGCGTCGCCGGGGCTCCCGCGTCCGGGCCGGGCGCGCCGCAGGGCTCCGCCGCCCCGCCGCCCCGTGGGCTCGGGCCCGGCTCCCGCCGCGGCCGCCGGAGCAGGGGCTTCGCGGCGCTGCCCTGGGGCCGCATCTACACCCGCTGCCCGGGCGGAGGGGGACTTTCGGGCATCCCCTGGGGCCAGTTCCATGCTCTGGCACCGCCTCGCTGTGGGAATCGTGCCCCTCCCGCAACTCGGCTTCCCAAAGTAGCCTCCTTCCCGATGCTCCCAGACGGTCTGCCTGCTCCGCGGTCCGCGTAGACGCACGCCTTAGATGTCTGCGTGGACCTTAGGGACACTTCCAGTCCCAGTCAGTGCTTTTCGCCGCGGTGCGGGTGGGGGCCTCCCCCGAGCTCCCCGACAGCCTCACTTCGGTCTCGCGTCCCCTACTTTTTCTGTTAACATACTTTTCTTTTAAAGAAAGAGCCGTGGAAAGCTGCGACTGTAAGGCAAACCAGCTGACCCAGAACCTGCGATCCAAATCCTTAACTGGTGGTTGGTTAGACTTTGAACTTGAGATTAACAAAGGGTGTGTCTGTGTGAGGAACCGAGCCTGTCCAGGTCTTCTGGTCCTGCTAAATCCCGACGGAATAGTCCTTCCTGGGACACGGGCTCCTGGGCTTGTCTGAGTTCTCTGGGAAGCCTCTGGAGTTGTCAGCAGTGGCTGAGCGCACTCGGTCACCTGCTCTGGAAAGCGAGTGTCCGTTCTGGCCCCTAGATCTTCACTGGACACCCGCGTCCCACTCCCCCAGCCCCGGTGCCTGTCGCCTCAGACCCCAGGCGGATGCAGCCGCAGAGCCGTGGACAGATTCCACTCTGGGTGGGTTTTCCTTTGCCAGTTTCCCAAAGCAATTTCAAAACAATACTGTAGCTTCATTTTGAGCCGTTGGTAGACTTTTTTTTTCATCCTCGATAATGCCTATTTCTGTAATGGACAAAACAACTCCAAGAAATTTTCTATTTTCAGTTTGTAAATTCCCTTCTAACTTCTTGAGCTGAGAAAACCCCATATAAGCTATCAGCACTCTGCATGTTAATCCCTCTTTGCAGTGCTCACGGCACTGCCTTCTACTGCTGTTTACCTGCCTGCCCCCACAAGGTTGAGTTCCTCAGGGACCTGAGGATGTTATATTCTGCGAATCCCCAGCTACTTGTTGAATGGAAGTGTGCAGACTAGACGCTGCAGCTGTTATTAAAACAGTTAAATAACATCATCTTCCTCCTTGGGACCTACCCAACTCCTCCGTAACTTTGGCTCCCTGGTATAACGTTGGCTCCCTGAAAACACATAAAACTCTTTTAGGTTGTGTGATGTAGAACAAAGAGGGTTATAAGCACCTTAAGATCAAATTCTGGGACATTTATAGAGAACGAGAATATTTCCAGCTGGAAGGATTGATGCCTTCTTTCATTTGTTCATTACACAAATTAAGTGTCTGTTGCGTGTTCAACCACTTTCTGGTGCCCTAAGGCATATCATGCAACTTGAGCCTCACTTATCTCAACCAAGAAATGGGGTTGATAACCTTTGTTCTTCTTGGATTACAGGGTGTGAGGATCAAGTGAGATAATGGGGTGTGAAGCAGTATGACACAGGGCCACCCAGTGCACTGCATAGCACCAAGACACAAAAGTGATAATGAGCAGAGAGAGTGGTATGCCCTTACCTTTGAAGTTTACTATCTCAGGTGTTCTAGCTAGGTGTGAACATCTTTTTGTGGTCAGTATTGATTATTGCATCTCTGTCACTGTCTTTGGTATTTCAAGGTTTAAGTATGGTTGTAATTTAGAAACATGTGGTTTCCACAACACACACCAGGAGAATAAAATGAAACAAAATGCCTTTTATTTGTCACTATAGCCCCTCCATTTTTAAGCATCTAAGATTTGGGATTCTACCTCCCAGAGCTGTGGTCTTCCTGAAGCCTTCCTTTCCATGTGGTCTACTGAATTCCTGATGATTTCCACACTGAGGTCTCTCTGCTGCTGTTTCCCAGCTATCCATAGTATGCCATGTTTCTCGAAGGTGTGGTAGGCTTATTTATGCCCTGTGACTAGCCAGGACCCACATGCTGATTCAGGTCGTAGTTGGAATCAAGCCAGATGCTCACTGAACATGGTGGGTCCCTGCTAGAGGTCCTTGCCAGGCTCCGTTCTAGGGGCAGAAAGGGAGACATAGCTTAGGAAGAGAAGGAGTTTGCCCCTGAATGCTTGCGTTCTGGTAGAGATGAGACACGGTTTCAAACAGCAGGAATGCAAGGCAGGTGTGGTGAATAAGGTGAAAAAGGTAGGGAAAATACAGGGAATTTAGCAGAGAATGAAGTTTCTTCCAGCTGGAGGAAGACAGTCTTTTTTTCATTTGTTTGTCCATTTCCAAGTGTTTACTATGGGCCAGGCATAGGAAGATTGATAGGCACCCTCACATTGTGTTCTGCTGTCACTGCTCCAATTGAGGAACAGTTCAGGTTTCTTCTCCCGGTGACAAAAGAGTACTTCCTCACTTAGCCTAGTTGTATTGCCCAGCCCTGACATTTGTCAGTTATTCCTCATGCTGTATTATGGTCAGGTCAAAATAATTTAACTGTCTCTTTTATAGTTTTTAATGGTAAAAACTCTGGGCTCACCAAAGCCCCCAGAATATCTTCAGTTGGTTGAGTACCTCTGTTCCGCTTAACACACCTGTACTTAGTGTGTTATTGTGTTAACACACTTGTATTAAGTATAGTATTGAAGGATGCTGGTCCTCAGCCACAGGTGTGACTAGATGCTTATAAAGCCTTGATTCTGTTAAGTCTTGGGGGAGGCCTGAGAATCTAGTTTTTGAAAGCCCCCCAGGTGATACTGACATGCTGCCGAGTGCATTTCCCACTGTGTGAGCAAGTGGCCAGCAAGTCAGGCAGATCTTGCTTCCAGGCTCAACACTGTCTCTTCCAAGTTTTTTATTTCTTTACCTTTAAAATGAGAGTAACAAGCCCTGCCTCAAAGAGTTGTTATAAGGGTCAGGTGAGGTCATATATGTGGCTCACTTAGCAGAAAGTCTGGGACTCTGCTGCCGCTTGGTATTTGTGGGTTAGTATAATTAGCATTTTGAGGATTAGTCTGTACAAAACACTGCTGGTATTCCTCTCTTCATATATAAATACAAAAAGAGCCTAAACATAAGAACTGCCTTTTTGCTTTTTATTTTTTTGAGACATGGTCTCTCTCTGTTTCCTGAGCTATACTGTAGTGGCCTCATCATAGCTCACTGCAACCTCGAACTCTGGGCCCAAGCAATCCTCCTGCCTCCACCTCCCAAGCAGCTGGGACTGTAGGCATGTGCTGCCACACTGGGCTAATTTTTCTATATTTTGTAGAGATGGGGTCTCACTCTTGCTTAGGCTGGTTTCAAATTCCTGGCCTCAAGTGAACATCCCACCTTGGCCTCCCAGGACCTGTTTTTTATATAATTATTTTTCTTGAGATAGGGTTTCACTCTGTTGCCCAGGGTAGAGTCAGTGGCATTATCATAGCTCACTGTAACCTCTAACTCCTGGGCTCAAGTGATCCTCCTGCCTCAGCCTCCCAAGTCACTGGGACTAGAGGCGTGCACCACCACACCCAGCTAATTTTTATTATCTTTTGTAGAGATGGGGTCTCACTGTATTGCCCTGGCTGGTCTCAAACTCCTGGCCTCAAGTGATTCTCCCACTGTGGCTTCCCAAAGTGCTAGGATTACAGGTGTGAGCTGCCATGCTGGGCCTCTATAAATTAATATATAATAATCCCTTGGTTGTCTGTCATTTATTGAGTGTTTTACATCAGTCATCTCATGTATTCTCTTAACTCTGAAAAGTGGACATCTCACCGAGAAGAATCTTAGTATTAAGGGGCTTCCAGCCTGCAGTATCTCCTTATGCAATAAAACCTACTCTGCTGAGGTTATCAGGACAGATAAAAGACGGGGAAGCAAAAACAAGCTATATCACTTTCCTGGCCCGTTGACACCAGGGAATACCAAGTTGACACACCGTGGCCATCATCACTGTGGAGGTGATCTGTGGATTAGACCACCTGTCCCAGGACAAGGTGCTTTGGTCACAGGTATAGCACCCCAGCCCATGAGGTAGGGGTACCACTGCTGCTTCTTTGGCCAAGGGTCAGGGAACTTTGAGTCCTGGGAAATAGTTCAGCATTACAGAGTCTGCAGAATGATCACAGATACTTGTTGAGAATTGAATAAAAATAGACTTTGCTAATATTCAATAAAAGAAGTATGTAGCTAAAATAAATAGATACAATTAGCTACAATTTTTGTTAGCTTTGACAAACATGGTCCTCATTGTAAGAGTATGTTGCTATGTAACACTTTAGCATTGTTTACTATGAATATATATTTTTTCTCTTCTAATAAGCCATCTTTCCAGTATGACTCAATTTCTTCTTTTAATGCATTTAGTGCATTTCCCACTGTGTGAGCAAGTGGCCAGCAAGTCAGGCAGATCTTGCTTCCAGGCTCAATTATGTTAATGTAAGTAAATGAAATTTTTCAAAGCTTGCTATGATCTGGCCCAAGCTTTTAAAAATCTCTCCTTCTTTCCTTTCTTTCTTCCATTCTCTCTCACTCTTTTCCTTCCTTCCTTCCTTTAACATTGCTACTTACTATGGGCCATTTAAGAGACTCATTTAATATTCACCCAACCCCGTTGAGGTGGTTTCTATTAATATATGTGGAACCTGAGGCTGGGAGAAGTTAGGTAACTTGCCCAAGGTCACACAGCTAGTGACAGAGCTTAGTATTCAAACCTGGAGCAGTCTGATTCCAAACGCTGCAGTTTTACCCTTTAATTTCCCCATCAGCCTTATCATACACTACTTTGCATGTACTGGGCGCCAGCTAAACCATGCTTTCCCACTCCTTTCTCTCTGCCTTTGCACTGCCATGCCTCCCCTCAGCATGGCCCCTTGTCTTCATTTGTATATTGAATCCTGTAGAATATTCAGATTGGTCACAAATACTTCTTGAAAAGTCAAAATAACAGACTTTGCTAATACTCAGTTAATGAACAGACCCAATTACCTACAGATTTCATTAGTTTAGTATTAATAGCTTTGATAGACATGGTTCACCTTGTGAGAGAATTCTGAAGAGCCAAAATGCTCTCTCCTCCACTCGGTGACTCCTCCCTCTTTAGTCAGTTTCCCTTGCTGTTGGGTTGGGCCTCACCTGTGGCTTGAATTCCACTCTGTCCTGTATTGCAGTCACTTGTATGTGTCCCTTCTCCCTTATTACATTGTAAGCTCTTTTGAGGCAGTCACTCCTTAAAAAAAGAAAATAATTTTTATACTCCTTCAAAATGGTAGGTTCTTACATGGTAGGTTGTCAATTAATGTTTGTAAATGGTGGTTTATTTCTGCCACTGGGTAAGATTTGAGGTGAGTGATTTTTTCATGAAGGCCAACTTTGTTTTGCAGGAGAATATTTGGTTTCTGAAGAGGCTGGGAAACAAATTTCATCTTAAGAGTGGTCATTTACCATGGATTGAGATGGATAGATAGATAGATAGTTACATTTTAAATTCATATACATAATTAGCTTTTTTGTATCTTCCAAATTGAAAAATAGCAATGATTCTGATAATAAAAGAATAAGATCTTGTGAGGAAGATGGGAATTATTATTGTAGAACTTAAGAAGTGACATTTCTTGATCTCATACTTGTGTCTGGTTCACTTCCACATAAAGCTGGTACTCTGTGCCCATGGGTTTTGCACCCTGTGCTTTGGCTGAGAAGAGATGTACACCCGAGCATAATGAAGGATACTAGCTTCCCCGGATGGCCACAGACCCCTTTGTATTAGGGGGATAAACAGTCCCCCCCAGCAAAGGGTGTTTGCAGCAGGAAGGAAATGGTCAATAAAATGGAAAATTCAGAACCAATAGTTTTCTGGGTCAGTGGTATCAATTATAACTTAAAGTAAATGTTTGTTTTATAAGCTTTTAATTTTTCTTACATAGGCAATCCTTGCTCCCTTTAAATATGTATCTGTGTATGTTTACATTTATTTACATGTATTCTCTCATTCTCTGGTCACTTTGAATATGTAGTTTGTGCACCTTATATCATTTATAACAGCTAAACACAGTTTGGTTCCATTCCTCCTATTCTCCCTCCTCCACCCACTCCATCTACTCACATGCTTGAGATTGAGCTACACAGGTACTGTTTCCTTTACTTTTGCTTGCTTTACTTTTTAGCATTTCTTGGACATACTGCTACCATATTATTTCTAACATCATTCTGCTGTAGGGACATAGTTAACAGGTCCACTATTGATTGTCCACAGTCACTCGTTAGCATTTTCACTGTCAGTTCCGTGGCCATCAGTCACCTGTAGCTCCTACTAATGATGCCCAAGCAACCAGCCAGTTCAGTGACAGAATAACTGTAGTCATCTCGCCGGCACCGTGCAGACCACATGGGCAGTTGGTTGAATTTCTTGCTTTTTAGCCACTTGTGTATCACCCCGGCCTGTTTCTGAAATCTCCCAAGGAGTTTTTATAGATGTATGTGAGAGCTTGTGTACATTGACTGAAGAATTTAGGCCTGGAAGCACCCAAGAGAGAAATCTGGCCGTCTCTCGGAGGGATGCACTGTGGCACTGTTGAACGTGCTGTCAAGTAAGACTCAGGAAACCCGGAGCCTCCCCTCCTCATCCCTGCAGCGGAAGAGATTCTGAAAGTAGAGAACCTTCAGACCTTGAAGAAGATGTTGAGAAAACATGTACTCTAGCTATTTATTTTCTGAGAATGTAAACAGTGAGACCAGTGTCTTAACCACAATAGTCTTGTGTTATGAGGATGGATAGTTAAATAATGGAGACAGTCAGATCAGCCCTGAGATAGACGAGAATAAAAATGGGCCGCCCTTAAACAGGCCCGAATCTCCTAGGCAGCACATATATGTGCAGCACTAGGAGTGCTGGGGGTGGGGCTTCCAGGAAGGACCACAGGGATGGAGAAAGAGGAGGGTGGGGGGAGAAAGAAAGACTGAGCCAGTTTTCGTCCCAGGTTTCAGAAGACAGGCTGAGGGACACTAAAACAAGTTTTCAGATGATGCTGAAATTTCTAATTAGATTTTTGAGGGCCTAGAAAAAGGCAAAGTGGTTGAAGTCCTTTCTAAAAACCTTTTTAAAGTATAGTAAAGCAGTTTATTTTAAGCAGGGACTATTCTTCTTCATTAGACCCAGAATGTGATTGTCATGCATGGTTTAAGAAAGAACCCAGAATGTCAGTTTAAATAATCTCAGGTTTTGTGAGTAAAATTTCATGCTGTTCTTACCACTGGCAGGGTCTTTTTGTTGTTTATTTTTGTTTTTTATAGAGACAGGGTCTCACTCTGTCACCCAGGCTGGAACTCTTAGGCCTCCCGTCTCAGCCTCTCAAGTAGCTGGGACTGCAGGTCTGCCCACCCCACACTTGGCTAATTGTTTTTATTTTTTGTAGAGATAGGATCTTGCTATGTTGCCCAGGTTGGTCTTAAACTGGCCTCAAGCAATCCTCCTGCCTTGGCCTCCCAAAATGCTGAGAATACAGGCCTGAGCTGCTGTACCCAGCTACACTGTTTTTTGTTTTTTTTTATCCTCACAATTTTGTTTGAGAAAAATCTAAAAATTAAACTATTGCTAAAATTAGGGCTGACTTTGAATATTTTATAAGATTTCAGAGCTAGAATCTCATTTAGACATAATCCCAACCTTCTCTTTTTGATGAGGAAATGAGAGAAGTAGAAGAGGAAAAAATTTTTCATTTTGTTAAAGGACTGTGAAGATGGTATTATGGTATTATTTTAACCATAGAATTCCTTTCTGTACAGAATTCATATATATCATCTCTACTTTGCTATAATAAAACATGTTATAAATAGCCAAGATACGGAAACAACCTCAGTGCCCATCAACAGATGAATAAATAAAGAAAATATGGTGCATACACACAATGGAATACTGTTTAGCCATAAAAAAGAGTGAAAATCTGTCATTTGCAGTAACATGGATGGACTTGGAGGACATCGTATTAAGCCAGGCACAGAAAGATGAATACCACATATTGTCATTCATATGTGGAAGCTAAAAAAGTTGATCTCATGGAAGTAGAGAGAAGGACAGTGGTTACTAGAGACTGGGAAGGGCAGGGTGGGGGGTGATAGCCAAAGGTTGGTTAATGCATACAGGTATTGAAATATCACACCATACTGCATAAATATGTACTATTATTATGTGTCAAGTAATAAAAACAAAAACCAAAAGGAAATGAGGTAACATCTCTTTCCCACCCCTTCATGCCCAGCCTCCCTCCAACTCTTCCTCTTTCTACACAGAGAAACCAAACAAACAAAAACAACATGTTGTCTCTGAAAATTTGGAAGAGGTTTTGTTAACCACCAGGCCAAGTGCTCAGCATTTGTAATAAAAATGTTACTGTATCACTTTTTAAAAATTATATTGTAGTTTTTAATTTGTTCAGATTATAAAAACATGAATTTCTATTAAAGGTGACAAAAAAGATAGAGGTATGTAAAGAAAAGTTAATAATTTTTCTCCTTTCTTCCTCAACTTTTCACCCCTTGAGGTGATCAATATTAGCATTTCCTCAAGCTTCTCCTTGCTGACGTAACTATGTGTAAGTATATATAGCATTTTTATTAAAAATAGAATCATATTATACATATTAGGCTACTTTTTTTTTAATACAGTAAAGCATCACAGACATTCTCTCCAGATTAAAAAACTCATTTATGCCATGGCTGCTTAATATTTCATAATTTATTTAACCATTCATATTGTTTCAGGTTTTCGTCTACTACTCCAAGAAGAAGAATTCTTCTTCTTGGAGGATCCCTCTGTGTGTGTGTGTGTTTATGTGTGTGTTTGAACATGCCAACACACAGAAGCTTTTATTTCTGTCTGTCAGAATCCCCAAAGTGGTATCACTTTCCAAAAGTTGTAGTAATTCACAGTCTCACTGACACTATTTGAAAATATCTGTTTCCCCATATCCTTGCCAGCATAATTCATTTTACAAGTATAAACTTTCTAATCTCTTTTTCCTGTTTTGTTTCAAATGATTTCTTTTGGGAGCCCTTGTCACTGTCTCTACCTTTAAAAAAAATTTCATTCATTTGAATTTTTCATGCCCTCTCTTTTCCTTAATTTTCGAACGTGCATATGATTTGTCTTCTAGAACTAGAAAAGAAAAACTATAGCTAAACTCACAGAGCTTAATTGTTCTGTATTGAAATGAAACAAAACACTGGATTTCTATTTATAATAAAGTAAATGTAGATCTTTCAATCCCAATTTTCCTCTTCTAAAAGTATATTATTTAAGAAATTGTCTCAGGAAATATAAATGTTTTAATGGGAAAAACAGAAACTTACTAAGTACAGAGTTGGGAAATTTTAAAGGGGTTTTAAGCCTGCAAAGCTAACTGTGCTTCCCTCTTGAATCCAAAAGTCGAAAGACAAAGGTTCTTTGAAAGCATTGGTTATAAATTATGCTGAATTACATAAAGAGGAAAAAGTGAATCATAGCAGATAGGAATTTGAACCTGGACTGTTATTGAAAGCCCCTGCCCTTGTTGCCCCTGCTTGTTTTACTGGGAGGTGAGACTAGATTCTACTTCTCATGTCCTTGTAGTTGCTGAGTTCATTATGAAATTATTTGTATATAGCTCCAGCAGTACATTGGTTAATCAGAAACAGCTGCACGACTGGATTCGTTTATATGAACAGAATAACTAAATCAATCAGCAAAATTTCTTGTATTTGGGTAGGTTGGGCCAACATTGTGTAGCCCAGAATAATAACAGTGCTTTGTAACTAACCTGACACAGATGGCAAAAAGATTGTGTTTGGGCAGCGGAAGTTGGAAGTGAAAATTAAGAAACCCTTTGAGTTCTTGGTCTTGATATCTGCCTTAATAGAGTGTTACTCTTTTTTAATGGCTAGGAAGATTCACAAAAGGAAGTCCTGTTTTAAAAAGAACATATCACTTGTATGCTCTAAGGGCTGGGTCCCCTGAATGAGGCTGAATTGTCCAGATCAGTGTCTCCTGAAAGATAAATCTGTACTTTTTGCTAGACTGCCAGGTTTGAAACCCCGCAAACTAAGCAGGCACACGGACACATGTAGACTAGAGCAAGCTGTGCCAAATTGGGGAGAGGACATAGGCTCCCAGGGGAGGCTGAGGCTGAAGTCCTGGTCCAGCGCAGCCAGGGGAGTTCCCCAGAATGATGTGTCCTTGTGCAGAACCCAAAGGTCCGCCGGGGCTGAGTGAGGTCACAGAATGTAGCCTGTTTGGATAGCTCCCTGCAGTCTGTGTTAATGGAGACTTCCGTACAATAAGATAGGAAGTCTGATGAGGAAAGGAAAATCTCTAGACCCTGAGTCTCCATGGGTGACCTATTTCCGAGGGACCCTGAACTCTCTACCACTTTAAAATATAGGTCACTTTCAAGTCCAGAAATCTGCCTGCCCTGACTAGCCAGAATCCTAAGCCTAGACAGGATTCCAAGTGCCTGGCAGGCTCTGCTGTGGAGCTCACCTTGGTGGGGAGCTGCATTAGGTTTGCCGAGGGGCTGTTGGCGTGCTTCTCTTGCTACGTGCCACAGTTTGGGCACTGGAATTTGTAAAAACTTGCATCTTCTTGAGGCCCCCATATGTTGATGCCTGAGGTATAGGTCCCCTTCCCTACCCTCATTCTGTCCTTGGTTTTGGCTATCCATCGATCCAGAGAGGTAGTGTAGATTCTTGAAAATTAAGTCACTTTCAGGTTAAGGCCTGATACCAACTAGCTCATTTACATGATTTCTTTTGCATCACATCCTCTGCTAATGGCAGAATGGCAACGTGAAAAGGGCAGTGGAGGAGTTCGCCAGTTGTATTCTAATCCCAGCTTCGTTGCCTAGTAGTCAGGTGGCCTTGGCAACAATAAAACTGTGAAGAGGCAGAGTTGAGCAATTGGCAGGAATAGGGAGGAGATAGAGGTCAGATCTAGGATGTCTCAGATGGGACAGACTGTTAACATCTCCAAATAAGGTGCCATTTAAACAGTGCAGTGGTTAACAGTGTAACTTGTCAGTTAGAGATCTGAGGAGGCTGAAATAGTACTTTGCCTGTTTTGACTGTGTATTTAATAAAGGAGAGAAGTATGTGTCCATCACATTTCTCATATAGCTAAAATAGTGTTTGTGTAACATATAAAGATCCAATTATATTCTAGCAAACTAACAGAGTTCTTCAATTATACTTGAATTTCATTGTATACTTGCTGAAGAAAGAATATTAGCTGAAACACTAAACTCTTTCTATTACACATTTTTGGTAATAGTATTTGTGGGAATGGGATTTGAGCCAGATGCTGTCCAGGTATGCCTGGCACAGTTTGTTTTAGTTATATCCAATAAAAATCACACTACCTGACTGTATGTATGCACTCTCATTCTGTGTTAGAGCACATAAGTGCACAGCCCTGAAACCATCTGTCCTCACCATCTACCACACACGAGTGCATGTGCGCACATATATACACATACGTGCATACGCACATCATTGGCTTCCTCCTTTTAAGGAACTCTTTAGATATAACCAGGAAGCATCAATTACAAACTTCATTGGGAAAGTCAGTATATTACTATAGTTTTGGGGGTTTTTTGTTTGTTTTTGTTTTTGAGACAAGATCTTGCTCTGCTGCCCAGGCTAGAATTCAGTGGAATCATCATAGCTCACTGCAACCTCAAACTCTTAAGCTCAAACGATCCTCCTGCCTCAGCCTCCTGAGTAACTACAGGTGCACACCTGGCTAATTTTTCTATTTTTTGTAGAGACGAGGTTTCAGTATGTTGATCTGGCTGGTCTCAAATTCCTGGCCTCAAACGATCCTTATTCTCTGGCCTCTAAAAGTGCAAGGATTACAGGTATGAGCCACCACACCCAGCCTATATTGCTGTAGTTTTAACCGTGTTTCCCCGAAAATAAGACCTACCCATAAAATAAGCCCTAGCAGGATTTCTAAGCATTTGTGCAATATAAGCCCTATCCCGAAAATAAGACCTAGTGATGGGTGTGGCCATGCATCGTATCTGCACAACCCATGCATTTTGTCGAGGAGCGGTAAAGAAGACGAGCAGCTCTTCTCATCTGCCCCATGAGAGCTCTATAGCTCGACATGAGAGATTGGGGCCAATGGTTCTAAAGGAAATAGAGTCAAAAGATTCAGGATGGAATTTGGGGTTGGGAGAGTTATGATGATGTTCCAGAAGAAGACGACTTAACTATATTTGAATAAATGTAGTTGGTGTACCGTACTTAAAAAAAATAACGCATCCCCTGAAAATAAGCCCTAGAGTGTCTTCTTGAGGAAAAACAAATATTAAGACCCTGTCTTATTTTCGGGGAAACACAGTATGTGTGTCAGCCTTTGCAGCTTCTTAGAGGGCAGAGGTCATTGCTCACTAATGAATACTTTGTACAGACTCATGCAAAACATTGCATGCAGGTAACTATAAGGAAGTGGAATTGGCCATGTGGGAGGCTCACCCACATGATGGCCGTGATTCCTGGGAGTGGATAAAAATACCCATATAGGGCATCACCACTGAGTTCTGACCTGACTGTTTTCAAGGGGAAGGCATTCCTGCTAGGGTAAGCATGAGATGGGCCTCCCCTTATCTGCATTTCCTAGTGAGTTTTTCCTAAAGGTGGACACAGCCTAGTCTGGCTTACCACGTTCCTAGCACTTCCGGGGCCCCGTCCAGCAACCTTATTAGCACAGGGGTTAATAGCACAAGGTTTGTGGCTGTGGCCATTGCTAGTTGAGTGTCCATTGCTGGTTGAGTGCTGGTTGTGTTTATAACTCTTACCCCGGTGTAATGAACAACACATTTCTATTTTGGCTCAGCGGCAGGCCATGTGGGATGGCAGCCAGCCAGCAGGAACTGTGCACTGCTCTTGTTTCTCTAACATTGCAGGGCCTGCAGTTGTACACGGAAAGATCCTGGTCAATGGTGTTCCTAGGGACTTTCTGCCTTACAGAGAGGTTAGACAGACTCGTCTACCTGGGAAGATGAACCTTAGGATGAGTGCTCTAGAGAGCTCAGTCACCATGTGTAGATAGCATTGTGACTAGGGCTTTCTGAGTTCAACTCAGATGTGCAAGACAGCATGGTAGAAATCTAGTAGAAGCTTTCCCTGTGCTCCCTGTCAGCTCTGGTCCTAGCAACACAGAAGAGGAGAGGAAAAGGGGGACGGTTCCTGGTGATGGAGAAAGTGCAGAGGCCAGCAGTGAAGTAAAAAAAAAAAGAATCTGAGCTGCAGGGAGAAGCTCCAGCAGTGCACTGGGGTATTGGGTGGGGCAGAGAGTTAGGGCTGTGGGTATGAGCCCCTGTGCTAACAGGGTTGCTGGGTGGGGACCCAGGAAGTGCCAGGAACATGCTGTGGTCCGCCTTTAGGAAAAACTCACTAGGAAACATAGGTAAGAGGAGGCCCATCTCATGCCTACTCTAGCAGGAGTGCCCTCCTCTCCTCCCCTTGAAAACTCCTTGTCATCTCTTGCAATCTAGTTCACATGTCACCTCCTTCAAAACCCTTCCCTACTCCTTTCCAGCGTTACCGTTAATTCTTTAATGGTGGGTTGAGTATCTGTCTCCCCATTAGATTGTGAACTACTTGTTAGCAGAGAATTGCAACTTTTATCCTCTTTATCCCCAGTGCCAAATACAATGCTTGGCATATACATGGTGCATAATAAATGCTAGCTGAGTGAAATAGTGTGTTTTCTAGAGCAGTTATCTGAGTTTTGTTTTAATGGCTTATTAACCACTTGACTAAGAACTCTGGGATACTGAAAGGTTAGAAACTATTGACAACAATTAAACCCGTCTAGAAATAGAACACTTCTTCAGTTATGTTAGAGGTCAATGGAATTATGAAATTAATTTACCAAAATTTTACTTATTTCCCAGGAATGCATTGGTAACAGCCCCTACATCTGGGGGCTGTTTCCTAATTTCTTATCTGCCTGGGTACCACTCAACAGTATTTTGCCCAAGTCACAGAAGTCAGGAATTTCTGACTAATTCCTGCTTATATTTTCAGTAATCATTTTTGGAGAAGTAATGATAATGGTTACATAGCTTACCATGTACCAGGTAATATTTTCAATGCTCTGAATTAACTCATTGAACCCACATAACCACCCTAGAAGGCAGACATTATTCTTTCCATTTACAGGTGAGGAATTTGAGGTTAACCAACTCGCCCAATTTCATACAGCTAACTTGGCAGGGAAGAGATTCAGTCCAGGTGGGTGGCTTTAGCCCACTCTGAGCCATGAGACCCCCCTGCATCTCCAGTGAAGGATATTCAGTTTTGAAGGACATAGGTGGCCCCAGCTTTCTTCAAGCAGCCGCCTGACCACTAACACAGTATCCTGGGCAGTGGCTTGGACTTCCTGTTCCTCTGTTTCCTGTACGCTTCTGGGTCAAGACCACCAGCGTGCTGTGAAAAGGGTAGCCGGAAGCAATGAAGACCCACTGCTGATCCATCCGCTTTTGGTGCAGTGTTTTGAGTCCAGCATTAACTTTGCTCTGAGTCATCCACTTTAACACCTGATACCCATCACAGACATACATTCTAAATGCCCTCTAAGACCTCAGTGGTCTCTAATGAGGAAGAAAATATTTCTAGAGTTTCACAAATGCTGCCAAAGACTGGTGTCATTGCTTGGTGCCACATTATGTTCTCAAGAATCAATGCATAACATGTTACATTCTGCTGGTGGGGAAGGAATGTAATACTCAATGGAAAAATGCAAAACTTTACTAAAAAATGTATCATCCCAGAATGTTAGATCTGGGAAGCAATATGAAGATCATTTTGCACAACCTCCCATTTCACAGGTGAAGAAACAGAACCCCAGAGAAGTCAGGTGAGTTGCCTGAGGCCAATGGCCAGTGATAGCAGAGTTGAGACAAGAATGCAGGCCTACAGAGTTCCTGTCCAGTTCTTGTCCCCCTGCCTGAGATTGCATAAAATATTTATAAATGATTTTCTTATTATTATAAATGACAGGTAAGGCCAGTGGTGGTGGCTCACGCCTGTAATCCCAGCACTTTGGGAGGCCAAAGTGGAAGGATCACTTGAGGCCAGGAGTTTGAGACCAGGCCAGGCAACAGAGTGAGACACTGTCTCTACAAAAAAGTTTTTAAAAAATTAGCCAGACATGGTGGCATGTGCCTGTGCCTGTATTCCTAGCTATGCAGGAGACTGATGCAGGAGGATTGCCCAAGCCCAGACAGAAGTTTGAGGCTGCAGTGAGCTATCTCTGTGCCACTGTACTACAGCCTAGGTGACAGAATGAGATTTTGTCTCTTAAAAAAATATATAGGCAAAACATTGAATGATCTGTTTCAACACTGGTCAGGATCAAGGTTAACAGTGCCTTAAAGATGTGAAAGACTGCTGGGTGCAGTGGCTCAGGCCTGTAATCCTAGCACTCTGGGAGGCCGAGGTGGATGGATTGCTCAAGGTCAGGAGTTCGAAACCAGCCTGAGCAAGAGCGAGATCCCATCTCTACTAAAAATAGAAAGAAATTAATTGGCCAACTAAAAATATATAGAAAAAATTAGCCGGGCATGGTGGTGCATGCCTGTAGTCCCAGCTACTTGGGAAGCTGAGGCAGAAGGATTCCTTGAGCCCAGGAGTTTGAGGTTGCTGTGAGCTAGGCTGACGCCAGGGCACTCTAGCCTGGGCAACACAGTGAGAGACTCTGTCTCAAAATAAACAAATAAATAAAGATGTGAAAGATGCAGGTGAAAACCTCCTTCAGGTACAGAACACATGGGGCAAGGGGTTTAAGTGGCAGCTGTCCTGTGGAGTTTGCACTGAACAGCCTCTGCCTTGTAGATAGTCCTAGGTAGGAAGCAGATACCCTCTGGTTCAAGTAGTTTTGGAGGTGAAGGAATCAAACTGGCTGCCCATAGCAGAGCTGGGGGAGGGGAGGGACAGGAAGAAAAGGGAAATGGCCACTTCCTTTTCATAAAGAAAAATGTATCTCAGAACCTGCTGCCTTGAGCAAATTATTAGGCAGCTTGGCCTCAGCCAAGACGTGGCCATATTGGGCTGAGGGTCGGAGAGGTGTCAAGGTGCAGGTCTCTTGCTAAGCTGCTGGAGTGGAGAGCTTTAAGCCCTTCCTGGAGGCCCTCCCACACTCGGTGCCACATCACCCAGGAACCTGGCCGGGATTGCCACTCCTGGGCTTAGGTCGCCACAGAATGGCCACAGGTAACCTTCCTATCTGCAGAGCAATGGCCGGCATTCTCACAGGCAAGTTTGGAGAGGAGGTCAGCTATTTCTCAGACAAAGACAGAAACCTAGGTCTGGAAGAGAGTCCAGAGCTGTCTTCCCCACTTCTGAGCTAGATGGCCTCAAAACAGCCTGGGCAGGGAGGTAGGGGAGGGGAGGGGAGGGCTGTAAAGTGTCATCGGCCTGGGTCTGATGGCAGCCCTGGTCTTCCATGATCCCACCCACAGAAATGGCATTTCAGGGGAATTGAAACTGTCAAGAGAAGGACTTGAGGGGAATTCTTCACGACCCCTGCAGAGACCTTGCGGGTCCCCAGAAGAACCTGCCGTAGTACTTTGTAGACGTTCCAGGGTGGGAAGTGCTCTATTCCTTCCCTCCCTTCAGGCCCAGAGCACTGTCAGCCCTGGTGGGGATTTCTCTGCTGGCAGTTTATCTGGTCACCTTTTCAAGCCCAGGGAAGAACAAAATAAAAAGCTGAGAAGAGAAGAGAAAACCAACTGGATTCTTAACCCCAAGATGATATGGGAAGGTTTTCAGAGAGGTCCATGGGACATTGTTCTTGGTCAGAGAACAATGGCAAAGGGGGCTCTTTGTGTTTTTCTGACGCGACCCCAGACCTCTTTAGAATCAAGCAACAAACTAGAGGCAGAGCTAGGATTCAGGAGGTTTCTGATTCCCATGTCTGTGGTCTCCCTGCCTTGTCCTGGGTTAGAATGACAGTTTTAGGGGCACATCCTGCTGTGTCAGCATCAGCCAGCCTCCTGTGAAGCCAGGCCGCTTGGGGCTGTGCGGGCTACTGCCACCACCATAAACCTGGATGGTGCAGAGAGTGGCTTCCAGCTCTCCTGAGTGGACAAGGAGTATGGAGGGACCTGTGGCAGGCCAGGCTGGGCTGGGTGCAGAATGGGCCCCACCTTCTCCTGAACTTACTGTCCCAGCTCCGGTATAAACTGTTGACCTCTCTCGAAACCCGGACTGGCTTGCATGCTTGGAGGAACTAGAGGGCAGGGTGTGCTCTAATTGATCCTGTTGCATAAGACAGTCCATTGAGTTCCTCCTTTTTTTTTCCCCCGTGAGGTACATCAAAAGGGCCCAAGGTAGAATAACTGTAGAAATAAACTCAGTCCAAATGTAGAGGCCACAGGCACGGAACCGCACACTACACTGTGTAGATTCCAGGGGCTGGAAAAACAGAGGATGATGGGTCTCTTCAACCCTTCCAAGAGTCAGAATATTTTTAAGACAGAAAATTTAAATTTAAGAGGCTATAATTGTTTTAGAGTTTAACCAGCGAAAAAAAGAAGCATGCTCAGAGTAGAGCCCGGTTTATCCACTTGAATGACAGATACGAAGTGGGAACGGCGTCTGTGCAGTGTCTGAAAAGGAATCTCCATAAGCAGAGGGTCCACCATGTAAAGAGGCGTTGTCTAAACTGGGGCTTTGAAACTTTTTTTGACCATGACCCCCCAATAAGAAATTCATTTTTCATCGAGACCCAGTACACATACATAACAGAAACAAAAAGTTGTATAAAACAATCCCCAGGTTTACCAAATGCAACATATTTTCTATTCGATTCTATTAAAAAAAAAAAAAAAGCTGGTTGCAACCCATTAAAGGGATTTGACAGCCAAAGAATGGGCAGCAACTTGCAGTTTGAAAAATACTGATTTAAAGAGAACTGTGTCAGGCATGTAGAAAGCAGTCTCATTGTAGCCCTGGCAGATTTCTGCAAAAAGAGACCTGGTGACCCAGGCTTTGTGGTTCCAGAAGAGGTTTTCCTCATTCCTAGTCGCTGAAAGTTGGTGAGGTGGAGATGTGGTGGAGGGAGGGAGCAGAGGTGATGGGGTTGGATGGTTAGGAAGCTGAGTCTTAATTCTGCTCGGACAGGAAGCAGTTGCAGTTGATGGGTTGTCCTGACACAAGTAGGACACACAACCTGCTCATAGTCCATGGTTGTGCGTAGTCAAATGGGTGTTTGGTTTATAGTGAGATAGAAGCATAAACAATGATACAGGGCACCTGAGGCCCCTTCATTCTGAGTTCCCTAAAAGAAGGAGCCCTATTATAGGGATATATGCGGTGTTATACCCCTAGTTCTATGTCTCATGTGTAATAAGTATCCCATAAATGCTTATTGGAAGACCATGGTACCTCATTAATACTTGCAACTGGAATATTATAATAATAATACTCTAGCAATAATAACCTCAATTATGCATGGTGTTGTTGTTAATAAAAACATTATTTGAAGGGCACATTAACACACTTGACTCATACATGTGGCAATAGGATAGGACAGGATAGATAAGAAAGGCCCAGAAGTGTTCAGGTTATTTAGCAGAACTGCCAAACCCCACCTGGGTTTCAGATCCTCTGCATAGCATGCGTTTGAAAAGCTGAGGTTTGTCCTATTTGGCTTGTAAGTGGGTCCTGGCACAGCTCGCTGCGGCTCTTCACTCGAAGGTGGTGTGGGGAAGCCTGGCACAGGCCACCCCGGGGACAGAGGCCAGGGCGTTCTGACTTCCCACTCCCGCTCATTTGAAACTGCGCTGAGTTTTCCCACTCGGGTCAGCAGTTCAAGATGACGTGATTCGGGCTTGAATCACCCCAAGTTTCTGTGTGGTGGGTTTCTGTGGAGAGGAGGGTGCTGGCAGACCTCTCTCTGTTGGATGCTAAATGGAGCCTTTGTCTCGAGTCCTGGGCCAGCCCAGCAGCACCAGGGCACTGAGGCTGAGGGGTGGTCTCTGGGCCGTGAGGACGGGGCTCCTCCGCGCCCTCCCGGCCGCTTTCCCACAAGCAAGCTCTGTTGGGATTGTCCCGCCACAAGGGCTGGGCCCAGCACCAGGCGTGGCTCTCAGGACACAGGCTTGCAGCGACTCTGAATTGGCCGCAGGTCCTTCTTTCAGGCATTTCTGGTGTGTGTGAAGGGGGAGGGGACGATGGGGACTGAGGTAGGGGTTGGCAGGGAGGAGAGGGAAAGACAGTTTCTGACTTGAGGAGGGAACCAGGGAGCCCCAGCTTCTACTGACACCGCCGTTACTGTCCGAGTGCCCTTGGGCCTCAGTTTCCTCTTCCATAAATTGAGGGTGCTCCGTCTGCTCTCCTCTGGCTGACTCTGTGGCTGTCTTAGGTCTGAGAAACGTTTCCCGGCAGCAAAGAGAGGCTGCCCAGAGCTTCCTTCTCAGGCAGCCAGTGAGTACATTCTTTCCTGTGCCCGCATATGGAAGCAATTTCTAGATTCTCCGAGGCACTTGTGCTGCTGAGCTCACCCGAAACGGAGGAGCTGGCTGGTGGTAGGAGGAAAAAGAGGGAAAAAAGCCTGCGTGCATTTCCCTCTGTTTTCCTACCAGGTGACTTTCGTATCTAGAAACCCTCCTGCAATTTGCTATGTCAAGGTCGTGCCCTGGGGGTTTAGGGTATTTCACAGAAAAAATCCTGATCTCAACAAAGTGAACGTCCAGTTAACTGCTTCTCCCCTGAGGCCAAAGGAAGCCTCAAGGCTGGGTGGGGGCAGCAGGGGCCATGAATTCCTGAGTTTTGTTGCCACCTTTATTGTAATCTTTCCAGTTTGGTAAAATGAAGAGTATTAGTGGCTGGCTTCAGACCTGTGTGTAAAGTTGAATTGGGAAACGTCAGCCAAGAGCTTTGGAGGGGAGAATGTTTTATTAGTTCCTTCTCTGAGGAGGGAACTCTTTACTGACCTTCCTCTTCCGCACCCTTGGGGGTTTGGGTAGTGGTTGTCTGGTAATGCTTACAAACTGGAGGCACCATTTAATCCTAAATTCGGGTAGGGAGAGTGACTTTTTCTAGGGCACAAGCTTGCCCTCAAAGCCTCAGCTGTGGCCCTGGTGCCCATAAATGGTCCTGCAGACCTCATTTCCTCCGTCCCTCCCTCCCTCCCTCCACTCCCGACCTTAATTCTTGGGAAAGAAGATTACGGAAAAAAACATGTTTATAGGGAAATATTTTCTGTTCCTCTTTCAGTCAGTTTCTAATTTCTCTACTGCTTACTCCCCCACTAATGTTAATGTTTAAAAATTAATTTTGTAAAGCAGAGTTTTTTTTTCCCTAGAAATGAAATCTGAGTAATTAGGGATCTATAAATGTTTTACCAACACTTATTAAAGGTGTTGCATTAATGTTCTCATAAAGACCCAGTGTATCCCTTCCAAATAACTTTCTGAAAAAACCTCTCAAAATCAAGACAGTAGACTGATGGATGCCAAAAGCCTCTTAGCAGGGACCCTGTTCTTTGTTTCGTTCCTGGGTCTCCAGCGCAGAGCTTGGTCCAAGCAGCCCTCATTCCCTTTTGAGAACATGTTTATGACTCTGGTTTGTTTCATCTGAGGTTGCTGCTGTGCAGGGCTGGAAATCAAATGTGGCGTGAAGATAGGAACTCTTGTTGGAACCTCACGTGCCTGGTCCCCCTATTTCAGGACACTCAGATTAGCCCTGCTTGGCTTCAGGTAGTTGTCATTCTATACATAGATTTCCCCCACTCTATAAAACCATAATCAGGAGTGTTTATTTTAAGCCCCATCTTTGTAGAACTGTGTTAGATTCTTTTCAGTGCTAATCAAAGGAATTCCAGCCGACCTGCTTTTCCCTCATCTAGGGGCTGAGAGTCTGAAACTTCAGTCCAGAGAAGAGTTAGAGATTCAGGCTTCTTCCTGCCACTGGTGTGTGGGGTACAGTCTGATCCCCATGACCTCAGGTTCAGCCAACCACAGACTGCAGATGTCGTTAGGCCGAGGATGGTTGCCTCTGTACTCGATGTGTACAGATATCAACTGTTTATATAGCAGTTACGTTGCATTAGGTATTAAAGTAATCTAAAGATGATTTCAAGTACATGGGAGGATGTGCATGGGTTATATGGGAATACTATGCCATTTTATATCAGGGACTTGAGCATCTGCAAATTTTGGTATCCTTAGGGGTCCTGGTACCAGTCCCCTTCCTGTGCCAAGGGGTGACTGTCTCAACTTGGGGTGAGGGTAGGTGTTCTGCAGCCAGGGTGATACGGCTCCCTGCTTTCCTGAGAGGATGAGTAAGATTCACTTCATCTGTTCTTTCCTTGCATGCATTTTCCTCCTGTCCAGGGCAAGCGCCATGTCCTGCCTCTGGTCTTTAAGGCAGCCACCCCCTCTGACCTGTGGAGTTGACCCAGCTCTCACAGGCGGTCACCCCTGTGCCTCCTCATGCATCTGAAACCTGTTTTTGCTTCATCTATTCATCCGATCAACAAACTTTTTAAAGTGCTTGCAGTTGAGGCTTGCTTAAGGCAAGGTCCCTGACTCCATGAAGTTTATGTTCTACAAGGGAGAAATAGACAGTGGGCAAACAAACAGATGCTTACTTGGGCAAATGAAGACAGTGGTAAGGGTCGTGAAAAAACCTGACAGGCTGATGGGGTGAGGAAGGATGGGGGTGTGCTCGAGGTAGAGCGGTCAAGGGAAGGGAAGTGCCTCTCGAGTTGAGCTGAGTAACGAGGGGCCAGACCCGGGCTGTCTGGGGGAGATCGCATGCCAAGTGCGAGGGCTCTGAGGAGAGAACAAGCTGGACAAATCCCGGAAAAAGACAGAGGGAAGCGAGGCTGTAGGGAGAGGGGTAGGAACCAAGCCAGAGGTGTAGGCAAGGGCAGGTGCCCTCTAGGAACTTTAAGGTAGTAGGGTTGTGGCCATTGGGGTGAGAGAATCTGATTTATGTCTTAATAAAGTCACTCTTGCCTCATTCCTGTCTCCGCCCCGCTCTGAGCTCACGGCCTGCTTGCTGGGTCAGGTTGCCCCTCAGCTCTGCCTGCCACTCTCTGGCCCTCCCATTCCGGCTGCCCTAGTTTAGCTCACGTCTGCAGTGCCGGCACTGATCGGTCAGCCATGCCTTGGGCTGCAGAGGGCGGGTGGATCGGTCAGTGCGAACTGGACTGCAACAGGAAAGCGAGTGAGGGGTGCCCTAGGCTGTGAGACTCTGGACAGGCCCCCAGCGCTCTGGACTTCAGTTGCAGCCTCCGTTCAGGTGTTTTCCAGCCCTAAGCTTTAGTGATTCTCTGGCACAATCATAATAATAATATTTATCAAGCACTAGTTCCATCCAGGGCTTTACGTGTATTGGGCGCAGTCCTCTTGACAACGCTGGGAGAGTGGCGCTGCTGTTATCCCATTTTAGAGTGGGGGAGACTGAGGCACAGAGAGCTTAAGCAACTCTCAAGTTGGTAGTTAGCATGTGGTTGAGCCAGGATTCAAAGCAGACAGTCTGATTCTGTCCACCCCATACTCTCACTCACCCCACTCTACTGCCATCCGTGCAGCGGGAATAGCTTTCGAGTGCATTTCCTGACAGTCCTGAACTAGGTCCCTTTTCCAGATTGCTCAGCCAGCCTGCAGCCCTCCCCAGGGACACCAGACTCGCCCTGCTGACACACTGTGAGCAGTGAGCAGACAGGGTGGGATGGTTTCCCAAGCAGAGGGGACACGTTCACCGTTAGAATGGCATCTCCAACATCAGCTGAGCCAATGCTCACTGTGCTCCCCGGAGCGAACCCAACAATCCCGTCCTGGTCCAGATGTGAAAACCTCCACTCTGGGAACATTCGCTGCCTGCCGAGTGGCAGTCAGTAATAATAGTAGCAAGGGTTTATAGAGCACTTAGTATGTACCTGGCTCTCTCTTTATTATTCTTATTTTATAGATGAAGAAACTGAAGCTTTAAGCAAACTGCTTAGGGTCACAGAGCTAGTAAATGGCAGGGGTTTGGACCCGGGCAGTCTGGCTCTGGAGACCGTTTAGCGTATACTTCTTTATATTAAAGACAAATTCCAGCCCCTATGCTTTCCAAGTGGTGGTCTGTGTTCTGATCCTGGTAAACTGAGTGGTCTAATTTTATTAACATAGGAAAGACCTGTAAATATTTGAAGACAGTTATCACATCTCTCCTGGTTCCAAACCACCTTGTCATGCTCTCAGGGAGCAGCTCTACTCTGGACCTCTCTTCCTCCCAGAAAAGCACAACGAGTACTTTATACCTTACCATCCCCATCCAGGTATTTGTGAGAACACTGTTAGTAATTATGCTGGGACTACAGGCATGAATAGGGACCATCCTGGGCAATCCAGGATGTGGTTCACCCTACCCTTGGGGTCAGGGTAGAAATGCACCACTTGGAATCCTTCTGAAGCCTGGGCTCGAGTGGACTGTGGGAAAGTTGAGCTTACTCTGCACAGATACGTTATGATGGGAAATCACTGGGGTTGGGAGTCTACCATTAGTCAGACTTAGTACAGAGGAGACGCGCTGGGTGTGCGGTCGAGTCCCACATTACTGTTTTGATGTTGGGCGAGTCACCTCCCACCCGAATTCTCAGTTTCCTCATCTGCAAAGTAGTGTTGAAGTCTCTTCCAGTTCTCAAATTTTGATCCTCTGTCAGCCTTCCCTGCACAAGCAGTGGTCTCCATGCTCCCCTGGAAGCCACCAGCATGGCACTTGGAGTTTTTAATCCGTTTTCTTTCAGTTGAGCAGCTCTTCTACTATTACTTGCCAAACCCTAGAGGGAGATTTTTAGAGTGCCAGCAAGGGCCTATCTAGCATGCTTTTGGGATGTCAGTAAAATCGTCCCAAGCCCCTTTAAATAATACTTTTACCTTGAGACATTCGTGGATTTTATTGATACAGGGAGACAGAAAACTGAGCCTCCATTAAAAGTACTTGTTGACTTATTGAGACATTTCTTAACAGATTTACCTTTTATGCTTCCTAAAACCTATATTTGTGAAATAATTTCAAAGTATTTTTCACATAATTTATCTCATTAGATCCTCAAAATGGTCACATAAGGTGGGTATTATCTCTGTTTTCCAGGTATTGAAACAGAGACTCAAGAGGTGAATTGACTTGTCTAAGGACACCCTGCTAGTCAGTGGTGTGACCGAAATTCAAATTCATGTCTGCAGGATCCTTATCCAGTAGTCTTTCTACTGTACCCATTTTTTCAGCTTGTATTTTTTTTGTAAGCAGAAAACTCATTTTTTCAAACAGAAGCTGGATGCTACGGGTGTACCTGCCTTCTGTGGTGGGATCCCCCAGACCCTGCACTTTTCTAAGATGCCTCACAGCATTTTGCCCATTTCAAAGAAATAGGATGGTTATGGGAGCCTGCACAATTTCGTCCTACATGAACTTGTTGTGTTTAATACTCCACTGTGATTCCAAGTCACTTGGACAAACCGTCAGGGGCTTGTGCCAGTTGCGCAAACATGGTCTTTGCAGGGAACTGCAAAAAAACTGTCACTTTCTCCTTCTCCCTGAGGTGCAGTGACTACTTTCTCCACACTGTTTCCCACCTTACCAACAGAACTGTGTCCTTTGAGGATGTCACTTGCCTGCCTTCATCCTTCATCCACCCACCCAACAATTATTAAATATCTTCTAAATATAATCATGTGAAAAGGCTCAACCTAGTGGCTGGCATGTAAAGGGAATAAGTGCCTGTCTCTGCTACAGAAAAAGCACAGTGCTCCCTTTGTTTTTTTCTTTGTGTGTGTGTGTGTGTCTGAGATTATTGGGGTGACCAAGATAATCTCCCAGGTTCCTTCTGTTGAAAAAACCCACTGCTGCCATGCCAGCCTTTTCTCTTCCCTAAAAGGTGGAATGGAGTGCTTGGCTCACTTTCCCTGCCCGTGTATGCTGTCCTCTCCCCGCTGCCCAACGTCTCCACCAGAAGTTACTCTGCAGAAGAAAAGTTAGAGAATAAGTTTTCCATTCCCTGGAATTTCTGGGTCCCAGGGAACAGCCAAGGTGGCATCTATTCAAAAACACCCTTATTTAGGGAGAAAAAAAAAGAATGGGAAATAGTTCTCATTTTTAAAGTCTAGCTTTTGCTCAGCTGTATTTAAAAGGCATTCATGCTCAGTCTCACTAATGGACAGGACATTAGCATTTATACTGAAGGTCCTGTTTCTCTCACTCAGTGTCTGGAGCTTTGCAAACACTGGAAATTGATCCTTCCCTTTCTAAACACACAATATTCAAGCTGCTAGCTGTTTCCCAAACCCACTTCTTTAAATCTCCATCACATAAAATTTATTAATTGGAGATAGTTTTAAGAGACATACTATATTCCAAAAAATACACTGATACTTTTACATATAGGAGATCATTCAGAAAATTCAAAGCGTTAGTCCAATATAAACTGTTAGAAAATATTCTTGGCATTTTGGTTTCGATTTTTTTATAAAAGACAGATATTTTGCTTAGGCTATAATTCGTATATAGCAATTCTTTTTCTTTCTGAAAGAACTGCAGTTATTAGAAGTAGCAATCCCAAATTCCACCAAGCTGGTATAAATTTAGCAGTCTTTCTCTTCATTCTGCAGATGTACATGCTATTGTCAATATCTACTATTTGGAGTTTTAGAAATAGTCTATATTCTGGATTATATAACAATGTATATCAACTGTCTCTATGGAGTATCTATTTATCTATAGAGTGTGTTTGTGTGTGTGTGTGCGCGTGCAGTAACTGATTGGATCCCTGGGTTAAAGGTTTTGGGTAATGCTCAGTCTCACTAACAGACAAGACGTTAACATTTATACTGAAGGTCCTGTTTCTCTCTCTTAGTGTCCACAGCTTTGCAACTTTCTTTACACAGGAATTTCTGGACCTGGGTTATGCACCCCTCTTAAAATGCTTCCTAAATTTGAAAAGGCATTTTATTTACTAGTCAACAAGTCATCAAGCTGTGTGCATAAAAATTGGCCATTCTGTTCTTTGGGTGATAGGTTTTTCACACTGAACGAATATTTGGTTCCCAGTTCAGCTAAGCCAGCAGACCCAGGCTCCTGAGCAGGGCAGCGCCTGTGTGCTCCCCCACAGCCGTAGATCTGCACTGCTGGTCCGTGAGAGGAAGTGAACAGCAGGGACGGGTTGGCCGTGGGATTTTAAGGGTTTCTATTCAGGCGTTAATGTTCACCTCCCATCCTTGGTTAGATTCCTTAACTTTAATGTCTGGAATCTCTTCTTCAAAAAAAGAGTAGGAAAATCTTTTCCTTGGAAAATGTCTTAAAACCAAAGAGAATGACAGAGGAAAAATGTGATGTATTATAAATGGAAGCCAACAGTAGAGTTCCTCTATTTCCTTTTAGTTCTGTTGCTATTTTCTTGGATCTGCTATTTCTTGGAAATGTTTCTTGGAAACATTTTGTCTTTGTATGAAATTTATTATGAGAAGCAATTCTTTATTCCCTTTTATTCATATATTTAGTTTATTACCATTACATAATCCTGTGTAACAAACCACTGTGGAGTTTAGTGGCTTACAATATCAGTCATTTCACTTGCTTATAATTCTGCAGCCCAGGCTGGGCTCATCTGGGCAGCTTTTCTGCTGTTCTTGCCTGTGGTCAGTCTTGGGGTGGGTTAGCTGAGGCAGGATTCAGCTGGGAAGCTGGGAAGCAGGGATGCCTGGGCTTCACACTCCATGTCCAAGCAGGACCTCTCCCCCTTCAAATGGCTGTTCCATGTAGTCTTTCACGTGGTCTCTTCAGGGTGTCAGTAGCATCACTGGACTTCTTACATGGTGGCTGGGATCACAAAAGCAGCAGTAGCAGGGTGTCACTTCTACAGCATTCTGCTGGTTAAGGCAAGTCATAGGTATAGCTCAAATTCAAGGGGAGGAGACTGCATAAGATGTGGTTACCAGAAGGCATGCTTCACTGGAGGCCACCAGTGGAACAGATCACCACTCAGTCATTCTTCAGTCAACAGATACTGAGCGCATGTGCCAGGCACTGAGCATGCAGTGTGAACAAGCAAAGCATGGCCCCTGCCCTCATGGAGCTCATAGTCTGTGGGGAGCACCACTGAGTAATCAGGAAATTACTGTGCAACGTGGTGAGTGGGGGGGTGGAGGACTACTGGTGTCCAGGGAACACGTTAGAAGGGGTGTATAACTCAGGCCCCGACTTCATGGAAGGAAGTCCTGTGAAGATGGGTGAAGAAAGTTGCTGGCAGAACAACAGCATGCTCTCAGGCCAAGAGTCAAGAAAGAGCATGGACCTGAAAGAAGTTTTGTGTGGCTAGAGAGTAGAGTGTAGGGAGTGGGGCTGTGTGGGTGGGTTGGTTGGGGGAGAGGGGTCGTCACAGTTAGGGTGTGCAAAACAAAAGGCCTGAGAGTCAGGCAGGGGCCTCCTCACATGTTAAGAGTCTGGTATGCCGTGTCAGGAACATTAGACTTGATCCCGATCGTGATGGGAAAAGGATTTTAAGCAGCTCTGCCTTTCAGAGAGGTCTCACTGGCTGGAGCAGACTGAGAATGGCATAGGGAACCCTGGGAATGGGGCAGGATTGGACCCCACGGGCATGGACTGGATGTTCCAAGGAGAGCCAGCTTGGATATACCCACCTGATGCCTTTGAGTTCAGTAGTCCGCTGCAAACGTTTTTCAGACTAATACGTTGTAAGCTTCTTAAATGCTTTTTAACTTCCGCTTAGCTTCCACTCTTCTCTCACGCCCTTTGTTCCTGCTTCTGCCCTGGCCTCCCACAGAGAAGAGTAGAATGACCAAGTCTGCCGCAAGAGTGTCCCAAGCGGTGAATCAGAGACCCTGGCCGTGGAGAGTTCATGGCTGGGCTGCTGGGTTGCAGAGAGCAGCTCTGGTCACAGGGTCGAGAAGTGCAAAAGTGAGAAAATCTGGGGAGAAATTGGAAGATAGGGAAGAGAAAAAACAAGCCAGTCAGAAGAGAGATAAGAATGGACTGAAGATATAATAAAGGCAAGGAAAATGAGTCATCTGAGGAGAAAAAGGAACAGATTAGAAAAGGCAAAGAGGAGATGGTAACATAAGCTTTGACCCGTGTCACGGACAACTCCAGAATCTTTTGTGCGTCCTTTTTACGTTTGCATTCTAAAAATTAGAAAAGCAAAATGAGCCTTTTTTCTGAAGGCCTCAGTAAGTAGAAAGATAAGCTGTCTTGTTATATAAAAAAGGAAATGAGCAATTAATACGCTGAGATAAACTCTTGTCCTTTTGTGGAAGAAAAGGACCTCTAAGAAACGAAAGGGACATACAAACAGTTAAAATGAATTAGGAAGAAACTGAGTGGAATACTTTGTTGTCTATTCCCAAGTGATCCGACAGAGAAATATCTGCAGCCTCAGAGAACGGAGAGAGAGCATGTCCCCATTATCAATTTTTAATAAACATAAATGGTATAATAAATTATGCATGGAGGAATGACATAAAGCATTAAACAATGAAGGATAAATAATTTAAGTGATTAAAAAACTGCCTCTGTCATATGTTTGATGTATGAGAACTCTAGTTGAATTTTCAAAGAAATAGAGGAGGATTTTTAAAGGGGACTTTTTCAAAATAGATTTACTAAATGGAGAATCAGGTGGTGATCTGCTGAGAGAGGTTGCTAAGGACAGAAATGCCCAACTTCCATGGCCCCATAGCCTGTGCTTTCTCTGATAAGCATGTGTGTAGCACCTTGCTGGTCAGTGGTATTCTGTCAGATGATCAATGCTGAGACAGTGCTCATCTTCTAAAGACTGAGCTCAAGATTTCTTTTCATGTGTCCAGGCAACTTTGTCAGGGGTCAGAAGCACTGTGAACTCTGTTCCTTATATAGTCTTAGACTTCCAGGATTCCTAAGTAAGAGGTGCCATCCCTGCATATTTACTGCCTCAGGTAAACTTCATTTCTGTCCCAAAATTAGATTAGCTGGATGGGTTACCCTCAAAGAAGTATCAGTAAAGGCATGACCCCTTCTCACTGGCCACTCACCTCAAGGAAGCCACCTTCATCAAAAGCACCATATCATAACATGCAGTGGTTAAAGGCATAGGCGTTGGGGTCAGACATATCTAGGTGTGAACCCAATCTTTGCCACTTATTAGCCATGTGACCTTTATCAGGTTAAGTTAACCTCCCTGAAACTCAGTTTCCTTATTTGCAAAATGGGTCCAGAATACCCATACTGACGGACAAATGTCAATTGTTTAGCTCAGTTCCCGCACATGGTAAATTCTCATTAAATGCTTATTATTAGCTATAGAATTATATGTTGAATATTCATTTTATATCTTTATAGAAGAATTGCAAAATAGACTAAGAGAACCATGGCAAAAACCCCATAAATCTAGGAAATACCCAAGGATCATAAGCTGTAGTACAAAGGCCAGTTTTGGAAAATGGAGTGTTTTTGTGAAAAACTGAATTCAAACACCTTAAGGCAAAAGCTTGTGCAGTCCAGTTAGCCCCAGAGCCCCACATTTCCACTGGCTTACCTCAGCCTGCTCTCACCGCCCCACCTGCCCAGCTCTGGTGAGAGTTTCAGTCTGCCCCTCAAGCTGAATAGTTCATTGCATAAAATTAAATCATTTTCTCCTACGTTTCCTAGCTCCTTAAATGCTTTAACTTAACATGGGGCATCTGATAGCTATATGGGCTTAATGGAGATGGAAAAAATCATTTTTTGCCCAACTGAATAATTTTGGTAAAATTAAAGGGCCAAAGATGACAGCAGATTTTCCATAAGTTGTTTCCTTTGTTATTATTCCAAATTATTGTTTACCTAATACCCACGTAGGCATTATATTGCCCTGGGACTATGACCTCTCTCCATTCAGAAGCTGTTTATGTGTAACTATAATAGCAGCCATTTTTGGTTGATAGTCTGTAAGCACACATGCTTATCAATAAAATTTCAAGTTCAAAATGTCAGTGCCTCATACAACAGGAAACTGAAGACTCACTGTAAGGTGTTTTAAAACATGGCTGTAAATACATTGACCCTCCTTCCCATGAGAAGTGAGTTTATGTCCCTTCCACTTGAATCTGGTAGGGAAGAGGGTTGTGACTACTTTGACCAATAGAGTATGGCAGTAGTGACCCAGTGTGACTTCCAGGGCTGGGACATAAAAGGCCATACTTCTGCCTTTTTCCTTGGGAACACTTGCACTTGAGCCATCATGTTAGAAGTCCAGCTACACGCCAGAAAGGCCCCATGTAAGACTGGTCAACAGTCTTGCTTGAGCCTGTCCTTCTTCCTTCCCAGCCCTCTGCCAGACATACACATGAAGAAGCCCTCCGGGAGCTGGATTCTCCAGTCCCAGTTTTCTAGCCCTCAGTGCATCGAGTGAGCCCAGCTGAGATCACAGATGTGTGGGACAGAGAATAGCTGCCTCCACTGTGCTGTTTCTGAATTCCTCACCCTCAGAATCCACGAGGATGATGAAATGGTGGTGGTTTTATGCAGCTACCTTTTATGGTCATTTGTTATGCAGCAATAGATAACTGGAACACTCACCCAACAAAGTTTCTGGGCTTGATAGCTTAGGTAGTTACCATATAACACATCATGTGTTTGTAAGATCTTGACTGTGAAAGCCACCTGGTTCCATCAAAGTGTGCTATATTACTGCTAGTTTCTTTATGTTCAAGATAAACATGAGAGAGTTAGCTAATCAGTGAGCAGATATTTATTGAAATATCTGCAAGCTCTTCTGCAGTTTTCTTGCTTGTTTTTCATTTATCTGCAACTCAATGTCATCATTTCTAAAGTAGAAACATCTTTCCTCAGTGGTGATGAATTAGACAATGCATAAAAAATCATTTTGGGTTTTCTTTTAAAAAAAAGATAATATTGTTGATGCACATGAACACTTAAAGGAATAATTATTTAGGTTAATGGGCAATGCTAATAGTTTGTGCCGTTAAGAGCATTTGCGAAGTAATCTAAGCACATACAGGAAGATGAAGCTCTTAGGGCCTGAGGTAGCTGGTGCTTTACAGTAAGCTGTCCTGTAATTGAGTCTGTACTTCGGTGTGGAATCTGTTGAGTGGTCTCATTTGTGAACAGACAGTTGAGTCAGAAGTTTGAAAGAGCATGGCAGCTCACAGGGCAGATCTCTTCCGAGAGGCTGAATGGAGAAATCTTTTTATTCTTTCCATTCACTGGCTTTTCAGCCCAATAAGCGGTGCAGAAAGCCTGCTCTTTGTGGGCCACAAGTCACTTCCTAGATCAGGGATGGCAAATCCACGGCACATGTGATGCCAGTCACTAGGGCTGTCTCTGTTGTTTTGGGGTTTTTTTCCTAAAAAAGAAATATATTTCATAACAATAAGCTAGATAGGGCTGTCTCTGTATGCATAAGTTCCCCACGATGTTGGTCTCATCCAGGCTGGGTGGCAGTCACACACAGGACCTCATGGCCAGCACCCACGTGGGAATGCCTCAGCGCCCATCCTTGTGGAGAGGGCCCACGGCACGTTGAACCGGGATGAAGATCCCTCACATAGATATGAAGAACTATAGATTGGTTGGTTTCTGTTTCTCAGAGACTTTCTATCTTGTTTGGATACCTGTCTCTGTGTTAAAAAGTCTTGTCAGGAGGTATACTATTTAGGCTTTTAATACTAGAAGGAAAACTGAGCACTGAGAAGAACAGTCAGGATGGCCTTAAAATTCAGTGAAAGCAGAAAGTCTAGAAAATGCCTCCATATACAGGACCCTGTAGCATGTAGGACAAGGGAAGTTTATATCCTAGGGTCTGCCTTAAGAGCTATAAATTACTAACCAGGTTAATTTAAATTTTGAATCAGCATTTTTTTTTTTTTTTTTTGAGACAGAGTCTCACTTTGTTGCCCAGGCTAGAGTGAGTGCCATGGCGTCAGTCAGCCTAGCTCACAGCAACCTCAAACTCCTGAGCTCAAGCCATCCTTCTGCCTCAGCCTCCTGAGTAGCTGGGACTATAGGCATGTGCCACCATGCCCGGCTAATTTTTTTCTATATATATTAGTTGGCCAATTAATTTATTTCTATTTATAGTAGAGATGGGGGTCTTACTCTTGCTCGGGCTGGTTTCAAACTCCTGACCTCAAGCAATCTGCCCACCTTGGCCTCCCAGAGTGCTAGGATTACAGGCGTGAGCCACTGTGCCCGGCCTTGAATCAGCATTTTTTAACTTTGAAGCTCTTATACTTTGTACATAGAGTGGGCCGTTTATAAAACTGGTGAACGAGACTGTGGATTTGAGAATGACTGTGGATTTGAGGCTCTGTTGCTGGGAGGCAGTGATCTTTCATTTATTCAGAAAACACCCACAAGGGGCCTAACCCTTTCCTCCCAGAAGGAGACCGACACATAAAGGCGGATGTATGTACAGTAGACTGCAGCGTTGGTGGAGTGAGGGGGCACGGCTCTTCCTGGGAGGGTCCAGACTCCCAGATACCAGTTCATCCACTTGGCGTGAGGAGAACTGGCACACGGTGGGCCTGCCCAGCGGGAAGGGTGGTTTGTGACTTAACCTTAACCTTAAACTCATGGCAGCAGCAGAGTTTCTGAGCTGTCACTGTCAGGACAGGAAGAACCACGTAGAGATAAAGACTCCCCTGGTCTAGTGCAGTTCAGTGAAGTTAAGATTTACAGGTATGGGTGAGGTAGAAAGTACATCTATTCAGAATTACACCTTTTTTTTTTTTTTTTTTTTTTTTGAGACAGGGTCTTGCTGTGTCAGCCAGGCGGGAGTGCATGCAGTGGCACGATCATAGCTCACTGCAGCCTCAAACTCCTGGGCTCAAGTGATCCTCCTGCCCCAGCTTCCCTAGTAGCTAGGACTATGGGTGCACACCACCACATCTGGCTAATTTTTCCATTTCTTTCTAGAGACAGGGTCTCGCCAGCTCAGGCTGGTCTCAAACTCCTGGCCTCAAGCGATGTTCTAGCCTCTGCCTCCCAAAGTGTTGGGATTACAGTCATGAACCACTGCACCCAGCCAAAAATTACTCTTAATCACTGCTTCCTCGGTTGACCCTACAGATTGTTTTGTATTCTTTTATGTGTTGGTCAGTCAGTGTGGCCCTGAGAGAAGACATGGGAGAGGCTCAGAAAAACAAAAATTTTTTTATTTGTTTTGAAATAGGGTCTCACTGTGACACCCAGGCTGGAGTGTAGTGGCACGATCATAGCTCACTGCAACCTCAAACTCCTGGGCTCAAATGATCCTTCTGCCTTCAGCTTCCTGAATAGCTGGAACTACAGGTGTGTGCCACCACACTTGACTAATTTTTCTTCTTTTTATAGAGACGGGGTCTCACTGTTGCTCAGGTTGGTCTTGCACTCCTGCCCTCCAACGATCCTCCTGCATTGGCCTCCCCAAGTGCTAGGATTACAGGTGTGAGCCACTGCGCCCAGCCAGAAAAAAAATTTTTATTATACTCACAGGTCTTAGGTACAGGAGGCACAGCATGCCACAGAAGGCCACATGGGAACAACACCAGAGTGGTCAGGAGGCTGAAGGCAGGAGCAAGGGGAATATTTAGACCAGAGATTTGCTGTTGTTGTTTTGTAGAGATGGACTCTTACTTGGTCACCCAGGGTTGGAGTGCAGTGGCAAGATCATCGCTCTCCTCGGCTCTAGCGATTCTCCTGCCCCAGCCTCCCGAGTAGTTGAGACAGCAGGTGCACACATGCTTGGCTTAGGCCAGAACTTTTATTGGGGTTTCTGTGGGACAGGCAAGGCAAGGCAGAGTAAAAACAGTTTAGGATTGGTTAGTTTGAATATTTTCAGCAGGCTCTAAATTAGAGGGGTGATCACTGGTTACTTGGTACCTGGCCCTGGATGACCAAGGCAGAGGAATATTGCCTCTTGGGTTGTATGGGACAGACAGAGGAGGTATGGCCCTGGATTGGTTAATTTATGTATGAAAGGCATGCTCCTGGCTAACTCTTAGGAATTGGCTAGCCCTGGGAGAGGCAATCTCTCCCCAGCCAGGATGGTTTTTTAAGATGTCAAAATATCATAATACACAGGAAATGTGTGTGTGTGTGTGTGTGTGTGTGTGTGTGTGTGTGTAATACACAGATGAAATAGCTAGCTGCCATGTTTAGGCTCTGGCATATAAAAAATATGTATTTTTAAAGACTGGAATCACACCCAGGGTTGCATGATGGTGACAACACTGAGAGCTGTCAAGAGGAAACTGCAGATTCTCGTCTCTCATCTCAGCATACTCTGGGGGTGCACTCACTTGAGGAGTGGCAGATGAAATGGCCATCACTATGTAAACTATTTTATTTCTCTTTCTCCCTTGAGCATGAAAAGTTGCATTTATGTAAGTTAAATGTGCATGTTATATGCAAATGAGAAAAATAATCCCAAGGTGTGTCAGTCTACAGATTAGTTGGGGGTTCCTGGATTTTTGTCTGTTTGTTTAGAATTTGGATAGTCCAAGGCAGTTTGTCATTAATGACAACCCAGGGTGGTGGTGTTGCTTTGCTTTGTTTTTTGTTTTTGTAACCTTAAATCTTTGTCTTTAATCAGGATAGATCAGACTTTCTTGACCTTTTTTTTTTTTGAAGCTGAATTCATACATCTAGTTGTACATCCTGTAGCACACTGGACTTTGTCACCCCCGGAGGGTTTCACCTATAAAATCTTGTTACTGGGAATTTCAGCATGCTTTGATGAATATTACAGTTCATGCTGGTAATTTTCCAATAATATAGGAAGTAGAGTTTATAAAACAGAAACCATAATCAACTTGTAATATTCTATTACCTCCTACTCTGCCTCCACTTCCATTAGTGTTATTAATGCTCCATAGTGCCCCTACCGGTAAAATACATTTATACAAAATGTTCAGGAGATGTATTTCAGTAAATACACTTATGTTATTGGGCACAGAGATCACTGGTCATTTTTGTATATAAATTTGTCCTTGGAAGTTAGTTAATTAGTGGACATTACGTTGCTTTCAGCATGACGAGTGTCTTGTTGAGAGGAATGCAGCAGTCATTTAGTAAACAGCACCTTGTTCTGTTTTAGGCACCACCTGGTGCACCAGCTTTATTTCTAGAAGCTGAAGGCAAAGAATATAATAGATGTTGCTCTACAAAATGTGGTGTTTCCCATTCATTAAGACTGTCACAAATTAATAAAATCTTGGGAGATGTCTCTGTTTTGTAGGTCTGCTTCCTTCACAGAATCATGTAATTCAGCCTGTCTGTGGCCACTTCAAAATCCAGAAAAAAATGTGATAAGCACATGTGGTTGAGTTTGATGTTGTTCAGCTGCATATGACCCAACTCTAATTGTAACCTTACTAACTCCTGAGATCCCCACATGGTCCAGATTCTGCCTGGAGCCTCATTCAAAGAACACACATTTCAATACCAGAAGCCTTGAAGAATAGCCTATCTCTTGAAGCTAATTAATAAAATCTTTCAGTTTATTTAATAGATTAAAAACCTTCAATCTAGGTTTTTCTAAAAGGCGTGGCTTAAGGCATGGCTTTATACTTCACCCTACATCAACAGCTTCTCCAAAATTCTGTGTAGCCACCCGTTCCTCTATTTATACTCATGGCTTTTGCTAATCTTCTTGTTCTCTTCTCATCCACCTAGTTTCTCACTAGTCATGGAGCTTTCCACATTTTTGTATTATGACACATAAAATTTACATACCATTTTCCTCCTTATTTTTGATCAGACCCAGATACTTCTCACTCTTCCAAATTTAGGAACATAGGTGTTTCCCACCTTCAGGCTCAAAAGTACCCTTATGGATTTCCTGGCTAGACTATGCCTCTCCAGGATGACTTGGAGCTCCATACCCCAATTCCTGAATATCCTTCATTTCCTGCATCCCGGCCACCTTCAGAAATGAAATTCTTTGCATGACTCTGATTGGTTTTCTTATGAGAAATTCTAATATAGAATTTCCTAAGAATAACATTTTTCACCTACTAATGGTAACAGTAACCACCATTTGTGCACTGGACTAGCTAAGCTCTCTGAATGCAGCACGTTAAATACACATTTAATAATACTAAAATTATCCCCATGTGACAGATAAGAAAACTGTGACCCAAAAAAGTAAAGTAAGTCATTGCAGCTAATTAGTAATGGATCTGGTGTTTGGGCCCAGGCAGTTTGATTTCAGAATCCTTCCTTTTAGGAGTGATATGAACTTGTTTACCAATTCTCCCCTATTCTGCGTGCTCTTAAATATAGAAGAGAGGGATGGATGTCCCTGAGTAGGAAGAATGTACAAATAGATAATTAATCAGCTGTGCTTTTGGTCCCATGTTACATATATGTGTTAGGAAAAGGGATCCCTTAGTGCTACCCTGGAGGGAAAAAAAATAAAGAAAACAGAAATTCTGAATCAAAGCCACAAATTTGCACGAGAAGGCACATCTTACCACTCGTGATGGCTCCCAGCACCCTTGGCACACTGTTGAATTGTTTTCATTACCAATATTAGTCTCTTCTTTATTCAGCCTAAAAGAAAGGAACAGCAAATGTATGAGGATGTCCTGGTCCCTAGTACTGTCTTTCTGCTACCTCTAAAGTTGTGTATATATGAAGCTTTTAAAACTCATCCTGGATGAATAGGGAGGTTTTCCTACGCATTCCTAGCCAGTCTTTTTGTGAACAAAGAAATTTGCCATTTCCTTCCAATGATCAACAACAAAGATGAATGAGGGGCCTGGTTATTTGGAATTCAACTGCATGATATTGGAAAGGGCCAGTTTGGATGTTGGCGTCGAGCCCTGTGGCATGCCAAAGAAGAATGACACCACTGAGTAGGGCTCTGGCTTTGAGGACAGGTGGTCAAAGGGCTTGATAATTTTGGTTTAAATTACGTTACAGTGGCATAGACAATGCACCAGTGTAGTGTACCAGCAAGAGGACTTTCTTGACCTTCCAGACTTTGTTAGCTGTTCCAAGGGCTCAGATAGATGGTGTCTTTTTGCATGATTGATAATTAGGAAAGTCTTTGCATGACATAATGCTCCAAAAATTGCCCAGGGTCAGTTTGAAAACAGTTGCCTTGGGTTCTGGCTTGACTGCTCGACCTACATGTGGAGCACTGACCACCAAGGGCAAATCTCACTACAGTTCCCCCTTGTACAACCCACATGCAGTGTACATGGCTTTCCGTTTCTCTCAGAGACAGAACAACAAGGAGGCAGTTTGGGTGGGTACTGGAAATGACACTGCACTTGTAGTTAGAAACTTCAGTGCAAAATTCCAATTCTGTCACTTACTTGTTTGAACAAATCCCTTTGACGCTTAGAACCATAGTTTCCCCATGTTTAATATAAGAATGATTGAAAATAATATTTAACTCAAAGCGCTTATGTGGCTAAATTAATTTTTTTTAAATATGTTAAAACAGAAACACTCTTTTATGGTATTTTACCAGTTTTTCTTTGTGGTCCACACTAGGATTTCAGTCCAGTAAATTGAGTTATTGACAAGTCTTTAAATAGTTGCTCCACTTTTATCCCTATTCCTTCTCCCCTCCACCCCAGGATTCTCTGTGAAAATCAAATATGGAATTGTAATGTTAACCATCACTCAAACACATACACATGTAAAAAACAGAATTTCTCCCATTTCCTCTGCAGTGATATCAAAGCTTTAAAAAACAATGGGAACCACCTCATTTCTAGAAAAGAAGAAAAAAGGTTGCAGATTCTTGTTTGTTACTGTGTTTCTTAAGTAGACACTAGGAAACTCAGATTTCTAGCCTGTTAGCAGGTCTAACAACATTATTTTCTCAATCGAGTTCCTCAGCTCTTTAGAGGTATGTTTACATTCCTGTGGCCTTACTTAAGTCTAGAACAGATTCCTCAGGTGATGGTAACTTCTCGTGACTGGAAGTGAGGAGGCAGAAATATATCCTGACAGCCTCCCTTCTGCAGATACTTCTACAGATTTCCAAAGTTCCTGCATGTCTCAGAATCCAAACTTTGCAGAAGCATTCCCAGGATGTCTTTATATGAATTTTAGGATTTTTTTTTTCTATTTCTGTGAAGAAATTTTGATAGGCATTCCATTAAATTTGCAGATTGCTTTGGGTATTATGGCCATTTTAATAATATGAATTCTTCCAGTCCATGAACACAGGATATCTTTCCATTTATTTGTGTCCTCCTCAATTTCTTTCATCAAAGTTTTATAGTTTTTAGTGTAGAGATCTTTCACCTCCTTGTTTATTCCTAGGTATTTTTTTTTTTGTAGTTACTGTAAATGATACTGTCTTCTTGATTTCTTTTTCAAATAGTTTGCTATTAGCATATAGAAATGTTACTGATTTTTGTATGTTAACTTTGTATCCTGCAACTTTACTGAAATTTGTTTGTTAGTTCTAACAGTGTTTGGTGGAGTCTTCAGGGTTTTCTATACATAAGATCATGTTATCTATAAACAGGGGCTATTCAACTTTCTCTTTCCAATTCGGATGCCTATTTCTTTCTCTTGTCGAATTGCTCTGGGTAGGACATGCAGAAGAATGAGACTAGACCCCTACCACTCACCATATACAAAAATCAACTCAAAATAAATTAAAGATTTAAATGTAAAACTTAAAACTATGAAACTACTAGAAGAAAGCATAGAGGAAATGCTTCACTGCATTGGGCTAGACAAAGATTTTTTGGGTAAGACCTCAAAAGCACAGGCAACAAAAGCAATAGTAGACAAATGGGATTATATACAATTAAAAAGCTTTTGAACAGCAAAGGAAACTTATATTAACTAAGTGAAGAGACAACCTACAGAATGGCAGAAAATATTTGGAAACCATGCATCTGGCAAGTGTTAATATCCAGAACATGTAAGGAACTTAACAGCGAAATAAATAAATACATAACCCAATTAAAATGGGCAAAAGAACTTGATAGACATTTTTCAAAAGAAGACATACAAAAGGACAACAGGTATATGAAATGATCATCATGGACATGAAAATCAAAACCACAATGAGATACTACCTCACTCCAGTTAGAATGACTGTTATTAAAAAGACAAAACAAGTGTTGTCAAGGTGTGTAGACAAGGGAACATTGACACACCTTGTTGGTAGCATAGTAAACTAGTATAGCCATTATGGAAAACAGTATGGAGGTTACTCCAAAAATCAAAACTAGAACGACCATATGAACTAGCAGTCCCACTACTGGGGATATATCCAAAGGAAATGAAGTCCATATGTCAAAGAGACATCCGCCTTCCTGTTTATTACAGTGGTGTCATCATAGCTCACAGCAACCTCAAACTTCTGGGCTCAACTGGTCCTCTTGCCTCAGACTCCTGAGTAGCTGGGACTACAGGTGGGCACCACCACACCAGGCTAATTTTTCTATTTTTAGCACAGACGTGGTCTCACTCTTGCTCAGGCTGGTCTTGAAATCCTGAGCTCAAGTGATTCTCCCGCCTCAGCTTCGCAGAGTGCTAGGATTACAGGTGTGAGCCACCATACCTGGCTAAGACATGATATTACATGTATACTTTGATTCCAGGAATGTTAAAATATGAAGGAAAGAAACCACTACCAACACAAACACACATCTTGGAATTAAGGAAATGCAGAATTTCATTCAACTGTTTTTTGGTGTTTGCTGCTGATAGGCTAGGTAGGGCTAATTTTATGAAAGCAATTAAACAAACTTTTAAAATTAATATACATGGGCAGAATTAATGAAAATTGAAGGCAAATAAAAGTTTTCTCAGGCCCATAGATTAATTTTCTTTTATTCTCTTTTCAAAACAAAAACAAATACTTGGCAGTTGGGGAGGTGCTATACATGGTTAGCATGGAGCATCTTATAGTGCTGGAAATTAAGGAAGTGCTCAAAAACCAAAAATTAAAAACATTGATAGAGGCCAGGTGCAGTGGTGGCTCACGCCTGTAATCCTAGCACTCTGGGAGACCGAGGCGGGCAGATTGCTCAAGGTCAGGAGTTCGAAACCAGCCTGAGCAAGAGTGAGACCCCCATATCTACTATAAATAGAAAGGAATTAATTGGCCAACTAATATATATAGAAAAAATTAGCCGGGCATGGTGGCACATGCCTGTAGTCCCAGCTACTCGGGAGCTGAAGCAGAAGGATTGCTTGAGCCCAGGAGTTTGAGGTTGCTGTGAGCTAGGCTGACACCACAGCACTCACTCTAGCCTGGGCAACAAAGTGAGATTCTGTCTCAAAAAAATAAACCAAAAAACATTGATAGAGGTATGTCAGAGGAGCACAGAAACCAACTGAAAGAGTGCCCAGTGGCCAAAGCTGGAACAATTTGAATAAGCAATTAAAGTAGTGTTGAATTAAAATACAAAATGTAAAATAAATATCCATGCAGCCATACCGATATAAATGACTAAATAAATTACTAAATGTGCAGAAGAGACATCTTCCATGCAGAAGAATTGCACATAATTTATATAGATACTCCACCTTCAAGGACTTCCTTCCAAAGAGTATATAGTACAGGAATGTGGGGTGGAGAGGAGAGCAACTTTATGGTGGAAAAACCTGGCACACACTACTCAGCCAGGTGAAAAGCCCAGCGTCAACGGCATTAAATCATGTTGATAGACAGTAGGTGTGCTTGATGTGATGTGATTAGAATGGCACTTTACCCATGTGGTCTTCTTCCAAATAACCCATAACCCCACTCTTAAAAAGAGAAGAACATCAGACAAATACCAATTATGGCACATTTTATAAAATATCTGACCAGTAACCCTCAAAACTGTCATGGTCATCAAAAGCAAATTAAGTCCAGGAACTGTCACAGCCAGGTGGAGCCTAAAATGGCGTGATGACTAAATGTAATGTGGTGTCCTGGGTCACATCCTGGAACAGAAAAAGTAGATTACATAAAAGCTAAGGAAACATAAATAAACCATGGATGTCAGTTCATAATCTTTCATCAATAGTGGTTTATTAATTGTTACTTATATATCATACTAAACGTGAGAAGATTGGGTGTAGAATATATGTAGAAAATCTTCTCAATTTTTCTGCAAATCTGTAACTGTTCTGAAAAATCAAGTCAATTTAAATGTTCAAATGCCTAAACAGAAAAAATAAAATTCATGGACAGAAAGCCAGGCGAGGGATTTTAAAGGAAAATTATAAAGCATTTTGTTAAGACCTTTCAAAATTCTACACAGATCACATCTTAAGCAGAACACATGTAACTGTTTAGTTGAAAAATGGAACTAGCAGCTTAACCAAGAATGTGACACTTCTAAATACATTCAAATTGAGTCATTATTACTTTTCATCTATGGAGTATTTTGTTTTTCCAAAATTCTTTGAAATTTCTGACTCCAAGATGGCAAAGTTTTACCGTTATTTTGAAGCTAATGCCATGTCTATAGTTTGGACAGCCGTCTTGACTCATCTGTCTAATCTAAATGTACAGTTCAATCCGGAAACCAGCCATCAGCTGTCAGAATGGTAAAACAGTTATATGTAATTTTCAAAGCCAGAGATTTAGTCCTGTGGTGAGACTTCTGAGTTTCACTGTTGTCCACAGTTCTGCCTCTCAGAACTCATGCCTTACTTGGTATTCTCCCATGGAAAGCTTTGTTGGGGAATTATAGGGTCATATTTTCAAGTCTTGGAACTTGTCTACAGTTACCTTTCTAAAAAACAAAAAAATTCCTTTAAAAGCATTTTTTTAAAAGGAATTATGCAAAGGTTGCCAAAAAGAAAGAACTTTGGGGTTTTTGCACTGAGTCAAGTTGTACACATTGCAGAATATTCCCCTCAGTCCAGGGCATCATTTTATTCCCACCCTCCACTTCCTATATCCACAAATTCAGGTGTGTTTGGATCTCCTGATAGCCAAGGGAATTATAAAAGGAAAGGGGAAGGCACTGACTACTGGAACAAGCAATCTAGAAATGGCGCCGTTGGATTTCTTGCTCTCTCCCAGCATTCCCCCCGTCCAGGACAGAGGGGGACACATCCGGTCACTCTCCCTGGTGCTCTTGCCAGGCCAGCACTGGAGGCCCCCATGGCCAGGGCTCACATGCGGCCAGGAACCCACCACCTTCCTGCAGGAAGACGATCAGCCCTTTCAGGGGAAACCAAAAGGCTAGCGTATTTTGAAAGCCAGCAGGGGAAATGTCTGCCAGTTATTTAGCCCTGGGAGTCTGAGAATATGATGGTTTCATTTTCTGAACCAAGAATTAGGGCATACCGTCTGACAACATGACCGAATAGACTGCATGTGAACTTGAGACAGTCCCCGGAAGTTCAGGGTGAGCGGTCATGGTCGCTGCAGGATCCGGAAACGTAAGCCAAGACATGGGTCGTGCTGGTTTGATGGTGGCACCCTCCACAGAGGTGCATGGGGACATCGGGGGTGCAGCGCCATCGAGGGCCCTTCCTCAGCAGTCCAGAGGGTAGCCACAGCAGGAGTTGACCTGATGACAGGAGAGCCCCAGGCTGCTGAACCCCAAGTCCCCGATGAACACCCCCTGGTGCTCAAAACTCTCCATCTCTCCCTTTCCCCCTCTTTCCTTGTGGAGTCCGAAGTGCCCAGAGCCCAGACATTACTCCCCCTGGCTCATCTCCTCTTTACCTGTGTCCCAGGAACACCCAAAACAAGTGCAGGGACCCCTGCAGGGACACAGCCATTTCTGTAAGCACAGGGTTTACCCCTGTGTGAAGCAAGCAGCAAGAGATCTTATCACATGCCTCTGACCGGTTAGAGAGGAGAGGCGAGTCAAAGAAGGTGCAGTGAGGAAGTATAATGTCACATGCAACATTTACAGGAAGCTGGCCAGAAGACAGCAGGGGAACTTGAGCACTGGGTCGTTTTCTGCCGATTAAGACAACACAGGTTAGTGCTACCCCTCCGGCCCCCCAAAAAACCTTTCATGGCCACTCTTAAACAACCTGATTTTCTTTCCTTGAACTGTCTCTGTTTCTCTGACTTGAAGAACTTGCTTTGGCTCTGGATGGAAGAGCTGGCACATGGCTGGTAACCGCGTATTGTTAGAGGAACAAACATTGAGCCATTATGGTGAAAATGAAATTCTCAGAATCTCTTGCTTCCCTGTTTAGAACTTCTGTGCCTCTAAAAACACAAAACTTCAGATGTGCACTAGATAACTTATTATATGGAATTCATCTAGGCCTCTTGTCATTTTTACCTATTAGCATAAATCTGAAATGGGGCAGATAGGCTTGTGTTTGCAGACGTGGGGGGGTGGGTTCAAAGGATGTTAGAAGATACAGAAATACTGTGCGTAAAAACATCCTGCAAGGCTGTGTGCAAAAGCTCGTTGTTTTTATGTACTTTTCATCTTGTAAAACACATCTTTTGGCTTATATTTTGTGTTAAAATAATTTCTCATGTTGTTACAAATTCTTAAGTTTCCTTTATATTTTCTGCTCTCTTTCTTCCCTTTTTTCCCCCCTTCTCTTACTAACATAAAATGGGAGTAGAGAAGGAGAGGTAGGGGCAGCTTGACTATACTCTGCCTGCACCAGAGTTTAAGAACCGCACACAGCCTGAACAGGCCATGAGGTTTGCTTGTCACTAGAGCTTTCTGTCCTCAGCCTGGTGCTTCCTGTAGAAAGGAAGACTTGAAGAGTCTACAGAAGAGCCAGAAAGATGGTTAGACATTGCACAGTAAGAGCCCAGAAACATGCAGAGGGACCAAGATTATTCCTCCTATGGACAGTGAGGGGCAGTTTAATGAAGAACCTCAAGTCATTAAAAGGCTTTTACAAATGATCTGCCGCATTCAGATCTATGTATGGAAAAGGAAAATGTCTCAAATCTGAATTAGAAGAAGGAAGTTACTATGTTGCTGAACTGCTGTGCTCTTGAACAGGTTAGCCAAGCTGAGCTTTTACTGGATGTCTTGGAAACATACTAGATTGCTTCTTTGGCTGTGTTCATATGTTAATTGAGGCAGGGAGGATCCTTAGAGGAGACCAGGATTAGGATCTTCCTGTGCCATCTCTTCATTGAAATCTGAAGTGTTCTCTAAAATGTGTCTGTACCAAAAAAACAACGAGGGGTTGAAGGGTTAGCGGACTCACGTGTTGTTTATATCCCAATAATACCAAGTAACCAGAACAGTGATGAAAGAGAAAAATCATCGTTGATTCCATTCTCAGATTGCCACATTTTTTTCATTTTTTTACTACCATGTTGTGCAAGAAAATGGAGAGGAAGCTGACAGAATAAGGGAAGATTCTAAGCTGGAGATTTCAGCGCTGAGGGTTTCAGAAACCCCGTGCTAGCTCTGACTGAGGCAGCCCACGTCATCATTGGGTTAGGGGGATGGAGGGAAGATTGGATTTACTGCCAGTTGGGGCCCTTCACACGGGCCAGTAGGAGACACGCAGATGGGAACTGCCATAGTCAGGTCTCTCGTACGCGGTGCTACCTACCCTCCCGCACCAGGAGCGGCTTGCAGCTTAGCAGTGGCTGGACATCCCTCGAAGGAACTCTTCTTTCGGTTTTGTTTTGCTTTTTTAATTGGTCATAGAGCTTTGTTGTTCAGGGAGTTTTGTATTCTGCTTATCTTCTGCTCATGGTAGAAACGGGCTTTTTATTTTGTTAAAATACTTTCCAGATGAACCTGATGTCTTTTTGTAAATGTATCTTTCCAAAAGCAGCTGTTTCCAGTTCTTTAGAGGGTAACTTCTCTCCCCAGCCATTGCTCAGCCTCTTTTCCAGCTTTCTACTTTCACTGTGTTCCTGTGTGTTTGAGATGCAAGAAAAGGTTTATAAAGTGTCGTCATTATGCAACACCTCTGATTCCCAGGCCTGGAAGTAGTTTTTTTCTTCAAAAAAAAAATAGAGGATGCAAACTGGCAGAAGGTGGCAGATCCTGTTGGGTGGTGGAGAGCACCTCCAAGTATTAATCTTGCTTGCAATTTTTAGACTGGAATGAATGATAAGTTGAACACTGAGTTCAGTTTGAAGGACATAGTGGAAAGAGATGAATGGTCACCTTTAACCTGGAGAGAAAATGAGTGAATTTTATGGTGAGGAACAGTACGAGCACATTCCTGAATTCTCTACATAAGAAGAGGAATGGGGCTGACTTCACAAATCTCTCTTCTTCCCCAGACCCTGACACACAGCAGGCATCTTCTCCCCAGAACTCCAGATAATTCCAGAGTTGAGATTGTGAGTCATTATCTACAGATGCTTGGGCGGCCTGGGTTTCAGAGGGATAAAATGGGGATGCATGCCAAACATTCATGTGAGTAGGGAAAAAGAAAATAAAACTCTGATAACCTCAGCCTTTACAACTGAACTCATCCTTCGTCATCATTTTAAGTTGGCATGAGCAAATCTGGAGGCCCAGCTCTCTGGATTGCTCAGAGAGAAGTTCCTGGGCATGTGTAAGGTACTGTTGTTGTCACCATCACACTGGGAAATACTAGGAACCATAGGTTTGGGGGTTGGTTTTTTTTTTTTAATTGTGATAAAAGACACATAGTATAAAATTTATCATCTTAACCATTAAGTGTACAGTAGTGTTAAATGTATTCACATTATTGTAAAACCAACCTCCAGAACTCTTTCATCTTGCAAAACTGAAACTCTACACCCATTAAATAGCAACTTCTCATTCACTTCCTCCCCAACTCCTGGCACCCACCTTTCTAGTCTCTGTCTCTATGAATTTAATTTCTCTAGGTACCTCATATAAATGGAATTTTACAATATTTGTTTTTCTGTGAATGTTTTATTTCACTTAGCATAACGTCTTTAAGGTTCATCCAGGTTGTAGCATGTGTCAGAATTTCCTTCCTTTCTAAGGCCAAATAATATTTTACTGTATGTATATATCACATTTTTATACTTATTCATCCACTGATGGATGTTTGGATTGCTTCCACTTTGGGGGTAGTGTGAATAATGCTGTTGTAAACATGGGTTTGCAAATATCTCTTTGAGGCCCTGCCTTCAGTTCCTTTGGTGTATACCCAGAAAGTGGTATTGCTGGCTCATATGGTAATTCTATGTTTAGCTTCTGAGAATCATCCAGTAATTGTGTCTTCTTATACCACCCTCCCTCTCCAAACACATGTTTGAAGATAGCTCAGATTGCAGGGTCATTACCATTTTCCATCATGAATGCCTCGAACAAAACGTTCATGTTTTGTTTCTGGGTAGTAAGGATCCAAAGGGGACTTGGGGTGTTGTCCCAGGACAATGAGCAAGACCAGTGGGGTTATTCTGGAAAAGTGGCCACGGTAGGTGCTTAGATTACCGATTTTCTGCAAGGAAATGGAAGGAGAGATGTGATGGACAGTTTGACTCAGTGCTGTGTGGTAATTCTGTTGCTGAAGGTGCTGTCTGCTAACTAAAATATCATGAATGCAATGTACGCTCATGACACTACTAGGAGAGAGATTGCCTGTGTATGCCTGATCGATTTTTTTACTCTGCTATCTCAATTTCTCTCCATTTCTTCATCAGTTAGAACGTTGGTGCTGTTTAAAGGAGAAAAAAAGTCTCTAAGTGTGTCCTCCCCAAAAACAAGCATCAGATGATGACAAAAATGGTTGCATTTGTTTGTTTATGAAAAGGACAAGAACAGTTGCATTTGTTTGTTTATGAAAGGGCATAGGAAGCCTTTCCGGGAAAATAATAAACTGGGAAAAGATAAGTCCTTAAAGTAGAGCCCTATCTTGGTGAAACAAGCTTAATTTAAGAGGCATTTATTCCTAGTTTATATGACATCTTGTGCCAGTTTCACCAGGAAGTATTCATGTACCACTAGCATTGTAATTTCTCAGTGCTAATGAGAAGTTATTGCTTTGGGACTGTCTAACGAGCTAGATACTTACCAGAATGTCTATTTTGCTCTTTTCTGGTGTGAATTAGGCTTCCTTTCTATTTGTGTTCATGCCTAGATTTTTAATATGATGTATTTTAAGTTAACTGATTGTATTGGTTTGTCATCCTAATGTGGCTCAAAAACAGAGTCTTTTGTTATAGTGGGATACGTGTTTGAATGAGTACACACACACACAAATATATGTGTGTATACTATATGTGTGTGTATACTATATATATAGTATGTATATTATAATGGGGGGAGATCCTTAAGGGCATATGTTTCCTCAATTAAAAGTCATTAGATAATACCTTGGAACCTGTAGTCATTTGGAATATGCTGCTAACTTCAGACGAGGATCTTATGCACATATTATACTTAGTCATTTGGAGGGTTTGCTAGTGAACTGCCCTTCTTGCAGTAAGTTACTGCTGTATTGAACGGTGGTGATTTAGAGCACCTTCTTTGATTTCCATGGCAGCAGTGGAAAGATTTGGTCTTTAAGGTCTTAAAGGCTTTAGAGACACGTAGAATGATTGTGACTCCTGAAAACGGCTCCAATAGAGGGGAGGGGCTGCCCAACACCGCCCAGCCTGCCGTGCAGAAAGCTGCACAGAGGGCGCTGCTAATGGGAGAGAACTGGTGTCACGACTCCGCCTTCTCACTGCAGTGTGACTGCTGAGGAAAGTCCCAGTTCTAGAGTCATTTAGTGAAATGAACATTCTTGATAAACTGCCATCAGGCCTCTCCTGTGACCTCTTTCAAAGCAAACAGTGTATGTCTTCACTACTTCTCATCTTCCCTGTGCTTTCCCTCTTCTTTCTGCTCCTAATTTTCACCTCCACCATTTCGTGCCCATTACCTTCTGAAAACTCAGACCAGAACTTGCCTGTGTGCACAGCAGGCTTCCTCCCCTGGCCCTGTCTCTAACTAAGCTTTTTATTCCTCTTCTCCAGAGCATTTAATAACCTTCCCTGCAAAACAGGGACAAATCAAGGCTAATGAGCATAGTTGCCAGAATAAAAATAAGAGAGGTTATTTATATAGGAAAAATAATTTAAAAAATAATGTTGTTATAAGATAGATCCGGATGAATCAGGAAGTGAACAGAGTTATTTATTTATTTATTTATTTATTTATTTATTTATTTATTTTTGAGACACAGTGTCACTATGTTGCCCAGGCTGGAGTGCAGTGGCTGCTCATAGACACCGTCACAGCACACTGCAGCCTGGAACTCCATAAGGAGGTAGCAGTAGAGGAAAGGGAATTGAAAATCCAGAGCATAATTTGCTCTAAAAGACAAAAATGTTAGATAATTCAAAAACTAATTTTTTCCTCTACTTCTGTGCTAGGAACATCTGTCTGGCCTTGGGAAAAGTTTAGGAAAGAGGCTTTCAGATGTTGTTGTCATTATTTGAAAATTAAAGAGATAGGTAAAAAAAAAAAAAAAAATAGAATCTTGGATTTTTCAGAACTCAAAGGGACCTTAGAGAGCTTTATCTCCTTATTTTGAGATTTGCAAACTAAGGCCCAGAAAGGTTAGGTGATTTGTCTGTGGTCACATTAGCTCCTTAGTGATGACAGTGGGTGTAGAACAAGCCTCCAACTCTAACACTGATCACCACATAAGGGAGCAATGTTGAGGAGTCCCAAGGACTTTGGAATCTGAATACAGGTGCCCCTCTGGGATCTAGAGAGCCACACCTATGCCTGAGTGGAATAGACTAAGAGACTAAGGATTTGAGGAGCTCCCAAAACTCCAGCAGAGTGTTAATTCCTAGGAGACAACACAGCACTAAGGTTGTAATTTTGTAGGTAGAAACCTAACCCATCCTGGAGAAAGTTTGTATGCAACGAGCCAGTTCCTCACAGAGCAAAGAAGAAGGCGGCCCAGAGAGGAAAAATTTCAGGGGTTGCCCAGGATTGGCCAGAAAAAGAGATCCTAAATTTTATGGACACGAATATGGATTGAGTAGTATGGATAAATATCAGGCTCACCATTGCCTGGAGTAAGCTGTCCTCAGAAGGCGTAGGCATCCTTAGCACTGATTCCAAGATTCCTGAACCACCTTCTGAATGCTAAATCAGGTTCCTGGGGACCATTATCTCAGAAGGGCATGTTCTGGACAATGAACATGGTCACTGGAAAGAAATGACATTATTTGTAAATTCTGGTGTACTCAGCAGCCTCTTGTGACTTTTTAATGTGGGTCAAGCATTCTGAGTCTGATCCCTCTGGCTTCCAGCTAAAAAGTAGGTTTGGGACCCCTGTGACGATGCTCTGTGCTTGCAGTGATCTGCCCTCCTCAGGACTCTTTAGGGTCTGCTCTGTGTCAGGCCTGCTTATTTGTTACTCCTCTTCAAAATGCCACAAGCATTCTTAAAAGAAGAAAAGGAGATATAATATGTGGGTCCTGCTATTAGAAATCACAAGGCCCTTTTGGGACACAAGATGTTCTTATAGGGTTTTTTGTTTGTTGGTTCGTTTGTTTCTTTGGGGGGTGGGGGAGGACATTTTCCCTTAATTTAGAAATATCTGTTAAGTACCTTCCATGTGGATCTCATATTCTAGTTGGGGGATGTGAACAATAAACCTAAAAAATAGTACATGATGTAGTGTATTAGAAAGTTAGAGGGATAAATGCTGTGGGAAAGGAAGAGCAACAGGGTAAGGAGGAGCAGAGCCCAGCCGTGGCATGTGGGTGCAGTGGGTAGTGAGAGTGGCTGTCACAGAGAAGAGGGGAGGGAATGGGGAAGGCAAGAGGGTGGCGAGGCAGAGCATGCCCGGTGCCTTCAAGGAACAGAGGGAGCCACTGAGACTTGGGCAGGGTGGATGAGGAGGAGGGAAATTGGAGGCGAGACCCTGGAGGGCCCTGTAGGCCACCGTAGGACTCTGACATTCACTCAGAGTAGGGAGCGATGTGAGTACAGGTGGTGAGGAGTAATTGGAGACTGGTTATTTTGAAGGCAGAGCCAACGAGATTAATGGCTGGATTGAACAATAATAAGCAGAAGGGAGAGGAGGTAAGGAAGATTTCCAAGGTTTAGAGCCTAAACCTTGAAAGAATGGAAATGCCATCAAACTGAGATGGGGAGGGCTGTAGATAGAGCAGTTGTTGGTGGAAGGGAGATATTAAGAGTTTACTTTGGGATATGTTGAGTTTGAAATGTTGGTTAGATCGACTTCCACGTGGAGATGTGAAGTGGGGAGTTGGATATAGATGTCTGGATATAAGAGTTAAAATTCTGGAAGAAATTCATCTTTCTTAATGGTCTCTGTGGTTTAGTATCACTCTTGAATTCATTTGTAGCTTCTAAAACACCTGTTTAAAACATGGAATGGGTGCTGGGTGTGGTGGCTCACACCTGTAATCCCAGCACTTTGGGAGGCCAATGCAGGAGGGTTGCTTGAGGCCAGGAGTTTGAGGTTGCAGTGAGCTATGATGACGCCACTGCACTGTAGCTCAGGCTATAGAGTGAGACCCTGTCTGAAAAACAAAATGAAACCAAACAAAAACGGAATGGGACTCTGCACAGTGACTTACTACTCATTGAAGAGAGAGAATGTTCTTTTGGATAAACAGTAGTGGAAGAGTCAGGATTCTTATCTCAAACCTTATCTTTCACTGCTCAAACCCCAGTGATTTCATAATTCTTATTTTAAGGAAAAAAACCTCTTTTTAAGACAATGGGCAAAAGCAATGCCTAAACAAATCAAGCTTTCCTCTGCTTTTATATACATCAAGGCAATTGAAAGAAATATTGTAAGGTTGTTATAATTTTTATGTGTATGTATATTTTATATCTTAAATATAATTCAAGTTGTATTTATTGTCATTGAAACAGACATTATCTAGTTATACAGATTTAATGAATTAATGTTTGCCGTTTTCTTGTGGCAAAGATGATACAGTCAGCCCTCCATTTCTGTGCGTTCTGCGTCCTTGTATTCAACCAACCATGGATGGAAAATAGTCAAAAACAATTTTTAAAAATAACAACACAACAATGAAAAATAATACAAAAACCAGTATAGTATAACTATTTAGATAGCATTTAGATTGTATTACAAGTAATGTAGAGGAGGTGATTTAAAGTACAACATATGAAGGATGTGCGTAGATTATACCCAAATACTATGCCATTTGATGTTAGGGACTTGTGCATCCACCGATTTTGGTATCTACAAGGGTTCTGGAACCAATTCCTCATGGATATCGAGGGACATACGTTTTGTTTTGTTGTGTTTTGTTTTTTGAGACAGAGTCTCACTTTGTTGCCCAGGGTAGAGTGAGTGCCGTGGCGTCTGCTTAGCTCACAGCAACCTCAAACTCCTGGGCTCAAGCAATCCTCCTGCCTCAGCCTCCCGAGTAGCTGGGACTACAGGCATGCGCCATCATGCCTGGCTAATTTTTTCTATATATATTAGTTGGCCAATTAATTTCTTTCTATTTTAATAGAGAAAAGGTCTCGCTCTTGCTCAGGCTGGTTTCGAACTCCTGACCTTGAGCGATCCTTCCACATTGGCCTCCCAGAGTACTAGGACTACAGGCGTGAGCCACTGTGCCCGGCCAAAAAGCATCTATTTTAAAAATACCTAAATTAGTACACTAGAATAACACTGGTGTTTCCCAGCCCAAACTGAGACTAAAAATTTTTAATTCTCAAACTTGCCTTCAGCTTTCAAGAAGGTCATTGATCAAATTCGTCTTCATATTATGTCTCTAGACCCTCATCCAGCTTGGGAGGCAGGCGGTACTCTGACCCCACTTGCAGAGGTGGGAACTGCTTCTGAGAGGCGAAGTGACTTGACCACCTTCCACAGAGCCAGAGTTCAGACTCAGTTCTGGCTGCATCCAGCCTTCCCGGTCCACTTCCCAGAAGCATGGAGTAAAGTAAAACAAACCAGAGCATCTCTGCAAAATAATGCTGACCGAGAGGTAATGCAGAGTGATCTCCTCTGTGATAAACCTAAAACCTGGGGCTCAATTCCAAAATTTTGAGTGATTGCTAATGCAGTCCTTGAAGTGGGAGGATCTGTGAACAGTCTCTTGTTTGGCCTCTCCCCTATACAGTGGTGTGGCTACCCTGTGGGCTGCGAACATGCCCCTCCATCAGCCCGCAAGGGAACACCCGGCCCTGTCTTGCACACAAGCCTGTTGGTGCCAGCCGGCAGCAGCTGTCCCTGGCTGCTCCCAGAGGGCGCCTGGAAACTGGGAGACTGCCAGCCAGTCGCCCGAGGAGACCTCAGCGAGGGGTTCTGTGAGCCTTGGAAGTGGTCCAGGACCTGGGGGCTCCGGCCTCAGCTCAGGGGTCAGAAAGGGGAGCTGGGCTCTGTCCCCATAGTGCCAGCATCAGAGCACTATTGGGTGACCAGGGCAGCTCCCACACCAGTCGCCCTCCATGGGGGACCTTGGAAGGAGCAGCCCCCTCAATTGACAATCAGTCTTGTCTGCACTGGTTATTAGATAACATAGTTACTGGTTATTAAAATACCGAGATGCTTCAAAACCAATTAGTGAATGGTCACCTGAGCATACCCGCAGGGCCCCTAAGACATCTCCTGTCACTCAGCAACTGAAGGATTGGTGCCTGGCATAGCACAGGGTGCCCCGGGACACCGCTCCAGCATCGGTCAGTGCCCTGACTGGTTAGTGCCTGTGCCTCATTGATTGTTAAATATTTTCACTATTGTCCCTGTTCTACCCCAGTAAAATGAAACATGGAAAAACATTTCTGTGAACAGGTGATGGCAAATTTTGATTGGGGTCCAGGAGTGCAAAACTGAAACCTATAATTGTGTCCCAGTTCACTGGTTCTCTGATAGGGGCCTGTTGGTAGCATCCCAGGCTATTTTTCACTGTCCAGAAAGAAAATACCTGAGTGATTTTGACTGGAAAGGTAATAAGCAGAGGTGAAGCAGGGATCCTAGAAACAATCTGATTCGTGTTTTCAGAGGGCCCAGGTCTTAACAACATTTGAATTTTGCAGGAAGACCCCCTCCCTCCACTTGCTTTCTGCTCCAGTCCTGTCTGCCACGAGGACAGTGGTGATTACATCTAACCCTGGCTTGTTTGCTCCCAGAGTTCAGTTGGTGACCACCTGCCCAGAGGAGGTGAAAGGTTCATTATGAGCTGAGCTCCCCTAATCCTGATTTATTGGTGCCAAACACTTGCCTTTTGCAGCTGTGAGGGAAGTTCTCAGAGTTGGTTTATTTCCGAGCTACACTAGCAGTACCACATGGTTTAAAAAAAAAAAAAAAGAATCTTTCACAAACACAGTAAATGCCCACAGATGGTAGATTCCAGGGGAATGTGAGGAATCCTTGTGCCCATCCACAAAGCACCAGACTGAGTTTTCGATGGTGCAAGATATGCTGCATCCTTTATCACAGGGGTTTTTAACCTGAAGTCTATGAACTGGATGGGAAAAATAGAATGTCTTTATTTTCACTAACTTCTAACTGAAATTTTGCATTGCCTTTGATTATGAATGTAGCAAGCAAACTGCAGTTGGGTTAGTAACACTTGTGACATCATCACCAATAGAAATCACAGGTATTTTGTGTCATTAAGTGGTGCACAGTCTATAAGACGTCACCCAATGATCTCCACCTCCTAAAATTCATGCCCTGGTATAAATCCCTCCTCCTGAGTATGGGCTGGATTTAATGATTCACTTCTGGCAAATAAAATGTGGCAGAGAGGATGGGATATCATTTCTGAGACAGTGTTTTCAAAGTTTGATAATCAATCATACCACTGGTGGTCTGTGAGATGATTTTAGGAGACACATGGAGAAACTTTTTTTTTTAAATTTTACCCTTTATTATTTATCTCTATTATCTCCTCTTTTATATTTCTTTTCCCTCTCCCTAATTTAGGCCTGCGACCCTGTGGTCTGGACTAAGGCAGATAAGCCGGCCTTCAGCGTATCTACTCCTTTCCCCCATCACAATGAGCCTGAAAAAGCGCAAAGTTGATGATAGCACCACTACTTAAATAGTCGTGGGTCCCCCACACCTCCAGGCAAAAGTCCAAACTTCTGACACTGCCAGCCCCCAGACCCTCGTTGTAGCCTCACCTCCCACCAGCGCCTGCCCCCACAGGCCGCCATGTCTAGCCACCTCTCACTGCAGCTTGCCCCACGGGCCCCGCCCTCTCACTCCTGGGGTTCTCGTCCTCCTCCCTTCTCCCGGTACCCTGCGCTCAAGCACAGGCACAGCTCGTGTGTCTCTGCTCGCTGTGAATGAAGCCTTCCACGTCCATTGCGCTGCCACTCCCATGGCATCTTGTGCACCTGTCACTGCCCGGTCACATGCAGTATGATTATTGGTTCCCATGTCTCCCCAAAATGAGTCCCTCACTTCTTATCTTGATACTTTTCTGCCTTCTACCCTAGCACCCTGCACAGGGCATGGCCACAGTATAGACGTAGTAATAGTTGGCTGGGTGAGAGGATAATGGATAATGTTGAATATTTTAATGGTTCCAGGAAAAAAAAAAATCTTTCGTAGCTTTAAGCAGGGATCTTGAGAATAGAGAAGTAGTTAGATATGAATCTTTACTTTTGCCTATAAAATAACTTTTTCTGACTTGGCGCCATGAAGATAAAATAGAATTTAGAATAATAATTGTGTCTTTTTCAAATATATTCTTAATGCAGTTTTTCCCCTATACTTTCACTCTGGTAACAGTGGTTTGTTACTTCCGTTGGGTTGATGAATCAGCCCATTCTAAAGAAATGACTTGCCAGGCAAGACACCTAGATTCTAGTTAAGTTGAGTGCCTAAGCCAGGTCACTTTCTGAGCTTTGGTTACCGTTTTTATTTTTATTTTTTAAAGACATAGTCTCACTATGTTGCCTGGGCTAGAGTGCCGTGGTGTCAGCCTAGCTCACAACAACCTCAAACTCCTGGGCTCAAGTGATCCTCCTGCCTCAGCCTCCTGAGTAGCTGGGACTATGGGCACATGCCACCACGCCCAACTAATTTTTTCTATTTTTAGTAGAGATTGGGGTGGGAGGAAGTGTCTCGCTCTTACTCAGGCTGGTCTCGAACTCCTGACCTCAAGCGATCCTCCTACCTCAGCCTCCCAAAGTGCTAAGATGACAGGTGTGAGCCATTGTGCCCACCCTGGTTACCTTCTTTAAACACTGAAACACTTTTCTCACTGATTTCTCTCTCTGTGATTTCTATTTCTGAAATTCTAAAGCATTTTAAGGTTTTAAGGGTCTTGAATTTGGGGACTGCTGACCATAGACTTGTTTTGCTCTTAATAATATGTAAGCAGTCCTTCTGAAATTTTACTTAGAGGCATAGAGTTTAAATATATGCACTATTCTGATCCATTAATGAAATCAAATTAAGATAGAGATCTTCTGGCCGGGCGTGGTGGCTTATGCCTGTAATCCTAGCACTCTGGGAGGCTGAGGCAGGTGCATTGCTCAAGGTCAGGAGTTCAAAACCAGCCTGACTGAGACCCCATCTCTACCAAAAATAGAAATTAATTGACCAACTAAAAATATATATACAAAAAATGAGCTGGGCATGGTGGCACATGCCTGTAGTCCCAGCTACTCGGGAGGCTGAGGTAGGAGGATCGCTTGAGCCCAGGAGATTGAGGTTGCTGTGAGCTAGGCTGATGCCACAGCACTCACTCTAGCCTGGGCAACAAAGTGAGACTCTGTCTCAAAAAAAAAAAAAAAAAAAAAAGATAGAGATCTTCTAAAACGACAGTGTCGACAGGGTATGGTGAATGGAGCATTCTTTCATGTGGCCAGAGGGAGTCTAGGCCTTCCCCACATGCCATTCGCACTGTCTATCAAATTGGTTTAAATTGTTCAAAGTCTTTGATTGAGTATGTATGTTTCTATCATTTATTCAATGGGATAATCCTAGCAGTGTCCAAGGACTTGTGTATAAGGATACTGATACTAGCACAATTGTAAAAGCAAAGTAAGAAATAACTAAATAACCAGCAATAGGAAAATGTTAAATAAGTATTAAATAAATAAATACCATACAGTCATTACAAATCATGTTTTCAAAGAATATTTAGTCCATGAAAGTATAACAAAACCTGGATTCAAAACTACATACAAGCTAGGTACAGTGGCTCATCCCTGTCATTCTAGCACTTTCGGAGGTCAGGGCAGGAGGATTATTTGAGGCCAGGAGTTCAAAACCAGCCTGAGCAATATAGCGAGACCTCCTTTTCTATAAAAAATTTAAAAATTAGCCAGGCATAATGGCACATGCCTGTAGTTCCAGCTACTCAGGAGGCTGAGAGGCAGGAGGATCGCTTGAGCCCAGTCATTGGACAGTGAGCTATGGTGACACTAATGCAGCAGTGTCCCAATGAAGACAGGAAAGCCCTCTGAACCCACCAAGTGGGTTCTTGGCTTCACACAGGAAAGAATTCAAGCATGAGCTAACTAGTGACAGAAAGTCTATTGACAGAGACAGACAACAGATACGACTCCACAGATAGAGGAGGGGTCCTCCCCCAGCAGGAGGGTGACCCCTTATGAGGCAGTGGTAACATTTTTAAATGTTCAAAAGCCCCATGCATGACCAGCATTGTCTTGAGGTCAGGTTAACCATAAACTGCTGTCATAGAAAGGTAAGTGCAGTTTGTAAGATATCGAGCTTAGTAATTCATCCATCCTTGGGTGGTTCCAGCCTGGTGACTTGCTGGTGACATCCTTGTTCAGGGTGGTTAGGGTCTGGTGTTGGCCAAAGTGGCTACACTCAGACTCTCTCAACCTTCCTTTTCTGCCTTATCCCTGCATTAACTCCACTGCACTCTAGCTTGGGCAACAGAGCAAGACTCTGTCTCAAAAAACAAACAAACAAAACTACATACATTATAATCCTAATTTTAAAATATTTTAGACATATATAAGGACTGGAAGGAAATATTCACAAAAGTTAACAATGTGTATTTCTACCCAGTAGGATGATGGCTAACTTATCTTTAAATTTACCTATGCTCACCATTTTCCACATTAGTCTTAATGCTACCATCATAGTTTAGGGAAAAAATCGTTTGAAATGTTTTAAATGACTGCCAAATGCAAAGCAGTGTGCTGGGTGCTGTAGGGTTAGAGAGGGGAAAAGATGAGCCTCCTGGTGTCTGGGGGCACCAACTCAAGGGTGCTACAGACGTATACAAATACTCGTGCAGGCGCAAAGGAGGTCTATGTGTGTGTAAGTTGCTGACACTGAGCTATGGTAGAAAAGAGGAAAGGCCATGGCATCTCACCTCAGGCGACACTTTGCCAGAACTCACCACGGTTCTGCAGTGCCTGGAGACGATGCTGTCACACCACCTACAGGCTCTCTCAGGGCTATTCCCAGCCCGCGTGGCTGTGACTTGTTGCCATCCCCTCAGCCTCCCTCGGACCCTGCATCCTAGGAAGGAAGACCTCCAAGGAGGCCATCCTCACCATGTCTGTTCTTGCTTGGATGATTTTTAAAAAGTACTTTTTAGAAATCATTGATTCAGTGAGCTCAGAGCACAATTTGCATATTATTATGCAAAACTGGGCACAACGTGTACAAAGATAAGATAGTGTATATATCATGCACGGGGTCACGTAAATGTGACTTTACAATGTAAACACCAGAAGCACTTTCTAGCATGGTCATCGTGTGCAGGCCAAGTCTTTCCCTATTGGTATTAATAAGGATAATGTTCCGAGGGTTAGCAGGGGGCTGAGTCTTCTTTGATGCTTCCAAAGCTCTCAGCAGTTCCTGGTACATAGTAAGCATTAAGCAGTTCTAGAATTTATACATAGGTTAGTAAGATTCATAATGAGTGGGGCCAAGAAGAATGCTGCTTGTGAGACTAGGAGAGTACGAAGCAGCCTCCGTCAGGCCTCCGTCATAGAGAGGGTGGCAGTAAAGGAGAAAGGAAACCCGGTCTCGCTCCACAGGGAGGCTCAGACCGCTTAGAGCATGGAGCCACGCTATTTGAGTTCAGATTATGTCTCTGCACTTGCAAGCTTGGTGGCCTTGGTCAAGTCACTTCCCTGGGCTTCAGTTCCATCATCATCACATGCATATTGTGGAGTTGTAAGAATCGAATATGTTAATAATATTTGTAAAGGTGCCTAGAATACTACTTATCACATAGTGACAGCTCGACAAACATTAGTGGTCACTCTGGTTATTGTTGGTATTAACGCTGTTAGAATGATTAAGACTGGGATGCAGTTCAGGCACCTGAAAAACCCACACACACCCTGGTCCCTCTCTGCCCCTGTGTCGCTCACTGAGTGGCTCAGCTGTTCCCTTTTGCCTCCTCTTGCCTCTCTGGTGTGACCAACTGCCACCCACCCCCAGGATTGCCAGTTCACCCTTCTGAGACGGAGAGGGGCCTGAGCTGCCTGTTGTGTCACCTTGTCCCTGTGTGAGCAGAGCTGTACATGCAGGCCAGCTCTCAGGCCTGAGCGCCGGCCACCACTGGGCCAACGGCCTCCTTTCACCCAGCTGGGCCATGGGTGGGGTAGGCCCAGCTGCAGCTGATCTCAGAAGGGGGATATAGGCACAAAGGAAGCACTTGTAATGATGGGGTTTTAAATTATTCTGGAAAGAGACCTTGAAGAGTATAAAAGAAAGGGTAAACAAAAAACCCTGCTGAAAGACAAGATGACCTTTGGCATTTTCCATCTAGCATACCGATTCATTTTCCAAGGCCTACTGGTTACTGTTAAATCCACAAAGGAAATTATGTGACTAAGAACTGTGGAAATGAAAGGAAGCCTCAGAGGCCACCAGCAACCCTCTGCCTCTCTCTGGGCCGCACCCTTGCCACCTCTGCGTCAGTCCACATTGCATCTTGTCTGCTTTCTGGTATCTTTGTTCAGTACTTTCCATGCGTGGACCAGCCACGAAAGCATAATATGGTGTATAAGCCACACAGAGAGATGCCGCTGGGCCTTCTGGTAATATTCTGCAGCTGAGCCAGCCCTTGGGGCAGCCCTGGTGGGGAGCAGCAGCACCACGTGGCGCGACTCCCATGGCCACACTTCCTTCTTTCTCCATGGACTTGCGGCTTTTCACCGCTCCACGTCCTCAAGGTGATCAGGACAATAACATTTCACTCCCTGGAAGTCAACCCATTGCCACCATAAGCCACGCTAGTATTTGAGCCACTAATTCTGATAGAATTAGTTTGCTCCAATGCCCACAGCTCGGTATGAAGCAGACGGCGGGCAGGGGAACGGACAGGAGCAGGCTGTGCTTGCAGGCTTTGTAAGATCATCGTTCTTTCTGGGCCGTCTCTTTTTTCCAGATGCCTGTGATTTGGTATTTCTCCTGGCCAGAGAGTAGCTCTGGAAACATTGAACACAAAGTATTCTATCCCTTATTGCTCAATGTGTTTTTTCCAGAGCAGCCCAAAAGGTTACGTTGGCTTTCATGAGCTGCGGAGGATTGCCGACCGGTGTGCCACCTAGAAAGACACGCACGCCGCAACATCTGCAGAGCTCGGGCTGAGCTGAGGCAGAACCTCTGCATCCTGTGCCCAGCTTCAATGTCACTGGGCATTGAAGCCCAGTGACATTGGGCTTCACTGTCAACACTTCAATGTCAACACTTGAAGAAGGGACAGCACCATTTAAAACATTTTAATTGTCCCCATATGTGGCCTGGGCCCTAAATGTTTGGAACTAAAAATCTCACCATCCAGTTGAAGGTCAATGATACAACTTTCAAATATTAAAGGTTAATCACTCTTTCTTGTCTTCCTCTAAAGAAATGGAAATAAAATAAGTAAGTCATCAGTTACGAGATGAAATTTCCTTAAGTGACTAAAACCAGAGGGCTCTTTGGGCTTGCTTAACCTCGTTGGCAGTAAACACCTCAAAATAGCACTACAGAACCAGGATTTTTAAAAAAAAATAAAAAATAAAGACTTTTGCTGACAGAGATCTTCTTAAATACAAGTTATTTGAAAATAAGGATCTTTTTGAAATTTCAGTAGCCACCCATTCTCTTGGAAAAATAACTGCTTTTGCAGAAAACTCTAAATGATTTTCAAAACCAAATAAAACATGGTCTTTATTGCCAACATGTTCACTTAATTTGAAGAATATGTTTAAATGCTAAAAGATGGAAAATTCAATATTGGTCGTTTAAAAGATTGTAACAAATATTTTAGGTATCCTCTGCTCCCTTCTTGGCTCTTTAAGGACAACAAAAGGGAGGGAAGGCCCATGGAAGGTCTCCCTGGGCAGGGGAGAGAGCACATGCGGGAGGCTCAGAAGGGGCTTCTGGTCTCGTGGGGGCTCCCGGACGGATGTGGACTCGGCATCCCGGCAGGGGCTGAGGGCCCCCGTCTCATGGAGAGAAGGTGCCAAATCCTCCTGTATACACATGATTCTATTTCTGAAGCCATGCAGGGTGGGCGTATCTTCCTTTATACCATCTTGACCTCAGGATGGAGAATCCTGCCCTTTCATCCCCCTTTGGCATGCAACAAAAATCACTGGATAAATGTCGACCTTCAATTTTCCTGTATGTGTGTATCCATGGCCAAGGTAAACTGGTCTCTTGGGCTTATTTTGAGTTGAAATGAGCTGAGCTGTTTGTTTCCTCTGAGCCATAGACACATGCTTTTTGAACTATCCTTGTGTTTGAGGGATTTTTTTTCATGATATCAGCACACCATTTCCTCCAAGTCATTACTTTGAAACGGTTTTGCAGAGAGAGATATTCCCACTGGCTGCCAGCCAGGCCCAGCAAAGTGATGATTGAGGTATGGCAGTAAAATTTGACTGGTGTATTTCATGTTTTGGGATGAGTTCATGAAATGATTTCTCATCCACCAATTTTGGCAAATAGGGTGGGCTGTTTCCTGAGCTCACCAGTAGAAAACTGCACTTTGTTAATATCAGGCATTGGCTCCAGGTCTTGAATGATACTCAGAGTTTAAGCTAAAATAATGTCCTCAGATGACCTTTGCCTGCTCTCTCTTTCTGTGAATTCCATGGGACTCTTTTGAATATGGATTTCTATTTAATCTTTGATGCTTCCAGCTTTTCTGGTCCTGATAAATTTTAGAAACTGCAAGTTTGAGTGAAAGCATTTTTAACTTTCTTTTTATTATGCTTTAAATATTTTTAACAATGAACAACCTTGAATACTTTTCAGTGTTGGTGTATAAACATAAACAGTGCTTTTGCGAACATGTTTTATAACTATTATCCCATTTTCCATAAATTCATAAATTGTTTTTGTCATGAAGATAGTAATAGTTGATAGTATCTCAAGAAGAAATTCTAAAGCTTGAAGTACTTTTATACTTAGGCTAAGGAAAATAGAACTAGAACTAGAGAGTTAAAATATATAACCATAATATGTTTATAAGGATTGTTATGTTCTCAGATTCATTCTTTTTTTTTTTTTTTTGAGACAGAGTCTCGTTTTGTTGCCCAGGCTAGAGTGAGTGCCATGGCGTCAGCCTAGCTCACAGCAACCTCAAACTCCTGGGCTCAAGCAATCCTCCTGCTTCAGCCTCCTGAGTAGCTGGGACTACAGGCACATGCCACCATCCCCGGCTAATTTTTTCTATATGTATTAGTTGGCCAATTAATTTGTTTCCATTTATAGTAGAGACGGGGTCTCGCTCTTGCTCAGGGTGGTTTCGAACTCCTGACCTTGAGCAATCTGCCCGCCTGGTCCTCCCAGAGTGCTAGGATTACAGGCGTGAGCCACCGCGCCCGGCCCTCAGATTCATTCTTGAAAAAAAAGATTTGATTCCTATCAAATTCTGACTTTGTGTATTTTTAAAATATCTTGCTTATTTTGTGTAGGAAGTGGGAGGAATTGCCCTTAAGGAAAATCACCGCTGAATTGACCCAGTCCTTTCACGGACTTTATTTTTGTAAAAGCCCAAATTATAGCAAAGTGGTAACAGTTATCAGTTACTTCTATGAGGAATATATTATATACTGTCTTTTATGTGGTTTTTGAGTACTTTAGCATAAAGTCATATTATAGTTTTAACACGTGTTTTAAAGCTGCATTTTTAAGACTGACTATATACAAGTCATAGAATTTAGAGCAGAATGAATCTGCATTGCCACTATTCTCCATTGTTTGAACTTCTACATGTTGCTTATACTATAAATATTTTTTGAGATATTCTCATCTTTGTGTCTCTCCCCACATTTCTGAGAAACATTCATTAGGGGGAAGCAATAGAAGAAAACTTTATCTCAACATTTGTGCAATTAGGGGTTGAAGAGGAGGCAGGTGACAGTGCTAGTGAAGAATATTAAACAGGTGCCTCCATGGGGTATCTTGCATTAGGTGGGAGTAAATCTTGGATGAATGGGAAGTTCTGTATACAGAAGCCTTTGTACTTTGGAAAATAAGATTTCACATGGATCTCCATACTGGTTTTCCATGAATGCCTTGCCAACGAAGGTTGGATACTGTCTTTCTGTGCAGTGTTCAATTTTGTTAAAGCCTTCTTCCACTCTTGGCGCTAATATCTTTTGCATCAGAGTGCCATCACCTTGTGGTGGCTGAACCTGGGCATAGTGATAGGAATTGTGGTTTGTTTTCTCATTTGCTCAGAGAAATCAGATCTTGCCTTAAGGCCTATTTTCTCTCTGCTGGTGAGGTGCCACCTCTGAAAACATTCACAGGCTATTACTGTTCTCTTTGTTTACTCCTCAGCTATTAGAATAAAGCCTTGCAAATAAATGCTGTCTTCCATCCCCTAGTTGGGTGAGACTACCCCAAAGGACTTTTGTACATTTCCTCAGTGAAATGAAGAGAAGTTCTGTTCTCTGCATTGGAGGATTTGGGGACAAGTGGCTCCCCATTCTTCCCCCAGAACTTTAAGTTCCCTACTAATTGGCAACAGCCCTCTCCAGGTGAAATGAGAACAAATTGGTGAGCTTAAAATCAATTTACTAATCCTCATTTCTTCCCAACTTTGAGGAGAAACTGTACTTTTAGAAATGTGCAGGGTATTCTTTTCTGAATTTGTATTCATTGAGTCTAGTGATATTTGGAATGGCATCCAAAAAACAGATATTAGTGAGTGAGATTGGGACTGACACACATTGAGTTGGATCAGTGTCAGCTTTTCAAAATAGGGCTGAGATATTTGAAAACTAGTTGTAGATAAATGATACAAATGGAGATTCTGAAATTATTAGCATCTGGATTTTTCCAAGTATCAAATAGAGTAAATTCTTCATTCTTACTTTGCATTGAAAAATCCTTCTATAAACATAAAGAGCCACCTCTGTTGCCTTGTTACTGCTCGGTCTTGCCCTCCCTACACAACCTGCCCTTGTTTCTCCTTTACTAACTGGGGAGAAGTTCAGCTCCCTTCTAATGATAATGGTGGCGGATGTTGCTGAGTGTTTAGTATGTGCCAGGCACATCACCTCAGAGGATCTGCTTTGTTCAATTTAGGTGTATCCAACATCTTCTAAGTGCAGGATGGAGAACTGTGCAAAGTGAGGACCGTCCTCTCTCAGGTCTTCCCTTGGGAAGAGCCAGGTGGAAGGAGACCAGAGGGTGTCCTTCCAGCCCAGGTCCCCAGGTCAGCCATCAGGTAGATTGCTAGAGGTGCTTTGAATGACCTATGCTCAGAAAGAGGTTTTTATCTCCAAGTTTTCAATCATTAAAAAAAATTCTGAACTAGATTTTACTTTTTCTAAAATATATACATAATAGATAATGAAGACAATAAAGAAAGCTTGGGTGCTCATTAGGTCAGCCTATAGTTACTCCTTCGTTTCTGGGAACTTTGGTTTTCTGAAAGCTAGAAAAGGTGACTCAAGATCATAATTCTTTTCTGTACCTTACACTTAAGTTTACACATGTCTGCATGGGCATAACATAAACCAAGGCATTCCTGCCTTTGCCTTTGAGGCCGGAAGAAGAGAGATGTGGTAAGCTGTGCCTGGAAGTCCTGTACTCTCCACACAACATGGGATAGAAACATATCTTACAGTGCTGAAAATTGTCATAGGCTGCACAAACTTAGCCATAGCTGCAAAATAAATGCAGTCTTTGATTTATGAACATTTGCTTAATAAACACACAGAAATGGTCACTGCTATCTACCCAGTACTCGAATGGTTAGAACATTTTATTTTGTTTATGAAAAATCATGGAGCTTTTAGTTAACCTTTAGGTTCAAGTGGGGAGGAAATAAGGAAAAGACTAAATCCATGTGATTAAAAAAAATCCAGATAACAGACTATTAGTGGAGAAAGATATACTAATAATAGAGAAGATAATATGACATATTAATGAATATGAAATATGAATATCAATATGAAATAATAGAGAAGACAAAATGAAATTTGCGACTATTAAAATTGTGTTAAGATAATAATAACATGGGGAAATGTGAAAAAGATCACAGTACAATCACATTTTTTAAATATAGAAAGAGGAAAAAAGAAAGACTAGAAGGAAAGTCTAAAATGTTAACTTTTTTCTCTGGGTACTAATGAGTGATTTTTAAAAATGTATTATTTGGCTTGGTATGGTGGCTCATACCTATAATCCTAGCACTTTGGGAGCATAAGGTGGGAGGATTGCTAGAGGCCAGCGGTTCAAGACCAGCCTGAGCAACATAGCAAGAAAATAAAAAATACAAAAGATAGAAAAATTAGCCAGACATTGTAGTGCACATGCCTGTAGTCCCAGCTACTCAGGAGGCTGAAGCAGCAGGAGGATGACTTGAGCCCAGGAGTTGGAGGTTGCAGGGAGCTATGGTGATGCCACTGCATTCCAGCCTGGTAATAGAATGAGACCCTGTCTCAAAGAAAATAATAATATATATATATAAATATATATATGTGTGTGTGTGTGTGTACATAAAATTTATATTTTCTACACTTTGCCACATGTGTAACTTTTTAATAAGGAAAAACCGTTGGCCGGGCGAGGTGGCTCACGCCTGTAATCCTAGCACTCTGGGAGGCCGAGGCGGGCGGATTGCTCAAGGTCAGGAGTTCAAAACCAGCCTGAGCGAGACCCCGTCTCTACCATAAAAATAGAAAGAAATTAATTGGCCAACTAATATATATAATATAAAAATCAGCCGGGCATGGTGGCTCGTGCCTGTAGTCCCAGCTACTCGGGAGGCTGAGGCAGGAGAATTGCTTGAGCCCAGGAGTTTGAGGTTGCTGTGAGCTAGGCTGACGCCACGGCACTCACTCTAGCCTAGGCAAGAAAGCGAGACTCTGTCTCAAAAAAAAAAAAAAAAAAAAAAAAAAAAACCGTTATTTATATTAAGTGAAAGAAGAAAAGAATAAAAAGTAGCAGGAACTTAAGAAAATTAACCCCAGACAGTGGGACCCTGCTATATAGTATCTCCCTCTAACCAAATGTCTTCTTTTATCTCAACTAAATTCAACATCATTTAAATTAACACATCCTCTCTCTTTTAAAAGACAATAGCTTGATTCCCTCCTGATGCCTCAATGAAGGGGAATTACAATCTGGAGTAAGAAATATTTGGGGAACAGGAGCCCCTTAGGGTCCTGAGTGAGCTCAAAGGACAGTGTAGGGCTGGCCTGAAGGTAGGGCAGAGGCCAAGGTTGGGCAGCACCAGAGATGAATAAATCCTTCCTCCTCCTCCTCCTCTCCCTCTATCACCTCAAAATCCTTTGCTTTCAGGACTTGGAACTGAAGTTTTTGTTTAGTCACATTATGAATTAAATAGACCTTTGTGGGCTGGCCTAGCAGTGTACCATCAAATATGTTTGTATGGAAATTGTGAGCACTGTACATTAACATCCAAGTCACCCTGAATTAGCCGCCCTTTGAGACAAGGTCTTGCTCTGTTGCCCAGGCTGGAGTGCAGTGGTGTCATCATAGCTCACTACAACCTCGAACTCCTGGGCTCCAGTGATCCTCCCGCCTCACCCCTGCCCCCCGACCCCAGTAGCAGAGGCTACAGGTGTGCGCCACCACGCCCTAGCCCTTCTTCTGGCAGGGGTCTTGGTGAGGCTATTCTTTGTAACATAATGCGAGCTGGGCTGAAATGAACACTGCACAAAGCAGAGGGTAAATGAATTCACTTTCCTTCCATCGCATCATCAACCCAGATATGAATGTAAGCTCCGTGAGGGTGGAGAATTTCGTCTGTTTAATCGTTGTACCATGCCCGAGCCCTAAAACAGTCCTTGGTCCCTGATGGACCCTGAGTGTTTGTTGCGTGGCTGCTCTGCACGGGGGCCCTGGCCGCGCGGCTCCCTGGCTAACAGTGCAGCTAGCGACACACAGATGGAGTGAGCAGATGAGAACATCACAGAACACACTGCTGCAGCTCCGTGAGCTTTCCTTGTGGCCGGAGAAGGGGACTGGGAGGTTGAGAGGGGGACCAGGTGGGGGAAGGGGCAGCGACGGGCGGGCGGGAGGCTGGGGAAGCCGGCAGGCGTGGCAGGAGGGCGCCTTGTGGCTGCCCGATCATGCTGGGCAGCGCTGTCAACCTAGGCGGACGCTGTGTCAGGTTATTCTGACACCTTGACCTCAGCCATGGTGTGAAGACAGCTCCTTACGTGCCTTGCCAAGACACAAATGCCACCCAGAAGCCAAAGAGTGACACCCGGGTTGGATTTTGTTTAATTGTTGTTTCGGTTTTTTTGATGATGGTGGGGACACTGCAGGAAGAGACCATTTAGGGTTTTTTAATCTGTCCATTTATCTTTCTAAGGGTATCCTGTAAAATATAAACCACATGTGGTTTTTATACCTCACATTTTTGTGGTTTGCTCTTCTTGAACTAGTCAATATTTAAATGTAGCCATGGAGTTTTTTACATAAGCCACCAACTGATCATTCTGTCGAGAGGGATCTGAAACGGAACGAAATGGTCCAAGACTTTGAATTAAGCCGCTTCTGTGTTGTAGGGGAATGAGTCACTTGGTGAGCACAGAGAAAAGAAAAGAAAAGGGGGGAAACATAAAACAAGCTAAAAACTCGCGCTCAAAAAAGTGGTGGGGAGCTGCTCACCTTGTGATCGCACCTTTTCTGACCCTGCCATGGCCCCTGCATACACAGTTGAAGTCAGAGAACCAACAACGGATGTGCATATATGCTGCAGCAGGAAGCGTTGTCCGTTGTCTGTGGCCTGGTAGGGTAGCAGTCCCATTAAGGACGACCTGCAAGTGTTTTTCCAACAATCTGTTTTCCCAGTCAGTCAAATGGAGAATCCAGAGCGGCCAAATGGGAGGGGGAAGTTCTTGGAGGGAATCTGGGGTCATTCAAGTAGAACAAATTCCGTTTCGGCCCAGCCTCTGAGAAAAGCAGGGTCTGCTAAGAAAGGGAGAAAGAAGCACACACACTTCTGTGACATGAAGTTTGTTTGGGAGCAAAGTGTGAAGCCGCCCCCTCCCAGGATTGGAGGGGAGCACCTGGCTGGGGTGGTCTCCACTGCCCGCCCTCTCCACTGCCCAGGCCACACGAGCAGTCATGAAATTGCCTTTTGTGGCTTTAAACGGAGCTCAGGGACGTGCACACATCCCCGGAGCCACCAGAAGCAGTGGCCCCCAGCCTCGTGTGCCCCAGTGCCCACTTTCAATATCAATATTTTCTAATTCCCCCTTCACAGTCTTCAGTGAACCTTCATCAATGACATAATCTGACCTCGTAATTTAAAAAAAAAAAAAATCAATGTAATCTTAACTAAAAAGAGAAATAAAAGGAAAATCATTTGTTATTAATATAAAATAACTTCAATTTATAAGTGATCAGGTACAACTCATTAGAAAACAAAATGAAGTGGTCAGATGTTTGCATCTGTACGTAGAGTCACAGTGAGTGTGACAGCGACCACTGTGGACTGACTTAAGTTAGAGACTTGAGTATTACAATTGACAATGTCCTTGGGCTCATGATTTTTTCTGAAAGAGAACAACTGTTGGTGAAAATCTGAATAAAACAAAGTGTTATTTATATGACATTTGCATTCCTGAGAAATTCAGGGAATAACTGTAACAGTGCAATAATTACTTTTAGTTTATATATAAATTGGAATTAAGGTCTAGGGCTAGGCTCGGATAACTATAAACAGTTTTTTCACCTGCATCAATGTGTAACAGGATCTTTGAAGGTCATGTGGGACAATTCTTTACTGAGTGGGATGGTGTGGTGCAGATCATCTGAATCCCAGGAAGGTCCCCCATCATTGTGGCACCCACCTGTGCCTCCCGTTTCCTCTCCACCTGCAGAGTGGCTGGGTCTGCCTCTCCCAGGTAGCCGCACCGGCCAGGCCTGGCTTCCATGCACTCAGAGGGCTCCAAGGGCAGTTTTGGGTCACTGAACCCTTCCTACGGGGTTCAGATGGGTGATGCCAGGCCCAAAGATGCAGAGCTGTATGCACCCTTGTTTCCGGAGAATCCTAGGGAAGGGCTTGCAGTGTCCATATCTGTCTTCCAGCAGGAGACACCAAGTAAGCATTATTTCTCTGTAGCTAACAGAGAAATCTGAATAAGGAACAATATGGCCATCGTCCCCACTCCAGAAATAATTGTAAAGGCCCCTTCCTGGCCTTTGTGCCTAATGATTCGCAACCAGTTTAAAGGAATGCACAGCTATCTGCATGCCAGAAGCTTGTCCCAGGGTGTGTGCACAAGTCTATACATAGCAGGATGTGAAAATGGGGCTTTCCACCGGTGTGACCCTTGAGTTGTAAGAAACTTCTCTCTATAATTCACATGGGGTTTCCCCTGAAGGGCACTGGTATTGGATGCTGGTGATGGACTGGGAGATTTTTGCATTTTAATTAAATTACCTAAGTCAAGACGGTGCTTTCGGAAAAAAACCCCAACCATAAATAGTCTTTCCACATGGGAAAAGTATTTTCCCCTCAAAGAAATAAGGTTAGTGATATTCTGACCTCAGCATTTTTATTTGTTTAGATTTTATACTTTGGCTTTGTTGAGCATAAAACTGCCAAACTGTCAGCGTAGGAAAACAAGGTTCCTCACTGTGTCGTCAGCATCCAGGGGGCGGGGCCCGAGGGCACAGAAGGCATGAAATACAGATGTGTTGAATGTGAATATGAGAACCCACCATGGGATTGTCCTTTCTAGAGAGTTCTGGTGCCTTTTTTTTCCTGTGCTGGCTTGGTTCCCCTTTCTCTCTCCATGCTGGTCACCTCACCATTTTCTAACTCGTTCTATCCTGACACAGGCAGATGTCCCTGCTTGAGAAAGAGAGTTGTTAGGATGTTGGCAGTCCCCCTATATTGTCTTTTTAAATGGCTGTCCTGTTTCCACTTGTTGGGAGAAGATCCTGGAGCCTCCCAGGTCTTTTTGGAGGAGCAAATTCACATTTCTTTCTTTTCTTTTCTTTTCTTTTTGAGACAGAGTCTCACTTTGTTGTCCAGGCTAGAGTGAGTGCCGTGGTGTCAGCTTTAGCTCACAGCAACCTCAAACTCCTGGGCTCAAGCAATCCTCCTGCCTCAGACTCCCGAGTAGCTGGGACTACAGGCATGCGCCACCATGCCCGGCTAATTTTTTCTATATATTTTTAGTTGGCCAATTAATTTCTTTCTATTTTAGTAGAGACGGGGTCTCACTCTTGCTCAGGCTGGTTTCAAACTCCTGACCTTGAGCGATCCTTCCGCCTCAGCCTCCCAGAGTGCTAGGATTACAGGCGTGACCCACTGTGCCCGGCCCAAATTCACATTTCTGCTTTCCCCTGGCACCTCTTTTCCTAGAGCTAAGCCGGTGGCAACATAATCACAACCCCAGGCTAAATGAAGGATGAAACTAAGCTTGGAGCCAGAAGCTTGTAAAATCCATTGACAAATATTTTTCATGCACCCGTATTATGCCACATACTGTGATAAGCGGCTAGAGACATAGCAGCAAATAAGACAAACTCCCTGCCCTCCTGGAGCTGCCTCTCCAGTGGGAAGGGCAGGTAATGCACATGGAACAGCCACACAGGCAGTCAAGAGAAAGGGGGAGAGGGAGCAGCCAGCGCAAAAGCCCCAAGGCAAAGAGATGGGAGAGGAGGGAAGAAGAGGTCACAGAAGGACAGTGTAACCCAGGAGTACCAGATCCCAGGGGCTTTACTAGTCAGAGCAAGGACTTTAGATTTTACTTGGAGAAATGGAAACCCACTGAGGTTTTTGAGTCCATGAATGCTGTGGTCTGAATGTGTCCTCAAGTTCATGACCATGAATGATTTGATGCTGCTGTCACAAGAGTGGGTCAGTTATCACAGGAGTGGGTTCCCTGTAAAAGGGTGAGTTGAGCCCGCTTACCTCCTCCCTCTCTCACATGCACGCCCTCTTGCCCTTCTGCCTTCCCTGTGGGTTGACATAGCAGGAAGACAATCGCCAGAGGCAGGCCCCTGGCCTTGGACTTCCCAGCCTCCAAAACTGTAAGAAAGAAAGAAATCTCTCTCTCTCTTTCTTTTTTTAAATAAATTACCCAGTCTCCAGTTTTCTCTTACAGTAGCACAAAACAGACTAAGACAATTTTTTCTGAGCCCCCATTTGAAACTATTATATACTAAGGTATCTCTTGGCTTAGGATTCACATGCTGTACTAGTAGTTAGGGTTATCTTGCTAAGTTTTTTTTTGTAATAGTAGTTAGGGTTATCTTGCTAACCTTTTACTCACACAGTTCCTCTAGCTTAGAAGCCTCACTTCCTTTTCCCCTACATTTGCTGTAGGAAATTGAGCATTTTATCCTCAATTCAAATGTTACCTCCTGACTTATATATCATGCAGATGTTTTTTTATTTGATCTTATTGTAATTTATACATAATGGGCACTGAAATATTTTTCACATTTTCTTATGTATCTCCCTCCTGTCCCTAAATAAACTGTATTTTAAACTTAAAAAAAAAAAAGACTCCAAGAAAGAGAAGCCAATTTAGCTCTGTAATCTACTAGCGATAAACCCAAGAATACTAGTCAAGGCCCTGTTTTAAGAGATGGCTTCAAGCAGAATAAACTCTTCTTAAAAATCTATAGCTATAGCCCAGAGTTGGCTTTTGGTGGACCAAGACTTTTCCAAGACTGACATTGATTGAAAATCTGTCAGGTGTCATCCAGTCATCCTGCCAGGGACAGAGATGAGTAAGACAGGTCCCTGCCATCAGACCCTTGCTGTCTACAGTTGTGTTGCCTAGCACAGTAGAGGCTCTGAGCACTTGAAATGCCTCCAGCAGTAAAATACATCCCAGTTTCTTATGTGAAAAAAAAAGAATGTAAAATACCTAATTAACAATTTTTTTAAAAAAAATTAGTACATGTTGTAATGATACTGTTTGTGAAGTAGTGTGTCAAATAAAATACATTGTTACAATCTCATGTTTCTTTTTACTATTTTAAGGTGACTAGTAGGAAATACAGAATTGCACATGTGGCTCAAATTATATTTCTGCTGGACAGTGCTAATCTAGAAGGAAGGGTGTTTTCCTTTGTTCCTTGGTTGGTTGGTTGGAATTTATATTTTTGCTTTTTTTGTTGCACTATTAATGGATATCAGATTTTAAGAGTTTAATCCTTTTCTGAGAGGAACTACTTGAGCTCTGAACCATCATAGGGGAGCCCTCAGTCCGTCCCACTTCATCCAAGAGCAAAAGAGATCATTTTGAGAAGTAAAAAGTAACTTCTATAACTCTATAACTTCTAAAAGCCTGAGTATGTTTATAATAGAGTGAGCAAACCTCTTTAACAGCCTCTAGTGGATGAAGAAGGGAATGAGCCACAAATCTTTTTTTTTTTTTTTTTTTTTTTTAGCTTTCTATTATGGAAATATTTCAAGTATACATGAAAAGTAGAATAGTATCATAAACTACCATGTACTCCTCACCCAGCTTCAAGACTGGGCATCTCATCACCAATTTTGTTGTATTTGTACCCCTACCCAATGTTCCCCCTTTTCCAAATTACTCTGGAACAAACCCAGACATTATATGTCATCCACAAATATTTCAGTACATGTCTCTAAAAAGTAAAGGTTCTTTGTAAAATGTAACATAACCACAATAACATCATTACTCCTAAAAATTACCCATAATAACTTAATGTCATTAAATATCTCATTAATATCCAAATTTCCAATGGCCTGAGGTCTTTTTAGTTTACTTGCATCAGGATCCAAGTAACATCCACATGTTGCATTTCATTTCTGTACCCCTTAAGTTTCCAGCTCCCCTCAAAAGCTCTTTGGCTGCATTGGCTTCAGTCTCAGCCTCCTCCTTCGGAATGTGGGTATAATACAACCAGTCTAGCCCCCCACATCTTAGAATATGTCTCAATGATCTCCTTCATTCAGAAGTACTCGCATGTTCATTCCTGAACCAGTCACTGCAGCCTGGGAACCCCAAGGCTCTAATTGGCCAGGACTGGTCACTTTATACCCTTAGATTCAGAGTAGGATTACCTTGGGTTTGCATCATAATCCCAAAAGACACAACAATCCTGAACACCATAATCCTAAATGTTGAAATCCCAGAATACCAAAAATCCCTAAAGTCTAATTCTCTATATTCTAAAATCTAAAATCCTAAAAATCACAATCACGGGATAGCTGCATCATGTTAGGCCAGCTCTTATGAACCATTACCATGCATTGCCCATAATCTATCCCTGTGATACACTTTTCATATGTTGAATGTTTTAAAGTTTTTTTCTTTTTCGTTTTTTAGTTTTTTTCCCACTATTTTAAATTGCCAGCATTATTTTGTCTATTTTGCTATGCTATATATTTTATGTTTGCATCATATCCAATACTGAATGTATAAATTTGTAGAGACTTTTAGAGAATTCTAATTAGTTTTATGCATTTTTTACAAATTCATCTCCATGAAAATTTATTATCACAACATTGACTTTGTAAGTATTATGTGTGTATGTAAAAACATTGAAACTTCCTCAGTAAATGCAGGAATGTCCTTTTTGTACATCTCCTTTAGAAAGAAAACTTCTCAAGATCTCAGGTCTTTGGGCGACTGCAAATACGCTGGTCACCCATCACGGTTTTTGATTGATCTCGTCAAAAGACTTGGTTGTTTGTCACAGTATTTCAGATAAGCAAAGTTATAAAGCTGGGTGCACATAATTATCAACCATAGTGATTTTTGTTTATACATTTCCCTTTTTGACCTATTTCTTTATGAATACGGTTCGTATGTTCTCATTACCTGTGCAAATGTCGCTTAGTATAGGTGAGTGTTGATGCTTGCAAAAATATGTATGCCGTTATCGTATTTTATCGTGTGAAGTGGCCTCTGAAGTTTTCTGGTGTGTTTTTATGTTTCTCAAATATATCCCCTTTTAAAAATGTAAATAAGTATCTTTTAAATCAATTTTTAATAGTTTTTCCAAAACTGTATTTTCAGGATTTTGACCTTTCAGGATTTCAACATTTGGGATTATAGCATTTGGGATCGTGTTATATTCGACTCCAACCCTGCTCTATTTAATGTTAGCATAGAATAGAGAGTTTGGGTTTTCCAACCCCAAGGATCCAGATTATTTGACTCTGAACCATCTGAGTTGCAGATCACAGGCAAAAAAAAAAAAAAAAAGGCTTCTATTAACAAAGCCATATTTTTTCCCTCTGTGCCTCAATTTTCAGCCAAAATTTCTCTCTTTCCTGTGGATATTACTAAAGGCCACAGGAAGTAGCCAACACACTCCAACATTCTAAATATTTTTCCTACTGAATCCTTTAATGGTGTACCATCAGTAGGCTCATGTGTTAGACCAAAGATTCAGTAGGTGGCAGTATAACTAGCAATTGTGTTGCCATATAACAAGGACTGCCAACTTTCCAGCCCAGGTACTAGCTTTCCCTCAAGCGGCATCAGCCAGTTGCACATTTTAGGGTTAGTCACATTTAACACTCACTTCTTATACCAATTCCCATATCACTTAAGATTCTTTGTATTGCTAGTGATAGAAAACCTGACCACACTAGTAGCTTAAACAAAAAATAGAGAATTTACTTGTTAATGTTATTTAACAAGTCTAGGGCTTACTTCAGGTATAGAGAAGCTTGGGGCCCAACCAGTAACATCCATACTTGATTTTTCTCCATCTCCCAGTTCCCTATTTTGTTGGTCTTGGTTTCAAACCTCATGTGGGTGAAGGATGTGTACAGCAGGCCCAGCTCCTGCGTCCCCAGAGATCCAGGGCCAGCGTCTTCCCTCAGGAAGAGGACCTTCCTCTGGCACAGATTTCCTTGATTGTGATGATATCATGGGCTGTCACCAAAAACTCTCTATAGCAGAATGAACATAAGGCTCTGATTAACCAGCCCTGAATCACGTGCTGTTCCTGTGTCTGCAGTGGAAGTGAACGCCTCTGGATCCTCCTGGTCTGAGAGTGAGGGAGGGATAATTCTCCACACAAAAAGCCAGCCAAACAAAAGGCATCAGTATAAGTAGGGTGAATGGTTGCTGAGCTGCCAAAACACACATTGTGTCATTTTCCCCAAGTAAGATTATTCTAATTTATATTAATAGGGCATGGAGTGCTATAAAATTTGTTTTTAATTTCTCTATATTTTGAGATTATTTTTAAAGGATCAGCCCTCTATATAACCATACTGATAATTATGGGGGGGGGGAGAGGATTATTCCTTTATTTCTACTCTTTAAAATTTCATAATTCCCATCTTTTAACATTGAAAGAAGATTTACTTTCACAGTAGATGCATACATGTAATCTGGTAGTGTTTCTCTTTCCCCCTAAAATGCTGTAAGGGGGGCATTCTGCTATTGAAGAAGGTGTTTTAGAATTGAAGAAATATAGTGTTATAAACATCTTTCCACTACTAGGGCAAATACTCCAGTATAACAGGTAGCCATGGAAACTCAACTTGAAAAAACCAGAATTATTAAAAAAAAAAAAAAAAAAGTTCTTACATTTTATACATGTCGCTGTTGCACTGACTTAGTCTGTTGATTTGGGGCCACTGCAGGAGGGTTGTTGGCTGTGATTCTTCAGCACGTTTCTAAGACTGGTGAGACCTATGCTTTTGTTTTATGATCTTCTGTCTGCTCTTGGTTTTTTTATTTCTATAGATTCATATGGAGGATTCTTTATGTGATTGGTCTGAGAGCTTATTGATTATTGTTTTGTCTTATCACTAAGCTTGGACTGATCTATGTGTTGAATGAGGGGGAGAGACACATTTGAAATTCTCTTTTAAGTCCAGATTTGTGGTTGTCTTTATTATCACAGGTTCTCAGTCCACTTATCTTGGGCCTTTGGTTATAACAGCCACAACACAAATACTGACCTCAGCTTCTCCCCTCTGTATTTCATTGTCTCTCCACCCCTCATCCTTCCACCTCTTACAGAAAGGAGTTAGATGGAGTCGCCTTTCTGAAACTAAATTGAAGTTTAGAATGGTAATCGCACTGGCCCCTGAAGCAGAGCCCAGGCTTTGGGCGGGCCCAGTTCTGCTGCTGCCAGCTCCGAGACATGGACAGGCCACTTAAACTCTCTGGTTGCCCGTCTCTTGGGGATGGTGTGGACTTTGATATCTACAGTATTACTCAGACTTAAAATTCCTTAAGAATGTGGTGGGGCACGGTGGCTCACACCTGTAATCCTAGCACTCTGGGAGGCTGAGGTGAGAGGATCACTAGAGCTCAAGAGTTGAAGACCAACCTGAGCAAGAGCAAGACCCCGTCTCTACTAAAAATAGAAAAAAATTAGCCAAGCATGGTGGTGTGCTCCTGTACTCCCAGCTACTTGGGAGGCTGAGGCAGGGGGATTGCTTGAGCCCAGGAGTTTGAGGTTGCTGTGAGCTATGATGATGCCACTGTACTCTAGCTCAGGCAACAGAGCAAGACTCTGTTTCAAAAAAAAAAAAAAGTGGCTGTTGGAAAAGAAAGCTGGCATTGATCTGGGAACGCTGTCACATCCAACACCTCACCATTGCAGAGGCTGCTGGAACGCTCCCCTGCCCAGCATGTGATCTCTCCCTGTCTCCATCTTTTCCTGCCTTATTTCCATTATTTTTTTATTTCCTCTCCTTCCGTTCTGATTTTTTTTTTTTAACTTTCTTAACCCATTTTTCACTTCCCATTGCCCAGTGACATAAGCCATCTGCACTGCATGCATTGCTAAGCCCACTGACAGGCTCAAGGTTTTACCCACTGATCTTTCCTCTGGAAAATTTCCCTGTAACAGCTTTTCCCATGAAGGCTTAAGTCTAGTTTTGGTATTCGTTATTTACTGATCCAGGGGGAACAGTCCTAAGCTTTTAAGGGAATGTTATGTTATGGTAGAATTTGTAAGAGATATTGATTCTCTTTTTCATTCGACAAACACTATTTATTGAGCTGGGCTCAGCAGCTCGTGCCTAATCCCAGCTATTCGGGAAGCTGAGGTGGGAAGATTGCTTGCGGCCAGGAGTTTGAGGCCATCCTGGGCAACATAGCAGAAACCTGTCTCCAAAAAACAAAACAAATCAAACAAACACTATTTATTAAGCACCTACCAGGTGTCAGATGCTGCATTAGATGCTGAGGTAACAAGCAGGAAAGAAACAGACAAGGTCCCTGTTCTCATGGATCTTGAATTCCAGTGGGAAGAAACATACAAGTAAATAAACAATTAAATAAAATGCCAATTGGTGATGTATGCTATGCATAAAAGAAAACAGGAGCAGAACGGGACCTGAGGGAAGGCATTTTTGCTGACATCTGAGGAACAAGGAAGAACCAGGAGATGAACGTACCAGGCAAGAGGGCTTGCAAGTATAAGACCCCAAGATGCGAGTGAGCTGGGTGCGTTTCAGGAACAGAAAGGACTGGAAGGTAATTTAGCAAGAAGGAATGTTATTTAAGATAAAGTCAGAGCTAGAAAGAGGTCAGGTCTTATGGATTCCTGTGGGCCTAGGCAAAGGATTTGGACTTTTTAAGGGCATTGAGAAACCACTGGAGGATTTTAAGCAGGGGATTTATGTCCTATTGCGCATAGTGGACACCTCATAAATGTGTCTGAAGTCGACTGCAGGAATTGACCCAAAGTCTCCAAAGTTGACTGCAGCAATAGACCTAAAATCTACACGCCTGCTCCCTTGCATGTCTTGAGGGCTGCAGCTTTGTAGGTGACATAATGCCTTCTAACTGAGCTTTCCCTAATGGATGGGAGTAGCCATGAACAGTATGTATGTGAGAGAGTGTGTGTGTGTATGAGTGTGTGTATATCTTGGGGTGTCTTACTTAGAGAACAGCAAAATAATTCTGTAAATACATAGCAAATCATCTATTGCCCATGTTCTCTTTTTAGACCCAACTATACTTAGACTTCCCCAAAGATCCACTCAGGCATTTACTTGATAGTTGATCAAGCTTTCTGTTTTCCTGAGGGTCTATGGCAGGGAAATGGATGATAGAGGCAGGCCTCCACCTCTGCCCAGCCCCCATGCCTGTGTGTATTTACTGTAGAGGGCTCTCAGTCACTAATCCTTGGATACACACTTCCAGGAATTGTGCCCATGGCCTGGCATCATGGAACTGCTTGTGCCACTAGACTCATACCTTAGAGAATTTTGAGTCTGAAAGGTCCTTAGGCATCATCTATCCCAGCACTCCTCCATGGGAGCACTTCTGGGGTTTGGGGTGGGACTGTCCTAAGCATCATAGGAAATTCCACATCCCTGGTCCCGCCTGGAAGTCCTATAGGCCCCTCCTCCCACTGTTCCCACCCACTGCTCCCCACCCCCAACTGGAAATGCCTCCACACATTTTCAACAGCTACCTGAGCTGAAAACCTCATGTCTAGCCCCATCCTATCATTTTACAAGAAAGGGAGTGTTAGATAAACTCGCAATCTTTTCATGCTTCCTTCCTCTTCACTCAGCAGAATCAGGACCTGAAGTTCAAATTTTACAATGAAACTAGTTTCTGACATATGCCTCTGTTTTTCATTCTTTCAACAGATACTTCTTTCTCAGAGTTAACGTGGTATATGTTGCAAATATAAATCTGAACCTTCCAGATGGGCCAAGAAAAAATCATGAATATTTTCAGATCATTCTCTACGTAACTCAAGGTTTCGATATAGTGTTTTCTGCTCATATTCCATTGCCATCCACCTCTTAGAGTCCCATAAGAATGGAAAACCCAGCTTTCTTCCTCCTGCCCTCATCATCGCTGTGCTTTTGTTAGGCATCTTGTAAGAGAGTTATTGTTGTCCTACTAAGCGTGGAGGACAGAAACAAAGCATTTTGGCATAGAAATGGATCTGCAGCTGACTTGAGTGTATATTATTTATCCTGCATGGGCCCCCAAATCATATTTCAAAAGTCATTTGCCTTATACGCCTGACCTGCTGTCTCCACTGGCGCTTGTAACTTTCTCCCTACGCACTTGAATGCTCTGTAAATGAGAAGAAAAATCACTTAGCCTGATTATCAGTGCAGTTAAGAGCTTTTATCTCTTGAGCGACTCTTTTCCTTATTACTAAAGATGCTAGTATTTAGTGATGCTTTCCAACAGAATTTTCCTAAAGGACTCTCAAGTTCCATGAGCAATTATTTTTTTGGAGGTGGCTAGAATAAAGTTACCTGGATGGAGGTGCTGATCTCCACTTGTCGCCGTACCAAACAGCTTATAGTACACCTTGTGAGAAAGAGAAACATTTAATTTTTTAAATTTAGGGTTTTTTTCCTCGTTTGCTTCTTAAGCAAAACCAATCTAGTTTCTTTTTCTGCAGCAAAGGAGGAAGGAACAAACAACAAATTAATCAGACAGGAAGCGAATACCCACAGAAGGACGTCTGCCTCTGACTCAGTATGTCACAGTTAACAAGAGGCCAGAGCTTGTCCAAAATGGCTGTCTGAAAACGACCCCACGTTTGCGTTAGAAGATGATGCCTTTCTCAGGGACAGTGTTCTCTCCTGGCTCTTGTCTCGCTTGCTCTCTGTTGGCCTGTGTCCCCGATCATGGCTTCCTACAATACCCTTTAACGGTAAGAAAAATGATATTCAAACTAAATGTATTTCCTTTATCAGCTAAATGGCTGACAATGGGCCATAGCATGTTAACATAAAATTGTTTAATTTTTCAGTAGAAGATCATGTGGTCTATTCCTGTTGTCCAGAATGCTAGTTTTACCACTAGGGTGTTTGTGGGTGATTCATAACTTGGGTTTTGAGCCAACTCGTAAGCAGGATTTTCAGGAGAAATTTTCCTGACCACTGGAAATGTTAGGGTCCACAGGAATCTCTTTCCTCATTTTCCCATTTAATGAATGGGGGCTGTCAGTAAACGTGTGCTTTTGCTGTGTGCTACAATCGTCCACACAACTGCCTTTGAATCTTGGGTTTGGCCAGCAATAGTAAGTGCTTTTAAAGTAAAAGGGATCAGCGGAAGCTTCAAATGAAAATACTGTGGAACTAAGCGTTGAAGTTCTATTGCTGCAGAACGTGTCACTTAAGTTCAAATCCCAAACTAAACCCTTTCTAAGCTGTCTTTTAGAATAATTCTGCTTACATTATAACAGGACAGTGCACAACCACTATTGCAAATCAAATTCTGTAACATTTGTTATAACTTTATATATTTAATGTGATTAATATTTTGGCATAAAATATTGTGATTTTAAACTTTCAAGCCATATACTCAGAGACTTACAAGAGCAGAATTAGGGAAACTTTTTATATTAAAAAAGTTTTTTCTAGGATATTATGAAAAAGCAACTTGACTGATGTTCCTTTTTCCCCCATGGAGAAATAAAATAAAGCTTTCAAAAATTAAGGGCACATACAACTTTATTCAATAAGTACAGGTTCTTTTGAATAATTTAGTGGCAGACTGGGCACAGTGGTTCATGCCTGTATTTCCAGCACTTTGTAAGGTCAAGGCTGGAGGATGACTTGAGGGCAGAAGTTTGAGACACCATCTCTACAAAAAAAAAATAGCTGGGTGTGGTGGCATGTGCTTATAGTCCTGGCTGCTCAGAAGGCTGAGGAGGAAGGATTGCTTGAGCCCAGAAGGTGGAGGCTGCAGTGAGCTATGATCGCACCACTGCTCTCTAGCCCAGGCAACAGAGTGAGACCCTTTGTTAAAAAAAAAATTTTTTTTTTAATTTAAAAAAAGAAAATGGAGAAGTGATCACTGAAGAAAAAGCTGCAGAAAGATTTTAATTAAGAAAAGTAGGCCAGCTTGGTAGAGAGAAAGATGAAAGGCAGGGGAAAGAATAAGACAGGGTAATGAGAAAGGAAGATGAGAAGCTAGGGAAGCTTTTGAGGGGATTCGTGTGCTCACAGTCCCCTGGGACTGTGGGTCTTAGAGTACAATGGGTTAACTTCATGAAGTTGTGCTACTTCTGAACTGAAGCATCATCTAGTCAAAATTGTTCTTTTTGTAGGTCTAAAGACGTCAAATGATTTACCTAAAATTAGGTTTTCTAAGTCTCTTTGAAAAATTTATTCATGGGTTAATTCATGGGCTTTCCTTTCCCTTTCCCTCAGTTAAACGACAGCTCCTTACTCCAAAAGCTAGATTTTTAAAGGTTACACATACTCTGGATGAAATGAAATATTCAGAGAACTCCCTGTGGTGAAAATTAGTCCATGGGGTCCAGCAGCAATTTCACTCTGATCTTTGGTGAAATCAAATTATAGATCTGGCCTATAGGCTGGAAGTTCCCCAAGCTATGCTAAAATATAATATAAGAGGAAATGACCTACCTAATTCCTGGACCCTTCGAGTTTTATGCCTTTTCTAATGCTGTTTAATGAACTATTTAATGCTATTAAATAGTTTAATATTAAATAGTTTAATGCTATTTAATGAACTATTAATGCTATTTCATGAACATATATCATTTACTTTGGCAGTTTCTGACTATTTAAATTGTGATACGTTTCTGGTTTAAGGATTGATTCATTTTGTTTTTCCAAATTGTCATGCATGTACTCCTTGTTGAAAAGAACATTTCCCCTGGACTGTCATAAATACCTGTCTGTATTTTGCAACCATTGGTCCTGAAAATTAAAAGTGAAAAAAAAATGCTAGAATAAGGAATGTTTTAATCAGTGTGCTTTTCTGTGAAATTTAAAATACCCCTTATATACTGTTTCCTTTCACCATTTGTCTATAATACAGAGGTTTGCATGAGCGTACACACGTGGGCTAAGGTTTAAATCAGCTCGTGGTTTGGTTTCTTTTTCTCATGGTTAAATGGGAAAGACAGTAACATTTATTGACCACTTACTGTGTGTCAGGCTGTTTACTTTTGCTTATTTTATTTTTAAAAAATAGTTAAGATTTACTAAGTATTGCCTCATGTATCTCTTGAACAACCCTATTAAATGAGTGCTATTATCCCCATTTTATTTCCGAAACTAGTCTTAGTGAGGCTAAGCCATTTGCCCAAGGCCACCTAAAAACTAAGTGTGGAGGAAGTTTTCTGAACGGCAATAGCTTTTTCCACAAGTGCAGTTTGGAGGCAATGTGATAAATTGTACCAGCTTTTGAGGTTCTTTTCCGGTTCTGGGGATCTGGGATTACAAATACTTTGCTCTCAGTGTCACAACAACAGCAAATGTCTTTAAAACAAATAATCTCAAGTAAAATATTTTCCATTTTAAGTCCTTGACTTTTTCGGAAGGAAATTTGGTGACACTTCTGCTTATATTACAAGGCTATTGTTTCAATGATAAAATGAATACAGTATGTCAAATGTGTTGACATATGTGCTGTGTGTGTGTGTGTGTGTGTGTGTGTGTGTTAAGAGTAATGGCAGATCTTAATCCTCTGGTACAGGTCACTGGACACTGCTTAAAAAAAATATTTTTTAATCCTCTAGTAGAACCAAATGTGTTGCTAATAATTCGGGAAGACTTTAGCTTTGAGATTTGAGCCTCTTAAAGAAATGGGAAGTAGTGGGAGAAAAACTGACGCTTTTTAGCTGTATGGATAAAGTAAAAAAGGCTTTCCTTTCCCTTTCCTTCAGTCAAATGACAGATTAGTCATTTAGCTAACTTGCATTTTCACCATTGAAAGGGTCTTGGGTGTGTACAAGTTCATATTCATTTTTAAATTAAATATGTATAATAGTGGATTAAGAAATAATTTTGCTTTACAGCACCTTTTATTTCCCCAGCAGTTACTCTTACAGTAAAATTGTGTCCAAGCTCCTGGCCAATCTTAATGACATTATAGATACTTCAAACTGTCTTCTTTGAAAAGTGCCTTTCCCACCCCTCCCAAAATAAATCAACTGTTTATCTGAAAGAACTCTAAAAGAAGCATTTTTTAAATAGACAAGGACCTTCTAAGTCCAGCAAAGACTTAAACCTTTACCACTGAGAAGACAACCTAAGCGGAAGTCACTTAAGATCCTGTTTTAAATGACGGTCAACTGAGAAAAGAGCAAGTGTGTTTTGAGAAAGGAGGGATTCCATGTTCAGCAAGTGAGTGTCCCACATTCATCTCTGGTAGGGAATAACGATGAATAATAACTAGTGGGCGAGGCTGTTGATTTGCTTATAAAGGAAAGCTTGTTTCTCTTTTCTGCCCTTTGCTTCCTCTGGGGTCCAGCCGCCTTTTCTGTTTCCCCTCTTGTGTGGACGGCCTCATTGCTCGGAGGTTGCCCCTCAGCCTGGGGAGAGGAAGAGTGTCAATAATAGAAACAAACCTTTCTGCAAAGATATTAAAAGTTTCTAAAATGGCCCAACGACAAGCTGGGGGGAGGGGCGGGGAGAGGCGGGGATATTGCACAGCCACTCGCATCATCAAATAGAAACTCCCCGGCAACTGCAGCTGTGAAAAGATCGTGTTAAAGAAACAGGATGACTGTGGTTTACTGTGAGCATCAATTTTCCTGTTGAGCATTTTTACAGGAAGTTGCAGAACAAAGCCAAATTCATCTTAATTAGTTGTAATGGTTTTCAGATCTTAAATACATCCAACTAAGTTTGCATCATGGAAGAGTCTCTGAAGAATAGAATCAAGAATAATTAGAAGTAGGAATCCCAAAGCTGCATGCTTTTTAAAATTCAGGATTTTAGTAGCAATTTGAGTTTGCCAAATGATTTTATTTTTGCAATGTAACTTGGAGTGGATTCATTGCCTTTGCAATGAGTGCCCTGCAATTATTTTTTATGGTTGTAATAACTCAGTATGAGTTTAGGAACCTTTTCGCATTAAAACAATGTTGAGTTACATGTATAATACATTTTTTATGTTAATATTTTTGGTCAAACAATTGTATGTGTATGTATGTGTGTGATACATGTAAAGAGGGAGAGAGAGCTGTGTGTGTATATGTGTGTGTGTGTACTTGTAAGCTGGAAGGATATATCCATCATATAACAAGTTATTAGTAATCCCCAACTATTTTTCATCTAAAATCTAATTATTTCATCTAATTTATTTCATATTTAAATAAAATCTAATTTATTTCATCTAAAATCTAATTATTATTGATAATAATAACCGCTTCATACTCACATCAATAATTTAACCACTTCAGTGGTTAAATACAACTTTAGTGTTTTATTTTCATATTTGTGTATTTTTGTGTTGTCTGTTCTCTACAACTCTCCTGGAAGCAAGAGGGAAAAAAAAGTCTCAAAAAAACCCCACAAATAAATGTAACCTAAAGAAGCCAAAAGCACATGAGAAATACATACATGAAACTGAGTTAAAACATTATATATAAAGTAAAATATAAATGAGTGTAAGCAAAAATAAGACAAAGAATAGAAAACAATGAGGGCAAGAGAGCGGACGGGTCTCTGAATCTGTCCAGTTGTATTATTTCTGATACCGTCCTCCTGCCCGACTCCCACGTGTGCACCAGATAAAAGCCTCCTCTATTGATTCAACCATTTCAGAAAAAAAAAAGTTCACTTTCTCCCCATTCATTTTAGGTAGGATAGTATTTAGTATTACTTTTAGCAAAATGTATGTAGAGCAAATTGCTTTATATTTTTGGATAGTCCACAATCGTGATATAATTGCATCAAGCTGCTCCAGTCTTCTCTGTTAGAGCCCTCCTCACTCAGCATGAGAGCCTGGCCTTCCGGGGATTGTCAGCTGTGTTCTCCGGGAGGCTGTGGGAAATCTCTCTCTTCCTCATGTCATTCTGTAGTGTGGACCTCACGCGGTGCGATCTAGAACGCATTTTAAGTTGGCTGTGAAACTAAGAAACAGTTTATTTAAACAACTAGCCCGTATTTTTGATCCCAAAGAGATTGATCACTTTACTTTTGGGGAAAATTCTGACTGAGTTAAAACATTATATATAAAGTAAAATATAAATGGGTGTAAGCAAAAATAAGACAAAGAATAGAAAACAATGAGGGCAAGAGAGCGGTGTGCTGCTAGATGAGCGCACTGAAGAGGAAACCATGCATTTCTGGGGCACGTCTGGACTGAAGCGTGGGCTGGGGCGGAGCCTCTAGCTGGCCATGCCGTCAGGGAAAACACGTGCCCGGTACTGGTGCGGAGCGGGCTGCGCAGTCTCTTTCTCCCAGGATGTCCCCTGGTAACCAGCGTGACATGTTTAGCAAACAGGGTACAGGCTGCAAGATGCCCTGGCCGGTCTGGGATCAGCGTGTGATCCTTGATGTGAGTGTTAAATCTCGATGTTGACCTAGTAACACTGTAGGAAAACCAATGATGCCATTCATTCACAGAACTAGGAAATCCAGAATTTCCAAACATTGATGTATATTTGTGTGTGTGAGAGTGTATATGTGTGTGTGTAGGCAACAAAGAACTAATAATTGAATTTTTAAAAGTCATTTATGCAAACTATTCTGCTCTGTTCTCTAAACCCATAAAGCCATTTCCTTTACAAAAGATTTATCAGTAGATCTCTCCCCTTACCTCAACTGTTTTTCACCTAATATTTGATGATTTTTGAATGATTCATTCTGTTATTAAATAAAGCATTGGCAATCACTCACATACTCTAGGGTTCAGGCTGATTTTTAAGATTTTTTTAGTGTGTGACAATTTAGAAATATCTTGGGTAAGAAATAAATTGATGGATATTTCATTCAAAAGCCATTATCTTGTCATATCCATAGTAGATAATAGATGAACATGTGTTGTTAATAATGTATTCATCCACTAGGACTACCATAATAAAATACTACAGACTGGGAGATAAATAACAGAAATTTATTTTCTCCCATTTGGGAGGGTGAGAAGTCCAAGATCAAGGTGTCAGCAGGTTTGGTTTCTCCTTGGGTCTCTCCCCTTTGCAAAGGCTGCCTTCGCTGTGTCCTCACCTGGTCCTTCCTCTGCCTGTGCACGTATCTGATGTCTCTTCCTCTTCTTATAAGGACTCCAGTCTTACTAGAGTAGGGCCTCACCCTAATGACCTCATTTTGACTTAATGACCTCTTTAAAGACCCAATCTCTAAATACAGTTGCATTCTGAGGTTCTGGGGGTGCGAGCTTCAGCATACCAATTTGCAGGGACCTAGTTCAGTCCATTACTCTGTATGTGAAAGCATGTGAAACTCAACACACCAGGTGAACATTTTAGAAAGTCTGGCTTTGCTGCCTATGAAGAAAGTTATCTAAATATCGAAATTCATCCTCAGTGCCTGGGATGGGGTTGGGTGGGAGGGCAAGGCTGAGCAGAGGGGTAGATGTGTGGCCCACTGACTGTCGGGAGCCTGACTAGGGGATTGGAGTGGGACAAAGCTCACAGCTGATTCTGATGCAGGAGATGACAGGCTGCCCTTGGGGAACTGCTTCCCTCCTTCCCCTTGTTCTAGGGCCCCTCCTGGCCCCAGGACAGAGCCTCCCTCTTGCCATGCTGCCAACTCCAAGGGAAGAACCATATGCAGTCAGGCCCAGCCGTCAGTTGGCCTCATTCCCACCCCATGCAGCTCTGTTCACCGCTACTGGGCAAAGCCCGAGCCCCTCAACTCAGCCCCCAGGTCCATCCCTCCTCTGCCATGTGCTCGGCAGCTGGTGCACCAGCAGGACCTGCCCTCACCCTCAAGAAGGACAGATCTGAGACCTGTCCACTAATGACGTGCTCTCCCTGAAAGCTTGCCACGTACCATTCCACTTAATCTTCACAACAACTCTCCATTTATCAGATGAGAAAGAGAGGCCCAGAGAAGTTAAATTCTTGTCCCAGGCTTAATAGGTGGCAGAGCAAGGATTCAGAACCAAACTTGCCTGACCCAGGTCTCATGTTCTCACTTTCTCATTCCATAAACCACACTGGTAAAGCCCAAAGGACTCCTATGACAGTTTTTAAATGCCTAAAATAAAACACAGAGAATTTCAGAGGAAAATAATTATATTAAAATATGTACTTCCTTATTAATGGTTTAAACAATAAGATCTAGTAACAGATCTAAGCATTGCAGAATTTCCAAAATTGTTGACCTGCAATTATAATATAATGGGAAAATATAATATGATGTGAAAACAACATGGTGAAAGAATTGCAGGGATTGTGGCTTGTGACCTACGTTCATAATTAAAGGAAATGCTAAATTTCAATTGTTGCTTAGTAGAAATAATAACTATGTTTTTTCATCCAAGTTCACGACCCATTGGATTCTGTCCAATGACCCTGCAGGTGGAGGGTCCAGGCAAGAATGGCCGGTCTGTGCCCTGGTGCCAAGGCCATCAGTAAGGCCCAGCTCTGACTCTGATGTGGCCGGTTCACTCCATGGGAGGAAGGAAGCCCCTATTCTCCCAAAGCCTTCAGGTTCTACTTCACTGGGGAAGTTGGAAGTGGTCAGGAAAATAAGTCCCAGTACTTAACGTTAGCAAGGCCCCCTGAACTAGGGCTGATTCTTTTGCTCAAACCTCACGATGCATTAGGGGGGATGCTGGGGTCCATTCCAATGGCAAGCACTTGGCTAAGTAGCCCAAAGATAGCAAAGGCTGGTCTTTGAGTGCACCAAAGCTAAGGACTGACCACACGCAGCCCCACCCCAACCCCATCTCATCCATGTGATACCCGGGTCTTTCACTCCACACCCTACTTTGCGCCAGGTATTGGGAGAGGAGTGGAGTCCACAGGGTGGTAGGAAGGCAACCAGGAAATGGGCCTGGCATGGAGCACCATGAGCTTGGTCTCCTTTGATCCATGGGATGACTGAGGTGGCTGGACCAAAGTCTGGGGTTTCTCACACACTTCCCTTGAGACCTCCAGCCTGTAGAAGTCCAGAATGTGCCCAGCGGCTATTCAGGGACAAGGAGTACTTGGCGACCTATCACCCGCTTTTAGCACTGAAGTGGAGTGGGCGTGGTTCCTCTGGAGAGGAGTGAGAGGTCGGGGCAGGGAGGCAATTGTGCAGAAGTGGAGGAGGAAGCGCTTGTCCTGCACAGCCTGGGGAAAGTGAGAGCGCTCACCCGCAGATCCTCTCCAGGCTGTTATCTAAGGTAGCCTGGAGGGGAAGGCCCACTTCTTGCAAGACCCTGAAGCCTTTAATAGCTTCTTGCTTCCTGAGCCTTGTCTTTGCCTGCTTTTGTTTCTGCAGTCTGGCCCTGGCCCCTGCCCTGGCGCCACGCACAGCTGTTGCTGTTTCTCCCATACTAGCCCTCTGGACCACAAAGTTAGCACAGTCCCCCCGGACTTGTGGTCCAGAAGTTTGTTTATGTCAGTTACTGCACAGACCGTACTAACACAGCAACAACAGAGAATTGTAAAATAATTAAGGACGCCTTTCAGGGTGGCGGTCCCCTAAAAGGGTCCTCATTCCACAGTCTGGCCCTTAAGCTGTGCAGGACAGACGTTCAATTTGGAGTCTGCAACTAGAGACAGACACAGGAGAACCAAACCCGTGAAAAGTTCCTGTTGGTTGACAAGAAGCCACTGCTTCCCAGGTGTTAGGATGGCAGGATGACAGAAGGTTAGTTGGTGAACATGGATCAGATAAAATAGAGTCTTGAGGGACATTTCATCCACCAAGCACGTGGATGGACTGTTCCCTGGAGCCCATCTCTCAGGCCCACCACCGGGCAGACCAGGCTACCCCTCTTCTCAGCAAGCTGCCTTCCCCAGCTTGATCAATAGCATTGATCTGGCTCTAGCGTCCTTCACGGTTACTTGGCCCCAAATTCAGTTCATATCTCTGTTCTTCCTCCTGGTCCTAGGAGACAACTGAACTCTGAGGCCCCCTTTATAGAGGGCCACCTGCACAGGCCACAGGCACTCAACCTTGCTGGCAGCACCCACTTGGCTCATGGAAACAATAGGTCATGCAGAAAAGACCAATTTAAGGAACACATGTGGAAAGAATCCTGCCTGAGACAGTCTCTTACTGAAAAACAGATTCCAGTCTAGTAAACAGGTGAGCTGTAGCACTAATTAGCCTGCCTAAAAATGCTTATTAGATCATTAAAAGGGCACGATTTGAACGAATTGCCACAGGGCTTTTTAGGGAGCGACTTAATTTCTGAGTCTCAGTGTGCTCATCTGTGAAATGAGCACTACCAAGCCAGCTCGGGGTGTCATTGCAGGAGTGACAGACAGTGCGCGCTGGGTGCGCCTGGGTCTGGCTCATTCTCCATAAACCACAGCTGCTTCCACTACTGCTGTGGAAGCCTTAGAAATTTCAATTTCCAGACAGCCCACTTGGAACTGTTCCAAACTGTGTTCTTGTTTTCCAGCAGCCGTGATGAGTCCAGCAGTGTCCTTGTAGCTTTTCCATTCCATTTCTGTTCACGGAAAGCAAACCATCTAGCATTATTTTAATAGAATGTTATTTGTTTCAAGGTATAAATTTTCCACGTTAACTTTTAGTGATTGAACTAAATTAATATTTTCAATTCTTAGAAATTGTTTTCTGCACTTAAGTGACTATTGAAAATTTTAAAAAATAATGATTCTGCTGTTCGAAACTTGGGACACATTTTTCGTGGAAATAATGTTATTCAGGTGGCCAGTGTCCCAGGCTGCCCACTGTGTAAGGCTCAGACTCTATGACAGAGCTTGAGTGCACATGAATTGCTCAGGGATCTTGCTAAAATGCTGAAGCACATTCAGTGAGGGGCAGGAGGGGCTGAGAGTGGATGTTTCTAGCAGCTCCTAGGTCAGCTGCCTATGCAGGACCACACTTTGCATAGCAAGGATGGGTGGGAGAAGCCGGCATGACTTAGGGGTGAGAGCAGTGGGTGAGGCAGTGGCTGGGATGAGGGGTTCTGCTGAGGCTGAGGGACAGGACTGCAGGGATTGGGGAAAAGAGTTCATGGTTGGTGTAACCCTTTGGGTGCTTTGCTGTTATCTTTCCTGCCCCTTGTGTTTGTGGTTGCCAGGCTGACCCCTCCACCCTGCTAACCCCACCCACCCAGCCAGGGTCCCTAAACTCTCTCACCCAGCCACAGAGGCTGGCCTTGTTCCCAGAGCAAGCACTCTGCAGAAAGGCTCTGTGGACAGAGGTGCGTTTCTAGAAACTGTCCGGGAGTTACAGGTCTGACTCCTTGTGTTCACTTAGGTCTGTAAGGACATGCTTAGTGGCACAAAGATGGCAATGGCTGGTCTTTGAGTGCACCAAATATAATAAGGATCTACTGTACACACCCCCATCTCCTCTGCCTCACCTTCCCCTCCTAGTTATCCTGTCTCCCATCCCTGGAGGACTGTGAGAACTATGAGGGCAGAACAGAAAGTAGATGTGTCTTGTGTTCTCGCAGTGCAGACTCAGACCAGGCGAACGTCAGCAATCTCCACTAGAGAACCCGAGAAGAAAATCCAACCAGTGGGGCATGGTGGGCAGGGTGAGAGAGCAAGAATGCATTTTGTCATGGAAATGAGTGAGGAAGAGGAGCCACTCAAGTGGCTTTGTTTTCCACCGTACTTGGCCAGGATACATTTCTACCAGCTGCAAGAAAACTTTCCTGCTTTGCACAGCTTGGGGCAGCAGATGTGGCTTCCGTTCTCCCAAGCACCTTGGCTCAGAACCATCTCCCCCGTACCCCCACCCCGTTAGGGTCCTTCTAGAACAGTAACGTTTTGGCAGTGAGGTAAAGGTAAGCCCATCTCCCCTGAAAGTTGACCTATGTGAAGCTGTCACTTTGGCGGGAAGGTGGGGAGGACAATGAGTGCAGGGAATTACTAAGAAATCTAATACGTGACTGTGCTGCTTCTTTTTGTCTTGCCTTTACAGATTTATCAGCAAGACTGTTGAAAGCGTAACAGTCCAAGATGCCCGTCCCTCCCCCTCCGGCACCCCCACCGCCCCCTACACTGGCATTGGTGAGTATCTCCTCCCTGTTCATTTTCTGTGCATGAGGCAAACCAAATGAAGTCAAAACCTGGCACACATGGATTTGTTCTAAATGCATTTGCATTCTGGCTTGCATGTGATGAGGCAGGCTTTCCCAGTGCCCAGTGTAAGCCAAACCCCGAGACCTAGCAAATGCAAACAACACGGGGGTTTTGTTTGTGTAAGGTCTCCTGTGATGCATGGGACAAGTGCGGAATGTGGGCTATTAGGTTTCCTCTGCCGTGTCCAGGAAGGAAATGTGCTGTCCCAAGACAGGGCTTCGCAAGAGCAGCTTTGAGACCAGCATGCACTGTTCCCATCCAAATGAACTCAACATCTAGCCTTTAAACTTCTGGGCAGCATAGGGCCAAGGGAAACTTCCCCTTTGCCCTCTGAAGGTTTGCTGAAAAATCAGCTGACAAAAGGCAGATTAATTGGAGAAAAGGCAGACAAATTTTATTAACGTGTACATGGGGAGAACCACAGAGTGATTACCCGCCCCGAAAAGGGGTTCAGAAGCTTCTATACCATCCTGGCAAAACAGATTATGGGATGGGGGGAGGAATTCTATTGATGGGATTACTAGGGAGAATGAATGGGTCAGGGAGGAGAAATTAACTTGTACCCTCTCTTGTGAAAGAGTTTCTTCAGGGGTGGTTACACTCTTGGTATTACAGAGAAGGTAAGAAAACACAGTTGTTCTCCTTGGTGGATTTGGATCTTAGATAAAGGACTTTCAACTTTATCCTGTGCTTTGTGGGCAGGAGGTGCTCAGAGAGACCTTGAGGCTTCTTCAGTTCAGCATGTCAAAATACAATATTTTGGGCCAGGCATGGTGGCTCACGCCTGTAATCCTAGCACTCTGGGAGGCCAAGGCGGAAGGATCGTTTGAGCTGAGGAGTTTGAGACCAGCCTGAGCAAGAGTGAGACTCCATCTCTACTAAAAATAGAAATTAGCTGGACAACTGAAAATATATAGAAAAAATTAGCCAGGCATGGTGGCGCATGCCTGTAGTCCCAGCTACTCTGGAGGCTGAGGCAGGAGCCTCGCTTGAGCCCAAGAGTTTGAGGTTGCTGTGAGCTAGGCTGATGCCACGGCACTCTAGCCTGGGCAACAGAGTGAGACTCTGTCTCCAAAAAAAAAGTACAATATTTTGGGGTGTCGGTTTCTGAGCCCCAACAGCAGGATGGTCCAGAAGTCCAGGTCTCTGTCTTCAGTGCATCCATTAAAGTGTTTTCCAGTCTTACTCCTTTTGTTTTTTCTTTCCCTTTCCTTCTCCCTCTCTGTTTTTGACAAATATCCCCCCCACCACCACCTCCACACCCACTCACTTCCGCTTTAAATCTACTCTCGCATTTAGATGTCTGCTTCCCAAAAGAATGTCTTCACTGGACTCATCCAGGTCCTTTGGTCAACCTGTCCAGGGAGGTTGGTGCACCCTCTCCCAGGAAGTCGGCCGCCCTCAATGTGGTGACATGGAAAGGCTACGAGACACATTCCATGTCTGTGGCTGGTGAAGCCTTCATCACTAAGGGGCCTCCTCATACTGATGGTCCCTTCATCTTTCACATGGGGAAACCGAAGCTAAGAGAAGAAAAGTCTCTTGCCTCAGGTTACCATGGGACACATTTATATAACTCACCTGAGATTGGAACCTAGTGGGAAGAACTAACCATTAATTAGCTCATTGTGACTCAAAGTGTGGTGTTCCAGCTACTTGTTAGGGTCCCCGGGGAGATAAGAACAGACATTGAGAGTAGTTATTTAGAAACATTTACAGCAATTGGATAGTAGTTTTATGTCTGTTTCTAAGATTAGATTTCATATCATTTTTTAAACTAAGTAATTTTTCTAATAATGAATTGTTATTTTATAAAAGTGTCAGTTCATGATGAAAAAAATTTTTTAAACTGGTCCTTCACATGGATAAGTTGAGAAGCTCTGATCTGGCTAACATAGCAGGATTAGTTTATCTCTATTTGCCCCAAAAGTGTGGGTTGTATAACACTGCTGGGTAGTACATGGATTAATTTTTTTAATTTTAATGGTCATGTATTTATTTTAATGTGTTCTAAAAATTATAGCTAGCACATCAAACCAGGGTTTAATACTGAGCTGATTTAAAAGAAAATTCTCATTGAAAAATACTATAGTATATAATATAGTGAATTGACTTAATGAAAAATATTAAATAAATAAAAATATAGGTTGCATGAGAAGATGAGACAAACCGTGAATGTTGTACCAGAATGACTGAAGTTTGGGAAACCCTTGTTTATCCTATTAACTCATTTCTAGCCATTATTACCTAATTCAAAGCAACATCCTAGGTAAATAAGATCTAGAGATGAGAAAAGAGAAAGGTAGGTTGGTGGCCATTACAAGACATTGCCCTAGTGGAACAACACAATTAAGGGCCCTGGACATAAGAGAAGTTAGCACCCAAGGAGGTCAGGTGTCAAAATAAATTTTGAGGCAGAACAGGAGGCCACTGAAGCTTGCTGACCCCAAACCAATAAGAGATCCAACGTGGACACATCACTTAACCTCTCTAGACCTCAGGGTTTTTTCATCCTTAAAATTAAGACAGTAGGTCATTTCAAAAGCTCTTTGCAAGATGTCCAAAGTATGTTGTTAAGTTGAAAAAACAAGTTTCAGAGCAATAGAGGATAATCCTGCTAGCAAAAGGAAATTGTGTATGCAAAGAGCATTTCTGGAAGGACATCGAGAAACTTTTAACAGGCTTGCTTCTAGGATAACGTGTTGGGGCTGATGGGGAAGGGGCATTTTAGGGCCCACATTTACCCTCTGTCAGATTATAAGGAAGGCTCTGGAGTCAGACTGCCAGAGTTTGAACCCCAGCTCCTCCTATACTAGCCAGGTGACTGGGACAAATGACTTAACTTGCCCATGCCTCAGTTTCCTTGTCTGTAAAACAGAAATAATAGCTCACATGGTTGATGAAGACTAAATGAAGTAATGCATATAAAGTGCTGAAAACAGTGCCTAGCCCAGAATAAAAGCTATATAAATGTTAACAGTTATCATAAGCAAATAATAATTCATAATTATTTTAAGACATTTCCAACTTACACAGTAATTTTTTTTTTTCCAGAAAGAGGGTCTCTCTTGTTGCCCAAGCTAGAGTGCAGTGGCACCATTGTAGCTCACAGCAACCTCAAACTCATGGGCTCAAGTAATTCTCCCGCCTCAGCCTCCTGAATAGCTGGGACTGTAGACACATGCCATCACACTGGGCTAATGTTTAAATTTTTTGTAGAGATGGGGTCTCACTATGTTGTCCAGGCTAGTCTTAAACTCCTAGGCTCAAGCCATCCTCCTGCCTCAGTCTTCCAAAGTGTTGGGATTGGAGGGATAAGCCACTGTACCTGGCTCCTCTTTTTAAAAAAAATTTTTGAGACAGGGTCTTACTGTGTTGCTCAGGCTGCTCTCAAACTCCTGGGCTCAAGTGATCCTCCCACCTCTGCCTACTGAGTTGCAGGAATTATAGACTTGAGCCACGATTCCCAGCTTATACAGAAATTCTATTTAACCTACTTCGTGGTTCTTCTGTGCTCTCCCCCTGTTTCTAACTCTGATAATAGAAGGCTAGGCACAGTGGTGTCAGCCTGTAATCCCAGCTACTCTGGAGGCCAAGGTGGGAGGAACACTCGAGCCCAGGAGTTCAAGGCTTTAGTGCACCATGATCATGCCTATAAATAGCCACTCCACTGTACTTCAGCCTGGGCGACAGAGTAAGACTCCGTGTCTGAAAAAAAAGAAAAAAAGGCTGGGTGAGGGATCAAGCCCTGCATTTCCCCGACTTTACCTCCTATGCCCCTAATTGGCAGATCTGGAATCACATCCCTTCATCCTTTTCAGAAAGGCTGGGGCCAGCCCAGGACTCTCAGGTCTGCAGGAAGGAGCCATGGGTTTGGGGCAGCCACTGTCTCTGGGACCAAGCAAGACCAAGCCAGTTTCTGAGTGTAGCAGACACAGGCAGATGCCTACTTCCAGGTCCACATGCTGGACTCTTATGGTCTCCACTCCCTAAAGTAACCCTGGAGGAATGAGACCCCAATATCATAGTAAGGACTTTTCCCTGGAATTCTGGAAATACAAGAAAATACCTACGCATGTTAAAGCAGCACCTTTGTGCATAATGCAATTTCCTGTGAGCTAAGCTTTCAAAGGAATTAAATATCAGTCACACTTAGGCCAATGGGACATGAAGGAACTTTTGGGGGTAATGAAAATGTTCTATATCTTGATTGTGGTTACATGACTATATATGTTCTTCAAAATTCAGAACTGTAAACTAAAAGGATGATTTCACTATATGTAAATTATGTCTCTATAAATCTGCCTTAAAAAGAAAAAAAAGCATCTTTGGCAATGTAGACAGATGGGATTACTTTCTAAAACCTTTGTGGATTTTTGAAAAAAATACAGCTGACCCTTTTAGCTAGAGACAATTTTTCCCTTGCACCAGGTTAGTTCTAAAAGATGAGAAAGGGAAGCTATTCTTCAGGCATGTTCTGGTGAATGAAGCCCAGCAATGCCCTGCAGAATCCTCCTAGACTTAAAATTCCCTTTTTGTGTCTATCCATGTAACCTGGCCCTGTTGGTTATAGCCAGATTGTGGTCTGAATTTTCAGAGACCTTAATCAGGGATTGACTCTTCCTGCCTTAAAAATGAATGTAATTTATTGCTGCATCTGCTTCCAAACATCTGGGTCTTAAAAAGATTGGTACGGGGTCTAAAACTTGTAGAGGATTTACAGCCTATCACCAGAACCTTAATAAGAAGCTTCCAATACCCTGCTTGTCCCAGCTGAATGTTAACATGCATGATTTCAATCCAAGAGATGAATACAAGTGTGTATGGATTCCTTTCAGGCCAATACAGAGAAGCCTACCTTGAATAAGACAGAGCAGGCTGGGAGAAATGCCCTCCTCTCCGATATCAGCAAAGGGAAGAAACTGAAGAAGACAGTCACCAATGACAGAAGTGCACCGATATTGGACAGTAAGTGAAAAAAGCTGTTTTCCATGGAGATAAATGGTTTATGACCTAACAACCCTACCTCTCCCAGAAAAAAAAAATTTTTTTTGGAGGGGGGGTTAACAACAGCTGCAAAGCTAGCAAAATAAAAGACTGTATCACCATGGCTTTGGCTTGGGTTCCCTTCTAATGCTGCAGGAAGCCAATATAATAATTCTTTGTCCAAGACATACACAGCAGCGATTCTCTGCACTATTCAGAACACTTTCTGGAGATTAACCCATTGCTCCTGACACCACAGATCGGGAGATAGCATGAAATACGGAAAGAGCCCTAGCCCTGGAATCAGAGGATGTGGGTTCGAGTCCTGGCACATCCATCGCATACCATCTCCAAGCCTGATTGTCTTCATGTGTAAAGTGGAGATGGTAATACCCGTTCTGCCGACCTCGGAAGTTTCTTGTGAGCTTGGAATGAGAAGATCCTGTCACAGTGTTTTGTTGTCTGGAAAATGTAAATCAGGTGTAAGATATGATAATTGGGAGCTCAGAGAGCAAGAAAGAGGAAATGAGATCACAACTTGTTTATGTACCCATCTAAATCTGAAATACTTTCTGGAACAGGCAGGATATGTATAAACAAATAAGTACCCACAACATAAGGCTACTTATAACATTTACAACGGGACAAAAAATGATCCGTGACTAGGATCTACTGGTAATTAACATCAGGTCTCGAGACTGTCTCTTCACATTCTTAGACCTTTCCACTGCCCACCAGATGTCCCCAAGATTTGTCCTAGACTACAGAGCCCACGTGAACTCAATAGGAAATACATTGACCTCCCAAAATCACCAGATGGTGCCTCATATATAAGTCAATAACTATGCAGGATTTTAGCAAACTAGAGGAAATGAAAAGAGAAAGACCATGATAAGGCCTTTGGACATTGCTGTTACCAAGCAAGGTGGTGCAAATGAGAATGCATCACTTCTCAAAAAGGAACTGTGGGCTTTGTGACTGTTGGCTTCACCCAGTCTGACCTCTAGGTCAAAATGCCCACAAAACTGATGTGGTTATTGTATAATCCTTTAGTCCTCATGGTAAGTGTCACAAGATTCTCCCTGGAGTGGAGCTCAGCAGAGTCACTCATATATGGGGAGTGTTGGCCCAGCAGCCATCTGAGTCGTGGTCCCTGGTATGGAGCCAGAGGAGCTGCCGCCCTCTGGGGCAGAGGCCAGCCATTCCCTCCACGACAAGAGGGAGCGAGGGCCCTGGCAAAGGGGACTGGACAGTCTGGACCTATACCGGAATCTACTAGTGGAAACACGTATTCTTCAAGATTCACTTCTCTCCCCCCATTAAACAGGAATAATGTTAGGCCTTCTCCCAGCTAGCTCCGCAATGTTTAATAATGTGCTCTATTTGATGGAAACAAGATAAAGTCCAGTGCATGCCCTGGCAGTCCAGGCACTTATTTGGACTCCTATACTACTGTCACAAGCTTCTTGCAAGTGGCAAAGTTCATCCATGGTTTTGTATCTCTTGGCATGTTAAATTTCCCCAGGCTCTATGTCAGAATGTTGATCATGGTTATGCATGATAGCTCTTGTATTCAGCCCTGTCCTGCAGTTTAAATGATTTGGAGCCAGTTAGTTGTCCTCAACGTTAGTTTCTCTGTCTGAAAGATGGACAGATGTTTCAGTAATGAACACTATGGATTATGTCTGATAGTGCAGGAGTTCCTCCAAGTTTTCAATACCATGTAAATGTGTCTTATGTAAGTGCAATATTCCAAAATGTATCATTCATTAACACATAATGTTTGAATGACAAGGACAATGTCAATATATTGGTAAAATTTTTAAATTTTGTATGAAAGCCATTTTGCATATACTTCTGAAAACTGTTATTCTAATTTGATTTATATCAGATTATTTCTTCTATCAGCAGAGCTACCATAACCATCCCAGAAAGCTCCACACCTAAAAGAGATATAGAGCTAACACAAACTTATGATAAATCTAATCCAGAAGAAAAGAAAATACAAAAGAATAAAATTAAAACCAGCAGATTAGAGATCTGAAGCAGATTTTCTAAAATTAAGGATAATATAATGAAGTTATATGCTAAAACATTTTAAGATCTTAAATTAATTTTCTAAGAAGAGCATAAATTTATTAAAATTCACTCAGGAAGCCTCAGTGAGCAAGGAAAAAGAAGAAAACTTTATCAAATTACTTTCTCTCCAAAAAGCTTTGGAGCCAAATGGTTTTTATTAGTAAATGCTTTCAAATTTTAAGAAACAGCTATTTCAAATACTATATAAACCATTCCCAAACATAGGAAGAGACAGAAAGCTATCTGATAGATGTAATGAAGCTGGCATATTCTAAGATCATGCTTAACAAAGGTGTCCGACACAAAAGAGAAAGCTGTACGTTAGTGGTTTTCAACTGAGGGTGATTTTCGTGGCAATGTCTGAAGACATTTTTAGTTGTCACAACTTGGGTGGGTGGGGGGGCAGGGCAGAGAGAGGTGCTGCTGGCATCTAGTGGGCAGAGGCCAGGGGTGCTGCTTATATTCTCTAAAGAACAGGACAGCCACCCACAGCAAAGAATTTTCTGACCCAAAATGTCAGTACTTCCAAGATTGAGAAACCCTGCAATAGGCCACTTATCATCATAGGTGAGAGGATACTACGTAAAATACCAAAAAAATCTAATTCAATAGTATGTTAAAAGCATAATACACAAAACCAGGGTTTATCCAATTTTAGATATTAGAAAGTCTATTTATCCATCATATCAAATAAGAAAGCCCATATAATCATTTCAGTAGATCTTGAATAGGCATTTGATAAAATTCTACACTATAAGAACGTCTTAAAAACCATTTAAAATGGAAGGATTCTCCCTGACTGAATATTTAGAAAGGATAAAAAACCTATTTCAAACCAATAGTCAATATTGAACTTTGAAACATTAGAAGTGTCCTCATTAAAATCGAACGTGGTTGCCTTTAGCAACATTAGTAATTGACATTGTAATGGAAGTTCAGCCATCAAAGTAATTACTTATATAAAACAGAAATAAGACACAGTTAGAAAAGAGGAGGCAGAACCTTTATTATTTGCAGACCATATGTCTACTAGAAAATGCAACATAAATTTTTTATAACTTTTTAATTTAGAAAATACAGCAAAGTGGCTTATTAGATATCAAACAAAATTTCTTGATGTCAGTGATAACCAATTACAAAATATAACAGGAAAACCATCCCTTTCACAATTTCAACAAATAAAAATGCATTTAAAGTAACCCTAACAAGAAACATGTAGAAACCTAGCTCATGAAAACAACAAAACTTTACCAGAAATTCCAGAAGACATGAATAAGAGGGAAAATATACCATATCTCCAAATGTGACGTATAAATATCATAAAGTGTCAGTTTTCCCAGATTAATTTGTAGAGTTCGTGTAATACTTATCAAAGACCCAACATGATTTTTGAGAGACAGAACTTCAAATAATGTTTAATCTCATATATACAAACATACATATACATATGCATACATAGATTGTTATGAAATAAGTTTTTAAAGAGGTTATAATCATGGCTCTCATACAGATATAAAATGAACATGTTCAAAATTTTATTTAACTAGTTAATGAAGGAACCAATATGATGTTATCAGTTCAAAGAAGAATACAACATACCTCACATATATAAACACAAGTGCCAAAATAAATTTATAATTAAGTACAAAACAGGTCAATAATCAATTGCATTCCACTGAATAAAACTAATTTGCATTTCTTTGGACAAATATCATTTGCATTAGGATCAGTTTTCTGCATTTTACAGTTATAAAATACTGTAGCTCTAAGACAATGGGAAATAACAGAGAAGGCTAGACAGGATACTCAATATATTTTGTTTTTTTTGTTTTTTTTTTTAGACAGAGTCTCACTTTGTTGCCCAGGCTAGAGTGAGTGCCATGGCATCAGCCTAGCTCACAGCAACCTCAAACTCCTGGCCTCAAGCAATCCTCCTGCCTCAGCCTCCCAAGTAGCCGGGACTACAGGCATGTGCCACCATGCCCAGCTAATTTTTTCTATGTATATCTTAGTTGGCCAATTAATTTCTTTCTATTTATAGTAGAGACGGGGTCTCGCTCTAGCTCAGGCTGGTTTCGAACTCCTGACCTCGAGCAATCTGCCTGCCTCTGCCTCCCAGAGTGCTAGGATTACAGGCATGAGCCACCGCGCCCGGCCTCCTTTCTTCTTTTTTGTTTCCTATTTCAAAATGTTTAACAATTTTTTGCAAAATAAAATTAAATCTTCATACCTTCTCAAATTGCAAAGAATTTAAAAATTGTCAAAGCCTACCACTGGCCTTCAACAATTGTAAATCAACCTAAAAGACATCAAAGAAGTGGGTAGTTAAATTAATTATAATACATTCATGTTCTAACATACAATATAATTCTTTAAACTAATGTTTTCAAAGAACATTTAGTGACATAGGAAATAATAACAGTGTTAAGTGAAAAAAACAGGCTAAAAACTGCTTAGTGAATTTGTTCTTAATTTTAAGAAAAAAATAAAATGAAAAAATACAACTCAATGGTGGATATTTACAAGGAGTAAAATTATATTTTATTTTCTTCTCTTTATTCCTTTATTATTTCTTCTTTATTCTTTTTTACTATTTACTTTTTCTCACCTTTTATTGCATCTCTCCCTCCCTTGGGACCAGCTTTCTTTGAACATCCTTTTATTTGCCAGCGCTTAAGATACAGAACAAATAGATATTAACCCATATGGCAGCCAGTAAAGGGCAGGTGAGGTGGGGACAAATTGTCCTTTGTTTTATTTCTTCCTCCACTGGGTCTGGAACTGCCTCGGAGTGGGAAGAAACCCCTCCAGTTCTAAGGGTTAGGGAACCCTTCAAATCCTGCATGCAAATGAAGAAATCCCAGTTGTCCACCGGGGGCCAGGTTCAGCTGGCTCCCTGTTTTATCGTTGTTTTATGGTTTACTTGGGCTAGGACTGGTGCAGTACCCTGATGGGTGTTTTCTTCTTCCTTCTGCAGAACCTAAAGGAGCCAGTGCTGGTGGTGGCGGCGGTGGCTTTGGTGGAGGAGGTGGCTTTGGCGGAGGAGGTGGCAGCTCCGGCGGCGGTGGTGGTGGAAGTTTTGGAGGAGGTGGACCTCCAGGTTTGGGAGGACTGTTCCAGGCTGGAATGCCAAAGCTGAGATCCACGGCCAACAGGGATAATGGTAAGGAGAGTTTCCTTTTCTCTCAGTCACTGAAGACCAGAGTTTGGTGATTTGAAGGCTTGCCATAGCCTCTAAGGCTGTATGCCCTTTAAAACATCTTACATTGTTTGAAATGTTACCTGTTTTATAAAAGAGACTCTATTTAGTTTTTTAAATTATTAATCAGGATCAGACAGCTTTGTAGAGCTATAAAATAGTTGCCCAGTGTCCTTGGGGGTAACATGTACTAGGGTGGAAAGAAAAGGAAGGAACATATGGAACTTGCCCCCTAGGCACTGCAGGTGACCTGGCAGATTCAGCTTTCTTTGAGAGGTAGCCTGACCCAGCTGTTTAGTATAGTAAATACCCGTGAGCTATTTTTCAGACACCGTGTAGAGCACATCATATGGAACAGAATTACAAATCTCACTAAATCTGAAAAGGTGCTTTGCAGAACAGACGTTGGGTATTTAAGTAATCTCTGCAGGGAGCCATGAAAGTGAATCCTACAGGACTGTCATGAACATCATGGCAGAGAAAGGTTGAACTTGGTCATGCCTAAATAAAAAACTTTGCAGACTGCATGAGGCTCTCTCCTGACTACCACAGAAGCTCAAGAAATTTTAGTGTAAAACTTTTTTTTTTGGTAATGTTTATCATGTTAAAAGAATTTTCTTTCTAATTCTTTGATCTTTTAATATGTCCTCTGGGAAAGTGAAATTCTCACATTCATATGAAGTCACTGACTCCCAGGGTTATTTTACTACTACCTGGTCCGTGTTGTGAGAGATTGTATCTTGCCAGACCTGTGTTTAGATTTATTATCTAAAACCCACTGGAAAGGATTTGAGGCAGCTGACAAATGTATACATTCAGTATTTTAACAGTAGGTGAGGAAATTAAGGCAAAAGACAAAGAAAAATAAAATAATAAAATGAAGATGGAATTGAATTTAGTGCACAAAATGTTGTAGCAGAAAACACCCTGCACATTTTAAGGTGGACAGTAATTACGGCCTTAATCTGAACTTGGAAGATACCACAAGTTGGTGACATAGAAATATGCCACATAGTCAAGGAAAATGCAGCTTTTTTCTTGTACTGAAGCCAAAATAAAAAATATTTTCTAGAGTTCATGTTATTCCACTGTATAAATCTGTCCAAGTGCTTCTTACTGTGGCTTGGATAAAATTTGAACTCTTTCTTCTAGCCTGCAAGGCTCTTTGTGCCCCAGCCCCTGTTGGCCACTCAGGCTTCATTTGCTGCAGACTTCCCCAAGACACATGGATCTCTGTTTTTGAACTTGAAGCTCATTCCCACCTCAGGGCCTTTGCACTTGCCAGCCCTCTGCCTGAAGTGCCTCTTTTCCTCACCTTTCCATTTCTGGCTCCTTCTATCAGGCCTTAGCTCACATGTCACATCCTCAGAAGAGCTGTCCCCAGACACCCCATCCATCCTGGCCTCTCCAGGTACTCTTGAGCTTATCAGCCTATTTTAGTTTATTTTTAGTACATATAACTCTCTAAAAATATTTATTAACTGGTTCATGTTATCACCCTCCCAAAAAAAATGTAAACTACAGGAGTGTAGGATCTTTTCCATTTCATTTATTCTTCTGTCTCTAGCATCTAGAATAATGGCTGGTGCATAGTAGGTGCTCAATAAACATTTGATACATTAATTAGCTCATAATTGAGGCGGTAGATGGTAACTTTTTTTTTTTTTTTTGAGAATTACCTTGGGTTCCAAGAGATTCTAGGGTGGGGGTTAGAAATTTTCCATATTTTTGGTTCCCCCCGGCTCCTCCCTTTGTTGAACCAGAGCAGTCATGGAGCTGTTCTGTCCTGCCAATATTGGTGGCAGTTGACCCAGTGAGTAAAATGGTTGTGTAGTTGCCTGCTTCTTTACAGATGAATTCCTTCCACTGGTGTCAACCCTTTCAGTTAAACTTTGACAGTTTCTTTTTCCTTTCTTAGTTTTTTCTTACAGCAGTCAAAACTCTTAAATTCTATTTTCCCACCGTTTCTTGGGCATTTCTTTTCAAAGAGACTAGGTAAGCCCTCACATAGGGAGATTTATATTGGAATAACTTAAGGTGGCTGAATTTTATTTCAAACCAGAGAAGTACAAGGACCAGAGGGCAGAGATGGTGATGGGGACAAATGGGCATCATTAGCAAAAATCCCATCCCCCAATGCCATCTTGTTTTTGTCCTCTCATAATGAATAGGGATCTCTCCAGAACTCTTACCAATTTCATCCTGGTTCTTGTCTGTACATGATGCTAGGAGATCTCTCCAAAATCCTTTTGAAAGCTGATGGGTTGTAGCCCTGGGACTAGAAGGTAAACAAGAGAGCTGTGGTCTACTCCTTTGCCTCCAAGAAAGGCCACACAAAACACAATCTATATAAATAATGGACACCTAGATTTCATAGCACTCTGAGAAAGAATTTCCAGTAGCTGGGAATGTACTCGAGCTCTCTGACTTCTTTAGGGTTCCTAATTTCCTACCTGGATGTTTGTTTTCCTGTTCTTCAGACTCGGGAGGAAGCCGACCACCAGTTCTGCCACCGGGAGGAAGAGCCATGTCCGCCAAACCCTTCTCGCCCCCTGGCGGCCCGGGGCGGTTTCCCGTGCCTTCTGCGGGCCACAGGAGCGGCCCCCCGGAGCCGCAGCGGAGCCGAATGCCTCCCCCGAGGCCCGACGCGGGCTCCAAGCCCGACGGCATCCCCCCGCCAGTGCCTAACACGCCGAGGCCCGGCCAATCAAGCCTGCACAACCGGGGGTCCCCCGCAGTGCCCGGCGTCCCCAGGCAGCCCAGCCCTGGGCCTGCTCCTCCGCCGTTCCCCGGAAGCCGAGGCGCAGCTTTCGGAGGGGGCTCCATCCGCCAGGCTGCCTCGGGCTCCTCCTCGCCCTTCTCCAACAGGCCCCCGCTGCCCCCGACCCCGAGCAGGGCCGTGGATGACAAGCCGCCGCCGCCGCCGCCCCCGATGGGCAACAGGCCCTCCGTGCACAGGGACGCGGTGCCGCCTCCCCCGCCCCAGAACAGCAAGCCCCCGGTGCCTTCCGCCCCGCGGCCTTCCTCCTCGCAGGCCCCGCCGCCCCCGCCGCCGCCCTGCAGGCCTGGCCCTCTCCCCGCGCCTCCGGGGTCCGGCGGCAACGACGAAATCCCAAGGCTGCCGCAGCGGAATGTGTCCCTCACCTCGTCCGCACCGCCCTTGCCTTCCCCGGGACGGTCGGGTCCGCTCCCTCCGCCGCCCAACGAGAGACCCCCTCCTCCCGTGAGGGACCCGCCTGGCAGATCAGGTATGACGAGGCGTGGGGCGAGTGGTCTGCCTAAGACCCAGCCTGTGACCCTATGAGTGAATGGAGTCCAACGTGTATGATTTCACGGTGACCTCGTGTAAATCTCTGAGCAAAGTGGGATCGATTTTTATTTTAATTTTTTGAGACAGAGTCTCACTCTGTTGCCCAGGTAAAGTGCCATGGCGTCAGCCTAGCCCACAGCAACCTCAAACTCCTGGGCTCAAGCGATCCTGCTGCCTCAGCCTCCCGAGTAGCTGGGACTACAGGCATGCGCCACCATGCCTGGCTAATTTTTTCTATACATATTAGTTGGCCAATTAATTTCTTTCTATTTATAGTAGAGATGGGTCTCGCTCTTGCTCAGGCTGGTTGCAATCCGCCCGCCTCAGCCTCCCAGAATGCTGGGGTTACAGGCGTGAGCCACGACGCCCGGCCTGCGATCGATATTTCTGTTCACGTTTTAGAGATGAGGAGACTGAGTAACCAGTAAAGTTAAATGGTTACAAGCTAGTTCATAAAGAAGAGGCTGGAACTTCGATCTTTGCTCTCTGAAGTTGCCATTCTGCTACCCTGCCTGTCTAATGTGAATTTCAGTTGTCTTAATTGGGAAACTAAATTCCCATCTCCTGCGGGAGGACTCCAGTTTTCCAACAAGAGGAGCAGTTATTTAAGAGCTAATGAACTTCTCCTATACTCTCTCTTCGTTTGGTAGACTTTGAGGCCCCTTCCCTGCTCATTAAGGACACATGTTAAAAAGTCTGTTTTGCTCTTTAACACCTCTGGTACATAAGGCCCTTGGAGAATCAAGTAAAGGTATAGACCTTCTCAGGTAAGGTATAGAAGGTATAGACCTTCTCTTTATAAAGGTATAGACCCTCTCTTTAGAAAAATGCTCATAGGCATAAACTCAACATTTGCAAGCAATTTCATGGATTGACGGGACTGCGAAAGCCAGGGTTGAGAAACCTTGATCTGAGGGAGGAACATTGAGAGTATGAAATGAAATGTGAGGATTGCCTGGAGTTTGTATTCTCCTAATTATAGCAGGCATTTTTAGTGGAACACACTCACTTAATTCATTTTACAGTAGTTATTAATGGATTCAGTAGAACCATCTACTTTTTAAATTTAATCTTATCATACGTTCATACGTACCTCATCATGTCTGGAAATGGGGCTTTTTTTTTTTTTTTTTTTGAGACAGTCTCACTCAGTTGCCCGGGATAGAGTGCCTTGGCATCATCCTAGCTCACAGCAACCTCATACTCCTGGGCTTAAGCGATCCTCCTGCCTCAGCCTCCCAAGTAGCTGGGACATTTTTTTTCTTTAGTAGAAGTTAACTAACCTTTGCTCCTGTGACCTCAGGAACCTAATAAACACCATTCTTTGAGCTTGATCACATACTACAACCACCCAGGGAACTTTAAAAACCATGGGTGGCTGGATCCCTTCCCGGGGTTCCTGGTATAATTGGTCTGGGGCGCAGACTGGGCATCTCCCCAGGGATTATAATGTGCGCCAGAGTTTGAGAACCAGTCCTTAAACTGCTATGCCATTGCTCTCCCAAATGGATGAATCAACAGATTAATCTTCCCCAAAATATGATAGGCTGCAACAAAGAACATTTATTGTTTCTCTTGATTAGATAAGTCAGACCTGTTTAGTATAAGAATACCAAAAATTAGAGGGGGGGAAATGGGCATTTATTGAAACCTTAAAATCTGTAGCCCCATAATATGCCAAAATAAAAAAATAAAAAAATAAAAAGAATACCAAAAATTATAAAGAAAATTAAAATCATCTATAAACCTACCACCACCACCATCCAGAAATAATCACTGATAACATTTTTAATATATCCTTTCCATCTTTTTAAAATGCATGTATATACATTTTTATAAAATTGGTATCACACTGTGTATATTGTTTGGTAATTTTTATTTAACAATATTTTATTAACATTTTCTGATATAATTATTCTGACTTTTAATAGCTATAAAATATTAGATCCTACAAATGTACTTTGATTTATTTGACCAGTCTCCGCACTTGGTCATATGGGCTGTCTCTGGCTTTTTTTCTGTTGTAGATAATTCAGTGAAACATCCTTATAGCTGAGTATTTGTGCACATCTCTGTGTATTTCCTTTGGATGAATTCTTAGGAAAGGACTTTCTAGGTCGATGGGTGGGCAGAGTACACTATGGATTTCATAGGTACTGCCAAATTACCTTCCAAAAAATTCCTACTAATTTACATTCCCACAAGGAGAGTATGAGATATCAAGAGCCATCTATATTTTGAGACGTTGTTTGGCATCATTGTTAGGGGAGTGGGCTTTAGAATTTGATAGATTTGGAGTCAGATCCCAGCTCTTCCCCTCATTACCCTCCTGACTTGGGCTTTTTAAGCTTCCCGAACCTCTGAGGCCTTCCTTGTCTGCTGTCCCTATACCTCTCAGGGTCGGTATAAGAATTGAATGCAACAAGTGTATATAGTGGTTATCTTACTTCCTGGCATGTAGTTATGTTCGATAAATGGTCATTTTTATTGTTATTCTGCCAATGGGAAATGGAAATCTGCTTTCTTTTCTGTTGTGCCCGCCAGGGTCTTGGAGCAGGTAGCCACAAAGTTGGAGAGTTAGGAACATGAGCAGAGATGAAGATCAAGTTACATTGCACCAGGCCCTTAATGTTGGAGGTCTAGTTCCTGTTTAGTGACAGCTATGTGGTTGTGTTACCAGTGAAGTTAAACCCACAGCATGTGAGACACTTTTCCTCCAATAAATCAACTCTTGTTGCCTGGGACTCCAGCAATGACAAGCAGTTGGGGCAATAAATAAATACTCCAGGGGGGCACTGAAGACTCCTGGAGAGACCACCCATGGCTGGGCAGTGCCTCCATCGAGTGTTTGAGGCAAGACTTTCTGCCAGGGTTGTTCAATGTAAGGTTCCTAGCTGGATTCTGAATCTGTAGCTGATGAGATATTTATATGTGTAAGACACTGTGTTTACGTACAGTGTCAGCATCTTACAAATGGCGCACACTGCTGAAGATCAGGAATACTTTCTAAGGCCATTTTGATTTACACAAGAAGATGCTCATGTCTTTGGCTTTATTTTTGTTGTTGTTTAATTTACTCACTACCCAAATAGCCTCTGCATTTGGAGGATGGAAAAAGCAAGACTGATTTCTTTTGAATTATCAAAAAGAATTTATTTTGACTTTTTTCTTAGGAACTTAAAAATTTCTAGTTAAACCCTGCCATGGTTTCTAGTTAAAACATGGTTTCAAATATTTACATAGTACTTTCACTTTCTGTTTGCTTTTTGACTAATTGCTCCTGGCATCAGTGCCATGGGAAAGGTGACTATCTGGCACTCTTTTATAAACAGGAAACCGAGTTCTATAAGGTAGCAAGCCTGTTCGGGGTTAGGACCCACATTCGCATTTATAGCTGTGGACGGATGTTGATTAGCTATTTGTCACTCCCTGTGTTCATCTGCCTCCCCAAAGAAGAGGAACCAAAAAGGAACTCCTACTGCTCTCAGAATGACTGGGATTTGGTTTCCTGATGCCACTTCTGCCTGGAAACAGATCACATGCATCATAGAAACATGCTTGTATAATTAGCAGTAATACTGTGCATTTAAAGAACTTAGTTCTTCTGAAGAGCTAAAGTAACTTTGTAACAATCCTATTCTTTTTTTATTAATTCTTTCATCATGTCACAGTAATTAGATCAATAGCTCTTTAAAAGCATTATAAAATGTTTTTTAATTATACAGTTGTCAGTATAAACAGATTATTACCTGTTTTCAATTTTACTGTATCATCTCCAATCTCAATACTAACTCAAAGCCAAAACAGCAATTTAGCTATTAATGTACACTTGTTTTACACATACATGTGTACCTATGTTCACTTTTGTGCTCGTATGTGCTTACTCATTTCTCAGCTAAATCTCCTACCAAGTCTCCTCCATTTCTCCCTAGCTAAAGGCCATGTGTCCGGCAGGCGCCCGTCACTTGTACATCGATGACGACCATGATGGTAGCGATGTGGGACATAAGGCGTTGCACTAAGTGTCCTCTCTTCTTTTTCCCCAGGCCCCCTCCCACCGCCTCCTCCAATAAGCAGAAATGGCAGCACGTCGAGGGCGCTGCCCGCCACCCCGCAGCTGCCGTCCAGGAGTGGAGTGGACAGTCCCAGGAGCGGGCCCAGGCCCCCCCTCCCTCCCGACAGGCCTGGTGCTGGGGCCCCTCCCCCGCCCCCACCGGCAACATCAATTAGAAATGGCTTCCAAGACTCTCCCTGTGAAGGTGAGGTGCGAGCCCAGCTCCCTGAATGGTCAGTTTGTTTTTGTGTGTTGTTTGCTTGTCTGAGTTAACATTTCTTGTTCCATCATTGTTATCACACTACACCGCATTGATCTATCTAAGCATTTTAGAGCCCACCATGACTTCAAAACAAAAATAATAATCCACATCCCCCACTCCCCCAAAGGGCAGATCATTTTTCTCTGACCTGTCCCTTGTTGGAGTCTCATTTTGCTTAACTTTCCAGAGATTCCAGAATTCTGAAAAGAAACATTTTTTGTAGCTTGCTTTCTTCGTATCTACATTTCTGAACAGTTGGCTCTAGGTAAGAAGCCCAGTGGCCTGCAAATGCTAAGCCACTTATCTCTTCCACTGTTACCAGAGTGGTCCTAGTTTCCCCTGGGCCCACTGGTGGGAGGAAACGGGTTCCCTACCTTAGTCCCCAGCTCCTGAGAGGGACTGGCTGGGTCCTCATGACTCCAGTGAAAAACCACTTTGCTTTCATTTGCAGGCCAGCTTTATCGATGCGCCCAATCAGTGACATTTGTCGCACTTCCCGCTTTTCTGTAAACTTCTAGGCAGAAAACTAAAACTGATTTGTGCCCTTCTCTCTGTATTTAATTCTGTGCCTTTCATCACATAAGTCTTCACAGCAGATTGTCTGTCACTGAAGATACTGTTTGTTTCTCCCCCCAGATGAGTGGGAAAACAGATTCTACTTCCATCCGATTTCTGATTTGCCACCTCCAGAGCCATATGTACCAACGGCCAAAAGTTATCCCAGTAAATTGGCAAGAAATGAAAGCCGCAGTGAGTATTTCTACCAGGGCTTTTGAAAGATTCATACTTGAATAGCCTGAGGTACACTCAAACTACATAGGAAATCCAGGCCTCTTGTGTTGAGTGGGGTAGAGAGCCCCATTTGGAGCCATCTAATAAATTCTGGTAAAAGGCCAGGCACGGTGGCTCACACCTGTAATCCTGGCACTTTGGGAGACTGAGGCTGAGGAGAATTGCTTGAGCTCAGGAGTTAGAGACCTGCTTGAGCAAGAGCCAGACCCTGTCTCTACTAAAAAATACAATAATTAGCCAGGTGTTGTGGTACACGCCTATAGTTCCAGCTACTCAGGAGGCAGATGCAGGAGGATTGAGCCCAGGAGTTTGAGGTTGCAGTGATCTATGATGATGCCACTACACTCCAGCTTGGGCAACAGAGAGAGACTCTGTCTAATAAATAAATAAACAAATTCTGGTAAATTCTCTTTCCACATGCAGAAAGGAAATGGAGATGCCCAGAATGTATATGAGAAATGATTATTTGAATGCGTCATTATAAGCTCAAAATACCTTTGGTTTGCTAGTATTAAATGTTACTATTCTGCTTCTTTGGATAATCTTCCCCTATTTTGATCTTCCTAAGAAACCACAAGGAGAGTCATTTTCTATTCCCACTAGTTTAAAGACTGGCAAAATGTCTTATTAATTATAACAAAAACTCACTGTAACAGACCTGATCTATTAAATGTATTGTAATCATAGCTTTACAGAGCATTCCCTGACAATTGTCAGTAAATCTATAATCTCTTCACATAGCATAACAGATATTTTCATTTTATCAGGTTCTCTTCCGATTTTTATCTGTATAATTCTGAATTTATATATTGTTATAATGACAGAGTGTGGTTTTTTTGGTGGTGGGGTTTACATAACATTGCTTAGTAAACACTTCCCCATTTTATTACATGGTTTTTATTTCAACATACAATAATTTACCATTATTGGACATTTTGATTGTTTTTAGACCTAAAGTAGTCTTAGCCTCAGAGCCAAATTCCCAAGCCAGAAATATGTGGAGAAAAAGTGTGTGAGCGAGTTAAATAATGATGACAACATCCCTAGCCATAGCCTATTCCCTAGCAGAGTGCCTTACACACACAGCCTACGGATTCTTTCCTAATGCAGTTTTTAAATAATTTGGGGTTGGTTGGTTCCCCACTTTACAGAAGATTAATATCAGCTCAATCTAAGGCCAGTTAGGAGCAAACTGAGCTCAGGGAGAAGTGACAGATGGCAGTCTCAGGGCAGAGGCGGGGGTAAAGGCACAGTTGTGCTATGCAGTCCAGCTCGGGACAGTACCACATGTTTCTATTGGACTAAGTCACATTCAGTTAATAGACTCAAATTGCACTTTGTGACTCTGTAGAAAAATTCAAAGAGTTAGGAAATATTTGGGGAAAATTTCCATGAACGAATGCTAGCAGTAAACAGAATGTTGCTGCTTGAAAGGAAAACTTTAATTCCTGGAAAAATGTATATATGTGGAATACTGCATTCCTGGATAATACCTAATTATAATAAAGGATATAACTATAATAATAAAATTATCATACAAGAATTGGTGGTTGAAATTTTTGGTGAAAAGTCTTCGCATAGAACCAAGATCTTTGAGTGTGTGGGGGTGTGTGGGGGTTTTCATCAGAAGAGCAGAATAGCTTCTATCTGCCTGTTTTTGTTCCCTTTTGGGCATTAATAAATGAATTCACTTTAAGGAGTTGTTCATTTATACTCAAAATATATATAGGTAATATAATATGATAATAATATAATATCCTGACTTCTTATAAGCATTCTTAATCTAATTTAAATATTATTTGTATCTTTACATCAATAACAGAACCATCTTCCCCATACCTTCCAGATTTTTAATTTGGTAGCTGCGCATATTCCATCCCCCATCCTCTTTAATACTCGGGTAAGCAACTTGAGGGCTGGAACTATGTCCTGCTCACATCACATCTTCCTTGAGTGGTGCAGAGCCTGAAACATAGTGGGCATTTAAAAATATTTCTTAAATTGGTGAATTAATTTCCACTGCCCACCAACCTTTTTTTTTTTTTTGTATATTTGCTTTAAATACTTCCAGCATTAGGCATGTTTAATATTTGATAATGATAATGTTCATCTGTCTAACAAAAACAAATAAGGTACTATCAACTACCAAGTTTTATTCTGCTCCTGTAGCTGCCTCCGCCTCCAAGCCCACAGCTTGGGAGGGTACCCAGACAGCCTGAGCAATGTAGAGTACACGTGGAGCGCCCCCTAATCACAGCTTTGCACGAGGCCAGCCCTCACTTTGCTGACACTTGTGGCATGTCAGCTGATGGTCACGGCTCCATGATAGATGGCTGGTTTGCATCCAGATGAGTCTTTGCTCAGATGCCTGCCCAAGAAAATACTTGGTTGGGATGATGAGAGGAAAAGGCACCTCCTCCAGTGTTTTCCTCTAACTCCTCTCCTTGCTCAGAGATTTTGTTCTGTCTCATAAATCCCTACATAGAGTACTAGGGTTGCTGTCAAGATGCCTTCCAAAGAATCTGCTAGTGCCAGCCCACTGCATCTCAGAGCAGTGGTCGTAGCAGATCTACACGACTGACATGTGCCCCTGGTAGACCTGCTCACAGCATCTGAGCACCTGACTGCATGCCTAACCCCTGTTACAGCTTCAATAAATGTGGATGTGAATTTTTTAAAAATGTGAATGGGTTTTAAACCTGGTTACTATGCAATGATAGCCCACAAACATGGATAGCTTTTAAAAGATCACGTCAACATCAGAGTGAGAAGGCAACACATGGAATGGTAGAAAATATTTGGAAATCATATATCTGATAAGGGATTAATATTCAGAATATATAAAGAATTCCTACAACTTAACAACAAAAAACAACCCAATTAAAAAATGGGTTGAGGCCAAGCCTATAATCCCAGCACTTTGGGAAGCCAAGATAGGAGGCTGTCTTGAAGCCAGGAGTTTGAGACCAGCCTGAGCAACACCACAGTGAGACTATGTCTTTACTAAAAAAATGTTTTAAATTCGCTAGGTGGGGCACCATATGCCTATATTCCCAGCTACTCAGAGGGATCGCTTGAGCCCAGGAGTTTGAGGTTGCTGTGAGCTATGATCTGCACCACTGCACTCCAGCCTGGGCAATAGAACAAGACCCTGTCTCTTAAAAACAAAAAAGGGTGAACACTTGAATAGACATTTCTCTGAAGAAAATATACAGATGGTCAATAAGCACATGAAGAGATGCTCAACATCACTAATTATTAGGCAAATGCAAATAAAACTACAGTGAGATGCGGCTTCATACCCATTAACATGGCTGCTATCAAAAAAGCAGTTTAGAATTTAGAAGATACCTAAATGCCCAACAAAAGGGGATTGATGAAATAAATAAAATATAGTATAGCCATACATTAGAATGCAACATGTCATTAGTAATTATATTTGCAAAGAGTAATGACTTTGAAAGATGTTCAAACATGTGTATGATCCTATTTCTGGAAGAAAAAAGGGAACTGTTTCTAATGGAAAATGTACTCATAATGTTATTGGTTATCTCTGGGCAGTGCAAGCATGAATGCATTTTTTGCTTTGTTTTGCTCATCAGTATTTTCTAAATCTAGAATAAAAACACACTATGTTATAACAGGAAAAACATTTTTTTCTGAGATAGGGTCACACTCTGTCACCCAGGCTGGAGTGCAATAGCATCATTATAGCTCACTGCAGCCTTGAACTCCTGGGCTCAAGTGACCCTCCTGCCTCAGCCTCCGGAGCAGCTTGGACTGACTACAGGCACATGCCACCACACCTGGATAATTTTTCTATTTTTTGTAGAGATGGGGAGAGAGGGTCTGACTATGTTACCCAGGCTGGTCTTGGAACTCCTGGCCTCAAGCAATCCTCCCACCTTGGGCTCCCAAAGTGCTGGGATTATGGGTATGAGCCACAGCACTCAGTGAAAAGCATTTTTTGTACAAGCTCTCAGAAGCCAGTGGCTGGTCATCCTCTACTAATGTTTATTCAGATCGTTAGGTGCTTCCTCCTCTCACTTCTCCCGTCTCATCTGTGGGGCACACAGTTAGCTTACAGCCTGGGTCATGGGGGTGAGGTAGTGAGTGCCTTTGCAACCATCCCTGGGTTCTACAGTGAGCACATAAACTTCCTAATCAAAAGTATATTTTGTCTGTTTTTTTACTCAAGGTGGATCCAACCGAAGAGAAAGGGGTGCACCACCACTTCCTCCCATTCCGAGGTGATCTCTGCCTGCTCCTCTCTGCGCAAGCTGCAGAGCTGCTCCTGCCGTTGCTATCGAGAATTGCACACCCTCCACCCCCTTTCTCCCTTGTCCCCTTCATATTGGCAGGAGGGAGGAGTGGGGGTGAGTGGGGATATGCGTGTACAGGGGTGGGAATCCAGTAGAGAAATGCACCTAGCTTTTTATATTGTGTATATTCCGAGAGCAATTGCTTGCTTCAGCTACAGCCTGCCTGTGCTGGCTGCTGGGGGGTTGATAGGCTTTTGTGGCAAGTAGGCAGAGATGAATTGTATCCCAGCTTTCGATCAACCAAATTGGAACATTCACTGCTTATTTGCTACAGACTGCAATTATTAAAATCCCTGAGAGTTGTCTTCTTCCATGCCTTTTTCCGCATGCTTGGCCTCCTGTCTGTTTCCATAAACCACAGACCACCTAAGCACGTTGCTGAATAAAGGCTCACATGAAAACTTGTGCAGTTACAGGATGTCCAAGCTTTGGCAGTCAGAGGTACCTATGCTCTAGGACAGAGCTGTCCAGGAGAAATATAATGTGAGCCCATATACAACTTTAAAATTTCTGGTAGCCATGCTTTTTATAAAAAGGTGCAAAGAAATAGGTGAAATTAGTTGTATTTTATTTAACCCTATGCATCTAAGACATTATCATTTCAACCTGTAATCAATATAAAAAATATTAATGAGATATTTTACATTCTTTTTTTGGTACTAAATCTTCAAAATCCAATGTGCATTTTACACTTACAGCACATCTCCATGAAAATGTGACTAGTCATGTTTTATATGCTCAGTAGCCACATGTAGCTGGTGGTTACCATATTGGACAGCACAAAGGTTTGATGCAAACACCTCTTATTTTTGCATTAAACAAAAAAGGCATGTTGAGCTTGAGCAATTCAAGCAGAGACTAAAAATAAAGTTAGGACCCAACACCTTGTTTGACAGGCAGCTTGACCTTAAATTTTGCTCCCATATTTTCCCTCTTCCCTTAATGTCTGTGTACAAGTGTTGCTTCACAGTCCCAAGGTCACAAATCGATCTAGAACAGTTTACAGTCATGTGGAATAAAGCCATTGGAAGGAAACTGAAAGCCTGTTGGGGCTTCCCGGCTCAGAACCACTTGGTTCGTGCGCTGACTTGTCAGTTGGACTCCAGCCTTCACTTCTCTCCAGCTCAGCAAGCCCCTGGGCTGGGAGAGGATAGCAAGGCTTTGCAGGAGGGGGAGAAAGTCAGAGAAAGGTATCAAATCAGAAACATGGAAGAAGGGAACAGACTTGAGTTGATGGGCAATCCTCTAAAACTCTAAATCCGATGTTTACAGGGTTGAGTGTTGAATTAGGGTGATTGCTAGTGGGCATTGGAGGGAATTTGTTTTGAGGCTATCTAGGAGAATCATGTGTCTTGGATCTATGCAAATAAAGTTCTGCTAAAGGACCATAGGGAAGAGCCAGCCTTGCCTTTTTTTATATGATTTTGTTTACAAAATTTTACTGGGACTTTTAAATCTAGCTGTAGAGTTGGGAAAAAATATTTCCACTTAGATGTTTTATGCGGTTGATTATGTTTAAAATTACCATTACTTAATTTTTAAAAGCACATGACCATATATATATGTATATCTACCTAAACTTTGTATCATGGTTTCAGTGTATTATTCGTGTATTACTGGGAGATGCTAACAAGAAATCAATCCAAAGAAAAATTTGAAAGATGCATTCCTATTTATAGAATAAATAATTGTTTCATTTATATAAAAGCAAACAAACTCAGAGTTCTAATAAATGGGATGTCTAATAAATTATGAAGTTACTGATTTGAATATATTGTATTTTTATAACTTTCCTTACCAAAGTCCTGGGCTCAGTACATTAGAAAACTTGTTGTTTCCCCTCTCCTTTGCCATTCATCTACCTTCCATACAGTCATTTGGGGCTCTTCACCCCAAGAAAATCAAGAAATATAAAGGTGTAACAAGCTTGGCAAAATATTTTGAAAATTTTTTTTTAAATCTCTAGCATTTTGATAATTTAGCAGCATCATTTTATTTTTGATTCTTTGATCTGACATCAACAGTAATAAAAAATCTCTATGATCAAGCCTAATGACCCACTTCACAAAAGATGCAGTTTGGCCTTACTAGCAAATATGGTGGAGAAAAGTCCGACCCAAAGAAAGCTCTGAATTTTATAAGGGGTAGTAAGAAGTGGACAACTTCCTTCTGTATCTCCACTTTGCAGGTACCATTCTAAAGTATGAAACAGGGTCACAGGTTAAAGTTGCCATTTATCCAGAATAGAGATGTTTTAGAATGTATCTTTTAAGTGAATATTTCATTAATACACCTACACTCTTTCTCTCAAAGTTAGAAACCTAATTACATCTTAAACTTTGAATAAGTTCTATGCTAAAATCTTCAACTATAGCAAATCACAGAAATGAGTGTTTTCTTCCTTGAAATCAGAGCTTATGTGTGTGTTCTTTTCCATAAAATTTCCAGATAAATATATTCAAGATGCAATACAGTATTTTAACATTCACATATCATTTTATATTGAAATGTATTACAGTATTAAAATTCAGTGTTCAGTATTTATTTCACTATGCATTTTATTTAGTAAAAGCTAAGAAAAATGTTTAATCCAATGGTGCCTTTGTGATTTGAAAGAAATCAACTTTTTATGTCTAAGTAGCAGATTATTTGCATATTTGTAAAAACTGTTAGGTCTTTATATTTTAACTTGTAATACCAATTTTGTTATTTTAGTAGCAGAAATGGAGTGATTGTTAAAGTGCCCAGAAAATTTTTGGCATGAAATTAATTTTTCCTTCTTTATAGTCAGGGACTATAGAGGAAGAAAAAAAATGTTTTCATACCATTGCACTATGTAAACAGACACATTTTGGTATGTATGTCATCAGGACAGTGTAAATGGTAGGGTAGAGTCTACCCTAGACATCTGCGTCTTTGTAAGTTAGCCAGACAATAAATAAAAGCAGAATGATACCGTGTCAACTGGTGGCTTTTCTTTAAGTATTGTTTATGTAAATTTAAACAAAAAAGCAAGTGTCTGTTTTCTGTTTTATACTGTGTGAAAGAAAGGTAAACTAAAAAAAAAAAAAGGGAAGTAAATATTCATTGTACCTACTTGCTAATCCTTTCTTGTTTGTTTTTTCTGAAAACCTGCACCTTAGTCAAAATCTGTTTGTTTACTTGAGGCAGATGTTTCTCCTCTGAGATGGACAGTGGAAGCGATGGGAGATGAAATTAGAAGACTAGCATGGACACTGATACATATAGGAAAGGCCAATGTGAATTTAGGAAGGCTGATAATTTTTTAAATTATCTACTGTGTATGTGTGTTTCTACCCATCTCAATATGGCACAATGGTTAAGAGCTCGGGAAGAACTGGCTCCAGCCATTACTTGGAAGTTACTTTGCTAAATCTCTTTTCTCATCGATAAAGAACTATCTTATAGCACTAATGTGTACATTAATTGAGGTAGTGCACTCAGCATTTAAACCTGACAGTGTAAACACTCAATAAATGATATCCACTATGAGTATGAAGTAGGAAACAAATATTTACATAATGATCCCAGATTAACTGGAGCCAAATTGACTAGAAGGGAAATCACTAGTGATTTTTAAAGGAAAGAAGCCTTTCCTTTCCTTTAAGCTCCTAGATAGAAAAAATATCCGTATGTGAAATGCAAAGCAACCTCTAAACAAGGGTCACCTCACAGGCTGGCAATCCCTATGCCCCACAGGCCTGGAAAATGAAAATACTTGTTGGTTCAGTCATCAAAGAAGTAGTATTAGGTTCAATTTGAAATCACAGAAATTAAGGGCCAGAAAAGAACCTTATGTATAGGGCAACCTTAGAATTTATGGTCCCCAGTGGAACACTTTTGAGAGTGGAAAGGGTGCTGATTATAGTTGCTGTGACACAACAGGCATAAACTGGGGCTGCTCTGGCAAACTGGGCCGTGTGGTCACCCCACTCAGAGGTCATCAACCCTCTGGTCTCACAGATGAGCAATTTAAGGCCCCAAATGACATACTACGCCAGACAAGTCTCACTACACCACGCTCCTGTCTTCATAGTCCTTCCTACCTCTATCTGTCACTGTTCTCCTGTATCTTTCACATTTGCTGCAAAGAAAATGCCAAACAAGAGGTTGCAGAGTCAGAATAAGCCCTATCCTCACAAACCTGGATGTGGATCTTGACTCCACCTCTTGCTACCTGTGGGGCTATAAGCAAGTTATTTGAGCTCTCTGAGCTCTAGTTTTCTCAACTGCAGAATGGTTACAAAGCTTACAGATGTACACATATCAGGCAAAAAACCTGGCATATGTTAGGCACTCAGGAAAGTTAATTCTATTTCATTTCCTAATCCTTTTGCCATCAAACCTAGGCCATGTTCTGGAAGGAACTCAAAGGCAGTCAAAGATGCCTGATAAAGTTTAAGGGCAGAATCTTTAGGCATAAAAATTGCTTTCTAAACTGGCTTAATGTGTCCAAACTGAAATCATTGATTCATTCATCCATTCAATAAAATTTTACTGATTTTATTTTTTCCTTTAATCTCAATGGGTGAATAACATTGATTTAAAGAAATTTTGTAAACCTACAGGAAATTTGGGGGGAAAATAGTATTTGGAAAGATTTTTGATGCCAGTAAGTGATGTCTTTTTGGTTTTGATATATTTGAAAAGTAAATTCAAAGATCCCCAGTTCTCTAAACATCCCAATTAATAGAAGGCTTCTCGGGTATATGATTGTCATCAGTCAATTTAGAGTGACCTCTACTCCCCTGTCTTCCCTACAGCTTCACTTTCCTCCACCCTGAACACTTGGCATTTAACATCTATCTCTGGAGCTACATTTAGCCTATACATATTTCTCTTACTGGTAAATGTTTAGAAATGTCCTAACCATCAACATTATAGCACAGGTTCCTTTGTCTTAAAATGTTGCTTCCATTATAATAGAGGTGCTATTTTATCCTCAAGGTCATTTATCTCAAGTTTTGGGATCCCTCATTTATTGGGGTGGGTGGACTTCTAATTAGATTCTCATTTCTATATATCTACTTTTTCATTTGTGATTTTATGTTCTTTTTCTTAAATAGGGCACCTTCAATTGTCTAAAGCTTCACGCCTCACAAAATCCGGATCTGTCCTTGCATCATAGCCCTCTTCAGCTTCTGATGCAGACCTCAACCCAATGAAGGTCTTAAAAACGTTCTTAAGCGCGGTGGCTCACGCCTGTAATCCTAGCTTTCTGGGAGGCTGAGACGGGCGGATTGCTCAAGGTCAGGAGTTCGAAACCAGCCTGAGCAAGAGCGAGACCTCGTCTCTACTATAAATAGAAAGAAATTAATTGGCCAACTAATATATATAGAAAAAATTAGCCGGGCATGGTGGCATATGCCTGTAGTCCCAGCTACTCGGGAGGCTGAGGCAGGAGGATCGCTTGAGCCCAGGAGTTTGAGGTTGCTGTGAGCTAGGCTGACGCCACGGCACTCACTCTAGCCTGGGCAACAAGTGAGACTCTGTCTCAAAAAAAAAAAAAAAAAAAAAAAACGTTCTTAAGCTACCAGCTCCCCATCAGTGACATGAGGATCTCAGATAGATATAAGAAAGTTGTAGTATTTGCCTCCTTTGTACTCCTAGAATAAGCTATAAATATTTCTAAAATAATAGTCATTGCATTGCCCACATTGTATTAAAGTCCAAGGCCCCACAGTGCAACCCATCTAGGAAAATATGTTTGACCTTTGAGGTGCCTGGAAAACAAGTCTGGATGTTATTAGATGTTGAGCTCAAATTCAGCTTGAATTTTGGCCAGTAAGATGCCTGCCAGAACACCTGGAATATCCATCAGGGACTTAAATATGTTTTAGTCATAGGGACTCTCACCCTTTTCCTGTTTTCTGTCTTTCTTATTAAGTTGTGGGTGACACATCAAAATGCTGCCTATTTCTGATTGGTCCCCGAAACAAATAGCAGCAGATGATTGGGAGAACCCAAAGCCTTTATGGAGCTATTGTACTCTCTGAGATTCATTTGTACCTCTACTCAGTCAAATCATCAACAAACACTGCTTGAGGAACTACGTTTATTTAAGCACTGGGAATATAAAGATATGAATTATACAATAGGAAATTGTAAGGGCTAACCCTAGAACAAAGGATGTGAGTTTAAATCCTAGATCTAACAAAAACTTCAGCCAGTAAACAACCCACTCTGCCACTGGTTATGGAATGAGCCTCACCACTGACACAGGCTGTTTGGTTGGCCATGTGCATGCAAGAAAAATTCCCCCTTCATGCTGTTCCTTTGAGATTTACTCTTGGAGAAAAGGCATGGATAGATCCCAAATGAGGCCGCCACAGGAAAATGGAAAACATCTAACACAGTAGTGAAAACAGTCACTTTATACCATCAAGACACCTAATTTACTTACCTAAATAACAATACTTATATGTTGTCTTTATTTTTCATATAACCACCATTAATCATTGATCACCTACTATGTACTACAATTTGAGCTAGAGTCTTTGCAGATATTATTGCACATGTTAATACTAATCTTTGTGTCTTTACACACAGAGGAATCAAGGCCTGAGTGGATTAGAAATTTGCCTCAAGCCACTTGTCTTGAGTAGATCCAGAATTCAAACTCAAAACTGTCTGAGTGAATTCGAATGAGGAGTCATAATATCATTCTCAACTTTTCATTTGTCAATTTAAAAAAATACTGACATTTCAGAAAAGCAAGAACATTTTAATAAACCACGACAAGGGAAAACCTAATCTTAGCATAAAAGATAGCAAGCTCAATTGAATAAATAGAGTTTCATGGAAACCTCACTACTGTGTCCTTATTTTCCTCACGGGGCTATGGACCGGCTCTGTAATTACCACCTGGGTGCATTGCTTCTTTGGTTCTTTACAGTTTGGGGTAGGGGAGGGTGGTTATAATCCCTGCCTTGAAGTTTTAAAAGGAGCATTATATATCTGCACGTTTCAGGACATCGTATCAGATAGCTGCTACCTTTTAAGGGGATCTCAGATGTCATTTCATTAAGCAGTTACAGATTTCTGAAAGTCCCCATGTTAGAGTTAAACTGCAACATATCTAGTTAACTTGCAATTCTGTGTACCTCCTTGCCTTTGTACTGTCCATGTGGCTCTCCTAAATACTAAGTAACAGGGTGTGGCCTCCCCTAATAGCCAGAAGTAAACCTTGTGTTCTTTGCCTAAGTCATACAACCCAGCACTCATTCACAGGGGTAGTGGGGTTAGAGCAAAAAGACGGTCAAGTTCAACGAAATTGAAATAAGTGGCTTCACAGCTTTAGAGCGTTTTTATATAAAGTACCTCATTTGTTCCCCACAGCAGCCCTCTGAAGGAGGAAGAAATTGATCCCCCATGCTACAGAGGCAGGGCGAAGGCCCTGGGAAAGGAAGTGACTCAGTCAAGACCTCACAGCTTCTGGATGAAAGGGGGCTGGGGTTAAACCCTTCTCTGTGTTAGTCACACTCTTTTCATTGCATTTTTTAAATCTTATTGTTTTCAATCATTTGACAAATATTATTAAGCACCTTCTTAATAATGAGAAGGGGCTGGGAGCAGTAGTTCCCACCTGTAATCCCACACTTTTAGGGACTGAGGTGGGAGGATCACTTGAGGTCAGGAGTTCAAGACCAGCCTGGGCAACATAGCAAGTCCTCATTTCTATAAATGATTTAAAAATTAGCTGGGCATGGTGGTGCACACCTGTAGTCCCAGATACTCAGGAGGCTGAGGTGGGAGGATCTCTTGAGCCCAAGAGTTTGAGGCTGTAGCAAGTTAGGATCACACCACTGTACTCCAGCCTGGACAACAGAGCAAGACCCTGTCTCAAAAAACAAACAAACCAATAAAGAAAAATAATAATGAGAAGGCATGAGGTAAGCCTAACTGAAGGTATGAATGTCAGTGTTGCATAATGCCTGTGTTCAGGGAGCTTATGGGTCTTGAGGGGGATGCTGAGGCAAGGACACAAATAATTCTAGAAGTAGGCAGAATGTATTAAGTGTTTTTCAAAAGCCTGAAATAGTGCATCATGAGGATCCAAGGAAGGCTCAATTCCTGTGCAACTGGTTGAGCCTATTGCTTCACACTCACATGCTTTGATCTCCTCCCTCTGATTTAGACTAGCAGTGTTCCTCAGAAGAAAAGTTAAGAATCAACTAGAGGGCTTGTTAAATGCAGTTTCCTGGGTTCCACCTCAGACCTATCAAAATAAAAATCTCTTGGAACCCAGAGAATTTGTATTTTTTAACAAGTTTCAAGGTCATTCAGATGCACATTCAGATTTCAGAATCACTGTTCTAAAAGTTTTGCCCTTTTACTGGGGCCTTTAAAAGAATATATTTGTAAATATAGAATGTATAAAATAATATGAAGATTAAATCACCAAGATGGTATTCACTTTTTGTCATATTTATTCACTCCATTTAACACTGCCCCATGTGTGCTGATTCATTAGAATGCTATTTGTCCCTAAAATGCTTTCCTTCAAAAATGATCTATCATGGCTAGGTGTGGTGGCACATGCCTGTAGTCCCAGCTACAGTCCCAGCTACTCAGGAGGCTGAGGCAGGAGGATCACTTAAGCCCGGGAGTCCGAGGTTGCTGTGAGCTAGGCTGATGCCACAGCACTCTAGCCTGGGCAACAGAGTGAGATTCTGTCTCAAAAATAAATAAATAAATACTAAAAATGATCTATCAGATGAACCTTACTAAGTGAAATAAACCAGTAAAAAAGAGAGAGACAAATACCGTATGATTTCATTTTTATGAGGTATTTAAAGGAATCAAATTAATAGAAGCAGAAAGTAGAATGGTGGCTGTCAGGGGCTGAGGATAGGAGGCAAAGGGGGCTTATTTAAAGGGTATAGCATGTCAATTTTGCAAGAGATCTGTTTCACAACAGTGCGAATATACTTAACACCACTTAAAAATAGTTAAGATGGTAAATTTTATGTTATGTGGTTTTTACCACAATAAAAATTTAATATTATCTATATCCATCACCAAATTTGATGATACATGCCCCTCACGCTGCATGCTACCTCACCCTGTCTGCCAAAGAAGGACGGTGTAGCCACGGCACTGCAGCACTGTGCGCTGAGCGCAAGTTCTGCTCTGTCTGCCTGAGTTGAGTGTGCTTGCAGTGTGTGGCCCTCACCACGCCACTTTCTGGGGAGTCCTGGTAAACAATTTTGTCAAAATCTGATACTGCAGGTTCTGCCATAAATAAATATAGAAGAGTATCATATTGGATGTGAAGAATCTTTAAGCAGCTCATGATGAAATGAGAAAATGAAGTCTGGGTAACAGGGGAAGGACGGACAGGGGACTCAGGAAGCCTTTTGACTTTGTGAAGGGTATCCCAAACATCCATTCCAACCAGACTGGATGGACCATGATGACTGGTAATGGAAAGAAACTGTGGCCTGGGGCACACTGTGACCTCAGGAGATTTAAAGAGAAGAGAAAAAGCCACTGAACAGGAATCTGGACTGGTGATTTGGCTAAAACAGCCTGTTCAGCTGGGCTCCCTCTTCAGGAACACATGGCCCCTGCAGTTAGCAGGGAGTTCCCATAGAGCTGCCGGCCTGGTAGCCAGGGGAAAATAGTTACAATATGCTGGAGCACTGACTCTCAAACCTCACAGCAACACCCGGAGGGCTTGTGAAGACAGAGGGCCGTGGTCCTGTACCCACTGCTAGAGACTGTGATCCACTAGCTCCCGGGTGAGGCCGCAAATCGGCATTTCTAGCAGGCTTTTAGGGTGATGCTTGATGCTGCTGGTTCTCACACCACACTTGGAATAGCTCTGATCACTACCTACAATAACTAAATCATTTTCTTTATATTAAACTAGTATGTAGGTATAGCATCTAACTTAAATATGTTGTCCATAATTTGCGTTATAGTTGAAGAAACTTAGCTGAGGAAAAGAGAAAACCATTTAGTATAGCATTGTACCCAAAACGTAATGATGCCTTATAATTACCTAATACTCTCCCTTTGACCATTAATCACATCTAGTGATCTTCTGTTGTTACTGTTTTTGCCTTGCCCACACATTATGGGGTTTGGAGTGGAATCCAAATGTTAATAAATGTTAATATGAAATTTTAAAAAAATCAAACCAAAACAGCAAAAAGCATGAAAAAGTAATTCATGAAAGCTGACAAGCCTTCACCTTTAATTATCTCAAGGTTAAATAATGATCAGAATTTTTTTAGGTGAGGTACTTATGTTGCATCTTGATGTTTGACTATCATATAAATATAACTGTGCTATTAGGCTCTATTTTTCATTGCAGATGAAATTGATGCATCTTTGTGTGGTGTAGTCTGACATAGTAAAATTGTTACTCTCTAGGTAGGATATTCATAAAAATGTAATTATCGTAATCAGAACAGTCTTTAAACTCATGAGCAGGGACTGCCAGATTCGTGATTGGCAGTTTTCAATCATTTCCCATATAATAAAAAAACTTCTTAAAGCAGCCTGGGGAATCATTAATGTCTTACAGAGGGAAACTGCTCTGATTAAAGAACAAGGGGTGCTGGGAGTTGGTGATTAAGAATCCAAGTTGGTCTTCTCTGCCTGGCTTCGGGCAGGACTGGACAGAGACTTTTAGCATATTTCATTCAGCTTACTCACCAACAGGTTTAACAGCAGTGCTGTTTACTGGAAGAGGCTTCGAGAAGAAAGAGATCATAGCAAGACCACCCTGAGTGTCCAGTGTTCTCGATGTCCCAAATGCTAGCTTAGGCAACATGCTTAATACATTTAGAGATGCCAGAAGCCATGGCATGTTGGTGGATTAAAGAAATACAAGCCAACAAAATGAAGTCAATGGACTTAGATTTGAAGAAGAGAGCAATCTATTCAAATGAGAAAGCAACTGCATTTTTGGTTCCCACTGTCCCTTTTCAAATTATTCAACAGGAGAAAGCTCTTCCTTTGCCCCTGAATGACAATTTCCATAATCCTTTGCCTTGTTTTTATCACTCTAGGCTAATAAAAAACAGTCCTACAGCCACCACAAGCCCCCAACAGTCTCGATTAAGAAGCTGGAATATCCAGTCGTGTGTCGTAATCCATTCTTGAAACCAGATTTCAAGTTGAAACTTCTCCCTTCGTGCATCTGGCGCCGTCCGCAGGCAGGAAGCCAGCCAGGGGGCGGGCTCCATTTCTCCTCCGGCTCTGCCCCCACCGCGCTCTCCGCGGGTTCGTTCCAGGCTCTCGGCAGCAAGAGAGAGGAGAAGGGAGGGGGTGGAGAGGGAGATAAGTTCTTAATTAACTCGTGTTTCATAAGGTGGCTTCTCTCTTTCTGGGCTAGGCTGTGATATTTAAAGCTGCCTCTTCCTTGTGTGGGATGCTCTCATGGGGACTTCAGAGACACCCTCCCCCCAAACCCCCAGTTGCTGGGGACAGCTCACCTGAAGTTCCCTTCATCAGCCCGGCCTCAAAACTCGTGGTTTCTCCCTGCTGGTGCGGAATAGACCCTCTAGGTGGCCCTGTTGGACAGGAGCTAAGCTTCCTCTCTCCGTCGCTCTTAACCAACCCCGACCCGCCTAGTCCAGCCACTTCTCCTTTGGGGCAGAACCCAGTTTCTGAGGTGGGAAACTCTCTTCTCTAGGAGGGAGCCAAACACCGGTGCCAGCACTGGCGGGGTAGGGGCAAAGCCCTTTCTCCCGGGAAGCCACTTGGGGCACGAGGGACTTTCGGCCTCTCCTCTTCCAGAGAAAGCCTCTTCCCAAGTCTCCCTCCCAAATCTTCACTCCCCTGACTTTTTGTTATGGAGAACGCCTCCCCCCAGTCCCCGGGAGTGTCGCACTAGCTCTGACACTCCCCGCCCTCCCATCCTCTTCTGGCCCTGGCCCACACGAATCCTTGCCTTCCAGCTTGGCCTCTCACGGTAATGAAGGTGACATTTTTGCTCCATCTGCTCCCTTTCATTTTGTTTTTCAGTTTGTTCAGAACCTGGAAGGGGAGGGGAGGTGCGGGGAGTTGGCCCCCTCAGAGCCCCAACATCGGTTCACCTTGAAGGTAGGCAGAGAAGATTTGAGTCGGTTCACCTTGAAGGTAGGCAGAGAAGATTTGAGTCGTGTCACTACTCTTTGGATAACCTCTTTGAAGATTTCTTATCTTTTTGTGGCACCTGTCTTTGGCTTGTCATATATATTTTACCTTGGTGTCTTGGTGAGAGCTTCTTATGTAATATCCTGAAATGTGTCATATGGGAAATAACTAAAAGCTTTTAGAGTTTTCTTGAGAAGGAACTGATTATAGCAGCTATTTGAAGACATATATATAGCAATGAAATGAAGATATTTTAGATAAAATTTTAAAATATTTCAGAAAGAAAAAATGACTTGCAGGAGACTCAAATTTTTTCTTGGCTTTGCCAAAGACTTAGTAAGTCACTGTATCTTGTGCAACCCTAATTTTTTCATTTATAAAATAAAAAATTTAGCACAAATAATCTCTCAGGTCCTTTTCCAAACCCTCCCCACACTTTTTTTTAATATATGTATATAGATGGGTCTTGCTGTGTTGCCCAGGCTGGTCTCAAACTCCTGGGCTCAAACTATCCTCCTGCCTTGGCCTCCCAAGTAGCTGGGATTATAGACTTGTACCACCGCACCCAGCTCCTTTTCCAACTCTTACCATGCATCTCTGAGACCTTGAGGAAAAGTGGAAGAACATTTCTGTTGTTAAGAAGGCAGGCCTGGTAATGTGGGTGTGAGGGTTAGCAATGTCCCCTCCACCCTGTGGCATTCATGAACGTGGCCCTTCCCCTACTCAGCCACAAACACTACTGAGTGCATCCATTTGTTTGCTAAGAGGTACTTGGGTGCATAAGATCTAATCCTTAACTTATAAACATGAAGGAGGAGCTAGACTGTTCATAAATATTGCTAAAACAAGACATGATGCCTTATTTACCCAACAAGCATTTACTGAACATCTACCACTGTTCAAAACACTGCGGTAGTATTATTGGAATTGTGTTTGGGGTGCAGTGAGTTCAGTGTCCTCTGAGAGCACCGCAGTTACGTGTGCAGGACAGACAGAAGCAGAGCCCATAATTAGGATGGGTTGAAAGTACAGCGCCTGCCACGTGGCAGTGCACAGCCCCAAATCCACCCCCACGCCCTGGGCCCTGTGCTTGCAAAGACAAAGACAAAAGGCATTTCAACTGGGAAAATGATGGTGGTGCTTCTCTTCTATTTTCATATATATATATATATATATATATATATATATTAAAGACATAATTAGTAGTCAGGATTCACCCTGTTTACAGTTTGACTACTTCATAGAAAAATGTCTCTATGAAACACCTGGTAGCTGTAAAAAGGCTTAGGTAAGGCCTAGAGAGCCAGATAAATATATGTTATTTATTCAGCTGTCCCAAGCCATTACCAGTCTCTTTATACTCAGGATTGTCTGTCCTCTCTTAAATTTTATTTCTAACATTCTTGCTACATAGGTTAAAAAGGAAACAGCCACAAAAAACAATGGTGATCTAGCACCTCTTGTATTACCCTGGATACAGCTGGAACACATTCTACTAAGCAAAGTATCACAGGAATGGAAAAACAAGCACCACATGTACTCACCATCAAATTGGTACTAACTGATCAGCATTTATATTCATACAGGGTAGTAACATTCACTGGATGTCAGGCAGTGGGAGGAGGGGGCAAGGGATGGGTATATTTACACCTAATGGGTGTGGTGCGCACTGTCTGGGGGATGGACACGCTTATAGCTCTGTCTAGGGCGGGGCAAAGGCAATGTGTGTAACCTAAACATTCATACCCCTATAATATTCTGAAATAAAAAAAAAAAGAAAAGAAAACGAGAAATCAAAGCCCTACCTCCTTGAAAAATTGTTCTCAAGTACAAACATTCGTCATGGCAGTTCAAGCATGCTTTAACACTCTGGACCAGAAAGATGGTTGCAAATTCATTGCTCCAGTGTGGCAAACACTTTAGACCCATGTAGAAATTATCTGTCCAAGCAGATCCACAAAGTATGTCCTGAGCACCTCTGATGTATCTGGCTCACTGAGCTAAGTACCATAGAAGATACCAGAGAGTCTAGCAGGTTCTCTGCCCTGGTCACCCAAGCCACATGTCAGAGTAAAGAGTGAGTCCATGGCCTGCTCCACCACCTGTGGGTAGCAAGCCTGCCCCCACTGGGCTTTAAAGCTGCTCTTTGCTCCTGTCTAATCTCCAAAACTGAACCCAACCCCCCCCCCCTTCTTCCATTTGGTGACTTTCCCATGACAAGTTATGTTCAATTGCTTCAATGCATCACTTTATGCATCTTTAAAGGCTTTGAACTTCATAGTCATAATGGACATTTAACTCACTTGGAATTCTGATCAGTTAGGTTTTCATAGGGAAGTAAGCTCCAGTCTTACTTTGTCTAATTTTAGTACTACCATATTGACTAGATGAAATCCCATCTCGGCATGATGCCTGAAGAGAAAATTTTTTTCTATATTTTTTATTCTTTATTTATTTTTTCTTTCTTTTTGGCCTATCCATTCTCTCTCTAAGAGAGAATTTTTTTTTAACCTAAGACACATGGGAAATTTTGTTTCCTGGGCAAAGGAGTAGGGACACCACCTAAAGAGATATCCAAAACAATGGAACGAGTGGGGAAACCCTCCAAGTAGGTGGAGAAGTTGGGAGGCATTGTGCTATAGCTACGGCAATGATCAGACTTTCCTAATCAGACACCAGGGCAGGTGGGCTTACCTGGGATCTGATAATAGGACACATTATTTGAAATCTGGGAGTCATGAGCACCATCTTCACAGTGAATGAAGGCAGCAAGCACCAGCAGCTGTTTGGGGTGAAAGTCATTAACAAGGCGTCTCTGTGAGTTGAGGGATCCAGTGGCGTGGGAGGGAAGTCTGCTGATGTCACCCACTTGTGAGCCAAACCGGAGCTTCCTCACATAACACAAAGGAGGGTTGTTACCAAGAGTTTCCTGGAATCCACTGCTGTCATCACCTGGTTGTCTACAAGGACAAAGGGGCAATCTACTGCCCCAAAAACAATGACACTTTGCTTCCAAACAACACGGTCTAGGGATGCAAAATACAAGAAGCAGGAACAGGAACAGGACAGATCGTTGGCTGTCCTTTGCTTTTTTTTAGTTCTTTGGCTGCTGCTGCTGCTTCTTTTTTTTTTTTTTTATGCCTGCTTCTTAAACAGATTTCAAATATTATATTTTCTTTTTAAATTAAATGCTCATCACTCTGCCTGCTAACCTTGTACATTCAATTTGAAACTTGCAAGCTGTGTTGTTGTAAAGGAGGAGATTCAGAAATTCCAATTCTCCTACTAATCAGAATGTAATGTGCAGCATAATGTAATAGGAGAAAAGTTTCCCTTTATTGCCAACACTCAAGTCAACTCTCAGTTATGTGTTTTAAGAATAATCATTGTAAAATATTTCAATTCCAATTTTTATCACCAACATAAAAGTTTCTAAGCCTTCATCTCTACTTTCACGTTGCTGTATGCTTTTTCAACTTATATCCTATCAAAAGCTGATTTTATTTGAGATACGACATCATAAGTTAATTGTGATGGTTTGACACTTTCTGCAATCTGAATCATTGTTTTAGCTCCATTAGAGTGGATAAGGAAGAGTTTTATTTACTGAGAAACTCAAGGTTAAGTTCCGTAGGCTTTCCCCCCCACAATACATCAGGGCTTTAAATAGTAAACAGAAACATAAAAGGGATTTATTGAGATGTACGTAATGTGTCTGTTAGATTGTTTGCAGCTGCAAGGAATCAACTAAAAGTGAATTAAACTAAAATCTCTTATAAGAAGAAGTCTGGAGGTAGGGCATTTGCAGGTTGGCTCTGCCTGCTAATCTTGTACATTCAATTTGAAATTTGCGAACAGTTTTGTTGCAAAGCAGGAAATTCAGAAATTCTAATTCTCCTACTTAATAGTTCAGTGGCTCAATGCTTACTGAGGACCATCACTCTCCACATTTCCTCCACATCATCCTAGGCACATTGGTTTTAATCCTCAAGCTTGCCCCTGTGGTTAGAAGGTGGCCACTGCAGCTCTATTAACATTATCTGAAGGCACAATGAGAGGATGTGCCTTCAGGATGAGAGCATCCTCATATGACGAGGAGAAAGCTTCCCAGAGACCACACAGATTCAAACAGTGAGTAGCTTGTCAGCCCTTCAAGTAGGAGGTGGGCTCCTCCAGCACATGAAAAGGGGGAGGAATGGCAAGTGAGTAGATACAGCCAACAATATCCACCATAGGTGGGAATTCTGAAAAACTCTTACAAATACTGAAGGAGCCTTCTGATTATTTTCCAAGGAGATTATGTCTGTGAAATGAGCTTACATTCAATTAACCATTTTCTAACCAGTTAAAACTTTGTATTTAAAGGATAGGGTAGGTGTGAGAAGGTGGGTTTGAAGAGGTATGTATGTAGCTTGATGGTTGGGTTGAGGGGTGGTCAAAAATGAAAGAAAATCTAGAAAATGCTAATTAATTGCTGCTAACATTACAAAAAATAAACCTTATTGCCTTCCCATGGAAGTATACAATGCCACCTATGAAGTTTCCTTGACAAAAAACCATATCAAATCATATTAAGCCTCTAAATCTAACACCCAGATTACAAGAAGTACAGGGAACAGAGGAACTTATTAAATACCACCCTGGGAATGTAATCAGCAAAATTCAGACTCTATAGGACAAATGACCTGGTTTCAGTAAATAGAATAAAAAAGAAAAGGAACATTATAGTTAATATATACTTAAGAAATGCAGGCCAGGCTGTAGCTCATGCCTGTAATCCCAGCACTTTGGCAGACTGAGGCCAGAGAGAGTCACGTAAGGCCAGAAATTTGAGACCAGCCTGGGCAACATAGTGAAATCCCATCTCTATAAAAAATTAGAAAAAAAAATTAGCCAGGCATGGGGACACATGCCTATTCGGGAGGCTGAGGCAGGAAGATCGATTGTGAGCTATGATCACAGCCCTGTACTCCAGCCTGGGCAACAGAGTGAGACCCCATTTCCAAAACAAAACCAAACAAACAAAAAAGCAATGTTTGTATTCTGTTTGGATACTGATTCAAACACACCAATTGTGTATTTGAATTCCATAAGACACTTATGGAATGATTGAGGAAATTTAAACCTGACTGTATACTTGATGACATTAAGGAATTATTGTCAATATTTTTATAATAAGGTGATAAAATGATATTGTGGTTACATTTTTTCATTTTTATTGATTTTTATTTTTCTATCCTGAAATTTTAGAAGGAAGTGGTTATTTTTTTAAAAGAATATGTACCGTTTCAAGACACATGCTAAAATAAATGTTTACAGCTGAAATGATATGACATCTGAGATTTACCTCAAATGCCTCAAAATAACCCATAAGAACTAGGGCAGAGAGGGTAGAGAATGCCTGGCTGTGAATAATAATTGGAAATCTGGGTGATGTGTCCTTGGGGGTTTATTATATAATTCTCTCTATTTTCAATTTATTTTGCAATAACAATTTGTATGCATTTGATTTTTCAGCAAGAGATAAGAAATGAGTAAAAATTAGAAAAGAGGAAAGTCAGGTAAATAATTTTGTCTGACTCAGTCATCCATTTAGGCCAAGGGACTTCTACTGAGATGTCAGAGTCCAGGGCAGGAACTGGCAGTGATGTGCACACAGGTCTCCCAGGAATGAGTCATCTGCTTCTTCAGAGTGGCCCAGTCAAGGACATCTCAAGGGAACACTCACAACAATGGTCTGGGAGTGAGAACTCCTGCTATCTGCAACATTTTTATAAGGAAATGCAGGTAAGATAGCCTTCCTGACTATTCTAAACTAAGCATCCCCAAATAAAGTAACTTAATCCCACTGAAATATGTTTTTCAGGTTCCAAAGTGTTAATTCTAGCCCATGAGATCCTAAGCAACATTTTTAGACAAAAATAAAATACTAGTAATGTTTTACTGCATAAGGCTGTTAAAGCTGGTGTCTGAAGCCTTAGTCATTTATTCACTTTCAATACAGCCTCTTGATGGTCATTTGTGAAGGTATAAATCTGATGCACTTAGTATCAAGAAACTTAATATTTAGATTTTGTTTGCTTGCCATACATGAGTATAAAATTTAAAAAAGATCAAATCTCTTAACAGCAATAAGCCAATTTTGTCTCAATCTGACTTCAGTATCCCAACTCTACAAAAAAATAAAATAAAAAAGCAACACACACACACACACACACACCCTGAACAGCATAGACAGTATTCAAACCTTTTCAGGAATGGGGGAGATGAAGATCACTTCCAGGCTCAGAGTATTTGCAAAAGATCCATGAGCATGGCCCTCCCTAAGGATCCAACAATACAGCACACAACTAGAATCTGATACATCTAGGTATTTTTGTGACTATCACTAAGCATCTCCTAGATTTATATTTTGAGTCATTTTGAGACTATAGCTCAAGAAACTAGTTTGGTTCTTACTTCTACCAGGATGAGACAGGAACAAGGGTTTGGGGAGGGTTCTTTTGTGGGGGTAATTAATTAATTTTTGAGACAGGGTCTCACTTTGTCACCCAGGCTGGAATACAGTGGGATCATTGTAGTTCCTCAAACTCAAACTCCTGGGCTCAAGTGATCATCCCATCTCAGCCTCCCAAGCAGCTGGGACTAGAGGTATGAGCCACCATGCCTGGCTAATTTTTTTATTTTTTGTGGAGATGGGGTCTTGCTATGTTGCCCAAGCTGAAGGGTCAAGGTTGAGGAAAAGGCAGACTGTGAATAGGCCAGCAAGGACCACAGGGGCTGAAGGGAACAATACTTATATTTGGAATCGTTCTACCTCCATGATAGTTTTACTATCTGGCTCCAACCTTTTTCATCTCCTACCTATGCCTGTGGTGCTCTCATGTCTCCTGACTCCCCAAGGCCCTCTCTGCTCTCTCTAAATGTTCAATGTTCCCACAGTCTTGTTTGATTCCTCACAAGCCCCCTTCCATAAAAATTCTGACTCCCATATTCCCATTCTCTGGGTGTGCTGATCTGGTCTAGCAGTTAGGAGAGCAATCTGATTAAACTACTTCTGGGAGACACTACCAGCCACCAGCTTGCAGCCCCCAGGGCCTGCCATCCTCTTATTCTCTCATCGGAGTGTGCAGAGGTTGCATCCTAGAGAGGTGGCCATTCATAGGCCTTCAGGAACTGGAATGAAGGAGGAAATGTAGAGAAGGACAAAAGGTCTCAAATGTTTCTGATTCAGTAATTTACTGTAATGCAAAAAAAAAAAAAAAAAATCCCCAGTTAAAGGTGTAGCCTGATTAAGGTGTTTAGGAATGAGGGTGGTATGGATTACTTGAGCAAGAGCAAGGTGCTGGTTAGTTTTGATTTTCAACCTTAATGAAAATTTTGTCACAGAAAAAGAAGAGAAATCAAGACAAGCTTTATGATGGATGTAACAAGGTTCATGTGATTTTGACAGTTCTGCAGAAGTATTTTCCCTTCTGGGAAGTCCAGGTGGCTTGGGTTCCCCTGCATTAGTCTTTTTATGCCCTCCCTCCAACCCCACTGCGATAAAATAAGTATTTTCATCTCACCCAACCTTATTGAGTCAGATTCTTACCCAGAGGGAGAGAGAGGCTTGTGAAGAGCTGGGGGTAGGAATTTTTTAAAAATCCTGCATGTAATTCTAATGATCAGTCAGGTCTGGGCACCATAGTTGAGAATACAAAGATGCCTCTCAGAACCTGAATTATACCACTTACTAGCTCAGAGCCATACAGAGAAGGGGACAAGAGCCCCTGTGAGCCCCGGCCTGCTTCCCTGACAACATTCAACTCTGTTTTTAGACCCCATGTATGCTGGGCCACCCAATTCAGATATTCGTACTTCCACAAAAGCAGGAAATTCCTTTTATAGAAAAGAAGAAAAGAAAATACACGTATTAGGACCCTAAATATCAAGCTTAAAAAATAGCTAATTTAATTTACTATTTAAATGTCTTTGTACACCATTTATAGTAGCAGAAACCAGGCTGAGAGGACTGTATTGTAATTTTGCCAGGTCTCCCCCAAATTAGTTGAAGAGGGGTGTTTGGAATCAGGTGCTGTGGGATGAGATAAAATTTTGACATAAGAATTTTTTTTGAAACAAGGTCTTGCTCTGTTATCCAGGTTAGAGTGAAGTGGCATTATCATAGCTCACTGTTACCTCAAACTCCTGGGCTCAAGTGATCCTCCTGCCTCAGCCTCCCAAGTGCTGGGACTAAGGCACATGCCACCACACCCAGCTAATTTTTTCTATTTTTTTTTTTTTTTTTTTGGTAGAGATGGAGTCTTGCTCTTGCTCAGGCTGGTCTCTGAGCTCCTGAGCTCGAGCAATCCTCCCACCTTGGCCTCCCAGAGTGCTGGGATTACAGGCGTCAGCCATTGCACCCATCCTGTTCTCATTTCTATTGGAGACTTATTTCATAGAGGGAAAGGGTGATTTTTCCCCTTCTTTTCTTCTCTGGAAACAAATCTGGCCTTTTGTGCTGAGATTTCAGACCTCAGGTGTATGAGCTTTATAAGCTTCTTTGTGTTTCACAAACTAACCTGGAAAAAGCACAACCAGGACTTTTGGGAGTTCTTGGCTCTTCAAGAAAAGAAATGGAAGGAGGGAGATGGAAACCATTGCTTCACAGATATGCTGCTCCCCCGATAAGATGGGGTCTCAGAGGCTGGAGGGAAATTTGCACATCTTACGCCCAAGCGTGCAGAGCAATTCAGAGTTTTCCACTCCACCTCGGCTGCAAAAGGGCTGGGAATGTGCCACCCTCAGCTATACCTCGGCAGTTGTCCCCTCTTAAAACCTGACTCATGAAGACCCACACAGCAAGAGAAAAGGACCTAACATTCACTGCACACCTGTAATGTCCCAAGAATGCTTTCCTCTGGGGCCCAGGTTGTCCTGACAGCCTTCCCTGGAGTCGGAGCAGAGGGCAGCCCTGCCCTGTCTGGTTTTTCTCCTTGTCCCCATCCCCCGCTCCTGGCTACTGAGAGGCAGCAAGGGTTGTATTTGTGTCCAGAGCCCTGGGGGTGGGGGTGGAGGTGTCAGGCTGGGAGATCTTAGCTACCTGCTCATGGAGTCATCTGCTCACTATTAGTGGCCTGTAAAGCGTTTTGTTCTTTATCAAAATAACGAGCAGGATGATGGCAAGAAACCAAACACAAAAGAGCACAAACTGTATGTTCCATTTATATAAAGGTCAAAGACAGACTAAACCGGCCTGTAGTGACAGAGGTTGATACAGCAGTCACCCTTGGCCAGGTATTGACGGGCAGGGTGCACGAGGGAGCCTTCTACGGGGCTGGAAACGTTGGATCTAGATGGCGATTGCACAGGTGTGTACACATGTAAGAATCCACTGAGCTGCACATCTCATATTTGTTCATTTTATTGTTCTGTAAATGTTACCTCCATAAAAATGAATATATTGTAGAAGCAAACAAGCCAATAAACAAACACAATAACCTATGATGACCTGCTAGCTCTAGCCTGCCTATTACTGGGGCCACTTATCCCCTCTAGCTGACTTGATCCCATCCCAATTCACAAAATGAATCTGGCTCCCTACCCCAAAACTTCACAGGAAATGACAGGAGATGACAGAAGCAGGTGCTTAGGTTCAAATCCCTGCTCTGCCACTTAACGGTTATAACCTTAAGCAGCTTACTTAAATTCTCTATTCCTCAGTTTCCTGATCTGTGTAATAGGCTTAATAATCGGGATTAAACAAGATTAATCCATGGAAATGCACTCAGGAAACATCCAATAATACTATACACCAAGCCTATGGTAAGAACGTTATCAATATTATCTCCTATAATCCTTGCAGCCACCCTCTGATAGATGGTGTTATTTGCATTTTACAAATGAAGAAACTGAAGCCCCAAAAGACTAAGTTTACATAGTTGGCAAGGGGCAAAATCAGGATTTGAAACTAGGTCTGTTTTTTCTTTTTCTATTAAAGGGTTTCCCTGACGCCAGCCTGGATCCTCCCAACCTCTGCTTGCTCCTGGACGGCCCTTGTCCTCAGCCCCCAGGCATCCACGCTCCCACTGCCTGCTGCTGGCCCTGGGCCTCAGGGCCCTCTCTTCTGGGGATATGCTAGTCCTTTGGATTCTGTCTGAGCCCCAAATGCAGAACAACCAGTCTAAATAACAAGCAACAACTGGCTTCAGATGGTGAACTGAGCTCATAATATATGCACCTTTCCATCCAAATTTGCTTACAATAACATGTGGAAAAGTGTTGTTTTTAAAGACAAAATTCACACAGCACTGGAAAACAGGAAAGAGTGCCATTATCAGAACATTTTTTAAATACCTGGTTGACAAAAGTTAAATGAAATCAATATTGACAAGGTTGGGGGAAAACAAAACACCATATCCCCAAATTGGCTGCAGCAAATAAACCAAGTAAATAATTAAAATAATGGAAAGATGAGAACAAATCCAGGGAGATTTCAAACTCAGAGCGACATTGGCAATACACAGAAGAGGGCTCTGAATCAACCTTCAAGCTGTATTCGAAACATGGGCCCATGGCCTTCCCGCGCCCCTAAACTGGCAGGAAGAAAGCAGCAGCAGTGTCTGACAGAGGAACGGCAGAGGGGCGGGGAGTGGGACACAGGAGGGAGAGGCACTGGGGGAAGTGTTAGGAGAAGACAAGGCGGCTCTGCAAGGAAGAAAATTCACACCAGAGTGAAACGTTCTGTCCTTTAGCTTCATGGCAGGGAAACACAACACATGTGTGGTCTGTTGGTTTTCTGTCACTGCCAAAACAAATTTGCACAAACTTAGTGGCTTCAACCAACACAAATTTATTATCTTGAAGTTCTGTAGATCAGAAATTTGACACAGGTCCCTAAGGGCTACAGTCAAGGTGTCAGCAGAGCACCCTTCCTCCTGGAGACTTTGGTGAGCCTTTTCCAGCTGCTGGTGTCCACCACATTTCTTAGCCCACGGCCCTCTTCCTCACCTTCAAAGCCTGCAGCGCTGCATCTCTCAGACCCTTCTTTCCCAATCACATCTCCCTGACCACAGCTGAGAAATGTTCTCTGTTTTCAAGCAATCATGTGAGTGGGGCCATCTGGATAATCCCAGATATTCTCATCTCAAATTCCTTGAATACGTCTGCAAAGTCTCTCTTGGTATGTAACGGAACATGTTCACAGGTTAGGGGATTGTGGACCATTATTCTGCCTATCACATGTGGTTATTGGCTGCCTAGAAGAAAGGCCCTGCATCCTGGTTTGGCAGCTGGAGCACTGGCTGTTCCACCCAGGACCTGAATCTGAGATGATGCCCACCAAGGCAACAATGACCTAACCAGACTGTTTTTGCAGAGTATCTGTGGCTGTCGCCCCCTGGGCTCCTGCTCGTTTTTCCAAGCCTGATTCTCAGTCTTTCTTGTTAATTCTGTGAGCTACCCAAAAGCCTGTTGGTAAATTATATTTTGTACAAATTAGCCAATGCCAATACCTGCTACTTACAATCAAGACTACTGACTGATAAAAAGTCCTATCTGCCTGCTCCACACCCGTTTATCTTTAAGTAAATGTCTCCTGGGGACATTCTCCACCTACCTATATAGAATTTACATCTGATCTTGCATTCTGAGAAGAGGTCTGTTAGATAACCCACTCACACAAAAGCAGATGAAACCCATGCCACTTAGCTGTCATAATCAACCTAGTTCTTCATTTGTAAAAGTAAAGAATAACCCAGGATCACCAAATATTGAGGAAAACCAACAGCCTGAGCATCTTGGAACAAATAGACCTCGCCTGGGAAAAAAAAGGGGGTCAGAATAAAATGTTTACCTTAAAAAAAAAGTTCATTTGTTATACTCAGGAATATTTCACTTACATATTTCTAGAGCATTCATAAAGAAAGAATTCTTTTTTTTTTTTTTTTTTTTGAGACAGAGTCTCACTCTGTTGCCCGGGCTAGAGTGCCGTGGCATCAGCCTAGCTCACGGCAACCTCAGACTCCTGGGCTCACGCAATCCTCCTGCCTCATCTTCCGGAGTAGCTAGGACTATAGGCATGTGCCACAATGCCCGGCTAAGGTTTTCTATATATTTTTAGCTGTCCAAGTAACTTCTTTCTATTTTTAGTAGAGACGGGGTCTCACTCTTGCTCAGGCTGGTCTCAAACTCCTGAGCTCAAAGGATCCACCCATCTTGGGTTCCCAGAGTGCTAGGATTACAGGCATGAGCCACCGCACCCAGGCCAGAAAGAATTCTTGGAAAATAAAAATCCAATAAGAGGACTTTGTTCACCACTGAATACCAGTACTTAGAATAATGTCTGGCATACGGTAGAAACTCACTAAATACTTGTTGAATGAATGAATGATCAATGGAACTTATACGATTGAAAATAAAATTAGTGATCTGAAAGATAAAGGTAAGAAACTCTAAAAATTTGAAATAAAAAGGACAAAGTAAATGGGAACTATATCAAAGAACTTAAGCAATATGAAGAATTAATCCAGGTGATTGAAAATGCATCTAATAGGACCTCCAGAAGGGAAGTACAGAAACAGTGAAGGGTGTAATCATCAGGAAAAAACTTAAAACTCCTCAGAGCTGAAGAAAGCAGAAATTTTTAGATTGAAGGGGTCCATTGACAAGTCCTGGTGAAATTTAAGGAACCCACAGATAAGATCATTCTGAAAAATTCCACATAGGAACAAAGGAACAAGAAGCAGATTGGCATCAGACTTCTCATCAACAGTCCTGGATGCTGAAGACCCAAGAGCAGTATCTTCAGAACTCTGAGGGAAAAGTGACTTTGAACCTGGAAATCTATGAGGAGGCAAAATTATATCAAGTGTGAAAGCACTTGAAGACATTTTTGAACATACAAGGACACAGAAGTTTTGCCACAAATACGATAACTTTAAAATGATTACAGTACTCACAAATGTACTAGAATAAAGCAACAATGACAAAAAGTACTCCAGAGAAAAAGATAATGTGGGAGCCAAAGCCCGGGTGATGTGGCACACACCTGTAAGCCTGGCACTTTGGGAGGCTAGGGAGCGGGGATTACTTGGGGCCAGGAGTTCAAAACCAGCCTGGGTGACATAGAGAGGCCCCTGTCTCTACGAAAAGAAAAAAAAAAAAAATTAGCCAGATGTGGTGGCACATGCCTATAGTCCCAGCTACTTGGGAAGCTGGGACAGGAGGATTGCTGGAGCCCAGGATTTGGAAGTTGCAGTGAGTTGTGACCATGCCATTGTACTCTAGAGACAGAGTAAGTGAACTTTCAAAATTCAAAAAACAAAAGGTGTTAGAAAAGGCCAGAAGAAATTAAAATTGATCAATGTATAATGAGGGTGGAAAATTGTAATATGTCCGTTTCAGAAATTGAAAGACAAAAAAAAAATTTTAAGTCAGCAAGTATATTTGAGTAATGCATTCAACCACCTTGAAGTAATAAACAGTGTTGTACAGATGGCAGGCATCTTCATCACGCAAAAACCAACTCTTTTCATCCTACTCCATCTCTTAGCTGCAGTGGACACCTCTGGTCACCCCCTCCTTCCAGAAACACTCTTCTTCACTGGGCTCGGAAGGGTCCATGCCCTCCTGACTTCCCTACTACGCTGTGGGTCCCGTGTGCCCGACCTGCTGTGCATCTCCTCCTCCTTTTGGTGGAGGGGTATGGACTAGCCCAGGAGCCGTCTTCCCTCACTTCTCTTAGGACTGACTACACCCCCCTCCTAGGTGATCTCACTGGTCCTCAGACTCTAGTGCCAGCCCATGAAGATAACTCCCAAGCGTATTTCTTCAGTCACGAACTCGCCCTGAGCTCCATATTCCTTTATCTAACTCCACTTGAATATCTAATAAGCATCACAAATTCAACATATCTTAAGCTAAACTCCAGTTTCTCTATATACACGCTACAGTTTTTTGTTGTCTCAGAGTCCTTTCTGTTCTGGTAAAATGCATAGAACAGAATATTTACTATTGTGATCATTTTAAGTGTACAATTCTACGGCATTCAGTACATTCACAATGGCGTGCAACCATCTCCACTGTCTAGGCTCTGGAACTGTTTCATCACTCCTGGTGGCAACTCCATGTTCACTACACAGTCACTTCTCATTGCCCTCTCCCCACCCCAGGCCCCGGCTTCCTGTCTCTATGGATTTGCCTATTCTGGATATTTTGTATAAATGGAATCGTACAACATGTGGTGTTTTGTGTCTGGCTTCTTACACTTAACATAATGCTTTCAAGGTTCATGCGTGTTGTAGCATGTATCAGTATGTCATTCCTTTCCATAGCAGAATAATATTCCATTGTATGGATATACTACATTTTGCTTTTCCATTCATCTGTTGATGTACATTGTGTTGTTGCCATCAATAGTCACCAAAGCTTTTCTTCCCATTGCCCCCCATTCTCCCTGTCCCCAGTCACCCCTACTTCGGTTGGTGGCACCATCACTGACCCAGGTATTTAGACCCAAACCTAGGCGTCATCTTTGATTCTTCTTCCCTCAGGCCCCACCTACCTCCAACATGCAAGCCATCAGCATGTCCTAGCTGTTATATCACCCAGGTATGTCCCAACTTCGGTCACATTTCCCCACTTCCCCAGCTACCACCTAGTCCATGCTACCATCACTCTGGCCACAACTCAAGGTCTTTTTGCTCCCCCTTCTTTTCCCTCCAATTTATTTCTTCACAACGATCAAAATTATCGTTTAAGGGTATAAGTCAGGTCATGAAGACCCTGCAACAGCTTCCCATGACGCTGAAACAAAATCTAAACGTCTTGCTGTGGTCAGTAAGCCAGCATGATGTGGCCCCTGCCCACCTCCCTCTCTGAGCACCTCTCCTGCTCTCCGCAGTCACAGGCCCCAGCGTCGCCCAGGACACCCGCCTTCCCCTCAGACTGCGCCGCTGCCTCCTCTCCAAGCACAGAGAGGCTGCCCTGACTCTCCTACCTGAGACAGAGGCCGGTCTCTTTCTAGCCTCTTAACCTGATAGGGTTTTCCCTCACACAACTTAGAACCATATGAAACTATATTATTATTCTATGTCTTCATTATCTGTCTTGCCCCACAAAAATGTAAGCTCCAAGAAAGTAGCACACTTTGCCTTCAGCCAAATCCCCAGGGCCCAGAGAGGTACCTAGTGTGTACGAGGCATTTAATAAATACTTGCTGCTTGAATACTGAATACAGTGTATTATATACACACACAGAAAGGGGACTCTGTGCACAGAAAGGGGAATAAACAAAATATCCATTCTTTTCAAACATCCTTGAATATTTACTTTTCATTTCACTCTTCAATCGAGTTAGTGAGACTATGAATTAGTGTACATTTTCTGGTGAATAATTGGATAATATTTATCCAATTTTAAAATGCAAATATCCTTTGAACCAGCACCATTTGTTGAAAAATTCTTCCTTTCCACATTGAATTTCATTGGCACCTTTGTAATAAATTAAGTGATCCTCTGTGTGCAAGTCTATTTCTGGACTCTATTCCATTCTGTTTATCTATTGTCCACTTCATCACTTTTAATGATGATAGAGAGGTTCATATGGGCCTGAAGAAAGTTTCCTTTCCACAATATTATTTTCTTCTACTATTCTATGTCTTAGAACTTGTTCCTCTATACAACAATAGATTTAGCAAAGATTTAATACTATGATAATGTACAAATACTTTTGCTTTTGATAGGAAGATTTCTACCATATTTAGAAGCATATTCTGGGACCATGTCCTCCTGGACCTCGGTGTGTGCCTCTGGGTGGGGAGGAGGGGAGTAATTTTTTTTTAATTAAAGGAACTACCACTTTGCTTTTTACATTGTTATCAAGTATTCCTCCCACCGCTCCTCCTCCCCAAGTGGCACTGAAATGATACATGTTACACAATAAAACTGAAAAGGTACCATGTTGTGAATAGCACCCACTATTAGAAATGAAATACCTTGTAAAATCAACTCTTGGTCTGAGGAGTTGTCATTGTAGTCCATGGCGCTGAAGCAACAGATATGTATGTGGAAATGTAAATGGAACATGACTCTTAAACTCTTTGTTATGCTAAGGACTCTAGCAGAATAAACTTTCCTATGAGGTAAATAGGAAGAGGAGAGAGCCAAGGATCCTCTTCTGATTTAACTGAGCAACAATGCTAATGTTTATATCACTTGGGAACATGGGTGTCAACTGCAACATTATTACCAGGGCAACAAATCAACAAGTAAGGCTACCAATCAGAATTACTGGTGTTGTTGAAGGTTATATTTGTACAACATGGCAACAATTTCTAAAATCGCCAGCATCTACAACACTTCTTTGTTCAAATAATAATTCCAATGCTAGATTTACATTAAAGAAAACAGAACAAGCTGGTAGAAGTTGTGAATATCTGTGCAAGACTTCATTTCACACTAGAAACAAGACTGATGTCCCTGTGAGAGTTCACATTTAATACCTTACCTCACTGGATCTTTTAACCAAGTTTTAAGATGTGAAAGGATATCTCTGTCTTTGTGCCTGCAGTGGAGAAAACACATGTTTTTTATCTTTTTATTGGATTTAAAAAAATCATGAAGTTCTGTATTTTCAGAGCCAGCCTCCGATATGTTATTAGATATGTCATTAGTTAGCATTAAAAGCAAACACAGACCTGTGAAACTCAATTTTAAAATGGAAATGAATTGTTAGGATTTGACTTGATGGTAGTGAACTAGGAACAATTTATCTTCCATGTTACAAAGAACCAGAGTCAGACTGACATCAGACTTCTCATCAGCAATACTGTGCTATGGTATTAATGTGTCTCCTCTGAAATCCAGCTGTTGAACCTTAATGGCCAATGTGATAGTACTAAGAGGTTGGACCTTTAAGAGGTAATTAGGCCATGAGGGCTCCTCCCTCATGAATAGGATTAAGGTCCTTATAAAAGAGGCTTCACGAAAAGGCGTTCAGCTCTTTTGCCCTCTATTTTTTGCCATGTGAGGACACAGCACTCCTCCCTTCAGAGGATGCGGTAATACGGTACCATTTTGGAAGCAGAGAGTAACCTTCACCAGACAACCAAACTTTCTTGATCCTGGACTTCTCAGCCTCCAGAACTGTGAGAAAATAAATTTCTTTCCTTTATAAATTACCTAGTCTATGGTATTTTGTTATAGCAGCTTTAATGGACTAAGACACACAGGTACTAAAACATGATGAAGAAATAACTACCAAGTTTGTCGGTAACATGATTATAAACTAGAATATTGTATCCAGACAAACACAATTAAGTGTGAAGGTGGAATAAAGACATTTTCACACATGCAAGGACTTCAAAAATTTACTCCCACATGCCCATTTTGGAGAAGTTGCTTGAAAATATTCTTCAGAAAAACAAGGAGAAAACTAAAAAAGAGGAAGACCAGTGATCCAGTAAACAGTGTAACAAACCCAAAAAGCAGGAAAGGGAAGTTCCAATATGACTTGCTGCACAGTGGGATGAAGAGCAGCCAGCAAAGATTAGAGGAGAATGTGACGCCCCAGGAGAGAGGTCATCAGGAACAAAAGGGTCCATGGAGGAGGGGAATGGTAACAAGTGACAGAATAGATAATAAAATGAAGTGTCAGGGGAAAAGCTGAAAACATTATAAAGGCAAATGGTTCAAGAGACCAAAAAATCAAAAAGGCCTGGGTGTAGTGGCTCATGCCACTACAATTCCAGCACTTTGGGAGGCCGAGGCAGAAGGATCACTAGAGGCCAGGAGTTCAAGACCAGCCTGGGCAACATAGCAAGACCCTCTCTCTATAAAACATAAAAAAGTTAGCTGGGCATAGTGGCGAGTGCCTATAGTCCCAACTACTTGGGAGGCTGAGGCAGGTGGATCACTTGAGCCCAGGAGTTCAAGGCTGCAAGGCTGCAGTGAGCTATGATGATGCCTCTTTACTCCAACCTGGGCAAGGGAGTGAGATCCTGTCTCTGGAAAAAAAAAAAAATGGAAATACCAAAAAAAGCCTACACAAATTCAAAAAGGAAATGAAAGCAGAGTATGCCCCAATGTAAAGAGAGACCTGTCCTCTAGGAGAAAAAAATTTAGTATTAGAGTGTAGTGGCCCATGAAATTGAACAGATGAAGTCTGTGCAGACTATGGAAGGCCTTCTAAACTAGGCCCAAAGATTTGTACCCATAGTCTGACAAGCACCAGACAGCCATATCTGGTTCTTTCTTGAGAGTATAATGGAAAGATAAAGGCAGAATCTTAGTACTGTTAACCAGGCAGAAGGGCAGGCAGGAAGCCAAAGGATACATCATGTTGCAATTGTCCAGGCATGAGGTGGAGGAATCAACCTTAATAGGGAGAAGAGAACACCTGAGAGAGGCATTTCAAGGAGGACTCTACAGGACTCAGGTATGAGCACTGGATAAAGGGGAGGGCATGGTTCCAAGGTTTTCTGGTTTGTGAACAGGAAAAATGGTGAAGGCTTTTATCTAGTATTGCTGCTGTTTTATCATTACATACCTATTCTCTCCTTTTCCTCTTCCTCCCCCAAGTTGATTTAAAGCTCCTTGAGGCAGAGACTAAAGACTGTGTTTGTGGTCTTGACACCAGCTCTGGGTCCCACAACAGTAGGCACTCAGCAAATGTTTGTGGTGGTTGTTGTTGGTGGTGATGATAATGTTCAATACTTTAAAGATGGGAAACTGGAAAGAGGAGTCATTTGGGGCATAACATAATGATGATGGACACAGAGCTAAGAGAGATGGAATCTCCTATAGGAAGCTGGAAGAAAATACTTTTTGAAAGATTGCTGTTACTTCTTTAATGAAATTCCTTATTTTATTTTTCCTTTATTTAGCATCTTTTACTTAGCACCGTTTATACCGGTGTAGAATTAAAACCAAGCAGTATTGAGAGATCTAAATGCAGTTGAGGAAACTTACTTCCAAATTACTCTTTCAAAATCCTTTTTAACTAAAAATTCATTTTAGGAAGCCGAGCTACTTAAACAAGATCTGGCTTAAGAGTATGGACACTCTACATCTTGTTTTGTTCTTATTTCTGAAGACAGAAAAAGTTGTTATTTTCAAAGAAAGCACTAGGTGGCACTTGTGATGTATTCAACAGTTGCCTCAGATCCTTTTTGGAAAAGGTTTGGTAGGGAAAAAAATGCAATAAATATTAAAATGAGAAAATCATCATTACAATAATGAAGATCGGTATCTTATGATTGTGTTTACTATGTTACTATGTATGAGCAGTATCTTTATGCAGTGTTTGCATTTAAAATCTGGGCTTCACTTTAATTATAAAAACTGCAAGATGGGAACCAACATTTTTATAATATGCAAAAACCCTACATCACTAAAATAACAAATATGAAAGTAATGTTTGATATGCAAAAAGAGGGACTACAGGTATTCTTTTAAATAGTTCCCCCATCCATTTAGACTGTTTCAATTTGTAAAAACTGATTACAGAGTAAGTTTTCCAAGGTCCATCTATTGTGTAAAGCAAAATAAGTAATCATTAATTTAAAATAAGGCACTGCAAATTTTGAGTAATATTAACCAAAAAAGAAAGAAACAAAGAAAGATTAAAGCAGATGTGTCAGGGTTTTTGTTTAACCACCTTTAAAGTAATATCATAAAGACTTTAAGCAAATATATTGTCTTTTCTGTTATTCAGTTCATGCTCCCACTTTATTTTATGTATTTTTTTATTTTTATAGAGATGGGGTTTCACTGTGTTGTCCAGGCTGGCCTCAAACTCCTGGCTTCAAATGATCCTCCCACCTTGGCCTCCTGAAGTGTTAGGATTGCAGGCATGAGCCACTGTGCACAGCCCATAATTCCCAGTTTAGAGAGATTGCAAGTTTTTTTTTCTCCAAGGAGTGGTGGGGTTGAGGGGAGAGGTTCTTGCTATGTTACTCAGGTTGGTCTTGAAGCTCAGGGCTCAAGCAACCTTCCTGCCTCAGCCTCCTGGGTGGCTGATTGCAAGATTTTAACAGAAATTCGGGTTGAGAAGGTACTATTTAAAGTAGAAAATATTGTTGCCAAATACCATGGCAACAACTATAGCCTGTGGACCCTCTTTCGATCTTGCATCTTTCCTCTACCTATTGTCTAGCCTTCGCAGTAACCACTTTATAGATTACGTTCTTATGGCTGCATCTCACTTTTCTGGCCTTGTTCTCCCTTTGTCTCATTTTTGTTCCTTATTTTAAATGTGCTTTTTTTTTTTTTTACTGTACCTTTGTAGGATAACTGAACACAATAAAATCCTTTTGGAACAAGACGGGTTATAAATAAATTAATGGTAATGCTAATATACTGTCTTGTAATTGCACTAATTTGTGGGTTTGGGTGAAATTGACATTTTGAAGGTAGTATCTCATGTAGTAGTAAACGCAGCATGTCAGAACTCAGAGCTAAATATGCAAAACAGCGACAGTGCTGAAAAAATCTTGGATCTCGGTGTAACAGTTGGATTCTTTGAATGCAATGATAGAAATGGATTCTGGCTAACTTAAGCAAAAAGAGACTTTAACAAAGTGCTAGCCAGAAACTCAGGGGATAGAAGGGAGACCCGAGAACCAAGTCCGGACACAAGACAGGAAGGAGGGCAGCTCCTGGAGTTCAGGCAGCATGAGCAACTTAAGGATCTTGTCTGGGTACTTTTGCTGCAATATATGCATTCCAATATTTTCTCATCTTTGTGTGCCTCTAGTCAAGATTAAAGTTCCAAGAGCCCAGATTGGCCTAATGTTTTCTCTGCATTCACAGATTTATAGTGCTAAAATATGGGAAATTTAATATGTGATAAAATCTATGTCTTGAATGGTTGCCAAAATATAAAGTAATATAAATTTGGAACACAAAACATCAAGAGACAACAGGAGTCCAGTTGTCTTCCCTTGGGTCACGTGTAGCTCCTTGGTTGCAGTGGGATGAGAAATACTGATTTATTTCCCCACCAAAACTGCCACAAAGGGGTGAGGTAATTACCCAATAAGAAATTGGGGTACTCTCGGGAAGGGAGAATGATTGCTGGCCACCCAAAAAAACAACTTATGTGCACTACACTACAGCAAGAGTAGATTGTAAATTTCTGCATTGTACTGTAAAGCTCTATAGTGGGTTAAGCAGTGTCCCTCCAAAATGCATGTCAATGCAGAACCTCAGAATGTGATCTTGTTTGAAAATAGAGTTACTGCAGATGTCATTAGTTAAGGATCAAGAGGAGACCTTACTGGGTTAGGATGGACCCTAAATCTAAAGAGTGTCTTTGTAAGAATCAGAACACGATACACTGAGACGCACAGAGACACACAGAGAAGTAGGCGATGTGACGATGGAGGCAGAGACTGGAGCAATGCACCCACAAGCCAAGGAACCCCAAGGATTGCTAGCAACCTCCAGAAGCTAAGACAGCATGGGATGGTGCTCACTTTGGCAGCACATATACTGAAATTGGAATGACACAGAGAAGATGAGCATGGCCCCTGCACAAGGATGACATGCAAATTCATGAAGTGTTCCATATTTTTACCTGTATAATGCACACTATCTGGGAGATGGGTACAGTACAAAAATAATTTATGTAACCAAATAATTTGTATCCCTTTAATATTCTGAAGTAAAAAATTAATTAATTGGTTTTTTGGGGGGGTTTTTTGTTGTTGTTGTTTTTTTTTTTTTTTTTTTTTTGAGACAGAGTCTCACTTTGTTGCCCAGGCTAGAGTGAGTGCTGTGGTGTCAGCCTAGCTTACAGCAATCTCAAACTCCTGGGCTCAAGCAATCCTCCTGCCTCAGCCTCCCGAGTAGCTGGGATTACAGGCATGCGCCACCATGCCCGGCTAATTTTTCTATATATATATTAGTTGGCCAATTAATTTCTTTCTATTTATAGTAGAGACGGGTCTCGCTCTTGCTCAAGCTGGTTTCAAACTCCTGACCTTGAGCAATCTGCCCGCCTCGCCTCGGCCTCCCAGAGTGCTAGGATTACAGGCGTGAGCCACTGTGCCCGGCCTAATTAATTAGTTTTTAAAAAGAGAAAGAGCAAGCATGGGATGGTTTCTCCCTGAGAGCCTCCAGAAGCAACTAACCTTGTCCACACTGATTGTGGACTTCTGGCCTTCTGAATGGTGACAGAATACATTTCTGTTGTTTTAAGCTATTCGCTTTGTGGTACTTTATTATAGCAGCCCTTGGATACTAATATAACTCTAAGAGCAGTTTCTTTGTGCAAAACCTTAAGTAGTAAGACTATGAAAGGAAAATAAATGCATTTTTATGATAGTGAATAAAAATTTTCTTTTTTATTTCAAAAGGAAATAAATCTATGAATGAGTTGGTTCCTTTATTCCACAAAGAGCTACTGCATGCATCTCATGCCCAGGGCTATGCTAGAAACTGGAAATACAGGGGTGGACAAATGAGACAGAATCACTACTCTGTTGAGAACTCACATCCAGAGGGGTAACAATTAACAACTCGTATCGGGGTAAGGTCAGGGCCATGAAGGAAGTGGAGCTGGATCTACAGCTGTGATCCCCAATCCCCGGGTCAAGGCCCGGTGCCCGTCCAAGGCCTGTTAGGAACCGGGCTGCGCATCACCGTCTGAACTCCACCTTTTCCCTCTCCCCATCTGCGGAAAAACTGTCTTCCATGAAACTAGTCCCTGGTGCCAAAAAGGTTGGGGACCTCTGCTATAAGGGATGCAGAAAATATTACCAAGACTCTAATATCTAAGATCTTTGTATTTAATTGGAAATATAAGATATCTATATGAGACATATTTATAAAACATTTACAGACTCAAAATGCCTCATAATGTGATAGATGCAATAAATGTAGGAAAGAAGGCTCCAGGGCAGGCAAAGGTGACAAATAAGACTCATGGACTTGAGATGGGCCTTTGAAGATACAGGAAACTGAAGGAAAAGATTCCAGATTGGATAAGGCAGGAACAATAAAGAAGAGAAAAGTGGACAATGAATGTGCGATATTTAGGGTAGGTAAACAAGCTAATCTGTTTGGATTAGAGAGCTTATGAACAGTGAATAAAACCAATAAAATCAGTACAGTGAGGAAAGATGATAGAGGATTGAAATCCAGGATGAGTTTACATTTAATTTCTTAGGCCAGGGGTCCATAAACTTTTTTCGGAAAAGGGCCAGATGGTAAATGTTTTAGGTTTTACAGGCCATACAATCTCTATCTCAATTATTCAACTGTTTTGTTGAAGTGAGAAAGCAGCCACAGACAATACTTTAAAAATGAGCATGGCTGAGTTTCAATAAAACTATTTATGAAAACAGGTAACAGATTGAATTTGGCCCTTGGGGTGGAGCAGTAGAGCAAAAAATAAAAGTGATGATTTACTAGAATTTCTGAAGTAATCATGTACAAGGGTAGTGAGCATTTTTAATTACTTAGTCAGCATCCATTTCCCCATCCTCCTTTCTCACCCTCCCAGGCTTTCGGCCAGATTTCACTTCCCTCACACGCACTCCCAGCTCTAGGAGTGTTCTCTGATTGGTCCAAGTCCATCAAGTTATCCCATCCCTCTTTCCACGTGATTGGTTCATGCAACCCAGACCTAAGTCCACTAGTGCCTGCTATCTCCCGGCACAGATCTTGGTTCAGGAAGGGCATCTGGCACAATTTTGTCCAGTAACATGCAAGGAATGTTTACTGGGGCTTCTGGGAAAGAAGCCTTCTCACTTTTCTCAGACCGTACACTCTTTGTGTACCCTTTGGTACACTCTCTCCCCTTCTGGGCAGGATGGTGTGGGGGTATGAAACCTGAATTTCTGGATTAATTTGGCCACCTTGAGAGAAGCCAGGCTTGGCATGTAGCTGACAAGACTGAAGGCAGAGCAGAGAAAGGTAAAGAAGGCAGGTCTTGAATGATATGGCTGAACTACTAAATTAAACCAACACTGAGGCCTATTCTACCTTGGATTTTTAGTTCTAATAGCCAATAAATCACTTTCATTGCTAAAATCTCTCTGAGTTTTCTGTCCCTTGAAATAGTCTACAGGATTGGGAAAATGCTGAAGGGAACTAGAACAGATAGGAGTCTAGGCACAAAGTGACAAGACACAGGTGGCAGTGAGAAAGAGAGGAGGGACAGCCTGAGTCATTGGAAAGGGAGAATCAATATGGGGGGCTAATTTATATCAATATGACCAGCCTTTCCTCATCGAATAAGAGAGGAATTTTTCTTTATGGAAAAAATTTAAGGAATATAGCCTCCTCTCCCCACTGCACCTTAGCACCACATAACTAAAGACCTATCTACAGCTCTCCCTTTTGCCCAATACATCATGTTTTCAGTTATGAGAAAATTACAAGGTATACTAAAAGGCAAAAAAACCCCCACAACTTGAAGAGACAGAACAAGCATCAGAACCAGACATGGGCTGGGCTTGGTGGCTCACACATATAATCCTAACACTCTGGGAGGCTGAGGTGGGAGAATCGCTTGAGCTCAGGAGTTCAAGACCAGCCTGAGCAAGAGTGAGACTCCATCTCTACTAAGAATATTAAAAATTATCTGGACCGTGGTGGCATGCGCCTGTAGTACCAGCTATGTGGCTAATGCTGAGGCAGGAGGATCGCTTGAGCCCAGGAGTCTGAGGTTGCTGTGCGCTAGGCTGACGCCACGGCACTCCAGCTCAGTCAATAGAGCCAGACTGCATCTCAAAAAAAAAGAGAATCAGACACGGCAGGGACGTTGGAATTATCAGAGAGAGAATTTAAAATACCTATGATCAGTATGCTAAGGGTTCTAAGGGATTAAGTAGACACCATGTGAGAACAGATGGGCCATGTAAGCAGACAGACAGAAATCCAAAATTAAATAAATAAAAGCCAAAAAGAAATGCTAAGAGATTTAAAGAACACTGCTACAGCTATGAAGAATGTCTTTGATGGGCTTCTTAGAAGACTGGACATGGCTAAGGAAAGAATCTCTGAATATGAGAATTTATCAGTGGAAACCTCCAAAACTAAAAAGCAAAGAGAGAGTTGGGTGTGGTAGCTCACACTTGTAATCCCAGCACTTTGGGAGGCTGAGGTGGAAGGATCACTTGAGGCCAGGAGTTCAAGACTGCAGCAAACTATGATCATACCACTCCACTCCAGCCTGGGTGACAGTGTGAGGCCCTGTCTCTAAGACAATAAAAAATAAATAAAATGAAAAATAAATAAAAGCAGTGAGAACAAAGACTGAAAAAAGACAGAACAGAATACCCAATAACTGTAGGACAATTATAAAGGTATAAAAAATTCATAATGGGAATACCAAAATGAGAAGAAAGAAAGGAACAGAGAAATATTTGAAACAACTGAGAATTTCATCCTAATTAATTTCAGATATTAAACCATCAAATCAGATCTAAGAAGCTTAGACAATTCTAAGCAAGATAAACACCCCCAAAACTACACCTAGCCATATTTTCATATTAAAGAAATCAAAGATAAAGAAAAAATCCTGAAAGAAGCCGGAGGGGTGGAGACTCTTACCTATAGAAGAGCAAAGATAAGCATTATATCCAATTCTCCTCAGAAACCATGCAAGCAAGAAGATAGTGGAGTGCAATATTTAAAGAGTTGAGAGAAAAAGACCACCAACCTAGAATTCTACACCCTAAAAAATTACTTTTCAAAAATGAAGGAGAAATAAAGACTATCTTATGCAAGCAAAAATAGAGAGAATTTGTTGCCAGTAGACCTGCTTTGCAAGTGATGTTAAAAGAAGTTTGTTGGAGAGAAGGAAAATAATATCGGTCAGAAGCTTAGATCTATATAAAGAAAGGAAGGACATCAAAAAGGGACTAAGTGAAAGTAAAATAAAAACTTTTATTTTCTTATTCTTAATTGACCTAACAGATAATCATTTGTTCAAAATAATAACAGAAACAATGAATTCAATTGTGTATGCTTATGTATATATCATGTATCATATGTATATATGTATGTATATATTTTGTATGTTATACATAATATATGTATATTATATATCACAAATAGATGCTTATGTATAAATAAAATAAATGATTGAAATGATATAAGTGACAGGAGGGAGAGATTAGCATTATTTTGTTATTATAAGGTACTCACACTACCCATGAAATGGTATAGTGTTATTTTAAAGTGGGCTTAAATTAATCATAGATGTGTATTGTAAACTCTAGGGCAACCACTTAAAAAAGTTAAAAAAGAGGAGTATAACTAATATACTAAGAAAGAAGAGAAAGTGGAATCACATAAAATTCTCAATTAAAACCATAAAAGGCAGTAAAAGAGTGAAAGACAAAAAATAGAAACAAAAAAGGGCAACAAATAGAAAACAGTAACAAAAATGATAGATGTTAATCAAACTATGTCAATAATGACTTTGAACATTAATGGACTAAATGCACCAACTAAAATACAGAGATTGTCAGTGTGGATCAAAAAATAAGATTCAATTCTATGCTGTCTATCAGAAATACACTTTGAATATAAAGACAGATATAGATCAAAAGTAACAGATAGAGAAAGATATACCATATTTACACTAATTAAAGTGGGGGTAGCAAATTTTAAGCTGGAAAATTACTGGAATAACTGTTTAGAAAAGAATTACAATACATGGCTTTTTAGATTTTGGGTACATATATTAAGAATTATGTACAAATTGAATTTTCTGTGTTCAGATCTTCAACTCAACCAATAAAGTCTCAATTATGGAAAAAAATACAGGAGAAAATCACATGTTCATATCAATAGATGCAGAAAAAGCATTTGACAAAATACAACACCCATTCTTGATTTAAAAAAAAAAACTCTTGGTAAACTAGGAATAGAGGGGAACTTCTTCAATCTGTTAAAGAATATCTACAAAAAAACCTACCACTAACATCACAATTGTAAAAAACTATAGTAGAAGCTTTCCTACTAAAGATCAGGAGCAATGGAAGGATATCCATTCTCATCACTCCTTTTCAACATCACACTGGAAGTCCTAGTTAATACCATAAGATGAGAAAAGGAAATAAAAGGTATACTGACTGGGAAGGAAGAAATAAAACTTTCTGTGTTCACAAATGACATGATTGTCTATGTAGCAAATCAGAAAGAATTGACAAAAAAACACTCCTGGAACTAATAAGTGATTATAGTAAGGTTGCAGGATACAAGGTTAATATAAAAAAAGTAATCACTTTCCTATATACCATCAATGAACAAGTAGAATTTGAAATTAAAAACATCATGCCATTTACATTAGCACCCCCAAAAATGAAATACTTAGGTATAAATTTACAAAATATGTACAAGATCTGTATGAGGAAAACTACAAAACTCTATTGAAAGAAAGAAGGACCAGACGTGGTGGCTTACGCCTGTAATCCTAGCACTCTGGGGGCCAAGGCGGGTGGATTGCTTGAGGTCAGGAGTTCGAAACCAGCCTGAGCAAGAGTGCAACCCCATCTCTACTATAAATAGAAAGAAATTAATTGTCCAACTAATATATATAGAAAAAATCAGCCGGGCATGGTGGCTCATGCCTGTAGTCCCAGCTACTCAGAAGGCTGAGGCAGGAGGATTGCTTGAGCCCAGGAGTTTGAGGTTGCTATAAGCTAGGCTGATGCCACGGCACTCACTCTAGCCTGGACACCAAAGCGAGACTCTGTCCCCCTCTCCCCCAAAAAAGAAGAAGAACTAAATAGATGGAGAGATACTCCATGTCCATGAATAGCAAGACTTGATATTTTCAAGATTTCTTTTCAACTTGATGTATAGATTCAATGCAATCCCACTCAAAATACTAGCAATTTATTGTAGATATCGACAAACTGATTACAAAATTTACATGGAGAGGCAAAAGACTCAAAATAGCCAACACAATACTGAAGGAGAACAAAGTTGAAGGACTGATGCTACCGGTCTTCAAGACTTACTTTAAAGCTATAATAATCCAGACAGTGTGGTATTGCCAAAAGAGTAGACAACTAAGTCAATGGAACAGAATAGAGAACCCAGAAACAGATCCACATAAATATATTCAACTGATATTTGACAAAGGAGCAAAGGAAACACAAGGGAGAAAAGATAGCCTTTTCAACAAATGGCCCTGGAACAATTGTAAACACATGCGAAATAATGACCATTGACAGATACTAACCTTATACTCTTCACAAAAGTAGCTCAAAATGAATCACAGACCTAAATGTGAAAAGCAAAACTATAAAACTCATAGAAGATAGCACAGGAAAAATCTAGATGACTTTGGGTTTAGTGATGCCTTTCTAGATATAACACTAAAGGTATGACCCATAAAAGAAGGAATTGATAGTTAGCTTTCATCAAAATTAAACATTTCTGGTTTGCGAAGACACTGTCAAGATACTGAAAAGATAAGTCAGAGACTGGGAGAAAATATTTGCAAAAGACATGTCTGATAAAGGACTATTATCCAAAATATACAAAGAACCCTTAAAACTCAACCAAAAAAACCAGACAATCCAATTAAGAAATGGACCAACGATGATACACAGATGACCAATACACATATGAAAAGATGTTCTACATCATATTCATCAGAGAAAAATCATGCAATTGAAAATGAGATGCCACTGCACACTTATCAGAATGGCCAAAAGCCGGAAGGCTGACATCACCGAGTGCCGGTGAGAATGTGGAACAACAGGAATTCATTGCTGGTGGGAATACAAAATGATATAGCCGCTTCGGAAGATAGTTTGGAGGCTTTCTACAAAACTAAACATACTCTTACGATATGATACAGCAGTTGCACTCCTTGGTATTTACCTAAAGAAGTTGAAAACTTGTGTCCTCACAAAAACCAATACATAGATGTTCATAATAGGTTTGTGCATAGTTGCCAAAACTTGTAAGCAACGAAGATGTCCTTCAGCAAATGAATAGATAAATAAACTGTGGTACATCCAGACAATGGAATATTATTAAATGCTCAAAATAAAATGATCTATCAAGCCATGAAAAGACATAAAGGAAACTTAAAGACATACTACCAAGTAAAAGAAGCCAATCAGAAAGGATAAATACTATATAATTCCAACTATATGTCATTCTGGAAAAGTCAAAACTATGGAGAAAGTAAAAAGATCAGGGATATCCAAGGGGTAGAGTGAAGGGAGGACTGAATAGGCGGAGCAGAACACAGAGAACTTTTAGGGCAGTGAAACTATTTCATATGATGCTACAATGGCAGATACATGTTTGTCCAAACCCATAGAATGTACCACACCACGAGTGAACCCTAATGTAAACAAACGATAGACTTTGGGATAACGTGTCAATGTAGGCTCATTGATTGTAACAAGTGCACCACTCTGGTGCTGGAATGTTGGTAGTGGGGGAGGCTGTGAGTGTATGGAGACAGGGACTAAATGGAACTCTACTTTCTATTCAATTTTGCTGTGAACCTAAAACTACTCTAGAGAATAAAGTCCATTTTTAAAAAAAGTTTTAGGAGGGCAATCCATGATCAGGTTTAAATTTTTAATAAATCACTCTGGCTGAAGTGACCCATAGGGATGGGAATAAAGAACAAAAATGGGTGCAGGAGCACAGTTAACTGCAGTGGTCCAGGTGAGAGATGCTGCTAGTTTGGTCTAGGGTGGTAGCAAAGGAGAAGGTGAAAATATGCTGGCTCTAGAGAAAGAAATAAGATTCACTATGTGTCCCTGGATAAATCAATGAACTGTCTACCCTTGGTTCCTTCCTCTATTGAAAGAGAGGAGTATGGGCGTTGGCCAGGGTTCTTCAGGATCTAGGGACAACCTATCTCTGAACCGTACATACGACAAATAGACCCCATTGAGTACTTGAGTCTGACATCTCCTTTATAATGTCAGACCTATATCAGACAGAGCAGTATCAGACAGACAATGGGTTTTATGAGAGAACTTCTAAAAAATAACTTCATGGGTGCTCTTTAAATATAATGGCCCAATTCTTTATTATAATCCTAATTGGGATGATAGTGACCACTATGTATCAAATGCCAAAAAAGAGCTATTACGAGACATGGACAATATGTGGAGAGGCTCCACCCTACTTCAAACCTAAGTCCCAGGAGAAAACAGAGGGAATGGAAGAGAAGTGCTGTTTGAAGAGATAGTAGCTAATACTTTGACAGATTTGAAGAAGGTATAATCCCTCAGATTGAAAGTGAACATGAGGTACAGGGTAAGATAAGTAAAAATAAACTCACACCTATACAACTATAGAAAATCATAGCTAAAGAGGAAAAATCTTAGAGCTCTCAGACAGAAACTACAGATTACTTACAAAGGAATGACAATTAGATGCACAACAGACTTTTCATCAGGAAAAACAAATGCTAGAGGACAACAGAGTATTGTCTTCAAAGTACTGATGGAAAACAACTGTCAATCTAAAACTATATACCATCTCAACTATCACTTAAGAGCAACTGAAAACTGTAAGTGAAAGACCTTCAATGAAAAGGACCTATGATGGGAAAGTAACAAGAATAGCAGACATTTATTGACCACTTATTATGTACAAAGGTACTGATCAAAGGCATTAAGTCACATAATTCTCACAGCAATCTTATGAGATAGCTATTATAATTACCCTGATTTTACAGATGGGAAAACTGAAGCACAGGAAGGTTTAGTTACTTGCCCAAGATCACACAGCCATAAAATGGCAGAGCCAAGGGTATAATCCAGGCAGTCTGGCTTTAGAGCCTGGGTAGGTAGCCGCCACTTCCAGAGCCGGGGGAGGCGTCAGACCAGGAAAGAATGGTGAGTAAAGAAATGAGTAATACTATGTGGGTAATATGTTTTAAAAACTTGAATAAATTGAAATCGTTTGCGTTTTTCAAAGAAGCAAAATTATAATTCTTGGTGCTACTGGCAAGGAAGACAGGGGAAGCCGTGGGGATGAGCTATGTTCACTAGCAAGTGTGGTAAGTCCAAAAAGTGACCAGAGATTAATTTAGACTTTGAGCTTTGGTTGTTTTTTAGGTTTAAAGACATAAGTTAACAACTGAAGGGTAACCACTAATAAAATAAAATAAAATAAAATAAAATAAAATAAAATAAAATAAAATAGGATCGTCTTATGAAGAAGAACGTGGAATTTACCTAAGTTCCCTTTGAGAGAGAATTAATTAACTGAACTGTGGCCCGTGGCCAGTGTTCCTTCTTTGCAGGTAAACATCAACAGTTTATAGTTCTGTCCTGGGCATACAGACCAGATCACTTAGGAGTGGCACCATCATACTCTGGGTGCCACTTTGTGCCATTTGTGGGAGGACCTATTGTCCTATGCCAGGAGTCAGCCTGTGCCCATGACCTAAGCCTCACCTGTATGCCCAGGACAGAACTGTGTGCCCATGACCTAAGTAAGCCTCACCTGTATGCCCAGGACAGAACTATGTGCCCATGACCTAAGTAAGCCTCACCTGTATGTCTAGGACAGAACTGTGTGCCTGTAAACCTAAGCCTTATCTTTATGCCCAGAATAGAGCTATGAACTCTCAGAGACAGGAACGTCGCATGGGACTTGCCTAGCAATTGTAACTCAGGGGTTGGCTGGGTTGAGGTTTATTTGCAGAGAAGGAACATTGGGAGTGGTAATAGCCCACCTGGGACTGTGAATAAAGCGGAAGAAAACTTCAGATCTACAATTCTTGAAGCTAAGCTTTGGTGGCTTATGTGGTAGCTAGGAACTCTGGTGACAGATCAGATCTACCTGGTAGCCTGAGAGCTCCCCAGACACAAACTTTGCTTTCATGTAGAATGTTAACCACTGGGGGTTGCAGCACGGCACAGAGGAGAACCCGTAGGCAATGATTTTAGGGGTCCACGTTGTCAGACCCTCAGATTCTTGGACTATTCCAGGGCAGAGAGAATTAAGAAGTGGCAGGAAGGAAAGTGTGTGAGGCAATGCCTTTTTATTGAGGAGGCAGACTTAGGAGAAAGTACACAAAGTAGTGAGACCTTGAGCAGGGTTGCAGTGACAACAGCAACATCCTTAGAGTGGACAACAGCAGGGAAAGCTGCTCCTGTAAGGACAAGCATCATCCCTCCGTCCCACCCAGCGATCAGAGTCACTTGGTGAGAGGATGATAGGCCCTCCCACTAAGGGTGACCTAATCCACCCAGCGTAGCCTAACACAAGTCACACCTTTGAAAATAGATTATTTCATATCTATGGAAATACCTCCTTTGCTAGAAAAATTGTCAATTAGACCATTTGAGTGAGTGGAAAGTATAAAGTTTTGCATTGCTAGTACAAGCAATAGCCTTCACCAGGTCACAGAGGGGCAGGTATGGCTGGAAGCTTGTTCTCATCAGCTTGAGATGGTATTGAGGGTCACAGAGGCCCTCTGGTTCTGGAGAGAGCAGAGTGTACAAGTGAGCCATGTCAATAACAGGTGAGCACAACCTGGAGGCAGGTGGAAGACGGGAAGTGATGGGTGTTCAAAAAGCAATACAAGAGCTGGACGCTGAAATGCAACACCCAGTTCCAAAGTTGAGCCAAGGACCTGAGGGAGCAGGTGGATATGGGAGGTCAGAGCAGGGTGCAGATGTGGAACATTTTCTAGGAATTTTATCCAAAAATTTCTTTCTCTGAGGTGGGATTTTTTTATTAGACCTGGCATGGAGCTGCGAAGTCACTTATGCTCAAGGGCATTTTCAAAGCCCTGCTAGACATTTGACAAACACAATAAGCATATCACCGCTAGACATTTGGCAAACATGTGATAAGCGTATCTACACTGATTGCGGCTATTAGCCCCCGTGCTGCTCTGGCGCATTCCTCATAGGCTTACTGCCTCGCCTCTCAAGTATCTCCAGGGACTGACTTTGAGATAATTTATCTTTCCATTAGCTTATACTGCTTTGCTACCTTCTTTAATAGTTTATAGATTTTTAAATCCCCTTTGTACATTGCTATTCTATTTTATTCTACATTGAGAGTTTTTTTGATCTACATCAGCAGGAGCTACAGAAGTATTCTTTTCTGTGTGGGGCAGGAACTTTCTACACCTTGTATCTAGAGTGAAGCTCTAACAACAAATGAGAATTTGAGAAATGGTACAAACAATAACAATTTTAAAAGACATTTAACTTTTAGAAGAAAATGTAGGTGTAGGTGAATATCATTATAATCTTGATGCAGGGAAGGATTTCTTCAATAAGGTATCAAATGCACAAACTATAAAGGAAAAGATAGTAAAAAGCCATATTTTAGAAAGTAACATCTCTGAAGAAATGTAAGAGGAACTATGATTATTTCTCAAAAATTGAAGCTTTAAGACATGAAGTGACCACACTGGGGTTTTGCCACATAATTCACAATACATTAAATGTACTGGCTTAGTTATTAAATCTTTCAGATAATTACTTCACCCAGTTTCCCCCATAACATGAACTTTCTGACTGGGGTTTAAAAATGGCACCAGTGTGAACACATGGTGTGTGTATACAAGAAATGAAGACAGCGATTGCTTTTGTTTTGTTTTGATTTTCTCCACAAAGGACAAACCAAAAGAAATGGATTTCATACGAGGAACAATGTCCTGATAGGAAAACAGCTACTGAAATAGATTTCTTTCTTTCTTTCTTTTTTTTTTTTTTTTTTTTTTTTTGAGACAAAGTCTCACTCTGTTGCCCGGACTAGAATGCCATGACGTCAGCCTAGCTCACAGCAATGTCAAACTCCTGAGCTCAAGCGATCCTCCTGCCTCAGCCTCCTGAGTAGCTGGGACTTCAGGCACACACCATCATGCTCAGCTAATTTTTTCTATTTTTGGTAGAGATGGGGTCTCACTCTTGCTCAGGCTGGTCTTGAACGCCTGAGTTGAGAGGATCCACCCGCGTTGGCCTCCCAGAGTGCTAGGATTACAGGAGTGAGCCACCGCACCCAGCCTGAAATAGATTTCTGAAGGAAGATGGCACACTCAATGTGTCCTTTTCTGTAATGAGAACACATTTCTCCCCAGAGAGTACTGTGACTCTAGGAAAAATTGTTGCCCTCCTCTAAGACAAATATTCCTGCTTGCCCTTAAAACAGATTTATGATTTCTAGTTTATTCCCAGAGTGAGTAGCTTTTAACCAGCAATTTGCATTAGAATCATCTGCAGAATCTGAAAAAAAAAAAAAAAAAATAGACCTTGGACCTGATTCTAGTGATGATGATTTAGTAAGTCCAGCTGGTTCCCTGGCATCTATATTTTTTTAAACTATGTTTTCCCAGCTGATACTGGCATGAAGCCCTGGTTGAGAACAGACCTTCTGTGACAGACCTTTGGATTCTTGACTGCCCCCATGTTCTTCATCTACTTGAGCACTTGACCTTCCTAGATTCTCCACCAGTAACCCATATGTGCAAATCATGTTGAACAAATAAGGTAGCCTGTTAGCAGCAAGTCACTAGCAAGTAATAATAATGAAATGAGAAGCTGAGAAAATGCTGAGGAAGAGTAAGAATGATAGATGCCTGGAAGCACATCAAGTCTGAAGCTTAAAAGAGGAAATGAGGAGGGAATAGCTATTGTCAAATGGGAAGAAATGCCTGAACCCTCACGCTCCTCCCTTTATCTTTTTGTAGAAGGGTACTTAGAGCACAATCCCTGCGCCAGCTGTCTCCTTGGCAACAGCTTCCCATTGGTCACCTGGCCTCAATGGGACTGATAAAAACTTGTCTTATTTCCCTTTCCAAGAGCTGCGGAGATAAATTTCCCTTCATCAGTTACCTTGTGATTACTTCTACTGATGTTCCACATTGTTTGAATTGCCTAGCTGTTCCCATGGTGGCTTTTTCCTCCTCACACAGGCTAAGCTACCTGTAACAGAGGTCATGCTCCTCCCTGCTCCCTACCTTCAGAAGTTAACGGGAGGATTTTTGACAAACTTGTTTTGGACAAACATTTCCTTCATACTCTAGTTTTTGATACTCCTGGCTGATGGGTGTGATTAAAGTGGTTGAGAAGAGAGAAATTCACAGAGGTACTTCTGAATTTCACTGCCATCTCTGCTTGTGGTTTGAAGATATCTAAAAACTGTTTCAATTGCCCTTGGAGATAATCTCCTTTTGCCTCTAAGAGAGATGATTCAATCCACTAGGGCAAATGTTGGGCTTGAACTTTTTTTTTTTTTTTTTTTTGAGACAGAGTCTTGCTTTGTTGTCTAGACTAGAGTGAGTGTCATGGCATCAGCCTAGCTCACAGCAACCTCAAACTCCTGAGCTCAAATGATCCTTCTGCCTCAGCCTCCCGAGTAGCTGGGACTACAGGCATGCGCCACCATGCCTGGCTAATTTTTTCTATATATATTAGTGGGCCAATTAATTTCTTTCTATTTATAGTAGTGACAGGGTCTCGCTCTTGCTCAGGCTGGTTTCGAACTCCTGACCTCGAGCAATCTGCCCACCTCGGCCTCCCAGAGTGCTAGGATTACAGGCGTGAGCCACCACACCCAGCCATGGGCTTGAACTTTTTTTTTTTTGAGACAGAGTCCCGCTTTGTTGCCCAGGCTAGAGTGAGTGCCGTGGCATCAGCCTAGCTCACAGCAACCTCAAACTCCTGGGCTCAAGCAATTCTCCTGCCTCAGCCTCCCAAGTAGCTGGGACTACAGGCATGTGCCACCATACCCGGCTAATTTTTTCTATATATATTAGTTGGCCGATTAATTTCTTTCTATTTATAGTAGAGACGGGGTCTCACTCTTGCTCAGGCTGGTTTCGAACTCCTGACCTCGAGCAATCCGCCAACCTCGGCCTCCCAGAGTGCTAGGATTACAGGCGTGAGCCACCTCGCCCAGCCTGGCTTGAACTTTTAATATTAGTTCTTGGTTTGACAAAGACTGCTGGGTTAAAACAAAAAAATCCTTGACCAACCACCAAGACAACAGATGAAATGAAATTTTTAGGAATATTCTAGAAATTTTTATCAAATTTTAACGTTACTATAAACATCTTATTGCCTCAAAGATATATCAATATAATAAATCTATGTGATAGGGTTTGAGGCCGTTAGGACTAATAAGCTAGACTTGATATAGTTATAATCTTCTATTAGCTATAGATTATAAAAACCCAGACCGCAATTAGCACTGCACTGAGGAACTTACTTTTATTAATGTTATTCTCTAAGAACAACAGTCTCCAAATCCAGTGCCCAGGTCTTTTTGTGGCTAGGCCTGGGTAATGCTCTTTATAGTTCAGAAGTTTTGAGTTTTCTTTCTTGTTTCAACTTTTTGGAAAGGTCTAGGGAAAGCTTGCATAAGTGTTAGGGTAAAGGAAAATCTAAATAATGTTTGGAATTCTGAGGATATTTAAATATTTGTAGAATTAATTATTGTGACACTATTTATCACATTTAGTCTTCGTCACAGCCAATGATGATTCCCTGTGATTTATTCTGTTTCAGCCACTGTCACTTATAAAATGATCTGCTTCCTCTGCTGCCACATAGACTTGAGCTCTGATACTTTTCATCACTTTTGTTGATAGTTAAAAGAAGCAGACTAAGAAAGAGCAGGTGTTTCCATTTTAAGTGATTCTCTAAATACAGAAACTTCACCAACTTGTTTAGCTTGTATTCTAAGAATTAGTAGGTCAACAAATATTTATCAAGTTCCTACTGTGTGCCACACACTGTTCTAGACACTGAGGGTACTACAGAAATCAACACAGACAAAAGACCTATCCACTTCAAGGATGGAAGGGAACTGGAGCCCTTGAAATACTCAGCCAGGAGAATGCAACTGAGGTTATGTGCTTAATTGTCATGCTGAGGATGTGAAAGCCTTTCTTTGAGCTATTTACCCCAAAGTTCTGTCCATGTTTTAAATAGAATCAGCTAAAAACCTTCTTACTCCCAGAGTCAAGGTTAAAATCTGAGGTTTTCTCCACTTCCTCTTTATATTTTACAAAATTGGTTAGTTTTATTAAATAGCTTATTCACCTTAGACATTATTCACATTAGAAAATGCTCTGCACAGTCATAAGATTCTTTCTTTAAAGACTGCCTGTTAAATAAATTTGTCAGTGAGCCCATTTTTAAATGAACAAACTAGGAGTAGAAACAAATATTTTGTTTTTGTCTTTCATTTTCATGTTCCTGATCTCTAACTCCTTTCAAAAAAAAAAATGTGGTCAAAACAAAACCACAACTATTAAGAAACTAAGTCTTGAAACACATTAGTAGAGGCACCCAAAGTCATCATGCTTCTATTGTATGGTTTCTGCAGCCTATCTTATCTCAGTCACTGATTTAACTTCCAGTTTCATAACCTGATTCTGATTTCATTGTTTTTCTGCCTAACTTCATTTTTTTAAATTTATTAAAAAATTTGTTTTTATTTCAGCACATTACGGGGACACAAATGTTTAGATTACATATATTGCCCGTGCCCCACCCAAGTCAGATCTTCAAGTGTGCCCATCCCCCAGACAGTGCGCACCACACCTATTAGGTGTGTATATACCCATCTTCTCCTCCCCCCTCCCATCTGCCCGACACCTGATAAATGTTATTATTATATATACATTCAAATGTTGATCAGTTAATACCAGTTTGCTGGTGAGTACATGTGCTTATTTTTCCATTTTTGGGATACTTCACTTAGCAAAATGGGTTCCAGCTCTATGCAGGATAATACAAGAGATGCTGTATCACCATTGTTTTTTTGTGGCTGAGTAGAACTCCATGGTATACATATACCACATTTTATTGATCCACTCATGTATTGATAGGCACTTGGGTTGTTTCCACATCTTTGCAATTGTGAATTATGCTGCTATAAACATTTGAGTGCAGATATCTTTTTTATAGAATGTCTTTTGTTCTTTTGGGTAGATGCCCAGTAATGGGATTGCTGGATCAAATGGTAGTTCAACTTGTGTCTCTTTGAGGTATCTCCATATTGCTTTCCACAGAGGTTGCACTAGTTTGCAGTCCCACCAGCAGTGTATGAGTGTTCTTATCTCTCTGCATCCACACCAGCATTTATTGTTTGGGGACTTTTTGATAAAGGCCATTCTCACTGGGGATAACAGATATATCATTGTTATTTTGATTTGCATTTCCCTGATGATTAAAGATGTTGAGCATTTTTTCATGTTTGTTAGTCATTAGTCTATCTTCTTTTGAAAGTTTCTGTTCACATCTTTTGCCTACTTTTTGTTGTTTTACTTTTTCTTACTGATTTTCCTGAGTTCTATATAGATTCTAGTTATCAGCCCTTTATCAGATGTGTAACGTGAATATTTTCTCCCATTCTGTAGATTGTTTGCTCTCATGATAGTTTCCTTGGCTGTACAGAAGCTTTTTAATTTGATCAGGTCCCATTTGTTTATTTTTGTTGTTGCTATTATTGCTTTTGGGGTCTTCTTCATAAATTCTTTGCCTAGGCTAATGTCTACAAGAGTTTTTCCAACATTTTCTTCTAGAATTCTTATAGTTTCATGCCTTAGGTTTAATTAAGTCTGTTATCCACCATGAGATTGATTTTTGTGAGAGGTGAAAGGTATGGATCCTGTTTCAGTCATCCACATGTGGCTATCCAGTTATCCCAGTACCATTTATTAAATAAAGATTCTTTTCCCCAATGTATGATTTTGTCTGCTTTGTCAAAGATTACATGGCTATATGAGGATGATTTTATATCTGGGTTCTCAGTTCTGTTCATTGGTCTATGTCTCTGTTCTTGTGCTAGTACCATGCTGTTATAGTTACTATGGCCTTGTAGTATATCTTGAAGTCTGGTAAATTGATGCCTCCCAATTTGTTCTTTTTGTTTAACCCTCTTAGTGCGGCAGGCTGAAATATCGGCTTTTGCATCTAGAGTGAAAAGTGCGATGGGCCGTTATTGTTAACTATGTAGAAGCCGATGTATCGGCCTGACGCACTTTTCGCCCTAGATGCAAAACCCGATATTTCGGTGCACTGCACTAAGAGGGTTAAGGTTGCTTTTGCTATATGGGGTCTTCTCTGGTTCCATATGAAGTATAGAATTATTTTTTATATATCTGTGAAAAATGATGTTGGTATTTTAATAGGGATTGCATTGAATCTGTAGGTCACTTTGGGTAGTATAGACATTTTAACAATGTTGATTCTACCGACCCATAAACATGGTGTGGTTTTCCACCTGTTTATGTCCTCCCCTATTTCCCTCCTCAGTCTTTCCTAATTCTCCCTGTAGAGGTCTTTTACCTCCTAAGTTAAATATATTCCTAGGTATTTTACTTTCTTTGCTGCTATTGTGAAGGGTACTGAGTCTTTTATTTGGTTCTCAGTTTGACTGTTGTTGACGTATAGGAATACTACTGATTTCTGTACATTGATTTTGTAACCTGAGAGTTTGCTGAATTTGTTTATCAATTCCAGTAGTCTCATGGAAGAATCTTTGGGGTTTTCTAGATATAAGATACTATAGTCAGCAAAGAGTGATAGTTTGACCACTTTTGCTCTATTTGGATGCCCTTGATTTCTTTCTCTTGTCTGATTGCTCTAGCTAGGACTTCCAGCACTATGTTGAATAGAAGTGGTGATAAAGGACAGCCTTGTCTGGTTCCAGTTCTAAGTGGGAATGCTTTCAATTTTTCCCCATTCAGTATGATGTTGGCTGTGGATTTGTCATATATGGCTTTTATTATTTTTAGGTAAGTCTTGCCTATGCCTATTTTGTTATGTGTTCTTATCATAAAAGGGTATTGAATTTTGTCAAATGCTTTTTCTGCATCTATTTAAAGCATCATATGGTCTTTGTTTTTGCTTCTATTTATGTGGTGAATTACATTTATAGATTTGCGTACATTGAATCATCTCTGCAGGTCTGGGATGAAGCCCACTTGGTCGTGATGGATTATTTGTCTGCCTAACTTCTTAAGCCCTGGCCCAGACAAAAGCCTCTGCTCATTTAAACATATTTGAGCCCTGCCTGAGGTCAAAAACAAGGTCAATAATCAGGTGAGATGTTCAGGTTCCACTCTCCTTTATTGCTTTTGTGAGAATATTTCAGTGGCAAATTGAAAGAGAGAAAAAAAGCTATTATATATTTATGCAAACACACACACATATGTATGTGTATTAAATTAAAAGATAATTTTCAGGATTTTATCTTGACAGATTAGAAATTAAATTATTTAATTATAGCATTTACAATAACAAAAATAAGTCAATACTTTGGGGAAATATTTAAATTAGGCTATAAAATTAGGCCAAGTGAAAAGCTGGAAAAAATAAAAAATCTACTACAAAAGAGCTATATCATAGTTGCTTATATCTAATAACTCCCATTGAATAGAAGTGCACTTTAACTTCCTAGATAGCTGGTAGGCAATTATGTTTTATTAAATCATTCAAAAGCCATATATGGACCACCATATGTCAGGGAAAGTATTATTTTAAATGGGGATACAAAGATTAACAAAAACAAGGCCTTTGCCTTCTCTAAGTTCTATATACTATACCATATCAGTGCTCTTAAATCATTCTATTTTATGGGTGGATTTTGTGTACCTACCTGGGTTAATACATGATAGTAGTTTTAAAGTTTGTTTTAGAAGATTATTATTAGGTATTATTCACTGTTTCCATATAACCAAAATATATAATTTATGACTTATTTCAGAACTTCCTGATAAAATTAATACATATTTTTTTGGTAAAAATTTTGGGAACTTTTCTACACAGAAAAGAATTAAAAATCATGTGTATTCTTACCACTCAGTATAATCATTGTTGGCATTTTCTTTTGGCATTTTTTCCTATGCTTTTGATTTTAAGTAATAGAAAACCCAACTCAAACTTGTTTAAATCATAAAGAAAACTGACTGGTTCACATTAATAAAAAGTCCATGGTCCCTGTTCATTTCCTTCTCTCTACTGTACCTATCTTGGTCTCTGTGTCTTTCAAAGACTGACTTTTCTCATGGTTCCAAGATGTCTGTCAGCATCTTCCTCTTGTCCACCAAGAAAGAGAACATCAGCATTCTCTGCAAAAGTCCTGACAGTCATTCTATTAAACTACTGTAGGGTCAATGCCCACTCTGACTCAATCATTAAGTCCAAAGAGATGGAATGTACTGATTGAATAGCCTAGGTTAGTTACATTACCCCCTCAAAAGCAGAGTGAAATCAACTTCTCTGGAAACACATGGGTCCCTAAAGAGAAAATGGTGCTGTTGGGAATGGGTGGGGCATTTTAAAGAAACAAACTGTTTTCAAAGAAATTTGACATGGTATTACACATAGTTAAATAGCACATTTTAAGCCACTCTTTTGTCTTGGTCTTCTTTACCCAACTTTGATTAGATTTTACAGATGGCCCAGAATTTCTACTTTTTCAAGGAAGATCACCCTCAAAATTTCACTAGGGAATACCCAACAGGCATTAAAAATTATGAAATAGATCTATCTATATGAATAATAATTTTAATGATACATTATTAAATGAAAAGGCTTACTAAAAATTATGTGATAAAAAGTCATATGTATTGTATAATCCTGTTTTTCTTATATAATTTATAGTTGCCTAGAAAAAATGATACATAGTAAAAGATTAACCTAAGTTACCTATAGGTGTGATTTGCATTTTCTTCATTCCCTTATCTATATCATCTGAATATTTTATAATTGTTATTTATTATTTTCATAATCAGGAAAAAAATTAGAATTACTTCATTTTGGAAAAATGAAGTAATTTTAAAAAGTAAAATTTACCAGGAATCTACATGTACATCATATTGCCTCAACATATATTTTATATGACCCTCGTCATTATATTAAACCACTTGGTTTATTCCTCCCGTCAATTTTGATCAGCTGGAGTTGAGGGAAATGGGAGTATCAATGTGTTTGAAGGCTATAGGTCCCATTTATTTGTAAGTAGAAATTAAGATTAATTTACAGTTGTTCCTCCATTGTTCTGCATAATTTTTAGTTTATAGTATAGTATAGTTCATCATCTCTCAGATATGATAATGGAATTAAATTATTTTCTTACAGCATTTATCGGTAATTGCTTATCTAAGGATGACTTTTAATGAAGTCTTTCATCTCTGTGTACACTTTTTTCCTATAGTTTCCTTCCACTAGCTGCTCTTCTCAGAAGACTCATCTACTCCATGTTGATGTCTCTTTAAACCACATCTTTAGCTCTGCTCTGTCTCTTGAGCTTCTGTGTTCTCTCTAGGGGTTTACCTGAAGTCTCTGCATACATGTGCTGATGCTGTTATGAGCAGTTAGTTCATGGGACAGTGAGAGCTTTTCTTCTCATTCCTACTGACTAGCTGGGAGTACTCAGACCAATTGCTTAATCTCCTAGGGCCTTGAATGGAGAGGATGATAACTTCAAGAGAGAAAACTGAACTAGATAATTTCTCAAGGTTTTAGATTTTAGGTCTAAAACCAAATTCATTATCTTTTCCTTATAACTGCTTCCCCCTTTGAAATATTTCTTCCTCATCTTTAGATAACATAATGATAGAAAATGATGAGATTTTAGGTCTGGAAAGGATATTAGAAGCTCCCCAACACAATTCGTTTTCTTTATTGTAATGGATGAGGAAATACATACATAGGTTCATCAAGTCCTTCCTCATCTCTAGCTCCATCAGTAATTGAGTCTCACTAATTCTTTTGTAATTTCTCTCAGGCTTATTCCATTCTTTTCACTGTCATCACTCCAGAGTAGGTCTTCATTTCCTTATAACTTGGTTCTTCCCAAAGTCGCCACACTTTTTCTTGCTTTCATGCTCTTTCAGCTAATTCTGGGAAAGCTTCCAGATGACACATCCAAAAATAGTGTGATCATTATGACTTGTTCCTGTGAAAAAATATTAAATGGCTTTACTGTGGTCAAAAGATAAGGTTTAAGTTTTTTTCAAACATTTTATTTCATACAAATTTCATATGGTACAAAAGTATTACATGCTTGAGCTTGTCTCCCAAATTGAAGGTTCTTTCAGTTTTTCAGGCCAGTTTTCTGTCAGAGGCAAATAAATAAGAAACATGTCTTATTATGTAGATCACATATAGAAGTTTCTATACATGAACAAAAATATTGGGGACATTTTATATTTAGTACAGTTTAGAAATCCAGTTTATGTTGACAAATCAAGTTCATTGTTAGGAGGTACCCATTACACATACAAAAGAACTCAATAGACAGCAGACATTTTCACCTGTAAGGAAAAAAATATCTGATTTGATTTTTTTCTTATATTTTTTGAAGAAGATACTCCATCTGTAAATTCAAGTTTGGTTGGCCCTTTTTAGTCTTTTTACTCGATATTTTGAACACTTCCATTTTCTTCTTTTTGTAGCACCTTTCAGCTTCTCTCTTGTTTCCTCCTCTCAAATTCTTGTTTCTTAGCAGCATACTTAGCTTGTACCTGTTCATATTCTTCTTGTGCTTTTTGATTTGATGTTTTCTTTTTATTTTTCATTGGAATAGTAAAGGAGTTTACATTGTTTTTCTGGCTGAGGCTGGTTAAAGCTACACTGGTCTTCAGACAAAGCCTGGTAATTGCTACATTGTTCTTCAGGCAAAGGCTGGTCGACTTGCTCTTCTGACAAAGGTTGGTCAACTTTTCTTAGTTGCTTTCTGAGTCTTTCCTCTTCAGCTAAATAGAGATGTTTCAGATGATCTGGCTATCAATCTTTGAATTGGGATTCCTGTGATATTTAAGCCTTCTCTTTCTTCCATAACCATTTCTTGTAATTTTGCTGAATCTTCAGTTTTCTTTGAAACACAAAGCCTTGTCCCTTGCAAACACTCCCCACGAAGCCATGCAAATAGTTAGGCCACCATATCCTCTGTTTCACATTCTTATTCCTGAATCTGACCAAAGAACCCTCTTCACCATGTGTCCCCCAACCCCTCTTCCATCGCCCTTGTGCCAGCCTCACCAGCGCCATTTCCACAGACCAAGGTTTAAGTTCTAAGACTAAATAAGCTAAGGAACATCTGACAAGCTACCTTTCCAGGCCTATCTTCTAATTTTCTCCTCATAGTCAAAGCTCAATAAGCATTTATTTAATTGAATTAATCTTCCTACTTTCTAAACAGAAATCCTTTTCACCTTAAAATAATTGAGATGTTCACATTTTTCCTTAAAAAGTAGCCATGTTCAACGGAAACAGGCAGTTAAAAGTGAAGACAGAGAACAAAAGAAAGTTGAACAGGAACAGAAGGCATGCCTTTTCTATAGCTTCAATTTCTATTCATTTCCTCCTAAGTTTCAGATCCTTTAACTTACCCTTAGCTTACTGTGATTTTTCTTAGTATGCCATATAGTTTTGTATCTTTGCACTAAAACTGCCAAGATGATCGGAAGACACTGAAGTTGCCAGACAGAAAAGTTTAAGATGCAAAGCAAAGTAGATGATTGTAAAGGACAAATGCTTAAGATATTAAGTGGGATTAAAGTATGAATATTTTAAAATTTGGAATAATTTTTATTCCGAAAGGCTAATTCAACTACAGGGTTTCTTCAGGTTTCAAAGTGGAGCACTGTATTCGGGATACCTTCAATTCAAAACGCTCTGGAAATTTTCCATCAATACAACCAGTTTCCTCTGGGTACACTGCAGAGATATGCATGTAGTTTCCCCGCAACAGAAATACTGTACAAGCAGTCACGGACAGGGGGGCTTAGTTTAAATCAAGTACAGGGCTAAAGCTTTAGTCATTTTAATCTCTTGGTTTAGGAAGGTCAAGGTCACACTACCATGGGAAACGTGGAAGGTAGGATTTTGACCCAGGTCTGATTTTAAGTCCTTGCTTTTAAACTCGATTATAAAAAGGACTAGGGTAACCAAGAGGAACTGGCGGATCACACAAGACTCGGGTTACGCAGAAATACGACAAGACTCAGCGACTGATTTAGGGAGGAAAACAAGACAGAGAATCCCCCACGGAGGCCGCCATTTTGCGGGAGCCGCGCGGCCGGAAGTCCCACAGCCGGAGGACAGCGGTGGGCGGCTCGCAGCCGGCAGGGCGGGGCCGGGGACCGTGCTGTTCAAAGGCTGAGGAGGGGGGCGGGGCCTGAGGGCGGCTTTGAGGAACGTGTGCCTCAGAGGCTCTAGGCTATGGGCGGGGCCTGAGGACGGGGCAGGGCCATGTGACCACGGCTGGGGCTGTAGGCGGGGCCTGAGGGTTGGACCGAGGCCTGTGTCTCAAGGCTTTATGCCGGGGGCGGGGATACAGGGCGGGGCGAAGGCGGGGCCTCGCGGCCGGGCCGGGAGGAGCTGACAGGGCCGCAGCAGCTAACCCGCAACCCCACTTTCTCGGAACGTGCCTGGGCTGCTGCAGCTGGCACCCGGCAGCGCTCAGCGAAGAGGGCTGGGGGCGGGAGATGACAGTGATTTGCTCCCTGCTTGGCCCTCTGCGAGCACCGACTCCCTTCTCCGCGCGGCCCCAGGGCTGCAGACGAAGCAGGTGAGATGGACCCCCAGGGCGCGGACCTGCCCTGTCCTGGCTTGGCCTTGTGGGCACCGGGTACCACACCCCCGCCCCTCGGATCTGGGCAGGTGGGCAGTGCCCGACCCTCTGCGCCCTGGCTCCGCGGCCCGCTGCCTGAACCTGCCTGTCTCTGCCCCACAGCGCCTGCGTTTGGAACGTGTGAGACCACCGGGAAGGCTTGCACAGGGGTAGAGGTGGCGTGTCCCCTCCGGGGACAGAACTGCCGTCCCCAGTTTGGGAAGCTCCCCACTGCACGTGCGTCCACCCTGTCATTCTCGGACTCTTCCCTTTATCTGGAGGGTGGCCCAGGCACCTGGAACGTTGAGCCAAATTTTCTCTCTACCCCTTTTTGCACGGTTAGTTACCATGACATTGGGATTCCATGCCCAGGGAAACTGAGCGACGACTTTTTCCTGGGCACAGACCCCAGGCTGCCTTTCCACTTCCACTACTGCCTTCCTAGGCGTTGAGTGGCAGCTGCTCTCTGGGCAGCCAATTTGGTTAAGGACTTTCTGCACCTTTTATCTTGCAGGGCCAAAGTCTGTCCCTGCAGACAAGGGAAGGAGGCAGTGCTCAGAGCTCCCTACACTGGGTCTCTAGGGAGGACATTTGGCCCCCTGCAAGTAGGTGGGAGTGGGTGAATGTTGTGACTGTTGATGTTGAAGAGTGCTCTAGTAGTATCACACTGTATTTTGCTTTTTCCCAGGGGATAAAGGATATTGGGTGTTTGAGAAAGAACCTAAGAGTTTAAAGCTTTCTTCTTGAAGTTAATCAACTCTCCATTCACTCCCATTTTCACTTAATAATAGCAGTCTTTTACAATTTCAGTGGTTCATTGATGTTTAAGCCAAATATGAAGTGGCCAGGAGCGGTTTGTTTTAATATATACAGTAGCGTTTCTCCAGTTCCTGCCCCAGTGAGTGGTCTTTTACTGTGACAGGTCAACTTGTTTGTTCTGTAATAAACCTTGTTTTCACAGATGAAAAGACTGGAGGTAATTTTTTTAAAACTTCCTTTGCCGTAGTTCCTGTTCATTTTAAAATAATGCTTTAGAAAGCATATTTTCTTCCCCTACTAGGATGAGATAAAACTTTATAAGTGCTTTTGATTATTTTGACTTTTTCCTCAGTTAGCAGGTATTGCTTTTATAATATTGAAAAACATTAAAAGAAACCTCTTGGGAGGGGCAGATTACTTTTCAATGTTTTGTTGTTGTTTTCATTTTCAGCTAATTGAAAGTTAAACCTGGGCATCGCTATAACTATCTGACCATAACCCTGAGGAAAAAGAACAACTCTCCCTTCACTGTTAGCAACCATTTAAGATCAAACTAAATTAAATTCAATTCCTCTTAACTGTTTGGTATAAAACAAAACCTGATGACTTTATGACACATCCCATCCCTCTTTTTTTTTTTTTTTTTTTTTGGTTGTAGGATCTTTAATACCAAGTATGTTTGAAGAACTAACATAAGATTTACTTTTTTACCATTCTTATTATTTTTAGGACTATGGCTCCTAGTAGCAATTGCTACCATTTCTTGAAAGCCTACTTTGTGATAAGCTGTGTATAAAATATTATATCCACACAATATGCCTCTAAGGATATTTTTACTCTCATTTTACAGTTGAGGAAACTAAGGTTCAGGAAGGCTAAGTAACTTACCCAAGGAGTTGATAAGTAATAAGGCTCAGAATCTGTTTGACTCTTTTCACTGAGTTAAAGTTTTAGTCAAAACTGTGGGGTAAAAAAATGTATTGGAATGTGCTCATATGGTACAAATAAGGGGTTGTGGGCAGTATAAGTTAGTAATACTCCAGGCAAAAAAATATAGGGAACTTTTGAAAAATATCACAAGACTGGACTTCTTTAGCACTGCCTACTCAAGAATGTTTCTTAAGGTTGCAAAATGTTTAACACCTTTGTTTAATTGTTTACTAGCTCCTTATTTCAAGTATGGGTATTTGTACCAACCAGTAGCTTTCCCAGGATATAATTTGATGCTTATGTGGTAAACTTTAAGTAAGTATTATAGGTTTCGTGTACTATATTGACCACTCCTGTCTAATCCTGGTAGAAAAATACTTGTCTTAATCCAGATTAAATGTAAGGTTTTTAAATGGTTTGGTTTATACCAGGGTAGCACAGAGAAAATTCTCTTACACACCCCCATGTATCGGTTGTTGGTAATCTCTGGCCTGCCACCTAAGTCTTTTTAATGTGATGTAGATGTTTGAGAACTTAACCTGGGCATTGTAAATTTCAGGAAGCATGCATTTTTTACTTTCTACCTTATATAAGGCCATTTTAGATGGTAAACTCAGAGTAATCACTTAGAAATTAATAATTGACATCATATTAATTTTAAATACTAATAAAAGCCGATTAATTTTAGAGCTATCCATACCGCCTGTGCATTTGTGTCCCTGGCAGCAAGAGGGGAGTTGATAATTATTGTAATGTTAGCATAAAGAATTTGTTCCTTGCTTTAGCATTTTCTGAACATCTTTGGAACATTTTACAACACATTTTGTGTTCTTTAACATTTTATGAACATTTTTAGAACATTTCAGGACACATTTTGTGTTCTTGGACTTGTTAGTATAGTGGAAAACAGGGTACTTTATCATTTGGAAAAAAACTTTTTTTTTCTGTTCATGAACTAGATAGCGCCTAAAAGAGAACACTGATTCATGAAAGGGTAAAAGGTTTATGTATGTGCAAGTTATTATTTTAGTCATTCATTAAAAATGGTTGTGTCTCCTGTGTGCCACATGTTTTGCTAGATGTTAGGGACACAACAGTGAATAAAAACATGCAGTCCCTGCTTCTGTGACATTTACAGTCTAGCAAAAGAGATGACATAAATTAAGTAGTTACTCTAATACATAGTATAATTGCAGACTGAGAAAAGTTGCCTGAAGGTAAGCAATGAGAATCTATTTGAGAAAAGATCGTGGCCTGGCTGTGTGGTTAGAGAAGCCTTACCTGATACAGTGACACCTGAACTATATGATTTGGAGGATAAGAAGTTGTTAACTATGTGGAATGTGGCAGGTGGGTGGGTAGAGAAAAGGAACATTTTAGAGTGAGCCAAATGTGCAAAGTCCCTGAGGCACAAAGGGACTATGGGGCCAGTGTGTCAAGGCTGGTGTAAAAGAAACTAAAAGTAGGTTGGTCAGATACCATCATTTTTTCTTTCTTTCTCATATATTCTACCAAGATTTAAATATTTAACTTTGCTAAGTGATTACTCTATACTAGATGTGATTCTGAGGATTTTACTTGAATAATCTCAAGTTCCTATGAGGTAGGTACTATTACTGCCATTTCACAAAAGAAGAAAGTGAGGCACAGAAAATTTATTGGTTCAAAGTCGCTTGACTATACTGTTCTTCCTATCCTATACTCAAGTATGACCACAGGCTAGAAAGAACTTTCTAGTCCCAGTGTGACTCCTTGATGTAGCCCTGAGAACTTCTGAAATTTCTGAAGAATTTGGATGCAGGTGGACATTCAGCAGAGACTCTGTGGACCCCATGCTCTTATCCACCTGACAGAGCTCAACTGTGGATCCCTGGAGAGAGGTATAGGGCAGGACTGAGGCTGTCATATCTGTGGATCTTATTTTACTCATGTCTGATACTGAATATAGAACAACAACATATATAATGTTGAGTTGAACTACCTTTGAGAGTAAAGAGGTTATTGTTAGCAACCCCCCACTTTTTTTTTCCATTGTATTTTTCCCTGATGGTAGCTGAGAGTATGTATATTCATTTAGCCATTCTAGAAGATAAATAAATCTAGGTTTCCCAGTGTAACATTTCAACTAAAATTCTTATTGTCACACTGAATCGTTGTTCCTTTTTTTCCAGAGATCTGGTTGGAGTTGGAGGTTGAGAGAAAATGAATTCCTTTTCTGAGTTACCTGCAGAGAACTTGACCCTTGCAGTCAATATGACCAAGATTTTGCCTACAACAGTACCACATGGATTTAATTCCACTAATGACCCACCTTCAATGTCAATAACAAGGCTTTTTCCAGCCTTACTAGAATGCTTTGGCATAGTCCTTTGTGGCTACATAGCAGGAAGGGCCAATGTCATAACATCAACACAGGCCAAAGGACTGGGAAATTTTGTCTCCAGATTTGCACTTCCAGCTTTATTATTCAAAAACATGGTTGTACTTAATTTTTCCAATGTGGATTGGTCTTTCCTATATAGTATCTTAATTGCCAAAGCTTCTGTATTTTTCATTGTATGTGTATTAACCTTATTGGTTGCCAGTCCTGATAGTCGATTTAGCAAAGCCGGACTATTTCCTATATTTGCTACACAAAGTAATGACTTTGCATTGGGATACCCTATAGGTAAGTTGTTTTTTATTTTTCAAGATTTTAAAAAATTCAAGTGGTTTAGGAGGTAACAAAATATAAGCTTTTAATTTAAGCCTTTGTTAGCGGCAGATGCCTACTCTTGTATCTAAGAAATCTTTAATTTTTTTCTCAAATATGCCTAAATTGGGATGAATTATATTTTTTCCTCAACTTCAGAGTTTGAGGATCCTTGAATCATCTACTTAAATGATCATATCCTAGTAATCTTTGTGAGTAGTTTTTCTAATAGTATTCTTTTTCTTCTCAGTAACTGTATATGAAAAGTTTAATTTTCAGAAGGGATTTGATTCTGATTTAAATTATGTAAAAAGAATAGGCTTATGTCTGTATTAAAATAGTCATTATTAAATGTTAGTATTGAGAATTTATGAGTAATTTTCCCCTCTTGTTTCTCTTACCATCTGGAATATATCTTTTTTTACATTAAAATTGTTTTTGAGCTCATTATTCAAAATTTTAGTGTATTTTAGTTGAAGTCAATTTCTTGTTTAAAAACAAAATAGTGATGGATTTTTTTTTACTTTTTTTACCTTTCTCTTTTTTACCTTTTACATTTACTCTTTTTTACCTTTCTGACTCTTTAAGCAGCCTAATTTTAATCTTTCTATGTGTGTATTTGTTCCTGATGAGACAGTAAACATACCAATTTGGGATGTTGGGATATCTTGAAAGAAAACATTCTACTTCTTAGAATACTTTGCCACCAAGAAAATGCATACCTAGTAACTACTTTTTTATATTTTTAAATTAAAGTTATGTGTACTTGGATCATGTATCATAATGTGAGAACCTGAATATTGTAGATATATTTATTTATTCACTCATAGGGAACTGTTATATACCAGTGACTGTGCTAGCTGCTGGGAATATGCCTGCGAACAAAGTTCTTGCCCATAGTGAATTTATATTTTAATGGACAAATAAATAAAGTTAAAATCATTTCAGGTGGTGACAAGGGCCATAAAAATAAATAAAGTAGTTTAGAGGGATAGGAATGAGAAGGTGCTACTTGAGGTAGGGTGGACAGTGACGGACTCTCTGATGATATGTCTTCTGTGCAGAGACTTGAGTGGAACCTATTAAAGTGTACAACTGAAATCTATCATTAACTTCCAAGTTTCTTTCCAGTAGTTTTTTCCTCTTCCCCTACCCTCAACTTATTTCACCACTGCCACCGAAAAGATTCTAGCGAACTATACTTTCACCTTTCTCTACCTTTAACCTTCCTCCATCTTGCTTACCAGAAAAAGAGAAATATCTAAGAAATCAAATATCTGTAAGGGGGAGATTTAAGAGAGAGGAAACACTAGGATATTGATAATTGAGCTGCAAATAGAAACTAGACAGGTGTTCCTTATTGAATTTTAAAATGAAATAAAGACTTGGAAATAAAAGAGCAAGGAGTTATTGTGTTTATTTCCTTGGGAGCATTAATAATGTAAATTTGTCAAGGTATTATAGTATAAGGACTTTAGAAGTGTCTTCATACCATAGTGTTAAATATCTAATAAATATTACTATATCTTACTTTAGACATGAACTAGAGGATATAGTTTCACGCTCTCGTAGATTAGTAAGCCTATAACTAAACAGAACTAATATTCGTAACTTTATAGTTTATGGAGTGCTTTCTTATATACTTATCTCATTTGAGTAGGGCAGATATTATTATCCTCATTTTCAAACAAGGGGACAGGCTTAGAGAGATTTAAATGTTTTATCCCAGGTCACACAGCTAACAGGTGACTGAGACCCAAACCTAGGTCTTCTGGTTCCAAATCCTGGGCATTCTCTTATGCCATAGTTATATAACACGCCAACTTAATCTTCAGAAGACTCCACCAGACTTGTACTATATTAGTTTCAGAAAGAATCAAAGGTTTTTTTTCTCTGTATTATTTTAAAAATACTGCATAAAATGAGTAGTTGTGAAAAAGGACCTATTGATGAGTTATCCCATTTTCACATCAAGGCAGAACTTCCAAATAAAAAATATAATCATCCATTTCACCACTGTTTTTCTTATTCCCACATTAAATCAGTGAATCTCGTAATAATTATGTTTCTATCAGTGTACTAGCTCAAATTTCCATGATTATATTTGTCGATTTTGAGGTATAATTTTTGTTGGTTTTTTTGTTTGTTTTTTAATCATGATAATAAGAGCTCTTATAACATTAGGTTGTAGACTATGACTTTACTAAAAATCAGTAGTATAGACAGAAGTGCTTTCTCATATACCTGTTGGAAGGTGTGGTGCAGAACTGTAAGGGCTGTATTTCTGCTCCCTGTGAGGTTACGTAGTATTGCTGCCTGTGCCCTCTGCCTTCTGGCTTGCACAGGGTGAACAGAGAAGTCTGTCTCCAGACAGAAGACCTTTCTTTCTACTTGTTTCATGATCTCTCCAAGAAATTCTCACTCTCTTATTTACAGATGGGCATTGATCATGGGTTATAAGAAATGTCCTTTTAAGACATCATTTTAAAAAAAGACTACATTTTTTCCACATTTGTCTAATTTATAGATGACTCAGGAAATGCAAAGAGAAGATAGATAAATTAATGAATAAATAAAAAAGATGTTTCCTTGTCGTATATACTATGACAACTGTAGTGGTCTATGAAATTACATTTAATGACTTTATTCAAGTGACAGAATAGAGCATTTTTATAGACTAAAAAAGAAGCTTACTGTTTTTTAGACCCATTCTTTTCAAAAGTACTTTAAAATCCAAGTGTGAGAAGAACCCAAGAATCTACCAAGGTGAAATGTTGATTTCAGCAAATCAGAATGCTTCCCTGCCTCTGTCATTAAAAGATACTAATAGGGCATAGTTAAATCCTATAATTTATTCTTCAAACAATGCTGATAGCATAAGTACCCTTACTAATCATAATTATGCTCCAGTGCTTGAACTGTAAACAGAAAGGAAAGGAAGCATTTAACTATATGCCATTAAATAATAGAATGATCTTGTCTGGGTCTTTGTGTTATGTGCTAGGCCTTGAAACCCTGCAGGAATCAAAATAGGAGGCACAGTAGGTGGCTAATTTTGTCTCTTAGTCCTCCAAAGCTGTATAATAACTCCTTATGATGGGATTCTCCCCTCTCTCCAAGAGCCTTTTTTATTATCATTAATTAATTAGAACTTAAAAGTTGATACAATGATTATAAATCTAATTTTAGTTACTATAGTCACTGCTTTCATATATATTTTTTTCAGATTTGAAAAACTATCTTTAATAACAAAAGAGAAGCACTGCCAATTTATAGGGAAAGATGTAATGTTAAGTAATTATGCAAATGAATGGCAGAAGTAGACTAGAATTCCTGTGTTAAACCCTAATCTTCTAGTGATTTAACAAATATTTATTGAATCACAATTTTTTGCTGTCCCACTAGACCATACTTCTTTTGCTTTTGTATACCTGTTCAGCTGACTTGAAATACCTCAATAGTAACCTGCTTTATAAATATTCAGAATGTATAAAAAATTTTTTTAAATGCATACAAAATTTCAGTTAGGAGGAATAATACATTTAAGAGCTCTATTGTACAACATGGTGACAATGGTTGAATAACAATGTGTTGTATTTTTGCAAATTGCTAAAAGAGTAGATTTTAAGTGTTCGCATCACAAAAAATGATAAACATATGAGATAATACATATGTTAATTAGCTCGATATAGCCATTCCACAGTGCATACATATTTCAAAACATGTTGTACATGATATATATATAATTTTTGTCAATTAAAGATAATTTTGTATAAAGCAAAAATCAAGTTAAAAATGGATACAAAAAGAAATGGATTAACTGATAACAATCAGATATAAATTACCGTGTGTTATAAAATACATCTTTCTATATCTGAAACCTTTGACATTCATAGACGTGTCAGATGCAGCAAGTATTTTCAGATTTGCTCAGCATTGTACTGGGGACTGTGGGTTATAAAATGATACCTTCAAGGCCAGGCGCGGTGGCTCACGCCTGTAATCCTAGCTCTCTGGGAGGCCGAGGCGGGCGGATTGCTCAAGGTCAGGAGTTCGAAACCAGCCTGAGCAAGAGCGAGACCCCGTCTCTACTATAAAATAGAAAGAAATTAATTGGCCAACTAATATATATACAAAAAATTAGCCGGGCATGGTGGTGAATGCCTGTAGTCCCAGCTACTCGGGAGGCTGAGGCAAGAGGATTGCTTGAGCCAGGAGTTTGAGGTTGCTATGAGCTAGGCTGATGCCATGGCACTCACTCTAGCCTGGGCAACAAAGCGAGACTCTGTCTCAAAAAAAAAAAAAAAAAAATGATACCTTCAAGGAACTTAGAGAAGTGGCACTAATATGAAGCAAAGTATCACAGCATTCCAGAGAAGGGGAAATTAATAATGTAGATTGAAGACTTGGTGGAAGAAGTAGTACCAGAGACAGGCCTTAAGCATTAAGTAAAAAAAGAAAAATTTCAAGAAGTTAAAGGATGATGGTATGGTCAGCATGTAGAACTAGTAATTATGAAGAGGATGTTTGCCTGGTATAACTATGTTATTAAACTGGCTGATGGAAAAAGAAGAAACAAACAAGAAAACCAGACTGATGGAGTCTTTGCATTAAGAAGTAGTAAGAGATAGGTTGGATAAATAAGGGGCCAATTGTGGAGACAGGGCTATGAATGTCAAAAGAGAGGTTTTCTAGCTGTTCTGTGGGCTGTGAGAGCCATGGGAAAATCTTAACTTTTAAAAGCTAAGATTTAGATGGTACTGTTAGCAGTGAATAAAATGTACAAAGGAGGTGGTTGAGATAAACAAAAGAATATTGGTTGGTAAGCACATTAAGTAATCTAATTTTGAGATTTTTAAGAAATGATAGTGGGAAGAATCAAGAGGAGAAAATACAAAAGATCCTGCTAAAGAGGAAAAGACTTGGTGGTTGGCCAGACATAAAAAACTGTTGTTCAAATTTGCATTGAGCAAACAATGGAGGTTCATTATATGATGGTCATTGACTGCTAGTATGCCAGGAAAGTAAATTACTGGAAAAAGGCAATTATATAAGGGGCTTTGAGTAGACTGCAGAATTGTAGCTGTGTTGTCAGAGGAAACACCTTATGCATTTATTGTAGCTGCTTAGGAAAAATTCTTGTACTCAGATTAAGAACACAAGACTTTTCCAAAATATACACTCTATTTTAAAAATTGAGTGGTGGGCAGGTATGGACACTTTTCTCTTGAGTTAGGATATCTAATCAGAAGTATAGCTATCTAGAAATAGTTAGAAAAAGTATTGTTTTTTACTTAAAAGATGAAACCTTAAACATGAAAGAAAACCACTAAATGTTATAGAACTAGCATATTGAATTTGGAAATCAGTGGAAAGAATTTGTGAAATTTTATATAATCAAATGTTTTTAACCACTGTTTCATTTTGGAAATATTATAACCTCTGAAGGTGCTTAACTGAGAAAATGGGGATTGAATCTTATACAAATAGTTTTAGCTTGAGAAAAACATGAACTTCTAAAGGTTATATAATCTAGTTACATAACTTTAACGGTACATGTGCATAACATTAACTGAACTTACATATCCTGATTAAGTAAACAAATATATTTTCCTACCTGTGTCACTTTATCTTCATGTAAATTGAGAAACCTAATCTTTTACATTTTTTCACATGATTGCCTCTCTCCTTGTGAATGACTGTTGCTGTTCTTTTTTTATCTTTCTCAACTTCAAATCAATTACAAATTAGCCTTTGTGCACATTAGATTGTATAATGTACACTTCCATTGCCAAAAATGTGCCTAGAGACTAGGTTGTTTACTCCAAGGCTCTAAGTTGCCCCCAGTCCACCAGGAAACTGCTAGAAGTCTGATCCAATCCACACACCTCCCTCATGGGATAAGGAAACACATCTTGTGCAGTGGTTAGGATCTAAAGTCATCAGGTATACCTAAACCCTTGAGACAATTCCTTAAATCACCCACAAAATACAGCACACATACTTTGTCTATATTATACCATTTCCCATAAGTCTAACACAGTTTTTTTCTATACTATTGTTCTTCCTCAATGAACAGCAGGTGAAATGATTGGTTTGTACTTGAAAACATGCTACAGGGGGAAAAATATGAAGGTTTTGTTTTCCTGAGAGGGTGCAGTTTAATTTGTGTTAGTTAAATGTGCACTGATGTGACTCCACTGTATTTCCCTCCCAAACATTTCTTAGATCCACTTTTCTAGTTCTACTTCTTTAGCATCTTCACTGGGCTTCCTTGAAGGCATTCATTCCCTTTCATTCCTCTCAGATGGAGGCTGTTCATTTTGGCATAGCCTGCATACCACATGGGCGATGGTGGGTAGGACTGGGATCCCCATAACTACTGTGGACTACTGCTAAGCCATTACTGTCTGCTCTGTTGTTAAAAAACTATACTTTGAGGTTCATGCTGTCTAGACCACTCAATCTCATTGCTGTCACCTGCTGGTGTCATTCTAGTCATTCCCCCTCATTCATCGAAGACCTTAATATCTGGCTCACTGTGGTCTTCTTTATCTGTGTTTTGCCATCTTCTTATTTAACTGTGGCTAGCATTGTGAACCATCTGTCAAATGGTCCGCCCTCTCTCAGTTCCTTGACCTCATCTCCAGTGATTTTTTGCTTTACTCCATTTCACTCACCAACTCCTACGGCCACATCCTGGACTTAGTCATCTGGAAAATACTAAATTCAGTAGCTCACTATCTGACTTACTCTGACCACCTACACTTCCAACTGCACTTAATTCTTGGGCTTCATAGGGGCCTGCAGTCTCTGATGCCTCCACATTCTGTCAGCCATCTACCATCTTCACTTCTTTCCTGTACACTGTGGACTCCATATCAGTGCTCATTTTTTAGTTCCTTGTCCCCTACCGTCTCCTCTATCCTCTGTAATCTGACTTCTGCCTCACCATTCCAGTAAAACTGCTCTCTCCATGGGTACCGACAACCACGTTGTTGCTATTACTACTTAAATGTTTAGTTCATTGTTAGATTTTTACTTTGAATTGTTTCTTTTAAAAATTCTACAATTATGCCCTTTTTTGGAGAATAATTTTATCCCCTAGATAGTAAAAATTAGTGCATTTTTACTAAAAATAATTTTTAAAGTTGACTGTTATTTTGTAAGCCAGATGATATTTATTATGGTCTTTTTTTCAGCTTTATTACTAAAATTTACTTTTCCAAAATGGGCAAATGAGGTCATTTGGAACTATTTAGATTATTTAACAATTGCTATAATTAAGCACAGAAGAAAATGTTATGTACATATTTATGTGTTTTTGTAATAATCATTGAAAAATTAATATTCTTGTTTTGCAGTTGAAGCTCTGTATCAAACTACATACCCAGAATATCTCGAGTATATTTATTTGGTGGCACCAATATCTCTTATGATGTTAAACCCTATAGGATTTATCTTTTGTGAAATCCAGAAATGGAAAGATACTCAAAATGCTTCTCAAAACAAAGTAAAAATTGTGGGACTTGGACTTCTGCGTGTATTACAGAACCCAATAGTATTTATGGTCTTTATTGGTATTGCCTTCAATTTTATTCTTGATCGAAAGGTGCCTGTATATATAGAAAATTTTCTTGATGGACTTGGAAATTCTTTTTCTGGATCGGCCCTATTTTATCTTGGTCTTACGATGGTAGGGAAAATAAAGAAACTGAAGAAGTCAGCATTTGTTGTACTAACTCTTCTCATCACAGCTAAACTGTAAGTTTCACTTATTTAATTTGGGAATTGAACTTTGTGAAAGCCTTATTTAGTCAATTCATTGGGATGTGTCTGTGACTATTTTTGCCCTTGAATATGAATGATTCCCCCCTTATAAAGTAGTAGTGATCTAAAAGAAAATGTGATGTTGGTGTATTGTGGAAAGTCATTTCCATATACTGTGTAGATTATTCTTTCCATTTTACTATCAGAGATGATTGGTTTCACTTCAGTTTTTAAGTAAAGTTTACTTAATATCTCTTAATGTATCAGTGTGATAATATGTTTTTAAGGCAATTTTGCAGGACTTCTGAGTTTTTTAAACCTATTAAAATCCTAAAGGCAAAAGCATCTTAGTAATAATGAGAACAGTAATTTTTAATATATATAAACCTTATTGCCCATGAATTTGGGGAAAATATTTTGTAATTCTGAGGTTAATTGAGCTTTTTAAATATAGGTGAGTGAATATGAAGCATTATTAACAGCCATCTGGTCCCAGCCTGTCAAATAAAAAGTTTTTATCAGCCCTTAGTTAATAGTGCTTCTCCTTGCTTATACTTCATGGTACAGGTTACATAATTTTACTGCAAGATTATCTCAAATATTGCAGGCATACTTAATTGTGGAATTCAGCTCTTATATAGACAGTTAAATTCATGAGACCAGTTTAATATAATATAGTGTTTATTTTTCAAAATAATAAAAATGAATATAAGACTGAAAGTTATTTATGGTGCTTTTATGCTCCTTAGAAACAAAGTGTTAATTAGTATTCCACAGTAATAAATATAGTTCTAACAATAATAGTATTATCAACTTCCACTTATAAGTAGAATTTAAATATTCTAACTTAATTTTGAGGATTTTTTGATTCTTATTAGATATTGATTTAATTAAAATGTCCAATAAGAATCAAATTAAATATCTAATATTTAATTAAATGTTAATTAATTTAAAAATAAATTTTAATTTAAAATTAAGTTTTAATTAGTTTAAAATTTTAACTTTTTAAAATTTATGAAAATAAACTTTTTAATTAAAAAAATAAATATAACAGTAGTTCTTTACTGCATCCCAGAGCATCTCTATAGGTGTTGCCAGGATAATGTTACCAACCTTAGTCTTGTTATTTTTTAAGGGAGAGTCCCATTAGCTCAGCTACTGTTGACATGTTCTTTATATGGAATCCTGAAGAATTTGTTTAATAATTGACTCTTCCCCAGGTCTGGATTTCACTCATTTTCTGTTCCGTTGTTTCAGTCCCCTTTGCTAACCCTTTTTATATTTACGAAGATGAAGAACTAATTGTAAGATACCTATTTTTCTACAGGTTTTTGGAGTGTTTTTGAGCAGCATTGTTATCATTAACTGAACCATTTAAACCCCTAATCATAATTAAAGTTCATCTTTTTTTTTCTAAAAAGGAGTTTAGTAATTTTCTTGAAAGAAGTTTTTACTCAGATTGTCAACATTTTTCTTTTAATGTTTCAGTGAACCAACAGAGGAAGCAAGAAAGCAGCTATAATTGCAATTTTTATGAAATTTTTGCAAGGAAATTATTTGTAGGACAACAAAAATCTGGGTTTTCTGCCTTATCTCTGATCTGTGAAGTATTTCCAGAATATTTTTAGACCTTAAATGACTCCAAGTTAAATTCTTGATTCTTTAACAAAATGTTCAGAAGTAGGTATGCGCAGAATATGTGCGTGCAAATAGATATATCTTCTGGGCAGGAGAAAAAGAATAACCTAATACCAAATTCACCAGAGCAATCTATGAGTTGGGGACAAGCACACTTCAATATCAAGTAAATAATGTATTTCTTCTTTCTTCAGCTTGGTGCTGCCACTCCTATGCAGAGAAATGGTGGAATTCTTAGACAAGGGTGACAGTGTCGTGAACCATACAAGTTTATCGAATTATGCATTTTTGTATGGTGTCTTTCCTGTAGCACCAGGAGTAGCTATCTTTGCAACACAGTTCAACATGGAAGTAGAAATTGTATGTATATACTACTTGCTAAGTTTTTTTCTCAGCATATTATGGGGGTACAAATGTTAAGGTTATGTATATTGCCCATGCTCCTCATGGGCATCTATATTGCCATGCCCCCTCAAGTCTGGGCTTCAAGCGTGACCACTCCCCAAACGTTGCACATCTCACTCATTATGTTTGTATATACCCATCCCCTCCTCCTAAGTTTGATTATTTGTGTGTTTAGTAGGAAAGTGAATTTTTAAAACATACAACACAACATTGTTTTTATGGGAATCTGATGTCTATGAACTACCTCATTGTAAGTAAAGAGGCATTGTGTAACATCATGTAACAACAGTTATGTAATCTGGGACCTTTATTCAGCCATGACATTTTTCATTAGTCTGTCCATTCATTCATTCATATGTGATCCTCCTGCCTCAGACTCCCAAAGTGCTAGCATTATAGATGTGAGCCATCATGCCCAACCCTCATTAGTCTTTTGAAATTTCAATTATTTTATTTCTATACTTATACTGAAGGCTAAAAGTTATTTACAGAAGGGTAACTTTCAAAATTTTGAGGAAAATAATGTATTTTGTTCATTGATAATTCAACCATCATTGAGAGTAACCTGAGCTAGTAAAATAAAAAAAAAAATAAAAAAAAAAAAAAAAAAAAAGATAATTCAACCATCAGATACAAAATACCACATAACCAACTTCAAGAAACAGCTAAAATCAATTAACACCAAATTATTAACAATGTCTAAGTGTATGCTTAGACATTGCACATGCTACCTACAGCATTAGAGCAAATGATTATGAAATATAAAGGAATTCCATTGTTTAATGAAGGTCATTTCTATTTAATCCTCAAAGTGTTTGCATGGTAATTTTTCTCTTTTTGAATTGCATTTTTGCCCTATGTTTTATGAAATAGTATGGAAGGAAACTGTTCACAGGTTTAGTTAGATCGTTGATATGATTTACTGTCTAGAACCTAGAAGATAACCATCAACAGTGGAATGTGTAGGCCTGGAGCAGTGGCTTACTCTTGTAATCCTAGCACTCTGGGAGGATTGCTAGGTCCTCCCTAGTGGGAGGATCGCCTGAGGTCAGAAGTTTGAGACTAGCCTGAGCAAGAGAGACCCTGTCTATACTAAAAATAAAAAAATTAGCCAGGTGTGGTACGTGCCTATAGTCACAGCTACTCAGGAGGCTGAGGCAGGAGGATTGCTTGAGCCCAGGAGCTCTACCTGGGGCAACAGAGTGAGACTCTCAAAAAATAAAGGGATGGGGGAATTTCTACTATTTGTTATGTATAAATATAAATTAAGCATAGATTGGAAGAGGAACCAAGGACACTTAACTGTGTTTTCTTTTAAGGACTCTCAGAAATGGAAAATATGGCATTGGATAACATGCTGGATTTTACGATGTCTTTACTAACTCCGGGTTTTATTTTAGTATGCTTTAGTGTGCTGTGGTTATTTAAAGTTTAAGGTAATTAAGTGAGAGTGTGACTCCTCAATTTGATTTCATTTTTGCAGATAACCTCAGGAATGGTAATAAGCACATTTGTGTCCGCTCCCATCATGTACGTTTCTGCCTGGTTACTGACCTTTCCCACTATGGACCCTAAGCCATTGGCATATGCCATCCAGAATGTTAGTTTTGATATAAGTATTATCAGCCTGGTCTCTTTGGTAAGTATGTTTCATTGTAAACATGAATGGAAACCACAGAATGAGTTTTGAGAATAGCTTGGTAATAGAAAGGAATTTAAAATCTGGTTTCTTATGAAATAGAGAAAGCTAATAAAGCCTGCCCATAAAACATAGTATCAACTTTCTGATTAACTGAGTTTTTTCTTTCCAGTTGGGAGTTAGAGTTGTATAGTGGACAAAGCATAAGATTGAGTCAGGTGTGGATTTGACTCCTATCAAAACTAGCCCAGGCTGAGCGAGGTGGCTCAGGCCTATAATCCTAGCACTCAGGGAAGCCGAGGCAGGAGGATCACTTGAGTTCAGCAGTTCGAGACCAACCTGAGCAAGAGTAAGATTCCCCCTCTCTACCAAAAATAGAAAAAATTAGCTGAGCATGGTGGTATTTCTGTAGTCCCAGCTACTCAGGAGGATCACCTGAGCCCAGGAGATTGAGGTTGCTGTGAGCTATGATGACACTACTGCACTATACTCAGGGGAATGGAGCAAGACTGTCACAAAAACAAAACAAGACAAAAAACCACAGAAGACAAACAAAAAACCTACCCCTATCACAAACTAGCAATATATCTCTAAGCTTCTATTTTCTCAGCTATAAAATAAAGATAATTTCACATATTTCTATGGGTTGTTTTGAGGATTAAATGAGATATGTGAAAAACATTTTGCAAATGATGAATCACTATACAAATGCTAGCTGTTGTAGAATCACGGGGTCAGAAGGGATCTCTGGAATCAAGGCCAACCGCATATTTAACGTTAACAAAACTTTAGGTTACTTTTCAAATTGGATATATCTAGCTCAAATTAAATAGTTAAGCATTTGACAACTAGAGTATCTTATAGATCAAGTTGCCTATTGAATTAAAACAGTATTCTGACTGGAACAAAGGGCAACATTGACAGGTAAAGGAAAGGGGGTAGGGATGAATATGTATATTGGCAACAAATAAATGGGTAATTAATGTAATTTTTAAGAAATTCCACTTCTGTTACATATTCTTAAAATCTATGCCCATTGGTAGATAAGAGAGCAATTTGGGGGAAAAGACTATATAAATTTCAATTGGCAATGAGGACAGAAAGAAGGAAATCAACTAGGATACTTACCTGGCTACTATGTAGGTGGAGTAGAAACCCAGTTCTTTTAAATACACGGAACACAAAACAATTAGTCTTAGGGTGGGTGGTGTGTGTTGTTTGAAGGCAGCCTGGAATTTAGATATCTCATGAGCCAATATGGTGGGAATCAAAAAGGAAGAACTTAGAATAGTACATTATAACTGTATCTCCCACTAAAGCCCTTTTCCTGATTAGTTGCCTATGACCCTGTGACCCATCCCAGGTGCTGAATGTAGCTGTAGTTAGAACATGGTCCTGGCCAAGGCATTAGTTATTAAAGATCCTGTAATTTTTGGACAGTTAATTTGCTATGGGATCTCTCCATGCTTTTTATTTTACTTCAGATATAGTAATTTACCTCTTTGGAACTAGACAGGTTAAAGTAAATAAAATATTGGAATTTTTTCTGAATCAAGACCAAGAGGATTCTTTAAAGAGACTAATCAATGTGTTATTTAATAAGTAATTATACTGATTAAAACCTGTGAATAACTTTTGAACCTTTTATCTTCAAGATCTGGTCTCTGGCTATTCTTCTTTTGAGTAAGAAATATAAACAGCTTCCTCATATGCTTACAACGAATTTACTCGTTGCTCAGGTTAGTAAACCCACAGATATTTAGAACTATATTCTTCTCATGGATTATTATACTATAGGAGAAAATTACTTCGCTAGGTTTTTCCTATTATAAAGTCAGGAGTATTTCCAAATGCAGTCAATTACAATTTGATTACAATTAGTTTATGCATAATATATTAAATATCACAATAGGTCTTGAACTATCTAAAGTTGAGGCTAATGATGGCATTTGATGATAACTCTGCATTTTTAATAGACATAAATGAATTATTAAAAACTGAACTCTCTCACAACCTTAATTTTTCTAGTTAAACTTTGCATGTCTCAAATTATAATGGAAGGAAGTTTAGCATTTTCTATGCTAAACTCACTATTACTAAATACAGGAATTAGGTTGCTATTTAGAATGTAGTCATTATCTGTTTTGATTGAATATGTACATTGTTAAAGACTCTGTATAAGAGGGTTTTTTATTATAAAGCTTGAAGTTTTAGTATAACTAGGATGTAATTGTTGATAATTAGCAATAATTTAAAATGAGTAATTATATTTGCTGTGAATAAAACATGTATATAACTGGCTATTAATTAATAGTTATTTTCTGTGATGATATTGAATTATATGGTTTTCTTAGCTATTTACAAAGTCTTTTAATAATTTTCTTTTTAGTCTATTGTCTGTGCTGGAATGATGATATGGAATTTTGTTAAAGAAAAAAATTTTGTTGGACAAATTTTGGTGTTTGTTCTATTATACAGCTCCCTCTATAGCACCTACCTGTGGACAGGTAAGTTGGCTTGTGAATGGAAATTGAGGTCTGTTCCCTTCTCCCCCAACCCCAGAAACCACAGCTTCTAGTGATCTATTTGAAATCTGTAGTACAGGATCATGGCATTTACTCAAGCAGTTATGCCCACCAACAGAGGGTCTGCAAAGCTGAGCTCTTTTCCTTATGCACTCTATTTCTGCCTGGGCTCAGGACCTTGTGGAGTCACATGGTTCTTTTCCTCAGAGTCTTTGGCTCTAGGCCACTGTCAGCACTCCCCTTTGGAGACAAGAAGAGGGCAGGCACTGGAGGCAGGTGGAGAAATGAGAGAATGGACAGAGAATCATGAGGTATATCCCAGAGCTCACTATTAGAGTCCTACTGAACAGAAAACTTCTGGCTCTGCAAATGACTTAACTTTTGAAACCTCAGTTTCCTCATCTGTAAATCTGGGTTACAGTACCTTATAGAGTTATTTTGAGGATGAAATGAAATATGAGTATTTATATCTGGTATATGGCAGGCACTCAACATGTGGAACTGTAATAGTTATTAAATAGGAGGAAAAGAGGTAATGTGAGAACAAGAAAACTAAGAGAATAAAAGGGTATGGAAATAGAAGAGAACCCAGTAAGGAAGACTTTATCATGTCAACTGGCTCCAATAAGGATATTTAAAATGTTTTAGCACATTGCTATTTTGAAGTATATTTATTTGGATGCATATATTCTGTTATGCTTGTGAAAAATTCTGTCTGGTTGTTTTGTATTCACACCATAAATTTGAACCTGTAAATGGCACATAAAAGGAAACTGTAGAATGGTAGGAGGTAAGTGTCAGGAAGTGGCTACAAAGGACAGACCTTTAATTTCATGCCTTTGGGATCAAAAGCAAGCCCCATCTAAGTCAAAAGCCTTTTGAAGTGAAGCAACAATGTGGTAAGGAATTATGAAATGAAAAATTCAGTGCAAACAGAAGATGGTTTGTGCTTCTTAAAGGCAAGTATACCTTGCATAGCGTGAGAGTTTTCATGAGATGTTAAGTTAAAAAAGCCTAAAGACTTTATATTGATTGGATCAAGTTGGTCCAAATATAGATGAACCAACTTGATCTCTAATAACTAGGTTTATTCAGGTTAACTTTATAATAAGAGAGCAGCAAATAGATCAACATATCAAAAAGCCCCATGCCTCTCTAAAACCCTCTTGAAGCATCTATGCCAAAATCTACTTAAAGAGGTTGTTCTAAATTCCCTAACCCTCGTAAAGGTGCTCTTCAACCTTCAGATTATTATGGTACAACAGAATTTTAGACCTAAAAGTGTCATTTTAAATCATCTTGTTCAGCTATTTTTAATTTCACTCATTTACATACCATCCTCACAATTTTTTGGCATATCTGCATACCACTTGTTTTTTTTTCCTTAATTTGACTCATTTTTCCCCTTCATCAGACCAGCCTTTTATCAATAAAATCCTGGGTTTCATGTGCTAATTGTCTAAAACACATATTAAAATAAATGCATAACTAGTTCAAAAATTTTCACCTTTGTGCCACGTATGGCCTTTATACTTTAGGAAACACCAGTCTAGTTTTAATCCTTTGTTTTGCAAAGTGGGAAATAGGCCCAAAGAGTTAAACTGATTCAGCCAGGGGCTCCCACAGCCTCAAAAGTGAGAGATCCAAGGATAGAGTTTGCCTTTTAGTATATGCTTCTTTTCACAAGGCAAGAATGATGAACACGAGAATTTTAAAGACTGCCCTTGCTACTGTAACACATATGGCACTTTTGTGATTGGCTACTTATTTCCCTTGTGCTTTGAAAACCTGAAACTGTAGAGTATACAAATGTATCGAGGGAAAAGCAATTCTCAAGAGCCTCAATTTTTTTTTAAAGTAATTCTAGCATAGTGTTACTCAATCCGTACAATATTAAATCTAGGTATGAATTCTTTATATACAGCTAATACATAACTATAAAACCAAAGCAAATTCAGAATCTATTCAAACAAAATTACAAACCCAATAATTCTAATTAGCAACATTATTTAACGTGACAAAAGATCTTATTTTGCTAATGTAAATCATTGCTTTAAATATAAAATGGAATTTACTTCTCTGCTGTGGCTTTTTTGAGTTTGGGTTGCCTTTACCTCATATACGTGGAAATATACGAGGTTATGGCCTGGTTATCTCACTGCTTTTATTTCGCAGAACTTTCATCTGGACTGTATGTTATGAATTTGGCCTTCACTTGACTCAAACTTAATATAAAACCAATGTAAGGTATGAAATCCAGAGACTGTACTTTGGTTAAAAGGTGGACACAATGACTATCATTGAAAATAAACGAAAAAGACTTAAAATTTCTCATAGAAACTTCTAAATCCTGAAGAATATATCTTAGGAACCCCAGAGGTTCACAGATCCGAGTTTGAGAAACACTGATAGAGTTAAAGAACGTGTGTCGGAAGGCTGGATTTCTAGTCCCGCTCTGCCCTCTGCTGGTTGTGTGACTTGGGTAAACCCTTGTATATAAAATGAAGGGGTTCTAAAACAGAGGTCCCTTCCAACATTCAAGTTCTAAGATTTTATAGCTGTGTAGAATTTATTAAATAAGATTTTACTCATATAAATAATTACATATAAAGTATAAGGAAAGTTCAAGAACTTCAAAACATTTGTGTTTGTATTAAGTTCATAATGTATTTGTATTAAGCTCCATCATAACACTAGAGTATTTTCTAAAAACATTACTCATGTAAAGAATTACCTATACTTCTTGGCAGCAACACAATGGGGTGGTTTTTATTTTTACAACTTTTCTGTATACAGTTAAAAATTTTTTCAATTATACTTAGATTCCAAACACGTAAGTCAAAATAATAAAATGATTAGGGCTTTTGGAAAAAAGTTCTCACAGGTAAAACAAGAAGATTTGAGTAAAAGAAATAATATAGGAGGGAAAACATGAATGATTTTGAATTTGGAAAACTTGCTTCAAAATATTGGGACAGCATTTATTTAAAAGGAATAAATTCTAGGCCCAAAACTATAGACTACTACTGAAATAAATTTGATTTAAAAAAAAAAGGAAATAAAGTTCCAAAAAAAAAAAAAGGAAATAAAGTTCCAGACATTGTTTTCCCTTATACTCCTAAGTATGTGAGTCAAAATGACTTAGCCAGCTATTAATATCTCAAGGGAACACAGACAGCAAAATGGTTGTAAGAGAAGTCTACAAGCATGAATAAACACACCAGATGTGTCCCAGAAGAGGGGATACTAACATAATTATATAATCCTTATGCCACTGGCCATATCTAGGACTACCTAAAATTGAAAATCAAAATATTAAATATTGGCCGGGCGTGGTGGCTCACGCCTGTAATCCTAGAACTCTGGGAGGCCAAGGCGGGTGGATTGGTTGAGCTCAGGAGTTCCAGACCAGCCCGAGCAAGAGTGAGACCCCATCTCTACTAAAAATAGAAATAAATTAGCTGGACAACTAAAAACATATATAGAAAAAATTAGCCAGGCATGCCTGTAGTCCCAGCAACTCGGGAGGCTGAGCCAGTAGGATCGCTTGAGCCCAGGAGTTGGAGGTTACTGTAAGCTAGGTTGACACCACGACACTCTAGCCCAGGTAGCAGAGTGAGACTCTGTCTCAAAATAATAATAATAAATTAAAAATAAAAACCCAACACTGTGGAAAAGAATTTTTCTGAGCAGCAAGCCATGTTGTTAAAAGACTATTACTGAAATAAATTTGGTTTGGAAAAAAAAGGAAATAAAGTTCCATGAGGTCTGATCACTGTTGAGTAATTCTCTCTCTTTCAATCTTTATTTCTTGTTCTTAGGCCTCCTAGCAATTTCTTTGTTTCTTTTGAAAAAGCGAGAGAGGGTACAAATTCCTGTTGGAATCATCATAATATCTGGCTGGGGGTAAGTTGGTAGTGTTCTGTTTGCTTACCTGTTTCTGTATACACAGTTACTATTCATTCTCTCTTTTTCTCTCTCAATCCTTGTTATAACAGAATCCCTGCTCTCCTTGTTGGTGTTCTTTTGATAACTGGAAAACACAATGGAGATAGCATTGACTCAGCCTTCTTTTATGGAAAAGAGCAGGTCAGAAGAGTTTATTGGCAATTCTGTTCTTGAGAACATTTCTTTTTAGCTTGTTAATGTGCCTTTCTATACATTAAAATTAACTTTGAAAACCTATTCCAACTTATTGCATGTCATACTGGTGATCCTAGATCACTTTGCCACACCTCAAAATGTGGTGAACATTTTGCATGTCTAAATCCATTTTAGCTCAAGATTTCTAACTGCTTAAAACTTGAGTCTTCTTAAACACACTTATGAATTATGTTTTCACTACTAAAGGAAAGAGTGATTAATTTAAAACTATTTAATAAGTTAGCAGTAATAATAAAGGTCAAATTCTTGACTCTTAATCCTATCATAAATATAAATTTCAGAACAAAAAGTGTCTGGGGAAAAGTGTACTGGAAAAGCTGGGGAGCAGGAAGCTTGTAAGACCTGCTGAATTCTTTAGGGCTAGGGCCGAAAGATGTGTACTTTTAAAAAAACTTCTCCAAATAATTTTTATTCCTTACCTTTTTCTGTTTTTAAATTTTGAATTTGATGGAGTTTTTGTGAGAGCAAATATGATTATATACATAAAAGACTGAGGCTAGTGCTGTCAATTAGTGCTCAATAAATATTAACTATAATTATTTATGTTTAGTATCATTGCCATAAAAAAGTGTCTAGTTGACTGACGTACTCTTGAACTACATATTAAAGTAAGCAAAAACTTAGAAGTTAAGGTTAAGAAGTTAAGAAGATTAAGAAGGTTAAGAAGTTAAGGTCTGTAAGAAATCATTTAGATCACTTGTAAAGGAAACTAATGGCTGTACTGGTAACCAATTGCTGTACAATGAAAGCATCTAGAAAACTTATATGATTACAAGCAAACCCTAATTTCTCTACAAGTAACTTACTTTCTTTACGCATGCTTACCCTTTTTTAAGAACCACTGTTCTAGAGAATTTGAAGCTGTGGAGATGTATTTTCCATCCAAAAAGTTCCCTTAACCTACTCTACCAAGATTTTCAAGATGGGGTTGTAGAAAGTGGCCTAACGTCTTTTTCTCACAACAGATGATCACCACAGCAGTAACCCTGTTCTGCAGCATTCTGATAGCTGGGGTATCACTCATGTGCATGAACCGTACCACCCAAGCAGGAAGCTATGAAGGTTTTGACCAGTCTCAGAGCCACAAAGCAGTGGAGCCTGGAAACGCTGCTTTTGAAGAAAGTCCAACGCCAGTAAATGAACCAGAACTTTTTACAAGCTCTATCCCAGAAACAAGTATGATCCTTAAAGACACTGTTACATACCTTTATAGCATATATTCTAAATGTTTTATTTAAGGGCACTTGCTTGAACTATTTTGAATATCATCGCTATCTGTCAAATGAAGAACATGAATCATAGTAATATAGCTTGCAAATTCATTCATTAGATTTTTGTTTATAAGTCTTTTTGTGAGGATGATCTTTGGCTAAATCCTAAATCTTCCTCAGACTTGAGAGTTTAGATAAAAGTAACAACTGAGAGAAGGTCCTTCCTAGGAAACTATAAGCATATACAATTGTTAACTCAACAACATTGTATCAGGCAGGCACCATCAATAAAACAAACTAAAAGAAGCCTAATAAGTCAAGTGTTGGCAAGCTATAGTCCACAGGCCAAATCTGGCTCACCACGTGTTTTGTATGGCCCACCAGCTAAGATGGTTTTTACATTTTTAAAAGGTTGAAGAAAAAAGAACACAAATATTTTGTAACTCTTGAAAACTATATGAAATTTAAATTTCATGCCCTCATAATTTTATGGAACATAGCCATGCTTATTTATGTATTATCTATGGCTGCCTTCATGCTGTAATGGCAGAGTCATTGCAACAGAGACTGAGCAGCCTGCAAAACCTAAAATATTATCTGGCCTTTTGTAGAAAATGTTTGCCAATCTTTGGCATAAGTGAAAATATGAACCCTATCCAGTAACTTTGTTAATGAGTATTAACAATTGTTATGGGGTTTGCTTCAATTCCTGAAGGGAACTTGGCAATACAATATGTATTTTGGCTTTATATGCATGTGGAGATTTCATAGATACACAAAAATCTGGAAAGTATAAACAGTGGTACCTATTTTGTTTATTGAGTCTGTGGAGTACAGGGATGACTAATCTCAGAACTATTTGTAGTAAATATCAATAAATAAAGGATTAAAAAAGAGAGTGAAATGAGATAGAAGATTTAAATACATTTTAATATCTTTACCTTAGAAGGAATAAAACCCCACAAATCTTGCTATCTCATATTGCCTTTCTTCCTCTCTCTCTTCCTTCCTCCATCCCAAACTAGAATTATGTAACACAATGGTTAAAAATATGGATCTGGAGCTAGATCACCTGCGTTCAACTCCTAAGTCCATGATTTGCTACTATTTGATCTTGCGCAAGTTCCCTGTGCCTCAGTTTCCATATCTGATGACAATACCTACCTCATAGGAATACAAATAGATACAAATAGATAAAATGATGTAACATATGTAAAGCCAGCACATAGTAAGTATAATGTGTTAGCTTTATAAAATTTTATTGTAAAAAGAAGACATCCTTACAGTAAGGAATTCAAATACTATTCTAAAAGACTATAAAAAGAAAAGCTAAAGTCTTCTCCTCACTTACCCTCAGTCCTTCTCCCTAGAGGTAATCACTTTTTATAGTTTTATGCATCACTCAGACATTTTATTCATTTTTCTTTTATTTATTTACCCACACATACAAAAATGCAATGCATAATGTCCTATAACTTACGCAGAGATAATGAAGTGTGAGAGGCCATTTTTTCTATTCAGGGAATAATAAGAGGTTCAGTAAGGCTTGAGCTCAGGGTACGTCTGGGGAAGAGGTCAAGAGGAAGCTGGGAAAGTAAGCAAATCCAGAGGGGATTCTATGCCATGCTAAAATGTGAGGGTTTTGTCCTGGGAGTAAAGGGTTACATTAGCAGTTTTTACAATAAGTTAGGCCTGACCCAGGGTGTATTAAGGCAGCAGCGGTGGGATGAACAGGTGGGGTTGTACTCAGGAGAAGTTGTATTGACAAGGTTTGGTAATTGGTAGGAAGCTGGGTGAGGACTAATGGAGAAACTGAGGATAACATCCAGGAATCTGGTTTAAGTGAATGTTTAATTGTGTGGCTATTACCTAAGAAGGGGAATTCAGAGAGAAAAGATTTTTAAGGTAAGGCAATGAGCTCCACTTTGAGCCTTCCAAGTTTGAGATGTATGAGACACCAACGACACATTCTAGTTTCTCTTAAAATAGGATTCTCAGATCTGAATATAGTATTCCAGTTATCACAGTCCTTAGCACAGAGTAAGCATTCAATATTTGTTAAATGTTTGTTGACTGAGTGAAGAATAATATTAAGTACAGGGAATAAGGCAGCATATTTAGAATTAATAAAGGTTAATGTCATATTTGCATCAAACATTTTTCCTTTTTAAAAGTGTTTACCCTAGAGGTAAGCACTATTATGAATTTGGACTGTATCATTCCAGAGCAAGGTTTTATTATGCTTTCACAATATGTTTATATTTCCATCAACAATATTATATAGTATGGTTTTTTGGGTTTTTGCGGGATTTTTTTTGTTTGTTTTTTTTTTTTAGAAGGGTCTTGCTTTGTCGCCCTGGGTAAAGTGCAGTGGCATTATCACAGCTCACTGCAACCTCAACTCCTGGGCTCAAGCAATCCTCCTGCCTCAGCTTCCCAAGTAGCTGGGACTACAGGCACTCACCATCATGCTTGGCTAATTTTTCTATTTCTTTTGTAGAGACAGGGTGTTGGCCCTTGCTCAGGCTGGTTTCAAACTCCTGGCCTCAAGTGAGCCTCCTGCCTTGGCCTCCCAAAGTGCTGGGATTACAGGCATGAGTCACTGCGCACAGCCCTTATATATGTTTTCTTAACAAATTTCATTTTAGCTGATTTAAACTTTCAAGTTTCTGGACATAAGAGAGCTGGGCCATATAATCTCTTTATTTTCTATTACTCTATGGCTCTATTTTAACCTTGAAATGGCATCTTTATATTAAATTTAAAAAGACATTTATAATAGCTTTATTATAGATCATACTTTTTATACTTGGAAATCTTTTTGGTTTTAAGAACATCACTGAAGAATTTAAGCACATTATCAACGAAAGGCTCACAGCCTAAGAATTATTTGTTTTTCTAGCATATTAAATTTTAATAGTTTATCACAAAAGTTATTATTCTATTATAATTCATGTCAAGGAGCGCCATGCCAATATATGTGTGAGATGTTTTAAAGGACACTGCATGCAGTTCTCTGACTATACAGAAGAAAAATTATAGCTCTGTAGAGATATGTCAGTGTGACTTCTGTAAACCAATCTACCTATAAACCAGCAAGAGATATTCAGCAGTACATAGTTGAAAAGACAAAAGCATGTAATTGTTTTACTGCATCTTAGACTAGAAGGAGACAGGTCTTGAAAGCAGTGAGGGTTTAAAGAACAGAAAATTGGACATTTATTTTTATAAGAATTTTATTTTTAATTGATACATAATTGTACATATTTATTGGGTACAATGTGATATTTTGATATAGGTATACATTATATAATGATCAAATCAGGATAATTAGCATATCTATCACCTCAGACATTTATCATTCCTTTGTGATAAGAAATTCAAAATCCTTTCTTCTAGCTGTTTTGAGATATACAATATCTTATTGTTGACTATAGTTCCTTATTGTGCATGCAAACACTAGAACTTATTCTAATGTAACTTTGTACCCATTGACCATTCCCCTCGTGGCCCCCCGGTTCTCCAGTCCGACTGTCCATCTACTACTTCTATGAAATCAACTTTTTTAGATTCTGCCTATGAGTGCGAACATGCAGTATTTGTCTTATATCTGGCTTATTTTACTTAACATAATGTCCTCCAGATTTATCCATGTTATTACAAATAGATTTCATTCTTTTTATGGCTGAATAGTATTCCACTGTGTATATATACTACCTTTTCTTTATCCATTCATCTGTTGTTGAACACTTAGGTTGATTTTGTATCTTGGCTATTGTGAATAGTGTTGCAATAAACATGGGAGTGCAGATATCTCTTTGACTACTGATTTCATTTCCTTTTGATATATACCCCATAGTGGGACTGCTAGATCATATGATAGTTCTATTTTTAATTTTTTGAGAAGCATACGGTATTTCATAATGTCTATACTATTTTACATTCCCACCAACAGTGTGTAAAGGTTCCCTCTTTTCCAAATCCTCACCAACACTTACAAGTCACTCTTACAAGTATAAAGTGATATATCATTGTGGTTTGGGTTTGTATTTCCCTGACAATTAGTTATGTTGGGCATTTTTTCATATACCTGTTGGCCTTTTGTATGTCATCTTTTGAGAAATGTCTATTAAGGTCTTTTGCCCCTTTTTAATTGGGTTATTTGATTTTTTGCTGTTGAGTTGCTTAAATTCCTTATATATTTTGGATATTAACTCCTTGTCAGATGTATAGATTGCAAATATTTTCTCCCATTCTGTAGGTTGTCTCTTCATTCTGTTGATTGTTTCCTTTGCTATGTAGAAGCTTTTTAGTTTGGTATAATTCCATTTATCTACTTTTGCTTTTGTTACCTGTGCTTTTGAGATATTATCTAAAAAACCCTTGCCTAGTCCAATATCATAAAATATTTCTTTTATTGGTTTTATAATTCCAGGTCTTATATTTAAGTCTTTAATCCATTTTGCCTTGATTTTTGTATATGGTGAAAGATAAGAGTCCAGTTTCATTCAAGTACATGTAGATATCCAATTTTCCCAGCATCATTTATTGAAAAGACTGTCTTTTCACCAATATGTGTTTTTGGTACCTTTGTCAAAAATCAGTTGGCTATAGATGCATAGGTTTATTCCTGGGCTTTCAATTCTGTTCTATTGTTCTTTCTATATGTCTGTTTTTATGCCAATACCATGAAGTTTTCATTACTGTAGCTTTGTAGTATATTTTAAAGTCAGGTAGTGTGATGCTAATTTTTCCCCCTCAAGATTGCTTTGGCTATTCTGGGTCTTTTATGGGTCCACATATATTTTAGGATTGATTTTTCTGTTTCTGTGAAAGATGTCATTGGTATTTTGTTAGGGATTGCATTGAATATGAAGAAGTGAGTTTTGAGCTGAACTCAAAAGAAAAGAGGATTTATATGAATTAACAAAAGTGAGAATTCCATGTTTGTCAGCCTAGGCCTAGAGACTCAAGTAAAAATGGGGTTTGTAGAGGACTTTAAAGAATTGTGCTGAAATAAAGGCTTTTTGTTAAAAAGTAGGGGTGCTTGGATAAGGGAGAGTGAGTCCAAGTCAAAGAGAGCTTTCACATTCAGGCTAAGGAGTTTGAATTAGTGCATGTTTTTGAAGAGTGATGAAATAAAAGCTGTATTTTAGGAAAGTGTTTGAATTCTTAGTTCCCCAAAGTACAGTGGAAACTAATAAAACAGCATGGATGAAAACATTTTCCTTGCCTCATACAAGGAGATGATATGTAAAGGAGCTGAGCCTTTGGTACTCTTTACATGTTAACTTCTGTATAAGCACATTTTAATATCTTTTGATAGGTATCATGTAAAAACATTTTCACTGAGGCTATTTGGGAAGTACTTGTGAGTGAATTTTGTTTTGTTTGGCATCTTTTGAACTTGCCCATTTCTGTTGTGATTGGGCTGTATCTTCACATATTATTTTATCTATAAAGGTTGCTGTTCCTGCTCCATGGGAAATGGTGAATTACGCTGCCCATCAACAGAGCCAGTAGCAAACACAAGCACCCGTGGGTCTGTGACTCCTTCGTTTGAGAAAAGTAAGTGGCTCTTGGCTTCAGGAATAGAATATTTCTTATCCTTATAGCCTCAAAAGAATGCTACATAGAATTTCTATAGAAGCCACAAACACTGAGAATATGGATTCTCAAATAAGATGAGAAAAGTGCTAATAGGATAATTGTACATAAATACTCATTTAAAAACATTTCTCAAAGTAGTAATAGGTAGTATTATATACATACGCACACACACACACACACACACACACACACACACACACACACAAATTGTCCAATAAGTCTAACCCATGTAACCCAAAAAGTTCTCCGTAATACATACTCATTAAATATGGTAGTAGCAGTAGTAGTTGTTGTTCATATGGAGTTTATATTTGGCTGCTGATAGCTAGGAATGAATCTTTAATAATAGCAAAATTCATGGTTCCATAGAAAGAAGTGAAAATACATCAGATGTCCAGCATTCACTGACTTTTTCTAATAGGAAACCCTTTCTGGCATTCAGTTAAACTGTCTTTCAGTTTTTGTCTGTGTGCCTCTTTGCTAAAGTTAATGTTTCTTTACATTAGAATTCCCAGGTTTTCCTCCTCATTTTTTTTCTCACTATGCAATATACCTAATAGCAAGGACCCTTGACAAATTCAACAGGCAATCAGATTCAGCAACTATTTTTCCTCCCAAAATCTCCTTAGGCTTTGCTTACCTGTCATTTTCTTCATTAATAATGTTGATTCTTGAAAATGCTTTTTTTTTCTTTTTTTCTTTTTTGCAAGGGCAGTGCACATGCTTTTAAATTATAAGGCCTTCTTCAGTTTTCTGATTATGTTTTGCAAAAATTATATAGAATGAGAGCCATCATGTAGGAACTTCATCTAATCATATAATTTAACATCATTCCTAAGCCTGAAATGAATTAATGTCTAAAGGAAATTAGACCATAGGTAAATGAGAATTTTTAGAGTTAACAATATAATTTATTCCCCCTGGCAGAGCACAAAGGCAAAACAGATATTGCATTTAGATTGCTGAATGGCAACAATGTGTGAAAAAGGCAAATGAAAGACAATAAAATCTATTTTTATCTATTTTTATAATATCTGTACATAATATTTTAAAACTAGGATTATTATATACAGGTATACTTCTAGAATTTTTCAACACATAGATATATACAAGTAATTTTTATTAAAATAGGATCATACTATAGAGACAGTTTAGGAACCTACTTTCTTTTTACTTGGCAACATTATGAACTTTCCCCTGTGCCATTATGCTAGGCCATGTTTATGGGTGTATATGTCCTTTTTGAAAAGTGCCTTTAGAAAATACAAATTTTTACTTTTAACTTGAGGGTGGGAGCTATAGAATTGTGGTTTTTAATCATTTACTTTTTTTTTTTTTTTTTTTTGAGACAGAGTCTCGCTTTGTTGCCTAGGCTAGAGTGAGTGCCATGGCGTCAGCCTAGCTCACAGCAACCTCAAACTCCTGGGCTCAAGCAATCCTACTGCCTCAGCCTCCCGAGTAGCTGGGACTACAGGCATGCGCCACCACGCCCGGCTAATTTTTTCTATATATATTAGTTGGCCAATTAATTTCTTTCTATTTATAGTAGAGACGGGGTCTCGCTCTTGCTCAGGCTGGTTTCGAACTCCTGACCTCGAGCAATCCGCCTGCCTCGGCCTCCCAGAGAGCTAGGATTACAGGCGGGAGCCACCGCGCCCGGCCAATCATTTACTTTTATAAGACTGTATGTTAGACTAGACATTTATTTTGTAAGAACGTTTTTCTTTACTTTTGCTACTATATATAAAGGGTAGCTGAGGTAGAAAAACAAAGGTCTCTTGTGAAAGATCTCTCACCACTATTCTAGGCTGGAGAAGAGTTGTGCTTGTGTTTTGAGTTTTAGTCCATAGGGGAACAAAACGTAGTGTACAATATTTACTTGGTTCCTTAAAAGTCTTTTCTAAGGCAAATTTTAAACTTTTTAATGAAAGGCAATAGATAATAGTTCATTTGTTTAACAGACAAAGTAGGGTATTCGTGACTAGTAGGTAGATTCATCAGTGGTGAAACTTGAGTTATTAATTTGGCCTTTATTTAATATATACAAGATATATATATATAATATATTTATATATAATTTTTAAAAGCCAATTTGATATATAATTAACTATATTAATAAAAATTATATTATGTTTGTACACACACATATATAAAACATGTTGAATAGTGTAAAAGGGAACCATTGCATACTACTTGTGTTTTTTTCAAATAAAATACTCTACAACTAGAACTCTCCTAAAACAGCATGAAAGAGCTTTTCTCTTATTTCATCTAAGATAATATACTGATTCTGAGCTGAATGTGCTTTTTTGTTGTTTCTCTTAGGAAGTCATTACAAATTTAAAATGCATTCAAATAAAAAGCTCTGATTACAAATTGTTGTGCTTGCTGTGTTATAGATGATCATTGTGTGAGTCGCTGTAACTCCCAGAGCTGCATATTAGCCCAGGAAGAACAACAGTATCTACAGAGCGGAGACCAGCAACTAACTCGACATGTGTTGCTGTGTTTACTTCTCATTATTGGCCTGTTTGCTGTAAGTATTTCTGGTTTCGTTTTGTGGTCACTTCTTTAAATGTTTGGCAAAGGTTTCAATTCAGTCATCAGGGAGAAACTTAGTTACTGCTTTCCGGGAGTGCAGCAGCTAGGTCATCTCAATCCTAATATTGAGCTAAATGTTCAAGGGTGGGTGTGGGAGAAAAGAATGAATTATTAACATTATCCCGTTGCTTAAGTGCTCCAATAGTTTATTCTGCTTAGAATCACTTGTTCATTCTAGCTCTGAACCTAGAATTCGGTAAAGACAAATATCTCAATGATGTGTACAGGGCCACTTATTCCTAATGTACTTGACTGACCAAAGTAGATAAATGTATACAGTATCTCTTAGAAGATATTCCTTAGATAAATAAATTTTTTAAATAATTTTTAATTATGAAAAGGACATAACCACTTCATATAATAGATACAAAATAGAGAAAAGAAAAATATCTATCATACTAATGCCTTCTAATTTTTTAATACATTTTTCGTAGTTCCATCTGTTCACACGTACAGATTTATATCTTGCTTTTGTCACTTGTCAAGCGAGTTGCTACATGGTGTTCATAACCGTTACTTTAATTTGATAATTTTATAAGTGAAATACAGAACCTTATTTTTTAAATGCATGCATTTCTTTGATTACTACATATCCTCTTTTGTGAATTATCAGCTATTATTTGATAATTCTTTGAGATGATCAAGTGTAACTTGCCCAGAGGTAAGAGATGGATCATGTAACCTATGAAGGAACCCTTTCACATTGGGATGCTCGTTACATGGTATGATACTGGCCAGCATCACTTTAAATGCTGTTTAAGAACAAAAATCAAAAAATAAGAAATGCTGCCAAAAATTGCTGCTTAGTGATGTAATTGTTTTCATTGTGTAGAACTAATTTTAAAATCATCCCTGTCTCAGGCTAGTTGGCAGTCCTGATATATTATGTAAGCTTCTGTATTATGGCTCATGTCTTTTTGCTGCAAATCTGATCAGAATAGATGCTGTTTGAATGACATCTGTCAGGAGGAGAGGTTGAAACCTCTTGTTGGAAAGACAAAGCCTCTATATTCTCTAGGTGTTTTTCCCTTTAGTCTTTCCCCCGTAATTATTAAGTAGATAAGTAATTGTACTATGCTCTGGATGGAGACAAATGATCAGCTTGCTTCATTTTAAAGTACTCTGCTCTCCTTCCTTTACAGAATCTTTCTAGTTGTTTATGGTGGCTTTTCAACCAAGAGCCTGGAAGACTATATGTTGAGTTACAGTTTTTCTGTGCCGTGTTTAACTTTGGCCAGGTATTTATTTACTGAGAACTTTGAGTGGCTTTTGTTTTCCTGGATGGGTTGATTGGTGGTAGGGATGGGGGCTAGTACGGATGTTGTTTTCTTTTAAATCAAAAGGGCTTAGTTTGTTTGCCAGCTGCTGGTGTGCATGACAGCTGACAGCTGCTGCCTGTCTCCTAGTAGAGATGAATTATTACTTTGGTTAAAGTCATCAGAATATACACTGAGTGTTTCAATGAGAAATATCAAATAGTTCTTTGCTTTGGTTCTGAGCTAAAGAATGATAATTTAAGCAGGGACAAGATGCCCTAAGTCCTTTTTCAACTTTGTTTTGATCTTAATAAGTTACTTTGAGAAAATAACTTACCTTCCCTGAGCCTTTAATTTAGCTGCTTAAATTGATAAACACCATTTCATTTACATTTTGATGTTTCTTGAACAATAGGTATGTATATCTTTAAAAAAAATCATGTGGTGTAAAAATAAATTTTGTCTAGGTATAACAGTTACCATTCATTGAGCATCTACTATGTGCCAACCATTGTTAAGAATTACATTCATTATTTCATTTAAACATCACGACAATACCTGCAAATTGAAATTAAAAAACTAAAATTCCAGCTGGGCACAGTGGCTCACACTGGTAATCCTAGCACTCTGGAAGCCTGAGGCAGGAGGATCGATTGCTTGAGGTCAGGAGTTCAAGATGAGCCTGAGCAAGAGTGAGACCTGTCTCTACCAAAAATAGAAAAAATTAGCTGGCAGTGGTAGTACACCTGTAGTCCCAGCTACTCTGGAGGCTGAGGCAGGAGGATTGTTTGAGACCAGCATTTTGAGGTTGCTGTGAGCTGTAATAATGCCAGTGTACTCTACCTGAGGCGACAGAGTGAGACTCTGTCTCAAAAACCAAAACAAACCAAAAAAAAAAATCCACTAAAATTCCTTGAAGAAGTAACATAATGGGTGCTATTGTCATTGTTTACTGTTATTTATGGTTTATTGTTATTGTTTATGTCACTATTAAAATAGATATTTAAGGATAAATGATATTTTATATATTGGGAATATATTTTTATGTGCAAATTTCAAAATTTGCTCTTTTCTTCAATTCCTTACTTTTTAATTAGAGAATATCAGTCCACAGATTAACAAGTCAAAAAAATACCATGTTTGAAATCACTGAGTTTGCCTATTAAATCTAAAATAATTTGTCATATGAGTTAACATTTGTCAATAGATGCTCCTGCAAGTTGTTTTCTAACATTAATTTCCTGAAATATTTCCAGTTTTTTTGGGACATTATTGTGGGAGCAAAAATGGCTATGTATAAAGAGACAAGTGACCTTAGTTTATTACAGACAAGAGCATCCCAACAGCTACTTTGATACTCATCTCACTTCATGATACTGTTTAAGATCTGATATTTTATATAAGAACTGAAAAATACTATGTTGAAAAATCATAGCCTCGATTGGGATTTTTCATTCAGAAAGCCCACTCCAACCTGAGCCATCCCAGAACTGGGACTGAGAAAGCTTAATTCCACAGGGCTATGTCATACACACTGGCCACGAATGTTGCATTTAAAAATTTTAAATGCTGCCCACACAGCTTATGGCTAAAGTGGTTCAAAGGAGCAAAAGAGACATAAACCCCACTCCGATCCCATTTTCCTCTTGGGGAGGTGTGGTAAGATCATCCCTTCTAGTTGTTTATAGTCTTAGGGTGCAGAAAGCTAGGTCCTTCATACAACATACTGCATTTTCCATCCTACCTCCACCAACTTGCACTCAGATCCTTATCCTAGTGTGCCTGACGAATGGGCGCTGCCAACCTCCTGCCTCCCCAAACAGTCCTAAATTGTCCTGATCTGTCACTGATATCTAGTACCAATTTGCCTCATCACCCTCAAATCCTTCAAACCTTTCCCCTAACCACTGGCCACTTTCACTTTAAATTCTGTTCTGTTACTGCCTAATTAGATACTGAAGCACTTGTTACATAATTTATGAAGTTTTAACAGAAAAATAATAAATACTTAAGCACAGTAGGGGGAGAAATAAAGACATATAGCCCCTAAATGTTTTCATTTTTCTTCAGGAAGCTGTCATGTGAATGTGGTTGCTCAGCACTGGTTTGTATCACCCATCATAATTAATAGGACAGAACGATTGGGAAAAGGCAGCAAAGTAGTACACGTGCCCTTGGGCACTGCATTTCAGAGGCCTGCTTTGTCTGTTCTTCATCACTATAGGTTTGCTCCCTCAAACACTACATTTGGTGGCTTCCTTGATTTCTCTCTCTTAAAATTTTATTGTTGAATTCGGAAAAAAATAACTTTGTTTTCTTCCCTAGGGATTTATTTCCTTTGGAATCTTTGGATTAGATAAACATTTAATCATCCTGCCTTTCAAAAGAAGGTAAATTTAGTTTTGAAATAAATCTGCATCTATAAAGGTGATGAAAAAGCCATTCTATTAAAATACTAATATTTCTAAATCTTTAGTAACTGCTAGGACCACTAAATGCCACACAGAGGTTATCTGTTGATTCACATATTTGTTGTAAATAATTGAAGAAAAATATTAGAAGAACTATTATAAATCCAGCATTGTAATTTGCATTTAAACAAGAATTGATAGACATACTGACTTCTATCTATGCCATTAACTACGTAAAGTTAAATGAAACTTGAAAATGTCTTTAGAAATGGAAGTAGTAGGTGGTGTGCCCCCAAAGGTCTATATTTGATTGTGATTGTCTTTCTCCTTTGAAACATGATTCTTCTTTCTATCAAACTGATAACTTATACAAAACTCAAGATTTCCTTCTAAATTTGGGGGTTTTATTAGCTTGAAAGAAGATCAAGGATTTCTCTATGAAAAATAACAAGTTGGAATACTCCAACTTGGGGGTAGAAGGAAAAAGCAAGGGTGCAAATCCTTGTATCTCCTCATTTGCTTTCAAAGTCAAAATTAGTAGAAACTAGAAGTGCTAATGAAATTTATCCTGCCAGCTCTGTGAAAAGCACCCAATAAATGGTAACTGCTCTTCTCCTTCTTCTTCTCCATCATCATCATCATCATCAAGATACAGTTGCTAGGATCATAATCATTTCATGAACGAGGAAAAACATAACAAGAAAGTCACTGAACTAAGTTATCAGCTACATAATGTTGATCAGGTGAAATAGTCAACAGTTCTATTGCCTGGGCTGGCAGAAACAAAATTGTTCTGTATTCCAGACCTGGTATTTGTCTCTGTGGTACTGAAATAGAAAAATGATTAAATAAACTACTTGATCTCTAATTTATCTTTGTATTTCCAAACAGTGGGATATAGAATAAGGAACATTTATTCATAGAAACTGAAATGGGTCAAACATGTCTGGAGGGTTTATAAATAATGATTAGGGCCCCCACCCCAGCCTTCCTTCAAAAGGAAGCTGAATGCAGAATGTGTTTCTGCTTCAGAGACTAATGATGTCTGGGAATTGAAGATGACAGCTCTGGTGAATGATGGCATTGGCATAGCCATTTTGATGGGGTGCTAAGTCAGGAAGGGCTCTCTCTCAGTGCTTTTCTGTTCTTAAATATGGACTCCTTAAATTTTGGTTTTCAGACTTGAGTTCCTTTGGAACAATAAAGAAACAGCAGATAAAAGGGATTCTCCTGTTTCTGAGGAAATAAAAATGACCTGTCAACAGTTTGTCCATTATCACCGTGACCTCTGTATCCAAAACATTGTGAAGGAAAGAAGGTAAGCAAATTGCCAGTACAGGTTCCAGATAATTATGTTTTAGATGATTAATTTTGGATTGTAATAGGCTAAATATGTGGCTGTTACTGACTACATGATTATTTTCAATAACACACATGTAAAAGTTATAAGTTATGGGTCAGTTTATAGTTTAAAAAATGATATATGAAAGAGCCATATCACTTTAACATTAATATTTTTTAAATGTCATATATCTTCTGATTTCCACATAAACTGTGAAAATTTTAGAATGAACCAAAATGTCACATAATATTAACATTCATTTCCAGTTGGCCATTAGTGTCTCTCATAAAACTTTGAGATACATTGGATTTAGAAGAGATGTTATATCTCCATCTCTTGGTGGTATGTTATTTTATATTACTAATACTGTTGTCAAGAAAATGAAACTTCTGCCTCTTAATTTTGCTGTTTATATTTCACCTCAAGCCCTAATCTTTGGTCTGAGACATGATATTTATTCTTCTAATCCCCAACGTAGGAAGTATGCAGCAGGAAATGATGAACTTTGAATAAACAAATGTTATAGTGCACATATTTTTGGTAGTCATAAAGAGAAAATAAAAGAAAACAAAACATAAAGAACCTAATATTTTTATATCTGTAAGTGAAAATTTGAAATTTTATAAAAATCATTATTGAGGATGATTTATTTTCATATATTATGCCACTGTATTCAACATGTATTAATATGTCATTATAATCAGAAAGCAGCCTGGAATTACAGTGGAGGGGGACTCATTGGGTAAGGACTGATACTAGAACTGAAATCCTAAACTATACTTACTAGCTTTGTGATACTGGGCAAGTTCATTCTCTAAACTTTGGTTTTCCTCTTCTTTAAAATATCTGACTCTGAGGGTTGTTTGAGTTAGATGACAGAATGTCTGTCTAGGCCAATCTAATTGGCCTAGCCCACTGCCTGGCAATGGTAAACTATGAAGAAAAGTTAGTTTTTCTACCCTTTAATGGGCTGAGCACAATTATTTCAAAGTACCATGAATAATTTCAACAATTTGAAACTGCTTTTTAAAATTAAAAATTATAGGCTTATGCCTATAGTCCTAGCACTTTGGGAGGCCCAGATGGGAGGATTGCTTGAGGCCAGGAGTTTGAGACCAACCTAAGCAACAAAGCAAGACCCCTTCTCTACAAAAAAAAAAAAATAGAAAAATTAGCCAGGTGTGGTGGCACACACCTGTAGTCCCAGCTACTTGAGAAGCTGAGGCAGGAGGATCTCTTGAGCCCAGGAGTTGGAGGTTGCAGTGAGCTTATGATGACACCACTGTACTCTAGCCTGGGCAACAGAGTGAAACCCTGTCTCAATAATAATAATAAATAATACATAAATAAATATTTTAAAAAGAAAACTCCATGTTAGTTCTGTCAGGCCTATTGTGATTGCCAACTGTCAGAGAACATAGCTCTTGCTGTTTGCAAGACTGCCACACTGCCTTGGTCCCAGATGGCTGAATGGGCACCTGCTGAGAGCATGCTGGAAGTGTGCTGGCCTGGTCCTGCTCCCTTTGCAGGTTCTGCAGCCTGTACAGTGTCACATTCTCTGCCATTCTGTACAACTCGATGGGCTGTTGTTATAGCTACCTGATCACAAGCATCAGGAAACAAATATTATTCAGTTGGTGTCTGGGCTAGAAGGTGTTAGGCTATAAATCAAAAATCAACAAGCAGGAAGAGGCTCAGACACAGGTTGTAAAATTCAGGCTTTTGTTGAAAGTGATGTTTGTAGTTGCAAGGCATAAATTCAGATATCACTAAATGAAATACTGATGTTAAAATATTGTGATTTTATGTACTTGAGAAAAATTTTCATGTATATTAACCTTTTTTGTAATTTTTATACAAAACTCATGTATATTCATTTATGGTTAAATGGTTTTAAATTTTTGTCATCTGTTTCTCATTTCATCTTGATTTTCATCCACTGTTTCCTATCATCAAGTACTTTAGGTTTTATAGCTTCACTGATACTGTGGATAGATTCATGCTGTCTATTGCATATTTGTATGAAAATGTACAAAATGCATGTAATTGGTTTTTTCATCTCTCTTTCCCTTGTTCATTTGCTTATACTTAAGGCACCCTACATTTGCATTAGGAAGATAGATTTTAAATAATCAAGAAGTAGATTCATAATCAAAGTACATTTTTAAAATCTTATAATAGATTTCTAACAAGACAGAGCTCACGTATTCCTTCCTTGCTTCCTAATGAAGCAAATTCCTGACAAACATATCAGAATGATTGTCTTGGCTACTGAGGGCAAGAAGAAAGGCTACTTGTGGACACTATGATGCATATAGTGCATATGTATATATGATGTACATAGAGCTGAAAATCATGTTTGATTTGAGTAGTTTACTGAAAATAATTACTTCTTAAGAGCTTGTGAAAAATATTTAGTGTTCCTGGACAATGAAATTACTTAGTATAACTAAGAGTGTAATAATTTATATAAGATTCAGCTCTCTTCAGGATGGATCTGATCATAAAAGGCCATGCTACTACAAAAAGAATATTTCTTTGTAAATGCATTTACATTACCTATGTCTTTTTTGTTATTATTTAAGAATTTCTGCTTTCACAAGCATTACTGGCATATTTTTCCCCAGTGGATCTTTCTAAGGTCAGGCGAGTTAAAAAACCCTTTGTATTCAGAACGGTTTCATTCCTGCCATACTTTAATTATCATGCTGTCTCCTTGATTCCTTCTATTTTTTTCTTGCTTGTCCTCTGTTATGCAGTGCTGATACGAGATTTACAGAACATATAGGTGAATCATTCCTTTGACATACAGGTGTGGTGCAAAGACTTCCACTGGGACCTTTTGTGGCTGTGACCTGGTGAACTGGCTAATTGAAGTCGGCCTTGCCTCTGACCGTGGTGAAGCTGTGATATACGGAGACAGACTGGTGCAAGGGGGAGTCATCCAACATATTACCAACGAATATGAATTTCGAGATGAGTACTTATTTTACAGATTTCTGCAAATGAGTCCTGAACACAGTCCTACTGCTGTTAATACAAGCACCCCCCAACAAGAAAGATATAAAGAAATTGAACATTCATCCTTATCCTCACTTTCCCCTAAGACCTAAATTATGAAAGGAAGAACCCCATATGGAATCATATTCTAGCCCAAGATCTGTTATTTTTTAGTTGTGTGACCTTGGGCAAGTTACACCACTGTGAGGCTCAGTTGCCTCTTCTGTAAAATTTGACAAGATGCTTTCCTAACCCATGCTAAAGGTCTATGATTTTATGTGTAAACTCCTCCTAAAACACATAGGAAACTGATTTAGGAAAAAAGAAAACCAAATCAAAATTTAAAGTTCTGATAATGAATATAATAATTACAGTCATTCCTCAGTATTCACAGGGGAATGGTTCCAGTACCCCTGCAGCTACCAAAATCTGAAAGTGCTCAAGTCCCTTTTATAAAATGGTGAAGTGTTTGTATATAACCTATTCACATCTTCCTGTATACTTTAAATAATTTCTAGATTACTTATAATGCCTAATACAATGTAAATGCTATGTAAATAGTTGTTATACTGTGTGGTATAGGGAACAAAGACAAGGGAAAAAAGTCTATACATGTTTACTACATACGCAGCCATTGTAGGCCTAACATTTTTGATCTGCAGTTGGTTGAATCTATGGATGCGGAAGCAGCACTTAGGGAAGATTGACTGTACTATAAACAGTACTAATGTACTAACATTGTAAAATCACTGCTTTCTGCAACTGTTTGCTATAATTTCAAAATCACCATCCTATTAACTGTTCCTTTAAATTGACAGATTTTGCAGGTGTATTGCTCAGAGGAAATAGACCTTAAATTATGACAACTTTATATTTATTCATATTACCTCCTAAAAAAGAATTTTAATGATTCTAATAAAAGGTTCTTTTTATTTTTTCCATTTCCTTGACAAATAATATTCATTTAAAAGCTAAAACCACTATTTTTTTAAGGCTTGTCTTTTCTTGCTTTTCTATCCAAGAACTAATCTATATCATTTGGAAGGGAATAAGAACCTCCATAAATATTATCTCCACAATCTTTAAACAAAAGTATAGTGTGATCTTTAACTTTTGTACTACAAATAATAATTTTAGAAAATTCATTTAAATTTTATCAACAAAATTATTGCCATATGATGTATCATTTCTGGTATTTGCACAAAACATCATAGTGCAGGATAACCTTTCTACTTTATTCCCTGAAATTAAAAAAAGATAGAAAACTATAAATTTTAAAATTACTAAATTTTGCCCTCCCACTTAGTCCATTCAGGCTGCCATAACAAAATACCATAAACTGGATAGTTTATAAACAACAAAAACTTATTTCTCATAGTTTTGGAGGCTGGGAAATCCAAGATCAGAGCACAGCAGATTTAGTGTATGATGAGGGCCCACTTTCTGGCTCATAGATGGTACTTTCTTGCTGTGTCCTCACATGGTAGAAAGGAAGGACTCTGGTCTCTTCAACCCCTTATAAGGACATTAATCTCATTCATGAGGGCTCCACCCTCATGACCTAATCACCCCCCCAAAAGATCCCACCTCCTAATACCATCACATTGGGGATTAGGTTTCAATATATGAATTTTGGGGAGACATAAACGTTCAGATCTCAGGTAAGCTTTATCTTCAGTAAATTAAAAAGAGATCTAGTCATATGACCTTTGAACATCTACTTATTAGGTGGCAGTGCTGGTTTAACTTATTTAAAACATGTTTCAAATATTTATTTAATTATTTCATACTGTTAGTGTCTCATATACTAAAGCCATTTTAGAAAATAATTTATAGGGTGTCATTGCCCTTTTAATGCAACAAATATATAATTTTTAAAAAACCTGCATGGAAGCCTAGTGTATTTAACAAGTAAACTATACTTTAGTATTTACCTATACCAATTTTAAGTTATGATTATGGAAAGGGGATGTTTTTAGCAGAACTGTCTTGCTGTAGAACTTTCTTTTTTTAATACGACTACATTATGACTCTGAATGTTCAGGAGTAAGCTTAAGGCCTCAATGCTGTACCAGAAGACTTTTATTGTTATAGTAATAGATATTAATTCACATGCATGCAGGCAACTCAAACTCAAGTGTTGAATTTGTTTTATGAATAATATCTTCTGTTGTTTGCATGAATGGCATCATTTTCCATGGGAGACACTAGAAGAAAACCCTGGATCAGAATGGTCTACAGTTTCAGATAATAAAGGCTTTTAAGAGACATTTTTAGAATTAAGGATATGCTAATTTTATTAAATGAAAATATTTTTAACTGTTACTTTCTCACTGACAAAGCAAGTTTCTCAATAAAATATCTATTTTAACTTGCATTGCTGACATCTTTTCTTTGAGTAATCACAATAATGCAGTAGCCATCATAGAGGTCTTTTCTATAAGTTCTCAATGTTTTCTTAAATGGGTTTTCTGAGACTGTTTCCCTTCCTGACCCTCTGGATTCTGTGTACAGGGCCTTGCCCAATTATGCATTCATAAACATTTTTTATGAATGAGTCAATATGACAGTAAAGTCCTTCATACATTTCATAACCTTTAATATTCAGGGTCACAGCTAGGAAAAAGATCTGATACAATTTTGATTAAAACCTATCCTTTTTTTTACTAATCTTCAGCATAGTCAATTGTTTTCTTAACTCTCAATGAATAATTCCATACCTAGCTTGTGCTTAGATTTCAGTGTTTTTAGAATAAGATAGAATAACGATTAATGATTAGTAAATTTCTAAAAGCAAGAAAAACACCGGCAACAAATGCTGACAAGGATGTAAAGCAACAGGAACTCCTCGTTCATTGCTGGTGGGGATGCAGAATCCCCACTCTGAAAGAGAGTTTGGCAGTTTCTTACAAAACTAAACATACATTTACTATATGATCCAGCAACCGTGCTTCTCAGTATTTACACAAAATGAGTTGAATATATGTCCACACAGAAATCTACATATGAATATTTGTAGCAGGTTTATTCACAATTTGTAAAACTTAAAAGCAACTAAGATGGGCTTTAGTAGTGGTACATCCAAATAATGCAATATTATTAATATTCAGCACTAAGAAGAAATGGCTATACAAGTCATGAAAAGACAGAGGAAACTTAAATGCATATTAGTTAAAGAAGACAATCTGAAAAGACTACATTGTACCTGATTCCAATTATATGACATTCTGGAAAGGCAAAACTACGGAGACAGTAAAAAGATAAGTGGTTGCCAAGGGTTGAGAGGAGGGAGAGATGAATACATCAGTGGTTGCCAAGGGTTGGGAGGAGGGAGAGATGAATAGGCAGAGCACAGATAATTTTTAGGGGAGTAAAACTATCCTGTATGATACTGTAATAGTAGATACATGTCCCTACATTTATCAAAGCCTATAGAATGTATAATACCTAGAGGGACCTCTAATGTCAACTATAGACTTTGAGTGATAACATGTCAATGTAGGTTCATCAACTGTAAGAAATGTACCACTCTGGTGCTGGGGTGTTGATGGTGGGGAAGGTTGTGGAGACAGGATATTCTGGGAACTCTGTACTTTCTGCTCAATTTTTCTATGAATCTAAAATTGCTATAAAAAATAAAGGTTTTTTTTTTTTTTTTTTTGAGACAGAGTCTCACTTTGTTGCCCAGGCTACAGTGAGTGCCGTGGCGTCAGCCTGGCTCACATTAACCTCAATCTCCGGGGCTCAAGCGATCCTCCTGCCTCAGCCTCCCGAGTAGCTGGGACTACAGGCATGCGCCACCATGCCCGGCTAATTTTTTGTATATATATTTTTAGTTGGTCAATTAATTTATTTCTATTTTTGGTAGAGATGGGGTCTCGCTCAGGCTGGTTTTGAACTCCTGACCTTGAGCAATCCGCCCGCCTCGGCCTCCCAAAGTGCTAGGATTACAGGCGTGAGCCACCACGCCCGGCCAAAAATAAAGTATTTTTAATAAAATTTTAGGGGAATTCATGATCAGATTTAAATTTTTTTAATAGATCACTCTGGATTATAGTGACCAATATGGATGGAAATTTTAAAAAACAGGTGTAGGAGAATAGTTAACTGCACTGGTCCAGGTGAGAGATGCTGCTAGTTTGGTCTAGGGTGTTAGCACAGGAGAAGGTAAAAACATGCTGGACCTAAGAGAGAGAAATAAGATTCACTATGTGTCTCTGGATAATGAACTGTTTACCTTTAGTTCCCTCCTCTGTTGAAAGAGGAGTATAGGAGCTGGCCAGGGTTCTTCGTGATTTAGGGACGACCTATCTCTGAACCATACATAATGACAAACAGACTCAATGGAGTACTTGACTCTGACATCTTTTCCTTTGTAATGTCAGACCTATATCAGACAAGAGCAGTATCAGGCAGATTATGGTTTTTATGAGAGAACTTTTAAACATAACTTCCTGATTACTCTTTAAATATAACAGTCTACTTCTTTATTTTAATCCTAATTGTGATGACAGTGACCAATTTATATGATAATCAAATACTAAAAATGGACATTTCTAGAAACCAAAAAATATTTAGTATTATTTTGATGTGGATTTTTCTTTTGTTTATATTTGCAATTTTGAGTCTTACTAGGTAATCTTTATGTAACTTTAATAAGGTTTTTAAAAAATTTAAGAAGATATTACTCATTTATAATGTTAATGATATAATGTTATAATATTCATAATATAATAATAATTCTATTTCATTGCCACTACCTCATTCCTGTTTTTGTCTTTACCGAATGAATGGAAGTAAAAGATAAGAGAGATTTGAGACCCAGTCACAGTATGTCTTAAGGTCGTGGTTCTTTTATCTCATTCTCTAATCTTTCAGACAAACTCTTCTAACAAACATCTTATTAACAGAAAAGGCTATTAAGGGGAATGGCCCAAAACTTGCTAGATAGTTAGAGCTATAAGCTCATTCAATGGTCAGCCAAGGCTTGACAAAGAGCATGTCTGAGTATAATAAAAATGCATTTGCATAATTAACATGCTATAATGATGAAGACTTAACATATAAATCTAGAAAATTTTCTTGCCTGAGCTGGTTTATATTTGCCTAAAGCACAAAAAAACTCACCACTTGAAATATTTTCCACTACTAAAGAAAAATCTTTCTTTATGTAATTGAGAAAATGATTTGAGGGTACTACATAATTATAATAAATACAGATCCATGCATCATCTTCATGTTTCCTTATTTATGCAGAATTGAGTACTTAATTATTGGCTAAAGAAAATAACACAAGTCCATCACCTGAAGTGACATCTGGCTATCCCATGATATATGTATCCAATTCCAATGTTGTTTTCTCAGTATTTTAACAAGACTATATGTAGTTTTAATAGGTAAGCTATGACTTGATTGCTGGTAAAGAATAATCAGATCTGTTCAAATTAGATTTATATCATTAACCAAGGTTATAGATTCTGACTTTCGGGAAGACTGCTGACCATTTATATGATCACTAAGAACTAATATTTGACTTATAAATTCTAATTTCATCTTTTGCACATTGAGAAAAGAGATTAACCATTTTATCTACATTGAGATGCTTATTTTGAAGGATTAATTCCATTTCTTTGAATAGCTCTTTTTCCAGTTTCTTCATGTTGTCCAACATTGTTTTGGCTTTTTCCTAAAACAATTAAAAATATAAAAATAAACTCATACATGACTTTAACCAAATTCCAACCCACCTCTACACAAGAATTGTTCAATCTGATTTCTACTTCTGGTTTGGCTCCCCTCCTATTTTTTAAATATAGAAGAAATGAAATTCTTTGTAAAAAAATCATTGCTTTAGATTGAGTTAATGCATTAATACTAAATTATTAGTTATTTTTAGTAGAAAAGGCAAGAACAATTATATAGGACTAGTCTATAAGCAAGAAACCTAAAGACAACAGAACAATTGAAAATCTGGTATTAATCGTATATGGAGAAGGTTCCTGAAAATTGAGGCTGAGATTTTTATCATATAAGATCTTCTAGCCAGGCACACTGCTGTGCCTATAATCCTATCACTTTGTGAGGCAGGAGGATCACTTGAGGCCAGGGGTTCAACACCAGTCTGGGCAACATAGAAAGACTCCCATCTCTACAAAAAATTTAAAAATTAGCCAGGCATGATGGTGTGCACCTGTAATCCCAGCTACCTGGGAGGTTGAGCCAAGAGTTCGAGGCTGCAATAAACCATGATCATACTACTGCACTCCAGCCTGGGAGACAGAGCAAGACCCCCTTCTCTAAAAAGAAAAAAAACAAAAACCAAAAAAAATCAGATCTTCTGTATTTAAAACCAATATTATCAAACTAAGGGAAAGGAACAGTAATGCTCAAGGGAAAAAGCAACCAAAAGAAAACATTTTTTTCATGACTTTTTCCTTGTTTCAAGAAAGGGAAAAAAAATGTCTATGACTCTTACAGAGAGAAGCAATTTTTAACTTAATTGATGAAATGCCACAATCTACTTATAGGGTAGTTATCTAGAGAAAAAGTATATAAGAAAAAAGTTACTAAAAAGTGAGCATAATTTAAAGTATTTGAACCATTATGAGCTAGAACTCCACAAAACAAATATTCTAAACTTAATAGGAACTTCAATATGAAATTGTATGTAATTTTTTCTGAGGAAACACTACATTTGATAACAGTAGAGAAAAAAATGGATTTTGTCTATAAATGGTATTAGAATAGTTACCTTTTTGGACAAAGATAGAATCCCTGTTTCATGACATATACAAAAGCAAATTTCAGATGGGTTAAAGAACTAAATATATTTTTAAACACACATACATACTAGAAGATGTTATATTTATTTTGAGGTGAGACAGGGTTTTTGAAATATAAAATTAAGATGCTTTAAAGAAAAAAACTAACATATATAATTCGCTAAATTTAAAAATTTTGTCAAAAATTAAATGTCAATAAACTAGAATAAAATTTTGCATTATAACAAGAGTTAATATTCATATATTTTTACCTCTTTAGCAAAAATAAAAACCCCAAAACAGCCCAGAATCAATTGAAAAACAGGCTAAGGGAAAAAATAGGCAAGTCATTTAAAAGGAAATACTAATGACCAATAAACATAGGAGATTTTCGATATTACTAGTAATCAAGAAATATAAATTAAAACTACTAGTAGGATCAACTCTCCCTAAGACATAAGAGTAGTTATTTACAGAGCCAGGACTAGAACCTAACTCTTTGACTCTTCTACCCTCAAATCCCATTATCTTTCTATTACTTCATGTTGTAAATCAACATTTAATGCCTATTAAATAAAGCCTAAAATAGTAAACAGCTTAAAAAAAAATTTTTTTTTTCCAGAGACAGGTTTTTGTCACGTTGCCTAGGCTGGTCTCTAACTGCTGGCCTCAAGCAATCTCCTGCCTTACCTTAGCCTCCCAAAGTGCTGGCGTTAACAGTCATGAGCCACCACACCCAGCCCTTAAATTTTTATTTCAATAATATTTTGCAAAAAATATCAATCGACAATTTAATTTAGTTTAACAAGCATTTAATACTAAGTTTACAAACCCACCTCCCAGGAGAGTATTATAGGGAAAAAGAGAGCTGACAATTCTTGAGAACTCTCACAAGCAATGAGGGCCATGTGGAGGCTGCTCAGGGAAGTGGAAAGGAAAATCTCTCCAGAGTAGAAGCTCTTAAAACATATCACTAAAGAACTTGAGCAAAGACATGAAGAACCAGAGGGCTCATCACTGTTTACAGGACCATTCTGGGTTGGAAGGAAAAGCCAAGGCCATGAAAATGGATGACACCTCCTGGCCCAGTGGATTGGGTCCTCGTTAGCACACTAAACTGGCCCCTAATGCTTGCCCCTCACTCCACACCACCAAGATACAAAATAGTGTTTAGATTGTAGGTCAGAAGTGAAAACAAACCAGTCCCAGATAAAGCAAGAGTAACATCAAGAATTCATGGCAAAGAGGAAATCTGGCAGAGCTCTTTGCTTTAAGCATAATTGTGAAATAGGGGAGGAAAAAAGGCGTGACAACTATGCAAACATACTACAGACAAAAGTAAATAAATAATTACCTGGAAGAAGACTCACTTAGTTCATTTAAATGTAGGGAGAAAGTAAATGTATATACTTTGACAAAGCAAAAGGAATTATAGGCAAGAAAAATCAAGAGATGGTAGAAACAGAGGAGAAAATATGTGAGATGGCCAATCTTTTCTTTCATTGAAAGGAGTCGACTGAGCTGGGCGCGGTGGCTCACACGGGTAATCCTAGCACTCTGGGAGGCTGAGGCGGGCGGATTGCTCTAGATCAGGAGTTCGAAACCAGCCTGAGCAGGAGCAAGACCCTGTCTCTACTATAAAGAGAAAGAAATTAATTGGCCAACTAATATATATATAACAGACTTAAACGTAAGGTATGAAACTATTAGAATTCTAGAGGAAAAAGTTGGAAACACTCTCCTAGACATCGGCCTGGGCAAAGAGTTTATGAAGAAGTCCCCAAAGGCAATCACAGCAGCAACAAAAATATTAGCCGGGCATGGTGGCGCATGCCTGTAGTCCCAGCTACTCGGGAGGCTGAGGCAGGAGGATTGCTTGAACCCAGGAGTTTGAGGTTGCTGTGAGCTAGGCTGACGCCACAGCACTCACTCTAGCCTGGGCAACAAAGCGAGACTCTGTCTCAAAAAATAAATAAATGAATAAATAAATTCTTTCTACCTAGGAGGCACCAAAAGGGTGACAATTTGGGAACTTATTCTTAAAGAGAAATGGTGTAGAGACAGGCCAATCCTCTTGCAAGACAATACTTGACCATATGTCACACAAACAACATTGCTCAAACTACAGAAGCTGGACTTAGAAACTCTCTGTCATCCACTGTATTCACCAGACCTTGCACCAACTGACTACCACTTCCTTCCAGGCTTTGGACCACTTCTTGCAAAAAAATATATTCAATTCTCAACAAGTTGTGGAAAGTGCCTTTTGCAATTCATCACTACTCACTCTCCAGACTTCTTCATAAACAAGCTACTGTTAAGATGGCAAAACTGTGTCAATAGTTTAGACGTATACTTTGATTACTTGTACTGTTTCTTGTTTGAGATATAATAAACTTCACTTTTGATTCCAAATTGGACATTTTATATTTAAAAGGTGAAAGATTTATTCGATCTGAAGAGAAACCAGATTATGACATTTCATATTTAATGACCTATATATCTTATTTCTTGAGATGAGATTTTAGATGATATATTGCTCTTCTAAATGTTTATATTTTAAAATAATGAGCACATATCACTTTTGTAAAACTACAACACATTATTTTAAGTCTCTGGGGTTTTAACTCACTTTTAATTAATTTTAATCTTGGACTATATGATTAAGAACATATGTAAGGCCGGGCGTGGTGGCTCATGCCTGTAATCCTAGCACTCTGGGAGGCCAAGGTGGACAGATTGCTTGAGGTCAGGAGTTCGAAACCAGCCTGAGCAATAGCGAGACCCCCGTTTCTACTAAAAATAGAGAGAAATTAATTGACACTAAAAATATATAGAAAAAATGAGCCAGGCATGGTGGCACATGCCTGAATCCCAGCTACTCAGGAGGCTGAGGCAGAAGGATCACTTGAGCCCAGGAGTTTGAGGTTGCTGTGAGCTAGGCTGATGCCATGGCACTCTAGCCCAGGGAAACAGAGTGAGACTGTCTCAAAAAAAAGAAAGAACATATGTAAAAGACCAGGTCAACTGCCCTTCAGAGGCTTTGTGATTTTGGTGTGGGATATACACCAAGCAAGTTACTTAAACTCTCCTAGTCTCAGATTCCTTATCAGTAAAATGGGAATAATAACAGTACCCACCTCATAAAGTGATTGTGAAAATTAAATGAAATAATCCATGTAAAACTACTATGGTGTGTGATATACAGTAAGTGCTTGATAAATGTTAGCTACTGTTATTATGTTTAATATATTAAATTTCTCTAAAAGATTCACAACACATGTATTCTTAATGAAAGGTAAAAAATGATACAGTTCTACTATAGTCTGAGCACCTAAATTATCTCTAAACCTATTTTTTATATGAAGGAAGGAAAGCTAATACTCCAAAATTCAAAATACGGATTGAATCACAATTTAAACTATTCTTAATGATATAACAGAGAATATAATCTAATCATACCTCATTATTATCTATTACTTCCAATGCCTGTTGATGTTTTTGGTAGAGTGGGTGTCTTCTGTCAGGCTTAAAGTGTGGTTTCTTTGTAACTGGATCTTCAAATGTTGGTGAACTGGTATCCAACAGTTGTGATATATGTGGCACAAATATAAAAGGCTTAAAAATGGATCTAGAAGAAAGATCTTTATTAAATTGGTATGTCAATACACAAAAAATATTCAGCATTATTCGAAGTCTTCCAAGAATCCCTATAATTAGAAGTTTCCATTAATGATACTATATACTAAATTGTTCCTATCATATTAGTTATACCTATGCCTGTCTTCCCTGGTACACTGGAATCTCCTTTGGGGCAAGAGATCATGCTTTATTTAGCCTTGTATTCTCCTGAATCTAACAGAGAACCTGGCACATATACAGTGTCAGCAAAGTAACAGTTTGCCTTTCCTACTTCAAACTCCCTCAATGTCATAGACTGAGGATTAGGACGTGGGGTGAAAATCAGCAACAATATTAATAAGGGAGACACAGGTTTCATTCCATTTTCTTGAAAATAACTTTAATAAAATGAAAGGCTATAACACTAAAAATGAATATAAAATTATTTCTAAATGTAACATGCATTGAGTTTTGTGAAAGATACTAATGATTTAAATCAAAATAGTCTCTAAAAGTCTTACTTAAAATATAACTGGAACTACTGATATTTTATGTTTTACATGTATATATATCCTATATATGAGTACATAAATAAATTTTGGCACATCTACATCATTTAACCTTTTTACTAACTGTTATTAGTCATCTAATGTTTGTAATATCTGAAATCTGAAAAAGAAAACCTATCTATTTTCTTGTCAATATTATTAACAAATATATCTGTGGGAAGGAAGAGAAACTATACAAGAAACTGTTAACATTTCCTTCCCATAAAAAATGAGAACAGTTATGCATACAAGGAAACTGCACACTAAAACCTGAACAGAAAATACATCTAAAATTTATTCTTCTGTTTGTGTAACAAAAATTTAGCTTGACAAGAGCATCAACATACTACTGGTTCTACCTATCCCCTGATCTCTTGCTTGTTGATAGCACTTTGTGGCTTTACCTCTCAGGATCAGGAGTTCCTGTGAAGAAGTGAATGCAAGGAAGGTTGGAGTCTTGAGGTAAAATAGAAACCATGCTTGCAGTTGTCAGGAATTCGCCCTCCATATTAATGCCACTTGGTTTATCACGGAGAATTTCCATCATTGTTTCAAAAGTTATGTTTCCTAGAGAAAAGATTTGAAAAACCATCAAATACATATGCACATACAGATGCCTTGCAAATATGAACTGCTTTCTCTACTGGTAATATATAATATGAGATATTGGTCTTGGAATAAATTAAGTAAGAGATTGACTATAAATAAACTTTGTATCAACTGCAATTGATTCCACTGTCACAATCAAGATTTTCATTCCACTGTCACAATGAAGATTTTTTAAAAAATATATAAAATATGCAAAGTCTCAAAAACCACTGTAACAGATAAAAATTTCTGGCCGGCCACAGTGGCTCAAGCCTGTAATCCTAGCTCTCTGGGAGGCTGAGGCGGGCGGATTGCTCAAGGTCAAGAGTTCAAAACCAGCCTGAGCAAGAGCGAAATCTCGTCTCTACTATAAATAGAAAGAAATTAATTGGCCAACTAATATATAAAGAAAAAATTAGCCAGGCATAGTGGTGCATGCCTGTAGTCCCAGCTACTCGAGAGGCTGAGGCAGGAGGATCACTTGAGCCCAGGAGTTTGAGGTTGCTGTGAGCTAGGCTGATGCCATGGCACTCACTCTAGCCTGGGCAACAAAGTGAGACTCTGTCTCAAAAAAAAAAAAAAAAAAATTCTAAGAAGAAGGAATCAATAATGCAAAATTACACTCAATTCTGTTACTCTTAAATAATTTTTAAGGCATATTTAGTCAGCAATGAATGATATCAATAACTATTAACTAAGTCTATCTATTTTGGGAACCAAATATTAACGGAATATTATGCTTAGTTTCCAATATTATACAAGATATTCTGTACAAAATAATTTTCCTATAATAGTTTCTGTGCCTGACAATAATCTTAAACAAAAGTATGAATTGTAGTCTGAGCAGAATGAAGACAAAATATATTCTTGGTTAATAGAATTTTGCATGATTCTGCTAGACTCCTTTAAAAGCTTAAACATTGTGTGTGATGAAATATTGTGTATGATGTAATACTGTGTGTGATTATATTGTTTTCTGATTTCATATTTAAAGTTTAATATTTAGGCCGGGCGCGGTGGCTCACGCCTGTAATCCTAGCTCTTGGGAAGCCGAGGCGGGCGGATTGCTCAAGGTCAGGAGTTCAAAACCAGCCTGAGCAAGAGCAAGACCCCGTCTCTACTATAAATAGAAAGAAATTAATTGGCCAACTGATATATATATAAAATTAGCCGGGCATGGTGGCGCATGCCTGTAGTCCCAGCTACTCGGGAGGCTGAGGCAGAAGGATCGCTCGAGCCCAGGAGTTTGAGGTTGCTGTGAGCTAGGCTGACGCCACAGCACTCACTCTAGCCTGGACAACAAAGCGAGACTCTGTCTCAAAAAAAAAAAAAAAAAGTTTAATATTTAAATGAAATTTTTGAGAAAAATAGAAAATGTAGAAAACAGAAAAAAATCTATTTTATCTCTTTAGTAAACTCATATCCCTGGTTATAGAGAGCATCAAACTAAAGAGATAAAACTTATTTTATCTCTTTAAAATACATGTCCCTGGTTGTAAAAAGCATCAGAATCCAATATTTGGAAGGCATAACCAAAAAATGTAAAAAGCACATGATGCCTCCAGATAGCTCTGCTCCTTGCTCTGCATATCCATAGTCAAATATGTCCCTCAGGATCTAACTACCTCATGACAACAACAACATCTTACGCTACAGTCCCCCAAAAAGTAGCCTGTATTTCTTCTCAGATGTCTCATGTCATTCTTTTCTCCAGAATTTATTACTCCCAATTCCTCCTAAATCAAATTAAAATTTCTTCTAATTAAAATTTACTACTAAGCTCGACTGAAACGACCTTTTCCTATCCACCTATACACATTCCTGATCTTTTGTCTATATTGGTCCTACATCTGTCATTAGAATACAAATTCTTTTAACTCTGAACTGGAATTTAGTAGAGAAGGAAGAGAGGTTGGGTCCAAGTGTCCTAGACTGCCATACTATCTAAGGAAAGCTTGGCAAAATTGTCAGGGTTTTTATCTAAGTTAGCCAACAAAGTAGTCCTATTTAACCCTGCAATGGGCCTTTGTCTTCCTGCAGCTCTCTGTCATTGGCCAGAAGCATGGAAGGGAAGTGCTGCATGTATTCCATGCACAATAGATTTTGAGCACTGCAGCTATGCCCATTGGCCAAAAAATAAACAGTCAATATTCATTTAGTTTTACCTATATGTGTACTGTTTCTGTTGCTCTTCATCCACTCTTGCATACCTTGCTTCTATTTACCTGAAGAATCCCTTTAGTATTTTTTTAGTGCCATTTGGTTAGTGATAATTCTCCCAGTTTTATTTCATTTTTATTTTTAGGTATATAATTCTAAATTAGTAGTTATCATCTTTTTCCATCACCTTCAAGATATTATTCTGTAATCTTCTGGGTTTCCTCCCTTCTGTTGAAAAGTTAGCTATTAGTCTTATATTTGCCCCTTGAAGATATTATATATTTTTTCTTTGGATGTACTGAAGATTTTTCTGTCTTTTATTCTCTCAGAAATCTTACTATGATATCCCCTAGTGTGGTTTTCTTTTACTTATCTTTCTTGGTATTTGTGGAATTCTAGTATTTTCATTTGGTTCTCTTTTACAGATTCCAGTTCCTTGATGAAATGATCTATCTTTTCATCTAATTGTCTTGAACCTATAAAATTAATGATTTCAAGGCCAGGCATGGTAGTTTATGCCTATAATCCCAGCACTTTAGCAGGCTGAGGTGGGAGGATTGCTTGAAGCCAGGAGTTTGAGACTAGCCTGGGCAATATAGTGAGATCTTGTCCCTGCAAAAAATAAAAAAATTAGCTGGATGTGGTGGCATGTGCCTATAGTCCTATGTGCTTGAGAGGTTAAGGTGGGAAGATCACTTAAGCCCAGGAGTTTGAGATTACAAATGAGCTATAATCACATCACTGTACTCCACCCTGAGCAACAGAGTGACACCTTGTCTCTTAAAAAAAAAAAAAAAAGAAAGAAAGAAAAATTTAAAAGTCTGTTTCCAATAAAGTTAACGTGTAGATAGACTGTGGATCAGTTTCTACTATGTGCTTTTTCTTTTGGTTTTCAGTCATTTGGTTCTATTTCTTGGCATGCCTGACAATTTCTGATTGAATAAAATTTTGTAGAGGCTCTGCATGGTATTTTCTTCCACATAGGATTTAATATTCTTTTGGCAAACAGATGGAATATAGGTAGATTACCTTAATCCGGTTGTCGAGACTAGTTTATTCCTTGTTTGTTCTTACTCCTAAGGAGTAGCCTTTCTGGGATCTCAACTGAAAGCTTGGGATATTTCCCAGGCCCCTTGTTGGTTGGCCCACAAATCCAGTCTTTGTCCTTAAGGCTTTGTGAGACTGCCAACATCTTTGCTTAGCTATTATTGAGCTTAGCAGCTACTTTCTACTTGATTTCTCAGTGTCTCATCCTACCTATATGCTACTTAGAAGTCAGCAGTTGCTTTAAGGAGAAATTTTCACTTAGAAAGTTAGGCTCTTCTGAAAGTACAGACAGTCTTTTCTCCATCTCCTGGATCTAGGCTCCTGTACCCTGTTTTGGGCATTCATCCATGCTTTAGAGCAATAGGGGTTTTTCCTCCAGATCTTACAGTTATTCTTGGAAAGAAGTTAGTCTACTGTCAGCTACTTCTTCATAACCAGCCCTGTGCTTTTTAGCTACTCTACTGCATTATTATGACTCTCATTATTAAATACATCAGTCTCTTTTTACTCTTAAGTAGTACCAATTCTTAATAACAGTTATAAATGTGGTAAATTCATATTATAACAAGTACAGTTTTAAAGAAACACAAAACATATAGTTTCATAGGATATTGCTATAAAAAAGAAAACACAGTTTATATCAACAGATATTTTCAGATACTTCACATGGAAATATTTAATTATTACATGAAAATTAGTTCCAAAGAAACAAATAACTTTCATTTAAAATGGTTGATTGACCACAGGCATTTTTTTCCTCTCTTCCAAAACCCTACTTTAATGACAGTAAAGGGATGAAAAATGAAGCAACTCACAAAAACAAAGAGAATATGAAAAGCAAGAATCTCCCCTCATTCCCATGATAATACGGGGATTAAAAAGAAAAAGTTGGCCGGGCGCGGTGGCTCACGCCTGTAATCCTAGCACTTTGGGAGGCCGAGGCGGGCGGGCGGATTGCTCAAGGTCAGGAGTTCGAAACCAGCCTGAGCGAGACCCCGTCTCTACCAAAAATAGAAATAAATTAATTGACCAACTAAAAATATATATACAAAAAATTAGCTGGGCCTGGTGGCGCATGCCTGTAGTCCCAGCTACTCGGGAGGCTGAGGCAGTAGGATCGCTGAGCCCCGGAGTTTGAGGTTGCTGTGAGCCAGGCTGACGCCATGGCACTCACTCTAGCCTGGGCAACAAAGTGAGACTCTGTCTCAAAAAAAAAAAAAAAAAAAAAAAAAAAAGAAAAAGTTCACAGCAAGCCTATACCCAAATTATGATTTTGTGACATTTCAAATCAAAAGAAAACTGACTTACATATAAAATAATCTAATGTTCTGCCCTTACTTAATCATGCAAGTTACCAAGTATTATTCTATGTTAATGACAATAGATTTATACAAGTCTACATTCTCTTATCCAATTCCTCCATAATATAGCCATACCTTCAAATTCAACAATAATTTATTGAATTTATAGATAATTTGTTACAGGAGCAATATCTTTCTGTTAATTTTGAAAAACACATATAGGAAAGAAAAGAGTGCACCTAAAAACAGCTCTTAATATTAAAACTAAACAGTAAAGCAAAAGCCTACAATCCACACCTATCTATCAGGCACAGAGCTTTAACACCTAGTGAGCTTTAAAAATGATTCAAATCTAAATTCCTATAAATGGCAAGTTTTAATAAAAACAGTGTCAGAACCATAACATTGTGATAATACAGGTATTATAAGGATATTTTCTGTATTCAAAACCTTCAATTCTCAAAATGAAAGGAGGATTTACATGATCACTTGAGTAGGATAGCTGTAAGTAATCCACTAGCAAGCATTGAATAAGTACTGAGACTGCAGTGGCAGGGTTCAGTAAAATGAATGCAAAACACAGGGTGTAATTTCATTGCAATTTAAACTAGTTATTTAAAATAAATGAGTGAATATAGATATAATTTGGATATACATGCAGCACAGTTAATAGCTATCAGGTAGGGATAGATGGAAAGAAGAGAGGTAGACTCTCTTCTACCTAGAAAAATCATAGTAAAAATTAACCATAATGTACTAGTAGACAATTTTCTCTGAAAGTATTAGGAAGACATTTATTCCTTTGGCAAAACACAGAAAACTGGATGAACTGTATTTCACACTTGGGGAAAAGTAAGTTTCATGTCAGATGCAATAGATTAATAGTAATAGTTTTATAATAATAGTATAGTAATAGTATAATCATATATATACTTCAAATCTATGATTCAATATTCTTAAATATAACTGAATTATTATGATGTATGAGCTAATTAATTTATAACTATTTCTATCTATTATTCTTCCTTTGTCCAATTACCCTAAACTTTAGGATTCTTGACATTTCCCTCTCCATCTTAATTATGCATTATTGTTCTTCATTTTTTAAGAATATCTGCTCATTTCATTTCCTGAGTCTTTAAGTTTATTGTCAGAAAAAAGTATACAACAGTGATCTTTGTTAAACTACCTGGAAATTATGATGTTTTTCAAATCAACTAACAATCCTTTGTTAATTTACTCAATACTTATCAAGCACACACAATATACTAGTGCAAGACTCTGAACTAGGTGCTGACAAAAAGATAAAGACTAGTAAGTAAGTCGATTTTTTTCAGTTTCATAGAAAAGATAAATGAAGAGCACAACCACATACAGTTTCCTCATTTGTAAAATAAGATGATATCTACTTCACATTATTGTATAAAGAAAATAAAGTAAATCACTTAGCACAGTGTCCAGCCCTTGATAAGTATTTAATAAATGGGAGTAGTATTGCTGCAACCAACACTCCTGATCTACTTTTATAACAAATCTAAAATTAAAGTCTTTAGTATAACATACTTTAGCATTTTCTACAAACCTATACATATAGAGAAAAAAAAGATTGTTTAAATAACCTATGTATAGAATGACAAACTAACATTAAGAAACTTTATAGAAAACTTTTCAAATACTAAGGTATTCTTCTGAAAATTAAAATATAAGTAACATATTGACTACTTTGAAACAATTATATTAAGGCAGTATAAAAATATGTCAAACTTTTTCAATCATACCAAATAACTAAGATAGCATTAATTTGTTTAATGAATAACTGAGAAGCAAATATCAATCATTGACTAATCTGTCCCTGAGTATTTGCTTTCTGATTGATTTCTAGAACCATTTTATCCTTCAAGTGAAGGAGGGTATAATGATCACATATTTTTATTAATGAAATGATCCTTTGAGCAATTATCTGCCACTCAGTAATCTAAATAAAGGTTACTTTGCTGGAATTATTTGGAAGCAAAGGGAGAAGGAACACTGGAAATTATTTTTAAGGGTTACTAGTAACTCAATATAAAAATGGAAAAAAGATATTCTAACAGACAACTTATTAAAAAATTACAAATTTTCAATAAATGTGAGATTATATCTAATTTCACTAATAAAAGAAATATATATTAAAATAATAACATGCCATTTTTGCCTACCAAATTTATAAAGGTTGAAAAGCAATATCCTATATTGGTTAAGTATATTAGAAAATGAGCACTCGAATATTGCTGATGGAAATTTAAATTGATGCAATTTTTCTGGTAGTCAATTGGCAATGTATTTCAAAAGCCTTAAAATGTGCATATGTTTTGACCCCACATTCTACTTCTAAAAATTCATTCTTATAAAATAATCATGAATGTGAATATAAATAAGCTATAGGCATGGGGAAATTAAAAATAACTTAAATATTAATAACATGGATTTGATAGCTAAAGTATGATTCATCTAATCAATCTTGATTATATAATGATTAAAATATTACTATATAGAAATAAAGAAGATAAAATAATAGAGTATTGCACATCTGCTAAAAATGAGAATTATGTATTACAATAAAATAGAATGATCTACATTATATATTGCTAACTAAAGAAAAGTTATGTTACAGAAAAGAATAAATAGCATGCTATCATTTCTGTAAAAAAAGAAAAAATACACACACATATTTGTTTCATTAAGCATATATCTCTGGAAGAATATATAAGGAATTGCCTATGGGAAAAAGAACTGAATAGGGACAGAGTAGGAGAGAGAGACTTTATTACATATTCTTGTGTACCTTTGAATTTTGAATCATGTGAATATATATGTTTTATAAGTAAAATAATGTCATAGAACATGAAATGACATGGGAAGTAGTTCCACTTTCAGCTTGGCTAAGTAAGCTCCTATTAGGCCAATCCTCCCTCAGATTAACTATCAACTTGGGACAAAATACAGAAAAACAAATACCTGAAGGCTCTTTACAGTTAACAAATGCAGGAAAATTCTGGAGGGGAGAAAACCATGTTTTCCTTTAGCCTGAGAGAAGGCCACAATCAATGCTGTGCAATTCTGTGCAAGCAGCAGTAGAAAACCTTGTTCCTTCTGGCAGTAGGAAGTGAGGGGAGAATTTCTTAAAGGAGAGGGTCATACATAATATTTTTTTTTTTTTTGAGACAGAGTCTCACTTTGTTGCCCAGGCTAGAGTGAGTGCCGTGGCATCAGCTTAGCTCACAGCAACCTCAAACTCCTGGGCTCAAGCAATCCTTCTGCCTCAGCCTCCCCAGTAGCTGGGACTACAGGCATGCGCCACCATGCCTGGCTAATTTTTTCTTTATATATTAGTTGGCCAATTAATTTATTTCTATTTATAGTAGAGATGGGGTCTTGCTCTTGCTCAGGCTGGTTTCAAACTCCTGACCTCAAGCAATCCGCCCACCTCGGCCTCCCAGAGTGCTAGGATTACAGGCGTGAGCCACCGCACCCAGCCCATACATAATATTCTTTACCTGAATCTGAACAGTTCAGGAAACTATTGGATAGCAGGAGCCTACAGTCCATTATTTTATGTGGGGAAATGATGATATATTCCTAGCCCATACTTAAAAAATCAACTTCCCCAAATATTATTAAAACATTTCAAAAAAACCTATATAACAATCTACCAAACCTTTTGGCATAATAGAAAGCATATAAAATATCAATTATCTATTTATTTTAACACTCAATGAAATTATAGTGGTTGTGCTATGTGCAGCTCATAATAATAATGTATCTTATTTAATAAGAACTGCATTTCTTTTCTATATTGCAAAAAACATTTACTATAATGTAAATAGGACTTCTGCTTCCAACCATGAAGGAGAAACAAGGGTCCATAATTACCCTCCTACTGTAAATAAACAGAAAACTGGACAAAATAAATATAACTGTTTTTGGACACTGGACAACAGGTGTATAGGATGATGATCCCTGAGAAAAAGGAACCAAACAAGGTAAGCATTACAATCACATTGACTTTCTTGTTGGAAGCAATTTCTAGACCATAGTGGAGAAAGGTGGAACCTAGGCATAGTTCAAAGATACTCTAAATTAAGGAAGTAGAGATCAAAGTTCAGGGAGGCTAGGGTGGCTAGAAAATGCAGAACACCAGAGAGGAGGAAGCTACTCAAAAAAAAATGTTCTCAAAATCTGTATAGTGGTTCCCTACAGCTTTTGACGGAATACCAATTGGTATACGCACATAGGGTGAAACTCCACATGGCCAAACAAAGAATTTTTTTTTGTTTGAGAAATCAGGAATTGTAAGCTTTTAAAAGTTCATAAAGCTAACACTAGGATGAGTATTTTTCAAGTTCCCAACAGCTGGAGTAGGAAAACCTCGCTTAATACACAGGGCATTCAGTGGAGATCTCAAAGGGATTACAATATGCCTTAGTAAACTAGCCCCAGATTACAGTTTCTCTAGAGATACCATAGAAAAGCTTAAAAACAGGCTTAAAAGGGATGAAACTGTTCCATAACTTAACTAGCTGCTAAAACAAAGTCCAACACTCTTTAAAGGTATAAAACAAAGTTCAGCATTCAACAAATAACATCACAATACCCACCATCCAAAGATTACTAGACATGTGAGTAAGCAGGAAAATGTAAACCTAAACCAAAAGAAAATTAAGTCAACAAAAAAAGACCTAGAAATTAAAGAGATGATGAAGTTAACAAACAAGAATGCTAAAACAATTATTATAAATATGCTAAATATGCTCAAGGATTTAAACAAAACTTAAAGCTAATGAATAGAGAAATGGAAGTTATACAGAAAGAACCAAATGGAATTGGCAGAGATAAAAAATATATGAAATGAAAACATTACTAGATGATATTAACAACAGATTAAATAATGTAGAAGAAAATACCAGTGAAATTGAGGACATAACTAGAAACTATTGTGGTAGATGTAGAAACTACATACTTTCATCTGAATGCCCATTTGACTTAAATGTTTTTGATGGCAGTTACATGTTGATTCATTAAGCAGATTTCTAATTTGGATGAGAAATTTGAGTAAAATATAATTATTTGTCATATCAAATGTTCACATAGTAAATACAGAAATACAGGTATGCTGGAATTTTGTGTGCTTTACTGATTCTACGTGTTTGTTTCTCGGCATGCACAGGTAGCTTCAGCTGAGCCTGCAAAATACATGTGGCTCAGAATTCAATCTCTCACAAGAGACTACTGATCCATAGGCTAGGGCAGCAGGCAGCTCAATTCCAGACTAAAACTAAAACACTGGGCAAGTAGTAGAGTAGCATTTTCAGACTCATAGCCTTAGTAAGGAGTCCAGTTCCTGGTTCTCAAATGGAACTTTCACCGAGACACCTATATTCTCATGGAGGCTTACACTCTAGCCTCTAAGGCTTTTATCTGGTCCATAATCCCTCCCCTTGACACAGAGATGAGGAGGAATGTGTGGGGAGAAGACACCTCAAGTTTTGCTAACATTATGGGTCCTCTCTTCATTTTTGGTAACTGGTGAATTCCTCTTCTTGTACTGAACTTAGCTATATATGTATTTAATGTTTAGATATTTTAAACAACATCTCTAAAGTTCTGCAGTAGAAAAGGGGAATTCTTCTATCTGCTCAGTTTGTCTTCTTGGCCAGAAGTTCTAGAGATAACTTTTGTAATAGGAAAATAACCAATAAGAGTATTATCAAGAGATAATAAAAGCAGCAGCAGCCAGAGTCAAAGAAACCGATCTCCATGTTCCAATTAATTCTGAGAAGAAAAGTAATTCCAACATTATTTTAAGAATATTAACAGGAGACTAAAATATAGGGTCTAAGGATTGAGAATCTGAACTTGACCTTTAAAAGAATCATTATCCTCTCACAACTGAGTGTCACTTATCTCAAAAATAGCTTATAATAAATATCATATTTTCAGTTTTAATAAAGCTATATTTTTACTGAGTATAATTCTTCAAAACAGATTTTATCATTCCCACATTATATCTACACAAAATGTAATTTTTCATTCTGATATTATTTAAATGATAAAAATTACCTTTGTGTTTATTTAGAAGCTTGTAGCCCTCGCAGTATCTGCCTGATGAAGTCATCATCTTGGCTGTGTCAAGATAAGAGTATGTTGCAGCAAAATCAAACTCCTTTTTACCGTCCCACCAACCTTTCTGCTTAGCATAGTTTCTCATGTCTGGGTGTTCCCGATCAATCTTGGTTGTTATAGAAAGCTGATTAGAAATATTACGAACTCCCTCTATTTTCAAAGAAGAAGAAAAGGAAAAGGAAAAGGAAAAGTCATATTTAACACAAAGTATCTATCTGTAATAGTGATTCTTAATCACTATTTAAATGTAAATATAGACTTCTATGTGTATCTATTACATATTCAGAATAAAAAGTGAATTACTTTTTAAAAGTAAACTTTTTATTTTGAGATAATTATAGATTCATATGCAATTATAAGAAATGATACATTTCACCTTTTACCCCCACCCCCTTTTCTCCCAATTATAACATCTTACAAAACTATAGTATAATGTCACAAACAGAATAATGATACTGATACAGTCAAGGTAAAGAATACTTCCATTGCTACAAGGATCCCTCATGTTGCCCTTTTATAGTCACACCTACTTATTTCCCTAACCCCAATCCTTCATTAACCCCAGGCAACCACTGGTCTGTTCTCCATTTCTATTGTATCATTTCAAGAATGTTATACAAATGGAATAGTACAGTATATAAACTTTTTGTTATTTTTATTCAGCACAACTCTCTTAAGATTCATGTAGATTACTGTATATGTCATATTAACAGTTCATTCCTTTTTATTGCTGAGTAGTATTCCATGGTATGAATGTATTATAGTTTGCTTAATCATCTACAAGTTAAAGGACATCTGAATTGTTTTCTGTTTTTGGCCACCATGGAAAAAACTGCTATAAATATTTGTGTACAGGTTTTTATATAAACATATGTAAATTTTTTATTTCTCTGGAATAGGCCCATAGGAGTGCTATTGCTAGGTCATATGGTAATTGCAGTGTTTTAAAAGAATGCCAAAGTATTTTCTAGAGTGACTGGTTGTACATTCTTATGAGCAATGTATAGATGAACCAGTCTCCACATTCTTGCCAGAATTTGGTGATGTCATTTTTTAAAAAATTTTATTTACAGTTTATATTTACTTGAGAAATATCATCATTTTTATTTTAACTATTTTAACTATTCTGACCAGGGGTATAGTAAGATCTCACTGGGGTTTTGGTTGCATTTTCCCAATGGCTAATGATACTGAACATCATTTCATGTGCTTATTTGCCATTTGTATATTCTTTTGGGTCAAATGTCTCTGCATACCTTTTGCCTATTTTCTAACTAGATTTAATTTTACTTTTGAGTTTTGAGTGTTCTTTATATATTCTAGATATTAGTCTTTCCTATCAATTACTTTTTTTTAAAGAAATCGTAAATACATCTAGAACAGAAATATAAGGCTTCCAAAAATATTATGGCACTTATAAACAAAATTTTCAACTAAAATACAAAATAGAAAAGCAATAGAAGCCTGTTCCAAAGAGATTATAATAAATGAAACTTATTATGATAAATAAAAATTGATAATATTTTTAAATCATTTAAAATGACAGTCTGCCAAGGTACAAATAAATTAAATTACTCTAATAAATTCATACTTGGAATATTCTCACTACAAAAACCAGACTTGAGTCATGATACAATCAAAGACAGAAGAATTTTCTATCTAACAGATAATTCCCTACAGTTTAACAATTTAGTTCTTGGGCTCATTTAATTATAGAAATAGAAACAAGTTGGCAAAGTTAATCTACAACTAGATAATCAGATCCAATAATGAAGGTGGTCATTTTGAACATCTATGTGGGGCTTTTTCAACAGAATGTATTTTATTCATTTATCTCTCACATGTACCACATTTAATAAAATAAAAATGGCTCAATGGTACAATCAGGCCAATTATCATAATAAGAAAAATAGTCTAAGTTCAATTTTATATATTTATAAACATACATGTAAAACATAAAATGTCCATTAAAACAACTGGGAGTAAGAAGTACATGATTATGCTTGAACACAGGTTGTGCTCTAGTGAAAGAACATTGAGCTGAGAATCAGAATGGAAAGATTTAAATTTCAAGTCTTTCACTCACTACTTTAAGTCACTTTACATCTTTGGCTTTCCTCACTTGAAAAATTAGAGGACTATATATGATCACAAAGAAACCATGGGAAAGAAAAACCAAAGCATTCTAAAACAAATTGTGTTATTTTATTCAATGATATCAAATTTTTATGTTTTACTGTTACATCAACATATCCTCTTCTAACCACCAACCCACAAATACCCATCCCTTAAGCCCACTTCCATTTCTTCACCTCCACTTTTACACATGATAAAATTTTAAAGTGAAGCTCAAAGTTAAAAGAGGAAGAAATGGTAAGGGGTTATTAAAAAGTGAAAAAGTACTATAAACCAGCAAAGAGCAGCTGCAAAGAAAGTATATACTATGAAATTCATATTCCCAAATCTAGCGTTCTCTTTTTATTTTTTTCAAGAAAGCTCTTTATAGTGCTTTTTCACTGCTCTTTCAATTTTTTAAATTTCTCCTGCAGTTATTACATTGAATTATAAATCTTGATAGACGATTAAATGCAATATCTGCAGTTAATGGCATATTTTATTAATTGTAAAACAAATCACAAAAAGTTGTCCATACCTTGTACTTTTTCTGCTGCCCAGTACTTCCCTGCAGTTTCCAAAATCCAGGCTTCATTCCTATCAACTATCAGGAAACTGTTGTGATAGCTAAAAAGCATCCTACCCTCTGTACAATTTCCACCCTGGCCATATTTTTCTAATAAATCAACAATGACATTGAGGGCTTTTTCAGCTGTATCAGCTCTTTCAAGGCCAAGTCTAAAATAAAAATATTAAAGTTCTCAGATTAAAATAAATTTCCATTATTTTTCTTAAATAATTTCATGCTCATGAGATTTTGTGTTTATATTCAAAGTAAAAATACTTTCAAGTTAACAGATAAAATGAAACCTAACTTTTAAACTTTTCCTTCTGAAGTCAGTTTAGAATCATGAAAACAAAGTTTCTAGAGTCAAATGTTCAAATTCCAACTTGCTAATTTATTGGCAAGTTATTTTATCTCTGAACCTCAGGTATCTCATTTGTAAAATGAGTGTAATAATGCATGAAGTTATCATGAGAATTAGTTAAGGTGTGATACAAAGTACATTAGGTACTTCCAATGAATCATAATTTCCAACTCCTCCCTTTTCCTAATTAATAGTATCCGAGAGTCATGAATTGCATGCTGATATTCCTAAGCATTTTTGACACAAACTATAAAATATCAAAGTAAAAAAAAAGAAGAAATAGGAAAATGAAACAGGCATGAGTTATACCAAAATTTTAAATTTAGACAAGTTCTATAGTACAAAATATAATAGAAAAATAACCTGACAAGGTCCATGCCAAGTAGTGCTTCTTCATTACAAACTTCTTCTCTTCCCCATACAGCTTCATTCCCAATGCAAACTCCATGCTCATTGGCTCCCATTTCTGCCCCCCACAACCATGCTGGGCGACTAAGGACAACAGCATATGTTTCAGGAACTTGATCAATTTCTATATAAGTACACTGTAAAAAAAAAAAAAAAGTCACAGCAAGGATCACAAAACCAAAAAAGTTATCAAAATCCAGAATTTAAAAAAATCAAGCAGAAGACATGATCATTATGAAAGAAGTGAAATGTAACTTAATAGAAATTTTCACTAATAAAGTCATTACCCTTAAAACATATTCAGAATTGACCCTTTGCTGAGCATCTCTTATTATAAAGCACTCTGCCAAGAGAAAAATGAATCAGATACAAATCTTGCTTTCAAGAAACTAAGACTTGTGCACATTAACTAAGATACAACAAAATATAAAGTACAAGGGCCGTGAAGTGAAATAAAGATAGGGTGCTAAAGAAAGAAGCTCAGGAAAGAGATGGTTTCTATTATACTTGTGATATCCTAAAACATTTTTTGTAGAGGAAGATGTATGTGAATTGAAGCTTAAGGAAGCAGTTCTCAACTTCAGTGCCTGTGTTTCTTTCTTTCTTTCTTTCTTTTTTTTTTTTGAGACAGAGTCTCACTCTGTTGCTCAGGCTAGAGTGAGTACTGTGGCATCAGCCTAGCTCACAGCAACCTCAAACTCCTGGGCTCAAGTGATCCTACTGCCTCAGCCTCCTGAGTAGCTGGGACTACAGGCATGCGCCACCATGCCCAGCTAATTTTTTTTTATATGTATTTTTAGTTGGTCAATTAATTTCTTTTCTATTTTTAGTAGAGACAGGGTCTCACTCAGGCTGGTTTCAAACTCCTAACCTCGAGCAATCTGCCCACCTCGGCCTCTCAGAGTGCTAGGATTACAGGTGTGAGCCACCATGCCCAGCTGTGAGCCACCATGCCCAGCTGTGCCTGTGTTTCTTGATTAGTGATATAAGTACCCATATGGTAGCCCTTAAATACAAGAGTATTGCCATAGAATCCATGTCACATGTCAAAGTCATCTATCAGGTATGTCCATAGCAATTAAAAGAATGAGAATCACTGGTTTATAGGATAGGCTAGATTTAAATATGAAGTTATAAAGTGAAAATGGTATCCTAGATGAACAGTTTCAACAACAAAAAAAAGGCACAGTATACATAAAAAAATCTAATATTTAATATATTTTAATATTAGATATCAATAAAATAAATCCAAAGAGTATAAATTAGCAAAAAAAGCATAATGTGAAATTCTCACTTTAAGTTCCATGTTAAATGTGTTTTTAAAATTAATTTTTAAAGGATCTTTTAATTAATTTGTATACTACCAAGTGACTGCATAAAATGAATGTTGATAGTTATCACAGAGTCTGGAATGACATTTTATTCTACACCAGAACCTATACCAATTCAGAATTAGAATCCTTTTTGTCCATCAAACTCTAGCTAACCCCAATTCCTATGAAGCCTTCCTTGATCCCCAGTTTGAATTAAATGTTCCTTTTCTGTTGCTACAACATCCTGCTCTTACTTAAATTTACCATTTAAGCCATCCTCCTTTATAATGGGGATAGTTGCATACATATCCTATTCCTATACTAGACTCTAAGCTCCTGGAAGAACAAGTCCAAGTCTTGACTGCTGACTTTAAATTCCTTGCCCTATCATGCTTGCATATAGAAAGTATTCAAATATTTGATTAATGACTGAACACTTTTTATTATTATTCTTTCAATTTCCTCCAAATCATTTAAATAAAAGACCAAAAGTTTATTTCTGACTCAAATTATTTTTCAAATTTAAATTCTTGAATTTTAACTTCTGTAGTCTCTGCCAAATTGCTAATGATAGAAATAACTGTTTATGATATTACTTAAAAAAATATTACTAACAAAACATGTATTTCACCTACCTTAAGATGTTCTTCCAGGTTATTATGAACTGCAGCAGGAAAATAAACTACCTCTTGTACTTCATCGCAGAGTCTATCTGAATTTTTTCCAAAAATAATCCTGCTATCAACTGTTGTTGGAGGTAATGCCACGAACGTGTCACAGGAAAAAGGTTCCATTTTTTTTTGAAATACTAAAAATTGTACAGAAGTTTTAAAATAAAAAGAGAAAGCATTTTTTAGTATATTAAAAAGCAAGAGGTTTACTCAATGACCAAGGAATATTATTTCCATATCTAATTAAGGATGTTCATTAAAGTTTTAAATTTCATATACTGCAGTATAAAAATCAATAAGAATATGATTTGGGCCTCAATCTTGTACTACAAGAGTCAATAAGAAAATAGCAATGAGAACTACCTTCTTCTGGTCTATAGCTCAAACTTATTCTCTAAGATCTTTCTCTCATGAACCCTTCCCTGAATTTCCTTTCACTATTTCCATATTTGGGGATCCCTGTACATAGCTTTACTGTTGTAAAGGGTATATTTTACTATATTTGTGTACATATATGAGTTCCCTTACTGGACAGTGAGATCCTTGAGGGCTGGGGGTATGTCTTATTAATCTTTGTATTCTCATTGCTGGATCTTGTCTTATGTACCCAGTAGTATTTCCTCAAAGGAAGGAAGAAAGGGTCTCCTTTGAGCTGAGGAAGAACACACACAGATCATAAGAATGAAATTTGAAACAGACTCACTTCATATCCTGACAAATAGAAAAAGATGTCGATATAATTCCAAATTATTGATATTTCCAGGAGGAAGTTCACATATATAATTTACAAATCCTAATTGTATAATTTAATATTTAGATTATCTCTTCAACTGTAATTTGGAAAATCTCAAATCCTCAGTTTTTTTTTTTTTTTTCCTATTTTTTTTTTTTTTTGAGACAGAGTCTCACTTTGTTGTCCAGGCTAGAGTGAGTGCCGTGGCGTCAGCCTAGCTCACAGCAACCTCAAACTCCTGGGCTCGAGTGATCCTTCTGCCTCAGCCTCCCGAGTAGCTGGGACTACAGGCATGCGCCACTATGCCCGGCTAATTTTTTTTTTTATATATATATATCAGTTGGCCAATTAATTTCTTTCTGTTTATAGTAGAGACAGGGTCTCGCTCTTGCTCAGGCTGGTTTCGAACTCCTGACCTTGAGCAATCCGCCCGCCTCGGCCTCCCAAGAGCTAGAAATCCTCAGTTTTTATAAAACGCCTAAGTGTCTTATACTTTTCACTTTGCTTTCAGAATCACAATGTTCTATAGTTTCCTTCTTTCCTTTATTTAATAATGCCCAAATCTTAACATGGCTTTACATAGGCAGATACTAGTAATTTAAAAACAAAATTTAAATATAGTAAATGTTTCATTTAAAAGAAAATGGCCAGATGTGGTGGCCACACCTGTAATCCTAGCACTCTGGAAGGCTGAGCTGGGGGGATAGCTTGAGGCCATGAGTTCAAGACCAGCCTTGGCAACGTAGTGAGACTCTGTCTCTACAAAAAATAGAAAAGTTAGTGGGGCGTGGTGGTGCATGCCTGTAGTCCCAGCTACTCTGTGCTCTCTATACTGCACTCTAGCCTTGGCAAGAGTGACACACTGTCTCACAAAAGAAAAGAATACAAAATGACTAAGGAAACAAACAATTTCAGCTTGAATCTCCTAAGGGTTTTTCTCTTCTCCCCAGTGATGAGAATATCTGCTTTGTTTTGTTTTTGTTTGGGGTTTTTTTGCTTCTACTTTACTGGATGTAAATGTTCCTTTCTTTGTGTATTTCAACCTTTATGTCCTGAACCTCCTTCTATTTGTGTTCCAAAGTTAGTTCCATCACTACATAATTTCGGCAAGCTGTTTGATCTCTCTCTTTGCCTGCTGCCTCATCAGTAAAACAACATATATTACTTGATGCGGCTGTTATGAGAACTTAATAAGGCAACATATTACTTGCAAAGTAATATGCAACATATTACTTGCAAGTACTTGCAAAGAGTTTTGCAATTACTTGGAACATAGTAGACACATGAAAGCTGTTACTGTTATTATTTGGTAGAAGAGTATATGTCTCACAAATGTCTTATTCTTAACATCACCCCGCTGGAGGACTTAGTTGGTGGATGACCTACAGCAGTAGCAGCCACATCCACTGAAAACTCTGGAGTCCGGAGGGCCACATGAAGCTGCACTAGGTGACCTGAGCTGTCTAATTTGGGGTAGTAGGAAAAGCTAAGGAAACTTGCCGCCTAGTTATAAATGGCACCTAGCTCATTAAGCAGGTGAAGCCTTGAGAGCCTTTACTAATTCCTAATGTGTATTCGTCATTCAACAAATGTGTATCGAACATCTTTCTGAGCCAGGCACCGTGCAGCTGGAAATAACTAGGAACAGAATAGAGAGGGCCTCCGCTCCCGTGGAGCTGTCATTCTATTCTATTCGCTGCTAATCCACCGAGCGCGGTCAGAAATACCACATCGTTGGATCCTCACAAACGTACTAGTTAGGGCAAGAATTCCTATGACCATCTCCATAACACAGATAAGAAAACCAGTGCAGAAAAGTTTTTGCAACTCGGGTCAGAGTCCACAGAAAATAACGGGCTCGAACTTCAAGCACCTCTCACAGAAGAGCCGCCGCCGTACACCCCGCACCCCAGCCGGCGGCGCTCTAATGGCAGCGGGCGCAGCTGAGTCTGGAGCCCCTAAATTAGGCAGCGCTGCGCATCTGTCCGGTCTTCCTCTGTCGTACCTCAACTATGCACGCTCCTCACCTGGCTTCCCAGTTACTTGAAGTGACAGGGGAGAAGGCGAGAAGTCGCAAGTAACCGCAGCCGGTAGCCGGAAGCTGTTACCTTTGACCTCGGAAGTTCCCGCTGCCGCTGGAAGCGCAGTTCCGGGTAAGGCGGTGGAGTTTGTTTACGGTGCTTGAAGATCTCGCCGCAGCTTTCCCCAGCTCTAACTGCAAGATGGGGAAATCCTTCGCCAACTTCATGTGCAAGAAGGACTTTCATCCCGCCTCCAAATCCAATATCAAAAAAGTGAGTAAAAAGACCAGGGGAGGGATCTAGCCCACGACGACTGGCTTCCCAGAGGCTGCTGGAGGTGAGAGTGGTGGTGTCTGTGAGATCCCCAGGACAATCCCCTCTTCTCCAGGCCTGAAGGCCTGATGTTCTTGCCCTCTTCTCCGCTGAGCAACTGACGAAGCGGGTCCTCAGCGTATATTCTGTATCAGCAAGAGTCGGGTGGCTCACAGGAGCTTGGTCGGCCAGAGTGTAAATACATAAGATGTTAAGACTGATGCTAAGAATTCCTCAGTACTTCTCTCAGCTGGTTCGGTTTTGTCTTTTCAGATCCCAGGGATTACGACTTATGAGCTTTGTTCTCCTGTGCAAAGAACACCCCCTATTTATTTAAGATAGATCTTAAAAGAGAAATTCACCGGATAATATAGTGTCTATTTGATTACTTCGCTGAAGTTTAGCGTTTTAAATAATTACAGGTGTTCTAGGTGCAGTACCTTGCTGAATATCATAGCAATGAAAAGCAGTATGGTGAAGGAGAAAGAATCAGGGCTTTGGAGTGAGACCTGGATTCTAGTTATTTCAGCACTGTCCCTTTCAGCCTTAAGACCTTGCACGAAAATATCTCTGATTTTCAGTGTTTTCATCTATAAATTAAGGAGATTGACTTATAAAATTGTGAGGATTAAATGAAATGATATAAAGAATTTGAAACAAAGTAGGCATCTATCACTGTGCCCACTACATAGAGGCGGTGCTCATTAAGATGTTAATTTTACTTAACATACAAACTTGTGAAAATGAACTAAGCTTTTAATCGTTTTTAAAACCAGTTATAGCAATGATGAGATTTTGCTACACTCCCCTCACTTCCAGACCAGTGCTTCTCAACTTTTTATCATTATTGCCTTAAGGAACCTTATTTTTAGACATTTTTTTCATATTCCCCCCTCATGACATTTTGATACCACAGATGTATGTCTGTTTATGAACTGTATGTACATAAACATATAATTTATGTAAAAGTTTACATAAGTTCATTAACTTAGAGTTAAGGTTTTTTCCCTGCTTCCCCCAAATACCAGTTGTCTATCCCTTGGGGATTAGCGGTATTCCTCCATATTTAGAATTTATGCTCTGGGCAAGGATATCTCAACCTCAGCACTACTGACATTTTGAGCTAGGTAATTCATTGTTGTGGGAGACTGTCCTGTGTATTGCTACATCCCTTGCCTCTTCCCACTAGATGCCAGTAGAACCCTGAGTTGTGACCAAAAAAAAAAAAAAGTCTCTAGACATTATCAGAATCGCCTGTGTTAAGAAGCACTGCTCTAATCATAGGATTCTGTTAACAAATAATTCATACCAGTAGCATCAGAATGGCACCCCTGGTTACAAAGCAGGCGAGTTTACTGATATATTTGGGAATCAGGCTGCATCTTTATTTTAATCTGCTGCAGCAGTAGAGCTAGTTGGCCATATCTATAGATAAGTCTTGGGGAAAGTCTTAGGAATTTGAATTTGCATGAGGATGAAAAGAACAGGGGGGGATGTTGATGACATACGAGAAAACTCTTGTCAGAATAAATTGTTCTTTAGTTTTTAGTTGGTGAGTTTGTTCTCCTAGAACTGACTAATCAATATTGTATTTATTTCTGCATCATTTTAATCATATTTGTAGGATCAGAGTTTTATACTTTGAAAGGTCTTTAGTAATCATCTAGCCCTATCTTCTCATTTTATAAATGAAGAAACAAATTTGCCAAGAGTTATACAGCTAGTTAAAGGTTGAACAAGAAGTAGGATATGGGACACTTGATTAGCCCAGGGCTTTTTCCACTATGACTATACCAGGCTGTGTTTGCATGGTTACAGTTATGAGAGAGAGAAGGTTGCTTGTATTTGGTTGGCTCAAGTAGCTTTTGACACCAAGCACAGACATTTTCTTCTTCTACATATTCAAAAGTTTACCTATTACTATTTTTTTTTTTGAGACAGAGTCTCACTTTGTTGCCCAGGCTAGAGTGCCGTGGTGTCAGCCTAGCTCACAGCAACCTCAAACTCCTGGGCTCAAGCAATCCTTTTGCCTCAGCCTCCAAAGTAGCTGGGACTAGAGGCATGTGCCACCATGCCCGGCTAGTATTTTTCTGTATATTTTTTAGTTGGCCAATTAATTTCTTTCTATTTTTTTAGTAGAGACAGGGTCTTGCTCTTGCTCAGGCTGGTTTCGAACTCCTGACCTTGAGTGATCCACCTGCCTCAGCCTCCCAGAGTGCTAGGATTACAGGCATGAGCCACCATGTCCAACCTCCTATTACTATTTTTACAGGAATGAAGAGATTAGATGAAATTCAGGTGCTTAGTTTCATTTGCTCTGTTGTTTTACATTTAGAGACAAATGTACCTGAGAAAGCATAACTTTTTTACTAGAACTTTTGACATTTAACTTTATAAAATTCAGTGAAACAGCTTTCATACAAGAAAAAAGAAATGTACAGAGAATAACTTTTGCAAATCCACTATGAGAAATTCAGTAAATTAAGCTACATTCTTCTCATCTGTGTAAAGTGTCATGCAAAACAACCAAATGTTGTTGGCCTCTTTGATCTTTCACACCTTTCCCAGGTTAGAGAAGAAGAATGAATTGTTTTTGTTAATAGACCTTTCTAGGTAATTAACACTTTGTTGGGGGAGAGAGTAACCTCTAGCCTTCTTTATTAACTAAGGATAAAGGAACTATTTTAAAATAAATAGAAAAAATAATAAATAAAGAGGAAGGAACTTTTGGAGGTGATATGTTTATGGCATAGATTGTGGGGATGGTTTCACAGGTATAAGCTTATCTCCAAACTCATCAAGTTGTGTACATTAAATGGGTACAGCTTTTTGTATGTCAGTCATACCCCAGTAAATTAAAAAAAGAAGAAAGAGAGAGAAAGAAATAGAAGAAACAAAGGAGATTCATCAAAAAGTACAAAAGTATTCCACCATGAAAATTTTAATTATAAAGTGAGGTACTTTAGGTTTATTAAAGTCCAGTAGGTTTTAGGGTCTCATTTGTTCACCAAAAATATGAGTGAATGTTGTATGTCTGCTGGTCACCCTGTTATGTGTTGTTATGCAGTGCCTTAATCATTAATGATACAGGTACACTGTTCTGTCAGTCTTTTTTCTTGACTTTGTTGATGAAGGAAACAGTTAAATTACATTGTGGTATAATCTCTTTACTCATAATATCTCCTTGTAGACTGGCAAACAGTTCACAGACCTGCTATTCACAGCAGCATCACTGTACACCACTCACTTGTGAAACTCTCTTTCTCTAGCTATGGTGACTCTGCTCTCTTCTGATTTTCCAACTCTCCTGTTAGACTAGTCCTTTACCATCAGCTTTACTGGACTCTTATTCTTAAGCTGCTCCTAAAATACAGGCATTCTTCAGAGTTTCATCCTTGACCTACAGCTTGCTTACTCTGTATGCTTTCCCCAAGCAATCTCTTCTAATTTCATTTCATTTTCATGTTGATGTCCTATAGGCATCTAAAATTAAACATATCTGAAATAAATTTATCTTTCAGTCCAAATATGTTCTTTTTATACTTACTATCACATAGCTCATAACACAATCCTTTATCCTATTACCCAAGCCAGAAACTCAAGATTCATCCCTGCCCTATCACCCCTTTATCTAGTCAGCCAATAAATTTTTTGGTCTTACCTTCCAAATATCTTCTTGCTTGAATCCATCTCTCTTCTTTGTCACTATTGCCTGTGTCTTAGTTTAGACCCTCATCATCCTTCACCTAGATTATTGCATTTCCTAACTAGTTTTCCTGCCTCCAGTCTTGACTTCCCTCAAATCCATTCTCTACATAGCTAACAGAATAGTCCTTTTTTGTTTAACAGCTTTACTGAGATAAATTCACATACCATACAGTCACCCATGTAAAGTGTACAATCCAGTGTTTTTTCATATATTCATGGAGTTATTACCACAGACAATTTTAAAACATTGTCATCACCCCCAAAAGAAACCCCCATACCTGTTAGCAGTCATTCCCCATTTCTCTTTAACCCTCTCCCCTCTCTGCCAACCTTAGGCAATCACTAATCTACTTTCTGTGGATTTGCCAATTCTGGACATTCATGTAAGTGGAATCATGCAGTATGTGTGTGATCTTTTGTGACTGGCTTCTTTCCATTAGCATAATGTTTTTGAAGTTCATCCATGGTATAGCATGTATCAGTACTCTATTCCTTTTTATTTCTGAATAATATTTCATTGTATGGATATAAGTTATTTACATGGGAGTAGTCTTTTAAAACACAAATCTGATCTCTTTCAGCTCCTTATTAAAATATTACAGGATTAAGTCCAAGTATTAATAATTGGTTCCATCGTATTTCTCCTCTATCCCCTACTGTTATTCTCAGTTTTATATATAGTAATATCAAACTACTTATTTTCTATTTTATGCCTTTGCCTAAGTTGTTCCTTCTGGCAGTAATATCTTGGCCTGTTTTTTTCCTTAGCAAAGTTTTTTTTTTTTTCTTTTGGAGAGAGAGTCTCTGTCACCGTAGCTAGAGTGCAGTGGCATCATTATAGCTCACTGCAAACTCAAAGTCCTGGGCTCAGTTGGTCCTCTTGCCTCAGCCTTCTAAGTAGCTAGGATACCACCACGCCTGGCTAATTTTATCTATTTTTAATAGAGACAGGGTCTTGCTCATGCTAAGGCTGGTCTTGAACTCCTGAGCTCAAGGGATCCTCCTGAGTCAGTCTCCCAGAGTGCTGAGATTATAAGCTTGAGCCACCACGCCTGGCATTCTTAAAACTTAGCATGTTTGAATAGAAAGGTTTGACTTGCTGTTTATGTGGAATGTTTGTCAAACACTTTGTACTTTATTTTAAAGGTGGTAGGGAGGTATTGGTACCTTTTAAACCTGGAAGTAACATGATTAAATGTCTTTGCATAGGTTATGTGGGCTTTCTGTCTTCACCACTCTTATGATTTTGAGAATTTCACATAGGGACACATTTAGCTTGTGGTGTTTCCCCTTGAGCTACCCCAGAACATCTGATACACCTCTGTCTTAACTGTTTTTTCTCTTGTCTTTTTGCTTTTTTTCTATAACTACTCTTTATTTCTTTTCTCTTTTTTCTCTTCTTCCTCTTCCATTTCTCTTAGGGTGTCAGTGACACCCACTGGCATCCAGAGCCATTGTTTAACGAACCCCACTGATTGTGCCATGTGCTGAAGAGTTATTTAGACCAGACATATTCCATGTAGAGAGATATGTGTTCTGTTCTCCGAAATAATGCAGAGACTTAGCATAATAAGCTATTGTACCACATATGCTCAGAGTGGTTCTCAAGTTTGACATTTTTGCCTGAAAGTTTAACTATTTTGAATGTATCAAGGTATGAGTCAGATCCTTAGGTGTTATTTTTGTGATGATGTCATTATGACCAAATTAGGTTATGTTATAAACTGTAAACAATAGCATTTTATATTTTATTATAAAAGAAAAGCAGACTTCTATTTAATTTAAATCTATCTAATTTACATTTTTTAACTTCACTAATTTAGGTATGGATGGCAGAACAGAAAATATCATATGATAAGAAGAAACAAGAAGAATTGATGCAACAGTATCTTAAAGAACAAGAATCATATGACAATAGGTAAGAAATTCTACTATGCTGGTGTTTTTAGAATAATCAATTTTATGAGAATGATTCCTTACTGAATCATATATTAAGTTAGTTTTTTGAGATTGAATGCCCCAAAGATAAGATTCTGTTCTTTCCCTGTGAACTATCTTCTTTACTTTTATACCTGTAGATGGCCACTTTTCCAGCCTTACCCATACTTCACATAAAATATAGATTCATGTCATTCATGTGTAGTCTGTGAGCAAGGCTCAAATTAGACAAAGCTTAGAAGAACAGTAAATGTCTATGCTTGAACTGCTGAGAACTCTTACAAAGGTATTTCTTTAACATACACTCATATGAAAAGATGCATAGGACACCTTCAAGAAGAAAAGTGTCTTTATTTGACATGCATGTCATTATTCTGTTAGTAGCAGGATCATGGCAGGAGTTCTTCGTTGGTTTCTTTCAGCATGGTACCTGCCCTTTAGCTATTGTGATTTTATGTTTATATTGTAAATCTAACACTGAAGCTGGTTTCTTTTGGTTAATTAAGCAACTGAGTAGTGGTGTTTTAATTACATAAACTGTGTTCTGAGTTAAAGAACACTTGCTTTCATTTGAAATTCTAGAACAGATTAGTAAATTTTCCACAAAGTCCTGTTTTTTTAATCAAAATATGGAATTTAAGCAAAGTAGTGCTAGACTATTGTTGCTCTTTAAAAAATATATATTGAGAGGAGAATTAAAGAAATGAAACTCAGTTCACCTAAGTAGCTTTCTCACTAATTTTATGAATAAAATCTGGTTAACTTTTATTGAATACCTACGTCATGCAAGACAATAAATGTTGTTGTAGAGGCCTATAAAAGTGTCTGAAATGTAGTTCCTCTCAACCTTTAAGAAATTCTAATAAAGGAAATGTACATAGAGTTCAAGGTAAAATATAACTGGTGTATTGAAAACACACATCACTTAAAAAATATATAGCATGTTAACATAAGACAGAATAATTCCATTTGGGGTAACAAGGGAAGACTTCATGAAAAAGGTGACATTTAAGCTGAACTATGAAGATGATAAGGAAAGATAGTTTTGATTGTCACAACTTGGGGACTGGGATGCTACCAATATCTAGTGGCTGGAGGCTAATGATGCTATAAAGCAGCCAGAAATGCACAGGACAACTCCATGCGGCAAAGAATTATCTAATCCAAAATGTCGATAGCACTATTATTGAAAAGCCCTGATTTACATACAGTGAAAACTTACTGAAGATCAGCGCAGTGGGAAAATGGAGGTTTTCAGGAAACAGCCAGTAGTTGAGTTAGAGGGATTAAAGAGAGGGGAAGTGGAAAAGCAGGCTTGAAACAGATCATACTATGCATGTCTATTCTTTATCTCAGAAAACAATGAGTTACTATTTTTCCTTTTGTGATTAATATTTGAAGCTCTGTGTAAATACCCTATTTCTCCTTGAACTTTTATCTACTAATTTTAGCATTCATTGGTAGATCCTGTCTGCATCAGTTTTTATTACTGTGGTGTTTTAATTATTTTCTATTTCTCTCATTCCCTCTATATTTATTAATTTGAATTCCTCTGTAAGGAAGAATTTCTCTTATTTAGTTATTTAGTTATTTAATTCTATCAATATGGATTCATGGATATTTATTTCATTCTTTGGATTATTATGTAATACTATTGTTATTTATTTTCTTGTTCTAATTGTTGCAGTTTGGGCCATTGACAGCTCTGCCAGGTTGGCTTCTAAATCCATTTAACGTGCCCCATTCCTGTTTTTTCAATTTTTTGCTAGGGTGGGAGGGGCGTGGGGGGAATAAATCTGACTGCTCTGTTTTTTTTAAAACTGCTTCTGGCACAATGAGATAGTCCAGACTTGTCTTTTATTTCTTCCTGTTGCAGCACTAGAATCAACTAGTTTTCCAAGGAACCCTGTTTCCTTTTATTGGAGAATGATATTTATTATTGTTATTATTTTATTTCAATAGATTTAAGGGGTATAAGTGGTGTTCTTGAGAATTATGTTTAGAAATCATGATCTGGGCACTATGTGTCTTCATTGCTACTGGGATATTAACTGCTTCTAGGTTTGGTCATTTGAATGCAAATTTATGAGTAATTGGTCATTTACAAAGTGTTTTTTTCTTCCTCATTCAAAAGTGTTGTCCTTGATTCCCAGTTCTGTTCTTTAGTAATCTAGTTTTAAATGTTTACTGTCCTAGATATTTCTTAATGTTTATGAATATTGATCACTACATACTTTTTTCCTAAGATGACAGTTGCATTTGCATTTATTTTTCTGCTTGATAGACAAAAAGATTTAATGAGATAGCAAAAAATTTGTACAGGGTTTTAGTTAAAGTTAAAACAAAAATGCCAATATCATCCCTTTACTTTTTGTTTTGTATTCTTATTGAATTTTGCATGAAGTGGAAAATGATCTGGTTTGAGTTTTATTATTATTTTTGTTTCAACATAAATTACATTGTGGGTTTTTTGGTAAAAATACATAGCATAAAATTTACCATTTTAAGTGTACAATTCAGTGTCTTCACAGTGTCTTGCACCATCACTACTATTTCTAAAACTTTCATTATCTCAAACAGAAACTCTAACCATTAAACAAGAATTCCCTAGTCCCCTTCTCACAGCCTTTGGCAACCACCATTCTACTTTCTGTCTCTTTGAATTTGCCTGTTCTGGACATATCATATAAATTAGATCATACATTATTTGGTCTTTTGTCACTGGCCTCTTTCACTTAACATAATGTTTTGACATTCACCTATGGTATAGCACTACAGTCCCCAACCCCCAATATTGGTCACTGGCCTGTTAAGCCTGCACAGTAGCAAGTGAGTGGTGGGTAGGGGAGCTAGCGAGGCTTCATCTGTATTTAAAGCTACTCCCCATGGCTTGCATCACTGCAAGCTCCATCTTCTGTCAGATCAGTGGCAGCATTAGATTCTCATAGGGGTGCAAACCCTACTGTAAACTGTGCATGTGAGGGATCTAGGTTGTGCATTTCTTCTGAGAATCTAATGCCTGGTTATCTGAGGTGGAGCTGAGGCGGTGATGCTAGCTCTTGGGAGTGGCTGCAAATACAGATTATCATTAGCAGAGAGGTTTATCTGCACAATAAATATAATGCGCTTGAATTATCCTGAAACCAACCCCTCTCCCTCGGTCTGTGGAAAATTGTCTTTCATTAAACCAGTCCCTGGTGCCAAAAAGGTTGGAGACTGCTGATGTAGCATGTATCAGTACTTCATGCCTTTTTATTGCTGAGTAATACTCCATTATATGGATGTAGGTTGCTCTCTTTTTTTGCTGGTTTTTAAAAATAGTTCTTTGTAGAATCCAAGGGAAATAAGAAGAGAGGAATTATAATCATGTAGTATATAATATCGTTGGTGATTGCCTTTTCAAAATATAAAGGGAAATTCTATTTACTGTTTAACCTCCTGCTTTATAATTAGTACTTCATTCAAACCTTATGAATTAAAACTTTAACTCAACCAGTCATTCAATTTGTTTGAGAGCTTTTTCCCCAAAAAGCCTTGTGTATCTCTGTTTGTAACAGAACCTATACAGGGAACTTTCAGTGTTAGAACTGTAAAGAATATGATTTTTGAGGTGCCACAGATACTAATTCCATCATATTAATTGGCCTGTTATAGAATTTCTTTAAACTATTTTTTCTTCACTGGCCTCACTAAAGAATTTTATTCTCTGGTTGACTTTCACTCTTACAAACCTTAATTGGGTTTGACTTCCTAAAGAAATGCCAGAGGGGTCATTTTTCCCAAAACTATTTGATTCCTCCCAATTAAGAAAAAGTGTTGGCATTTTTTAATTCCAGATTTTTGATGGCATATAGATTTTTCAGAGCTGTTGCTATTTCCACAGCATTGCAAAGTTTAGGAAAATTCTGTAACATTTTCCTCCTTTTCTGTTGGTATGGCTAAGATCTCTCAGGTAGTAAGAAAGTCTCATAACTTAAAACCAGTTACTAAAAAGGCAGCACCATTCAGATATTTCAAATGTCATCTAGTCAGTAAAGTTTTAGAACTTAATCTCTAACAAAAACATTATTTCTCTTAGACTTTTGGGGGGAGATTAGTCTGTAATTTTTTTCCTACTACATAAAATTATTAACTTTATGTCTTGTTTCACTTAGATTGCTTATGGGAGATGAACGTGTAAAGAATGGCCTTAATTTCATGTATGAGGCCCCACCAGGAGCTAAAAAAGGTATTTGTCTCATTCTCTTTTTTGAAAGCCTTTGATATGTTTACAACTAAAGATTGAAAACTGCTATGACAGATATTTTTTTGAAAGTTGCTCTTCATCTTTTAAATTGCTATTATTCTGTGAAGACAAATTTTTTTTTCTTTTTCATTTGTTTCTTGCCAATTGACAGTCTTCTCAATGTGAAGACAATTTTTAAAATACTGTAATCAATACAATAAAATACTAAAAATATCTTTCTGATCCGATATTTCATGTTGTGTCCTTTTGGAAGAAAAAAATCTCAACACCAGCAGAAGTGCATTTATTCCTTCATAATTTGTATATATATCTTTAGTCCTTCTTACTAAATAAACTTGTAAATATAAAACATAATAATGACTGTCAATGAACAGCATAAAAGCTTAAAATTAGGAATTAATGAAACGTGCTTATTAAGTACTGTCTCTTATTCATTGTTGTGTTGTATCCGTCAGTGTTCTGAATTTTTATCTTATGAAAGAAGAAAAGTTAAACCAATAAATTCTTCCAAATTATAATTAAATGTCATAATAGCATAGTATAGTATACAATACACTTTCATATTGAAGTTTTTAACTTGTCCTCTTTTCCCCCCCATATTTTTGATATGCAATCAAGAAAACAAAGAGGTAAAGGATTATTTTTCTGTGTTTGAATTTACTTGCAGTTGATTGTGATTTTATGGAAAAATTAAAAGAATTTTCAATGAATGTTTTTAGAAAGAAGAAACAGAAGGAGAGACTGAATACAAATTTGAATGGCAGAAAGGAGCCCCACGAGAGAAGTAAGGACTAGTTTACTTTTAAGACAAGATTATCATGAAATTTATCTGATATCCCATCTTACATTGCCTTCTCATTCACTAGAGAAAATTACTAATATGGAAAGGTATGATTTTATTTTAGTGAATTCTTTTTATTTTTTGAGACAGGGTCTTGCTCTGTTGGCCAGGCTGGAGTGCAGTAGTACAGTAGCTCACTGTGCCTCCAACTCCTGAGCTCAAGTGATCCTTCTGTCTCAGCCTTCCATGTTGCTAGGACTATAGGCACCTGTCACCATGCCCAGTGAAATTTGTGTGTATGTGTGTGCATATATGTATGTGTAGAGACAAGGTCTCCGCTATTTGCCTGGGTGGTCTCGAACTCCTGGCCTCAAAAACTCCACTCACCTTAGCCTCCCAAAGTGCTGGGATTATAGGCATGAGCCACCACCACACCTGGCCTAATTTAATGATTTTAATTAGTTAACTTATGCAACTAATCTGTTTGAACATAGTCTTTTGTTTTATATAAGTTTTCATTCTTTTTAAATCACGAATTATCAGACTAACCTTAACTAAATAGTGTTTGGAAATATTAGATTTTATAGTTCTGTATACCTATTGAAGTAATAAGTTTCATAATGTTCTTAGAACTATAAAACTTTTTCAGATTAACTGCTGTTCGATTTATTAAGTTATTCTTAATATTATGCTTGTACATTTTCTCTATTTGATAGATATGCAAAAGATGACATGAACATCAGAGATCAGCCCTTTGGTATTCAGGCAAGTGACATATATTTTACTCTGTAAGAATATTTGTATTTAATAAATATATCTTTATATTGTTGTCCAAAAGATTTTTAAGCTGAAAAGGGACACTGTGGTTTCTGTTTGTCAGATAATATAAGGAAAAGGGGAAAAAACATAAAATGTAGTAGACTGACAAAAGAAATCAAACCTTTGTAGTGAATGTTATAATAATATTGGTCTCTCCAGTTTTCAAAGACTTTGGAGACATAAGGTCAAGAAAATATTTAAAACTGTTTAGTTCCAGGTTCCATGTGACTAGGACTAAAAAAAAAAAAAGAGAGAGAGAGAATAAAACTGTTTAGAACCAGGACAAACTATCATTGGAGGGCCAATTCCTATAAATAAAGTTTTATCGCAATGGTGCCTTGCTTGTTCATTTACATATTGTCTTTGGTGCTTTCCCACTATAGCAACAAAGTTGAGTACTTACAACACAGAGCATCTGGCCTGAAAAGCCTAAAATATTTACTATCTGTACGTTTATAGAAAAAGTTTGCCAACCCTTGGTTTAGAAATTTGAAGCTTTAAATGTTAACTTATTAAAATTAGAGAATTTGAGAGCAGTGGCTCATGCCTATAATCCCAGCACTTCAGGAGGCTGAGATGGGTGGATTGCTTGAGGCCAGGAGTTTGAGACCAGCCTGGACAACATAGCAAGACCCCATCTCTACAAAAAATTTAAGAATTAGCCAGGTGTGTGGTGGTGCACACCTATAGTACTAGCTATTTGAGAGGCTAAGGCAGAAGGATAACTTGAGCCCAGGAATTCGAGGCTGCAGTGAGCTATGATCACACCACTGTCTCCTAAAAAATAAAATAAGAAAGTTTAAAATTAATCCATCACATAATTCTTACCATTTCTTCTTGGTTAGTATATATTGCCACTCAGTAAGAGGCAAAAAGAAATAGAATTCAGCTTAGCTTTTAGGCAGAATTTATAGTGAAAGACTTTAGTGTTTGAATGAAATTATCAAGCATAGTTATAGAGTCTCTTTCCCTGAAGATATTTTAAAAATGTAATTTAACTTAAACTCTATGAAGGAATAGGAAGTTGAACATTGGTTAGATTCTTAGTAGTTTAGTAATCAAATGTTCACTATTTCTCAGGTTCGAAATGTGAGGTGTATTAAATGTCACAAATGGGGTCATGTCAACACAGATCGAGAATGTCCTTTGTTTGGTCTTTCTGGAATCAATGCAAGTTCGGTTCCCACTGACGGCTCAGGTAGGCACTAGACATAGATGTGATTTATTTGTTTTAGAATTTATATTAAGGACAAAGATAAAAATAACATTTTTCTTTATTTTCTCTGGATATTATTTTGTTTTATTTGTGTTTTGGTTTTTTTTTTTTCCTCCCTAGACTAAGGCACATTCCCAAAATATGATTAATGGGAAACTCTTATCACATATATTGAATTTGAAATGCTGTGTAATAGGATAAAATTTTTATTTTTCCAGCCAAAGGCCCTACTAACTTAATTTTAAAAGTAAGATACATTAAACATAGTTTATCAGGTTTTTAAGCCTCTGTTGATAAATAGAGCAACCTTTTTGGGGAGCCATTTGATGATATGTATCAAAAGCCTGAAAAACATGCGTATCCTTTTACCTAGAAATTTAACTTCCAATAAGTTATAATAAGAAAGTGATAAGGCAAGTTTGCAAAGATTAATGGTAGTTAAAGATTAGAAACAACCCTAAATGTTCATCAGTGATGGGTAAGATAAACTTATTTATGGTGCCCTTATTCTGTGCCAGGCATTGTTCTAGGCTCTAAGAACACAAGACAGAAAAGGTCCTTACTTTTGTTATATTGGGAATGACACAGAGAAAACTAATAAATCAGAAAATAACAGGTATTTATAAGTTTGGAATGAAAATTAAATTCGATATTCTGATAAGAATCTAAAGAATTACTTTAGGTTAAATGGTCAGGAAGGGCTCCTCTGAGGAAGCGTAATGTAAATGAGAAGAAGGTTACAGCCATGCAAAGAGTATTTAGCATCTCAGGCAAAAGGAACCACCCTTCATATAGAGGGAACCGTCAATTCTGAGGGGCCATGTATTAATACTTAGTGATTTAAGTACTTAGTGGTTAGGAGCACAGACTGAGGAGCTACAGAGATACATAGATGCCTGATTTAGAATCCCTGCCCTGTTGTTCAGTAGCTATGTAACTTTAGGCAAGCTATTTAACCTCTCTCTGCCTGTTTGCTAATGTCCAGGGGTGGGGAACCTTTTCATGTTGGAAGACCGAATTAATTTAGCTATAATCAAATAAGGCTGCATGCAAGAAACTTCAATTAGATATTCTTTAAAATGTATATTATCTGGTAAAAATCTAACTATGTACTTAATAACTTCAGAAAATGAAAACTATTTGTTAATTTTAAAGTTAGCTAATCTTTTAATGACTTTGTTGTATCTGCTTTTTGTTGGAAAGCATTTGAATATTTGGTTGCAGCATGGAGGTTCTCAGTTTCAGTTGATCTTCTAGATGGGTATCAGTCATTTGTGACCTTAAGGGCATCTTGAGTTGGGTTAGGTAGGAGAACATAGATTTGCAAGAATAAGTGGTTGAAAAGCAAGAAAGCATTTCTCAGGCATGTTTCCGAAGGTGTGGATACTGCATTTTTCTGTATTTCAGTCGGATCTTTCTTAACATCACACTGAAATTTTAAATTGTCATCTACTGAGGGCTCAATCAGTTCCATCTGTAGTTCTTTAGATGCTTTGGTGATATCAACTATGTGAGGCTGAAATGCTATTAATAATTTGTGATGTCATGATTCTGAAATTCAATGAAACTTTCATTGTATTCTCCAGTTAATAGGTCTATAATAGTTGTGTATTCTTCAGATGATTTGCATATATCCTGCTCACCAATGACATTTGCTAACTGGGGAAAATGTTCATCCAAAATTTCTTTTTGAAGAAGTAATGTTTTGAAAAAAGATAGCTTTTCTTCAAAATGCTTGAATTTTTTGCCACATATCATATATTAGTTTTACCCTGCAAAGAAATATTCAAGTCATTTTGTTTTGACATGATATCATATAGAAATGCTGCATTCCTATAGAAATTGTCTTTCAATAATTCACATTGCAGAGTCTGTTCTTCATAAAATTTAACTATCTTTTCTTACAGAGATAAAACTTTGGCTGACATCTGTCCCTGCAATAGCCAATGCACTTTAGAATGATATGGTAAATCCACACTGAATACCTCATCATTTAACTTTAGCATGTTGCAAAACTGATGAGGCCATGTTGCATTTGCTCAAATATAGTTAACAATGCTTATAACTTGTTGCAAATTGTCATGTAAAATAGTAGCTTTAGCATAGAGATTTTGCTGTTGCAAGATACAATGAAAAGGAATGGGAGCATCTGCATCTCTTACTACTTTTTTTATCTGTGCAATAAACCCTTCATATTTTCCTATCATGAAAGGTGCACCATCTGTCTATACATATACACTCACTAATTTTACCAAATTCAGCCCAACTTCACAACATTTATCTTGAAAGTTATTGAAAATATCTATTCCCTGTGTTCTGTTTGCAAAAGTGCCCAAAGCGAGTAACTCTCCATAGCAAAGAAAATCTTCTGCTATGACCCAAATGAAGTATAAAATTGTATAAAAAAGTATAAAACTGGCTGTGCCAAGTCACTAGTATCAGTTGATTCATCCAAAATGATTAATACATATTTTCCTTTTGAAGTATTACATGAAGTTGTTCTGTTAAGTTACAGGCTAATTCATGCTGCCAATCAGTTATAGTTCTCCTTGATAGAGGTAGTTGTTTGTACTTTGAACCATGATTGGGGTCTAAGCATCCTGCAACTTCTACAGTGCTTCCTTTCACAATTTCTACGTCACTAAATGGCTTCCCTTTTTTCCTCCTGAATGTATAAGTTACTTTGGTAAGTTGCTTCAATGGCATTATTTCCAGGTCTTATTGCCGCTTGCAAGAATTGTCTTAGCTTTTCCTTATCATCTTTTAATTTTTATAGTATAACCTTTTGTACCTCTCCCTCTAATTTAAAATATTTGTGGTCCTTATGAGTGTTATAATGCTGATGAGCATTGAATTTCTTTAATGTTGATATTGCAGTATCACAAAGCAATTGAATCATCTTATCTTTAGCAGAAACAAGATAATATTGCAATTCTCCATCTTAAAATATCTGCTTTCTTCCTTCAGCGTTCTCTTGGTCTTCTTTGATATGATGGGCTGTTAAGCAGATAGAATTAAAAAATACCATCGAGCTGTGCAACTGTTCACAAAATTCCACAAGTCATTTTGTTTTGTCTTCAAACAGAAACACAGTGCACCATTGTCAAAAGCCAATAACAGACTGGCATACTCGACCCCTATAAACTCTTGCCAACCAGCCTCAAGTAGTAGTGGCGCCAGTCAGGGGAAGTTAGAACTAAATTATGAGCATAGCAGCCATCAACTTAGCCCTTATGGCTCACTAATGTAATTGTGCTGGTCAATCTGGGAGGATTATTTTGTTGAAACTTATTTTATTCTTTGGTACTTTAAATACATTCACTTTAAAAATAAAAATATGAAAGATGAACAAAATGTATTAATAAAAATAAAAGGATTCTGTAAAATTTGGATTCAGTCAAAAGGTTGCATTTAAGGACCTAGAAGGCCACATGTGGCCTTATAAGCCACAGGTTCCCCACTTCTGGCTAATGCTTATAAAATAGGTATTATTAATATAGATTATATTATATAACAATACCTACCTCATAAAGTTTTTATGAAAATTGAATGAGTTAGGATATATATAGTGCTTGGAATAGTACCTGACACATAGTAGGCATTTTATGAGTATTTTTTAAAAAAATAGATTATAATGTTTACCTCCCCAAATAGAATACTATACAGCCATAATATATACAAATATGCATATAGCTATAGATCTATATTGGCATATAAGGAAATATCTAGTTTAATAAAAAGTTAAACAGCATCGGTTAAAAGTACATAAGGATAAACAGCAAAATGTCAGACATTCAGTGATTGAAGTTAAAAGGGCCTTCTAGGATGTAGTTATTTTTTAAATCTGTAAGATTTTAGAAGCTCTACCTTTTATGGTAAAAGGATGGCTCACTGAATTAGCAGCCCTATTTGAAAATTAATTTTTAGAGCTAAAATAGTTTACTGTTTGAAATAATTGTCTTTGGCAACTACATATTTGACGTTTTACACATGAGCCAATAAATTTTATTTTTGAACTTTATGTTCCAAGCTCATAAAAGATACAGGCTCTACTCCTAGTTTACAATCTAATCAGAAACATTAAATTAATATATCATATAAGAAACAGAGAGTAACTCCCAGTTACAGTCTATTTAGGAAAACAAAGTAGAGCAGTAGGTCCCCAACCTTTTTGGCACCAGGTACTGGTTTCATAGAAGACAATTTTTCCATGGACCAGGGGGTAGGAGGTTAAGGGGGATTGAAGGGGGATGGTTTCAGGGTGATTCAAGTACATTACATTTATTATGCAGTCAAACCTCTCTGCTAATGATAATCTGTATTTGCAGCCATTTCCCAGCACTAGCATCACTGCCACCTCAGATCATCAGGCATTAGATTCTCATAAGGAGTACACAACCTAGATCCCTCACATGTACAGTTTACAGTAGGGTTCTTACTCCTATGAGATTCTAATGCCACCACTGATCTGAAAGGAGGCGGAGCTTATGCAGTGATGTGAGCAATGGGGAGTGGCTATAAATACAGATGAAACTTCACTAGCTTGCCTGCCCACTTACCTCCTGCTATGTGGCCCAGTTCGTAACAGGCCAACAGACCAAAACAGGTCTGCGGCCTTGGGGTTGGGGACTGCAGAAGTAGAGTATATATAAGAATGTATTTAATAGAGAATAACTGATTGTTAAATTATGTCGTTAATAGAGGAGAGGGGACTAAAATGACCTTTGAAAAATTAAAATTTAGACAGTAGAAAGAAAGGTTGACCATAAAAGAAACATTAGGGGAAAAACACATGCACAGATTTAACTGGGATGACTTTAAATGAGTAGAATCAGATTTGAATGGCTCTCAAAGAGTTGGGCAAAAAGAGTTTGGACATTGATGCTGCAACCAGCATTTCCCAAACTTACCTAATGTAAAGAATCACTTGAGGATTTTGCTTAAATATTGGTTCTCAAGCCCCTATCCCAGAGGGGCTATTGAATAAGAGTTCTGAGAGGAAGAGTCTGAGAATCTTAGCCCACAGGTGATGCTCATGAGCTGAAAGTTTGAGAAGACTGTTGTAAGCAATGCTGTAGAATATTGTATGTGTTGTATGTGTGAGAGTTGAGAGTGTATATGTGTGTATATATTTTGTTTATTTCTTTTTGGAAGGAGGATGGTAGGAAAAGGAAAGATGGTAATGTGTTGAAGGAGCTCTTTTTTTTTTAAAGTAAACATTCCCTGGTAGACAAGCGAGCTTTTTTTTTTTAAAGAAAAAAAAGGCGAGGAGACATTTTCATCATCATTTCTGATTTTTTACTATTGTAAACAGACTAAATATCTAGAACTGGGGGGTGGTAAAATAAACAGTTGATAAGTAAACTAAAGAATACCAATTGAATTTACACTGTGATTCTAATATAAAACTACATGCATATAAATTGCAACTGGAAGGAAACATGGAAAAATGAAAATAGTTACTATGTTAATTTGGTGAAATTACAGGTAATTTTCTTTTTTAATATTAAAATATGTGATTAATTAAAATTGGAAAAGAAGCTTAAAATTCAACCTTTTCAAACATTGAATATCAATGATATTCTTCAGAAGGCTAATGTTTTTCTTTATACTCCCATATTAAATTTATTTTCAGAATAATTGGAACAGCTAAAGAAAGCAAAGAGTTACTGGTGTGTTGTAAAGGCTGTGTTTGTGATGAGAAATAACTAGCAGACTAAATTCTTTGCCTCAGTCTTCATAGAGTAAGGTGTTAGGAAAATTTCTATGTCTAGTTTTTCCTTTCAAACTGACGTGGTATGAAAACAAATACTGGTAAATACACAGAGTATTTAATTTCTTAAATCATTTATCTTATTATCTGAGAATATCTGAAGGCACTGAACTCTATGATAAAATTATGATAAAAATAAATGAGTAAGTGACTTTCACTATCTATGATATCATGTATGATGATGAAAGTTACTGATCTATTTCTGATGCACCATCAAGGTTGAGAATCATCAGCTTAGGCTATATGTAAGAATAATTGAAGATTTGGGAAAATAGTACTTTTTCTGTTTATGTGTTTGTTTTAATTATGTTTTACTTATCACAGAGTCAATGAATATGCCCTAAGAAAATAATCATATTATTGTGACCAAAGATTTAGTCACAAAGGATTGTGTATAATAAATAAACACCTAAATATCTAATAAAAGGATATTAAGTGAATAAGTATAGAATGTTGTTACAATGAAATACTGTACTATGCAGCTATTTAAAATGATACGAAGATTTAATAGTATGGATGTTGTCTACAACATTTGGTCAAATTTAAAAAGCAAATTATAAAACATAGTAGTTACATTTATATTTCTCTTTATATCTTTAGGTAGATATATAGACCGAGAAAGAGATTCTCCCAGAAAAAAGATTGGAAGGAGATAGACTAAAATATTAATAGTGATTGTGTCTGGGTAATAGGATTGCCTGAGATTTTTAGTTTCATCTTTTTGCTTATCTGTATTTCCATCAGTGAAGGTAAATTACATTTATAAATTTTTAAATGAACATGGTTTTAGAAGAATCATAAATGTATATAGAAATGTTTAAAATTGTATTGTTCAGTTAATGCCTTTAAATTTTGTCTTGAATTTAGCAGTAGTACTTAACTAAAACTAATAAAACTCTTAAAGGTTTCTCAAAAACAAAATCAAAACTCCATCAAATAGGAAAGCAAATAATAATGATGTTGTATTCTGAATTTGAAATGCAATGAAAAATAAACTGACCAATTTCCTAATCCACTTGCTGATTCAAGTTAAAAAAAATCTTTCCATTTAAAAAAAAAATCACCTATTGAATAATGTCTCACCAGTGAATAGAGATTATTTTTGCAATAAGGCAATTTCAGTGGATGTGGTTATCATGGGATAATCACACCCCTGGGGTACAGCCTTGTGCCTGTAATCTCCCAGAATTGTAATTATTTCATGATAACCGCACCCCCTGGTGTTACATTATTTCTATTATGAAATTCTTAGTTTAGTATATAAAGTAACTTACTTTGATCACTGGAAACTGCAAGGTGCTGTTAGAATGTTCCAGCTGTGAGGTTTACAGAGACCAGCTATAAGATTTACTTCTCCTTTACAAAGTTAAATTAGGCAATCAAAATGCTTCTTTGGGCTAAGCTGGTTTAGAATCTCTTTTTTTCTGATAAGATCATCTTAACTTTATAAGTTTTCATCTACTCCAAATATACCAAAATCATACAAAAAACTTACAAGCTTCAGTAGTGGCTGAATTTTTATACAATATTTTTATACTATAATATAATTAAATGGCCAGCCCACCTGCCTTTTATCTATACTCTATAGCCCTTATTCTTATCATTGACTCTTAGCATTTGTCAGTTTCTTGTGTTTTTAATGTATATTAAAATTAGTCTTATAATAATTAAAAATTCCTGTCCATAAGGGGATAAGAATTTATGAATGGGTATCTATAAAACAGATTAATATTTATCAGCTTATCTATAAAAAATATAAAGCAAAATTCTATGTATTAAATTCCTCTTTTCCTTAGATAAATAGAGATCTGCACATCTTTCCATGTTTGAATTTCAGATTTCTTTCTTCAGGAAGCAAACAGGTATAGGAGAGCTAGATCTGCAGTTGCTGATATACTTCCAGCAGATAGTGCCAGCCTTCCTTTCAGCCTGCTTCTCCATCACCCATTGTGCCCACTATTGAATTCAGCTCTGTACCAGCAATGAGAGTCGATGAAGCATCCCTAAAACCCTAATATAGTCATATCTTGTTTTATCATGCTTTACTTTATTGCATTTTGCAGATATTACGTTGTTTACAAGTTGAAAGTTTGTAGTAACCCTGGGTAGAACAAGTCTGCTGGCACCAATTTTCCAACAGCATGTGCTCACTATGTGTCTTCATACTTTTCCATTATTATTATATCTGTTATGGTGATCCGTGATCAATGATCTTTGATGTTACTACTATAATTGTTTTAGGATGCGACAGACCACACCTATAGAAGATGATGAACTTAATTGATAAATGTTGTATGTGTTCTGGCTGCTCCACTGACTGGCCATTCCCTATCTCTCCCTCTCTCCTCAGTCCTCCCTGTTCCCTTAGACACAACAACATTGACATTAGGCCAAATAATAATCCTACAATGGCCTATAAGTGTTCAAGTGAAAGGAAGAGTCATATGTCTCTCATTTTAATCAAAAGCTAGAAATGATTAAGCTCAGTGAGGAAGGCATATCAAAGGCCAAGATAGGCTAAAAGCTAGGCACCAGTTAGCCAAATTGTGAATGCAAAGGAAAAGTTCTTGAAGCAAGTTAAAAGTGTTTCCCCTCTGAACACAGTGCATGATAAGAAAGTAAAACAGCCTTATTGCTGAGATGGAGAAAGTTTTAGTTGTCTGGATAGAAGATCAAGCCAGCCACAACATTCCCTTAAGCCAAAGGCTAATCCAGAGCAAGGCCTTAACACTCTTCAATACTGTAAGGGCTGATGAGGTGAGGAAGCTGCAGAAGAAAAGTTGGAAGCCAGCAGAGGTTGGTTCATGAGGTTTAAGGGAAGAAGCTGTCTCCATAACATAAAAGTGCAGGGTAAAGCAGCAAGGGCTGATGTAGAAGCTGCAGCAAGTTATCTGGAAGATGTAGCATCATCGACAAAGACTGGATGATAGCACATCTGTTGACAGAGTGGTTTACTGAATATTTTAAGTCCATTATTGAGACTTACTGCTCAGAAGAAATTCTTTTCAAAATAATACTGCCTACTGACAATGCACCTAGTAACCCAAGAGTTCTAGAGAGTAAGGCCAGCCAAATTCTTTATTATGCAGCAGTTTTATTTTCATTTTCTTTTATTCAAAATATGTTTTACTTTCTCTCAATGCTTCTTTGACCCATGTATTGTTTAGAAGTATGTTGTTTAATCTTGAGGTATTTGGGAATTTTCCAGCTATCTTTCTGTTACTTGTTTCTAGTTTAATTCCATTATGGTCTGAGAGCATACTTTGTATGATTTGTATCCTTTTACATTTGTTAAGGTGTGTCATAAGGCCCAGGATGTGATCTGTTTGGTGAATGTTCTATTCAGGCAGAAGAATATATATTTTATTGCTGTTAGTTAATATTCTGTAATGTCAACTAGATCCAGTTGATAGATGGTGCTATTCAGTTCAACTATACCCTGCTGATTTTCTGCTTGCTGCATCTGTCAATTACTGATAGAGGGATGTTGAAGTCTCCAACTAAAATAGTAGATTTGTGTATTTCTAAAAACATTTCTATCAGTTTTTGCCTCACATATTTTTATGCTCTGTTGTTAAACACATACACATTTGGGATTGTTATATCTTCTTAGAGAATTGACCCCTTCATCATATATGTAATCTCTCTGTTTATCCTTGATAATATTCCTCGCTCTGAAATCTCCTTGTTGGAAGTTAATATAGATACTGTGGCTATATTTGATTAGTGTTAGCATGGTATATCTTTTTCTATCCTTTTGTTTTTAATCTATCTGTGCCTTTATATTTAAAGTGGGTTTCTTATGGACAACCTATATTTGGGTCTTATTTTTTAATATACTCAAATAGTCGCTGTCTTTTAATTTGTGTCTTAAGACCATTCATATTAAAAGTGATGATTGCTATAGTTGGATTAATATCTATCATATTTGTAATTGTTTTCATTGCTTTTGGTTTTTGTTTCACTTTTGTTGACCTTTTTCTGCTTTCTCAGTTTTAATTGAGCATTTAATTGATTCCATTTTCTTTCCTCTTAGCATATCAATTATTCTTCATTTAAAAAATTTTTTAGTGGTTGCCCTAGAATTTGCATTATGCAATTACAAATAATCTACATCTACTTTCAGACAACACTATACAATTTCATGGTTAGTGCATGTACCTTATAACAGAGTAACCCAATTTCTGTTATGTAACTAAATTCCTCCCTCCCATCCTTTATAATGTAGCTGTCATACATTTCATTTATCCATAAGCTATAATCATCTGATATATTATTGGTATTATTATTTTATTTTATCTTATGGAGAAGGAAAGAGGAGTTTATTAATTCTCAGGCAAATGAGGAGGATGGAGACTCTTGTCTAAACTGCCATTGTCCTAATAATAAGCAAAAATACAGAGCTTTTAAAGGGAGGTTTTGAGCTTCAGGCAATTGCTGCTCAGCTACAGTTGATGATTCTGATTATCTCAACTCTGCCCCATCTCTGGTATTATTATTTTAAATAAACTGTTATCTTTTAGATCAATTAAGAATATGAAAAATAAAAGGTTTTCTTTTACCTTCATTTTTTTCTCAAATACTCTTCCTCTCTTTATGTAGATCTAAGTTTCTGGCATATGTCATTTTACTTCCTCTCTGAAGAACTTCTTTTAATATTTCCTGCAAGGCAGGTCTAGTGGCAACAAATTCCTCCATTTTTATTTGTCTGAGAAGTTCTTTATCTTGCCTTCACTTTTTTTTTTTTTTTTTTTTTTTTTTTGAGACAGAGTCTTGCTCTGTTGCCCGGGCTAGAGTGCCGTGGTGTCAGCCTAGCTCATAGCAACCTCAAACTCCTGGGCTCAAGCAATTCTCCTGCCTCAGCCTCCTGAGTATCTAGGACTACAGGCATGTGCCACTATGCACGGCTAATTTTTTTTTTTTTTTTTTTTTTTGAGACAGAGTCTCGCTTTCTTGCCTAGGCTAGAGTGAGTGCCTTGGCGTCAGCCTAGCTCACAGCAACCTCAGACTCCTGGGCTCAAGCGATCCTCCTGCCTCAGCCTCCCGAGTAGCTGGGACTACAGGCACGAGCCACCATGCCCGGCTGATTTTTTTTTATATTATATATATTAGTTGGCCAATTAATTTCTTTCTATTTTTATGGTAGAGATGGGGTCTCGCTCAGGCTGGTTTTGAACTCCTGACCTTGAGCAATCCGCCCGCCTCGGCCTCCCAGAGTGCTAGGATTACAGGCGTGAGCCACCGCGCCCGGCCTAATTTTTTGTATATATATTTTTAGTTGTCCAGCTAATTTCTTTCTATTTTTTAGTAGAGATAGGGTATCACTCTTGCTCAGGCTAGTCTCGAACTCCTGAGCTCAAATAATCCACCCGCCTCGGCCTCCCAGAGTGTTAGGATTACAGGCGTGAGCCACCATGCCCAGCCTTGCTTCCACTTTTGAAGAATATTAAAGATATTAAAAGATATTAAATCTCTTCATCTTTTTTGTTTCTTTGGTTTTTTGGGGAGAGGGTCTTGCTATAGCCTAGGTTGAAATGCAGTGGCATCATCATAGCTTACTGCAGCTTTGAACTCCTGGGCTCAAGTGATCCTCCTGCCTCAGTCTCCCAAGTACCTGGGACTACAGGTGATGTCATCACACCCAGCTGATTTTTCTATTTTTTTGTAGAGTCTGGGTCTCACTCTTGCTCAGGTTGATCTCAAATTCCTGGCCTCAAGCAATCCTCTGCCTGCCAAAGTACTAGGATGACAGGCAGGAGGCACCGTGCCTGGCCTTTCATCTTTGATTTTCTGCAGTTTGAATATCATCTTAGGATATAGATTTTGGGGTATTTAGCCTGCGTGGTGTTCTCTCAGCTCTCAATTTGTGGTTTATAACTCTTGGTGTATTGTCATTGGTTTTGAAAAATTCTTGGCCATTGTTATTTCAAATATTTCTTCTGTTCCTTTCTCTCTATATTCTTCTGGTATTTCCATTATGCATGTGTTATACCTTTTGTGATTATCCCAGAGTTCTTGGGTATTCTTTTTCTTTTCTTTTTCTCTTTTCAGTTTGGAGAGTTTCTGTTGACATATCTTAACGCTCACTGATCTTTCCTGCTGATGAACATTTTAGAGGCATTCTTCATTTCTATTAGTGGTTTTTTTTTTTTTTTTTTTTTTTTGAGACAGAGTCTCGCTTTGTTGTCCAGGCTAGAGTGAGTGCCGTGGCGTCAGCCTAGCTCACAGCAACCTCAAACTCCTGGGCTCCAGTGATCCTTCTGCCTCAGCCTCCCGAGTAGCTGGGACTACAGGCATGTGCCACTATGCCCGGCTAATTTTTATATATATATATCAGTTGGCCGATTAATTTCTTTCTATTTATAGTAGAGATGGGGTCTCGCTCTTGCTCAGGCTGGTTTCGAACTCCTGACCTTGAGCAATCCGCCCGCCTCGGCCTCCCAAGAGCTAGGATTACAGGCGTGAGCCACAGCGCCCGGCCTCTATTAGTGTTTTTGATTTCTAGCATTTCCTTTTGATTCTTTCTTACAGTTTCCATCTCTCTGCTTATATTACCCATCTATTCTTGCATGTTGTCCACTTTTTCCATTTGAGCCCTTAGCCTATTAATTTTAATTATTTTAAATTCCCAGTCTGATAATTCCAGAATTTCTGCCATATCTGAGTCTGGTTCTCAGCTTGCTTTTCTCTTCAGACTAGTTTTTGGTTTTTTTAGTATGCTTTGTAATTTTTGTTGGAAGTCAGACATGGTGTATTTGGGATAAGAGGAACTAAGGTAAATAGGCCTTTAGTGTGAGGTTTTATGTTTATCTGGCTAGGCGTTAGGCTGTGTTTACTGTTTGCTGTAGCTGTAGATGTAGCTGTAGATGTCAGAGGCTAAAATTTCCTCTAGTATCCTTGTTTTTGTCTCCTCTATTATCTTTGGGTTTCCCAAGAGATTCCTTCTTTAATACTAAGAGTGTGAGCCTTGCAGTTCTTTCATTTGTAATCCCCTGATATTATACGGGAGCCCTCTTGATGTGTTGGTAAGATGTAGGGGAAAGGGGAGCATTCTATAATCCGATGATTAGGTCTTAGTCTTTGGTGAGCCTGTGTTCCTGGGCTGTAACCTTCACAAGTGCTTCTCCCCACCCTTCTCAGCTTTTATTTTTCCATGTAGGTTAGGCTCTGATAAAATAGTCACTCTTGAGAATAAGCATTTGTTAAGGACAACAGAATGCTCTAATCATGTTTCAAAATGGTTGTTTATCTCTTCCCACTGATACACAAGGATATTGTTCTTTGGTCTTCACAGTGAGAACCTGGTGGGGCTCCTGGAAGTGAAACTCACAAAAGTGTGGGGTCCCACCAAGGTTGGGCCCAGGAGATTTTTTTCTCTCAAGCTAGTCCATACTCAGGCTCCAACTATTAGTTAACTACCTTTTAAGTATTCCTACCAGTTGCTGGCTTCCAGCAGTAGTTTCTCTTTCTGGTAAGCTGTGATTCTCAGTATCCTCTTGTCTCTGAAGTCTTCGGGCGGTGGTTTGCCCTGTGACCTCAGTTCTCTGAGGGATCTGAGACCGTTGACTTTCGGTTTTTTTCAGCTTTTTTCTTGTTGTGAGGATAAGGGAGACTTTCAACCTCTTTCTGTTAATATATTGGACTGAAACACAGAAGTTATAAAAGCAACAAAAAGTAAATAAACATAGACTCCAAATTTGTTAACATTTGCTTCATATTTTTCAGTATGATACTTAATTCATTAGTTATTTGAGTTCTGGGTTTTTAGGTTTAAGGTTATATATTTATAGTTACTTTGCCATAATTTTTTTACTTAGTTATAATTTTTTAAATATGTGGAACTGACTAGATATGATAATTTGACAAATTTCATGATTTGAATAAAAGTAAATTCAAAAATCAAAATAGTGTCACTAGATATACTAGACATATACAGAATTGCTTTTTTTTTTTCATATTGCCTAAGTCTGAGTTCCAGACACACCACAAATGGCTAAAATGATCATAGATAATTAATATTTCAAGTACCTCTGTCCAATCTTATTTACACTATACCTTTCAGTGTGTTTAAAAAATATGAAAATGAATAGTTTAAAGAAAGTCTTATTTTACGCTTATTGCAAAGATTTGTTTTTGCATCAGTGCTCTTTTTTTTTTTTTTTTGCCTAATTTTCCTAACTTTTGGTTTAATTGTTTTCTGAATAATGCTACACTAAGCTGTGCTACTGATAGAAGTTTTCTACGACAGGCACTCCCACATGCTGTTTCTCTGTCTCTTCATCAACCTTTCTTGTTAAAGGCATTTTTGTTGCTTGAGAACACCTTTGGGAAATTACCAAAATAATGATCTGATCATAAAGCTTTGCTAGGAAGACACCTAGGAGCAGGCTGGAGAAACTTTCTATAGAAAGAAAGATGAAGGCCGGGCGCGGTGGCTCAAGCCTGTAATCCTAGCTCTCTGGGAGGCCGAGGCGGGCGGATTGCTCAAGGTCAGGAGTTCAAAACCAGCCTGAGCAAGAGCGAGACCCCGTCTCTACTATAAATAGAAAGAAATTAATTGGCCAACTGATATGTATATAAAAAATTAGCCGGGCATGGTGGCGCATGCCTGTAGTCCCAGCTACTCAGGAGGCTGAGGCAGAAGGATCGCTCGAGCCCAGGAGTGTGAGGTTGCTGTGAGCTAGGCTGACGCCACGGCACTCACTCTAGCCTGGACAACAAAGCGAGACTCTGTCACAAAAAAAAAAAAAAAAAAAGAAAGAAAGAAAGATGATAAACTCCTGAATCTGCTATCGAGTTCCCTTACTCAGCTCCTTGAAGAGGTTGAATCCTACCAGCACAGCTACTAAGATAGCCCTACAGATGATTGCAGACTTTTAAAAAATCTTCCAACATAATTCTATTGCAGAAAAAGCATTTGTATTACCAGAATCTCATTAAAGCTAAACTCCTAAAATAGGCAGATATAGAAACTAATAAAAAAGAATTGATCTCAAAATAAAAAGTGAAGTTGGGCTGCATTGCTCTCTCCTATATAATATGTAGTTGATTGAACTCTATTGTAGTTGATGATATTCCTCTTGTTTATAATATGTAGATGATTTTATGTTAAAAAAATTTTTATGCAAGAGGCTAGTTAGCTGAAAAGAAATACTGACCTATTAAAGAGATTTTTCAGTAAAACTTGTCCAGTCAGTGTGCTTCAAAGGTCAAAATGATGCTCTTTATTAGTATTTTAAATTTTGGCTATTTTAAGTGATTACCAGTGGTTAAATTATTTCAAACTATTTATATGCATTATTATAATTTAGTGATTAAATTTGTTGTTAGAGTGGCTGTTCCTTGAAATTCCATTGACTTGAACAAATTAATACAGTCTGTCCTGTCAGTAAATGCTCAGCCCTGTGTTAAAGGCATGTGTGGGACTAGTGGAGGCTACACTTCCCATAACCTCAAAGGAGTATTATGATTCTCCCATCACAGTCATAACTCTCTTTTACATGATTCTTCCTATTACCATCATTTCATCTGCTCAAGGTCTGCCAGCTTCAAGTAAAGGAAATTAGCTTCTGATTACCTGGGAAAAGGAGAATGAATAAAATTTAGTCCACCTAGTAAATATTAATTCTTCTACTCAAATCATACTTAATGAACTTAACATGAACCTTCGTATTCCTCTCACTGGTTCAGTGAGTGACTGAAAGAAAAGGCTTTGCTAACTATTCTCAGCATTACTGTCTAACATCTCTTTTGAATATATCTTATAATACAAATTTACAATTTGTTTTTCCTCTGAACTAATTTTCTCAAAACTATTATAAACCTGAAGGCAAAAACCAAGTTCTCTCAATAATACACAGTGATTTTTAAAATCATTTTCTTTGTTATATACTAGGGACTTATAAGTTCAAATTCCCTATGCAGGGCTCTCCTCATAGAGAGATACATGATGTATAGATATAATGAGAGTCTATAGCTGCAGTCCCCAAACCCCGGGCCATGGCCTGTTAGGAACCAGGCTGTGCATCACTGCCTGAGCTCCAGCCCCTACCCCCATCCCCCTCAACCCCTAGTCCATGGAAAAATTTTCTTCCACGAAAATTACTTTTCCTGGTGCCAAAAAGGTTGGGAACCGCTGGTCTATAGTACCACAGTTGCTCCGTAATTACTGTTGACTGATTTAAAATATCATGTGTAACCTTTTTTTTTTTTTTTTTTTTTTGAGACAGAGTCTCGCTCTGTTGCCTGGGCTAGAGTGCCATGGCGTCAGCCTAGCTCACAGCAACCTCAAACTCCTGGGCTTAAGTAATCCTTCTGCCTCAGCCTCCTGAGTAGCTGGGACTACAGGCATGCGCCACCATGCCCAGCTAATTTTTTCTATATATTTTTAGTTGTCCAGCTAATTTCTTTCTATTTTTTAGTAGTGATAGGGTCTCACTCTTGCTCAGGCTGGTCTCGAACTCTTGACCTCGAACAACCCTCCTGCCTCGGTCTCCCAGAGTGCTAGGATTACAGGTGTGAGCCACCACACTCAGCCCCTTTTTTTTTTTTTAAAGTAAAATGTACTGGTCTTAGGTATAGAGTTTGACAAATATATACATCCAGATAACCAACCTCCCTGATATAATATAAAGCATTGCCTTTACCCTAGAAAATGCCCTTCTGTCTCTTTCTACTCTGTTGCTTTCTCCCACAACCACTTTTCTAATTTCTAATCCCATATATTAATTTTGCCTGTTCTTGAACTTCATATAAATGAAATCATACAATATGTACTCTTTTGTTTCTGACTTCTCCCCGCCTGCCTCCTGAACAGGTGTTCCTCTGTTCTTCAGGCTGGAGTACAGTGGTGAGGAGCGATCCTCCTGCCTCAGCCTCCAGAGGGTAGTTTGGGACTATAGGTGCATGCCACCACACCCAGCTAATTTTTTCTTTAAGAGATGGGATCTCTCACTATGTTGACTATGCTGGTCTCGAACTCATGGCCTCAAGCAATCCTACCACCTCTTCCTCCCAAAGTGCTGGGATTATAGGCGTGAGCCACTGTACCAGGGCTGACTTCTTTGATTCAACATGTTTTTGAGGTTCATGGATGCATAACTTTTCAAAAGCATTCATGTTCCCATAACTTATTGAAAACATGTTGCTAACTTCTAATACTTAATATTCATCACAACACAAATCATTTTCCTTAGTCCTCTAAGGCTACGAATTAACTTTATTATTGCTGGATGTATCAGCATTAAAATATATATAAGTAAGTTGGTATAAGTAATAAAGATATAAATATATGTCATGTTTTTATATTGATTCTATAAGGCAAGGTTGTTTTTAATAAACTGATTTTTATTAGTATACAAAAAGGACAGTTTCCCATTTCGTTGCCTTTACATATCTTCCAGACACATAGACTAAAATGAAACATTTAATTTTTTCTTTACATTGTGTGTTTTAATAGAGATCAATTAGCTGTCTTCAGTATGAACTTGGGATAAGGGCATAAGAAACGCTATTGTTTCCAGCCTCCACTCAGACGAACTGGCAATGTGTCAGGAAAATTCCCAGTATGGAACAGTTTTATTACAATTCAGTACAAATGGTTCTTGCATAACCTTTAGAAAATCATACATAAAACATTCTCATCTATATAAATAAAAATCACCCACACACTTTATTAATAGCTTCGTTCACTTTTTTCCTGGGTCTTATGTTACATGTTCCTACTGTGTCCCTTTTTTAGTCTTTTTAAAAGATAACTTTCTATAAGCTTTTTTAAAAGCAGAAAGGTTACGGTAATATTAGGAATAATGTAAGTATAAGGGTAATTCTTGATAATTCTCACTACAGATCTCCCTCTTGATCACATGCTATACTAGTGTCTCTAGTTATCCTTTTTACATTTAGTGACAGGGACTGCCTTATTCACTAGATACAGTCTTTCCTAACTTTAGGAAAGAAAAAAGGACAGAAGGTTGTACTTTCATGGAAAAATCATATTTGTGATAATGTTTGGGGTTTAAGGTTATACTACTGTTACTGTGACTGCAATAAATACATGATGGAAGTGGTTAAAGAACATATCAAGTAGGAGTCTCAGTCTTTTTCTTTAGATAGAAATATGTTTTCATTAGCCAAAAATTTATTTTCAGCTGTCATTTTTCTGAATCCAACCTTTAGAAGACTTTGTGTATATTCCCCCAAAGTATGTGGTATAAAGTACCAAAATAATTTAATAATAAGCCTTTAGAATTTACCTATCAATTTATAAGAAATACAAGAACTAGAAGAATATGTTAAATGTTCTATCCAGAATGTGAGAAATATACAGAACAAATTATCCATTTTCTTCCACAAATCGGTAGCATTTGTAGGGGGAAAGGTGGGTAAATTTTTTAGATTAAAAGAGACTTTAGAGATCTGTAAACCAAGTGCAATGTGTGGCTCTTGTTTGGATCCTAATCTGAATAAACCAACTAACAGGATTCTTTCAAGACCATTGGAGAAATCTAAATGTTGACTGAATATTAGATATTTTTAAATTGCCAACATTGGTAGGTATAATAAAGGTCTTGTGGTTTTAAGAACTAGTCCTAGGCCGGGCGCTGTGGCTCACGCCTGTAATCCTAGCTCTTGGGAGGCCGAGGCGGGCGGATTGCTCAATGTCAGGAGTTCAAAACCAGCCTGAGCAAGAGCGAGACCCCGTCTCTACTATAAATAGAAAGAAATTAATTGGCCAACTGATATATATAAAAAATTAGCCGGGCATGGTGGCGCATGCCTGTAGTCCCAGCTACCAGGGAGGCTGAGGCAGAAGGATCACTGGAGCCCAGGAGTTTGAGGTTGCTGTGAGCTAAGCTGACGCCATGGCACTCACTCTAGCCTGGGCAACAAAGCGAGACTCTGTCTCAAAAAAAAAAAAAAAAAAAAAAGAACTAGTCCTTATTTGTTAGTAACTTGATACCAAAGTGATATCTGAGATTTTATTTAAAATACTCTACCAAAAAATAAAGTTGGAGATAATGGATAAAACAAGAATAGCAAAATATTTTTGAAGCTGTGTGATATAGGTTTGAAATTTTCCATAGTATTAAAGTTAAATTAGAACAAAACACACACACACACACATATAATGGGAAGGGAGAAAAATAGATCACCACTGTAATAGCAAGCAAAACTATATTCACTTTAGGAATAGCAATTTGGTTTCAGCAAACAATAGCATCCAATAAGTTAATGTGTTAAATTTGGGGGAAGAAAGGAAAAGCATTTCTAATTTAGCCTTACCTAACCTACAACTCACTGCTCTCTTTTCTCCGTCTTAATGCTGTAAAATTGTAGGTGGTAAAGCATTCTTTGAAAAGAATGATGAACTTTGAATGGAAGATTCATCTGACCTTGGACAGAACAAGTGGACCTAGTGTTGGCAGTGAAACACTGCCTTCAGCATTAGTCCCCTTCCTGTGCCGTCTGTGGCATTCACCTGGGACTGCGACTGCTATCCTCTAATTGTAGGGTCAGTTATATGGCCTTTGCTCAGGACTTTTGATATCATTTATTATTCTCTAATGAAATAACTGTTGTACTAGAAAACATTTTTTTTAACCTTTCATTGTTTTTGTTCTATAAAAATAAATAGTCTTAATGAGTAGATTAAGCCTTTTACATACATAATTTTGTATAACATAATTCACCTGGGAGATTTTTCTTTGGTGAAACACTGATTTCATGATATTTTTCTAGTAGAAAATAGTCTGGGTCTAATTGGTATATGGAACTGAACACCATTATCACAACAGGTATTTTGATACCCATATCACAGCAAAGAAAGTTTGCAAAATAAACAAATGTATAGCAGTTTCTTCGGTGGACTTGCTTTTCTAAGTTGTAACATTGATTTTCGTGCTGTGGAGGCTTAGCCCAGCATAGGTGAGATGAACTGGAGAGGAGCCCTCACAAACCTGCATTTTAGAACAAATGCCCTTCTTCTGAATTCTCTAGAATTATTCTGTAATAGTAAATTTAAGAGTAAGCCAAACATTCCTAAGACCCAGCTCCAGCTGATTTAACATTTTAAGATATCAAACATAAAAGTAGTTATTTTGCATTTGAACATATCAACTAAATTTTGAGTTCTCAGAGAGCTGGGATCATTTCTATCAATTTAACTCTACATAGCCACTGTCACAATTACATGAAAGGATGAAGATATTTGCTAAATATATCTTCATTCAACCAGACTTGTCAAATTTCCTTAACCCAGAACTTTAAACCCAGAACTCTTGATGATAGGAGAAGGCTTAAGTACAAAAATATGTGAAAAAAACTGGATTTTGGAAAATATTACTATTAAAAGCATTTTTAAAGGCATTTTTTAATTATGAAGACATAAAATATTCATGAAAGTTGCATATCTACTGGTAAAAGTAATTACTATTAAGTACTGTTTGTCAGCTACTTCACTAGTACTGTATTTAAGTCTTACAATATAAAGTATATTATAATTTTATGTACTACACAAATACTTAATTTGGGGTTTTCGAGAAATATAAATGCCTTTAGAAGAATAATTGTTTTATAATCTCCGTAACACTGGGGAAAGAGATCGTTTTCTTGAGTTTGTTGGAAGTACTGTAAAGAAGGCATGTTTTCTAAAACATTTTATTACAATTACCCATCTTTGGGAGAATCACTTGAGGCCAGTAGTTCGAGACTAGCCTGAGCAAGAGTAAGACCCCGTCTCTACTAAAGATAAAAAATTAACAGGGCTTGATGGCATGCATCTGTAGTCCTAGCTACTTGGCCGGCTGAAATAGGAGTATCACTTGAGCCCAAGAGTTTAAGGTTGCTATGAGCTATGATGACACCACTGCAGTCTAGTGTGGGTGACAGAGCAAGACTCTGTCTCAAAAATAAATAAATAAATAAAAATAAATTACCCATCTTGTCATGGAAAACTGATGAAATTAGTCTAACCTCAGTCAATTGGCCAAGCTCTTTGACCTTTTACTGGGGTGGTTTCTATCCTAATTCTTAGCATGTTTGCTGTTTGAATTCTTTTGACATCTAATAAAATTATTAACAAGGAAATGTAGTTTTGACACTTCAGAAGAGAAATTTTCTACTTTATAAAATTATGTTTCTACATGAGAAATTCAAGAAGCCACTGAACACTCTGTTATTCATTTAAAACCATTAATTATATGAGCACTTTTATGCCATTTAGAGGCAACTAGTATTAATACTTAAAATCTAATTTTATTTAAGATTTTATTATCGGCCGGGTGGGGTGGCTCATGCCTGTAATCCTAGCACTCTGGGAGGCTAAGGCAGGAGGATGGCTCAAGGTCAGGAGTTTGAAACTAGCTTGAGCAAGAGTAAGACCGCGTCTCTACTAAAAATAGAAAGAAATTAGTTGGACAACTAAAAATATATAGATAAATTAGCCAGGCATGGTGGCACATACCTGTAGTCCCAGACACTTGAGAGGCTAAGGCAGAAGGATCGCTTGAGCCTTGGAGTTTGAGGTTGCTGCGAGCAAGGCTGATGCCACAGCACTCTAGCCCCGGCAACAGAGTGAGGAGACTCTGTCTCAAAATTAAAATAAAATAAAATAAAAATTTTATTATCAATATTAGCAACCAAATTGAGTAATTAAAGGATCTTTAAAGTAATCCATAGGAATTAAATGCCTTGTACAGAAGAAAAATAAAATCTTCTCTTGTTTTAAAATAATATAATGAAATGAAGGTGCTGCTTTATTATGATTTTGTTTTGTTTTTAACTAAGGCTTTCTTTCCCTAGTAAAGCATCACATCATTAATAACTCCCCCATTTGCCATTAATAGGCAGTTTTTTCCTATCATCTCCCTAATACTTAGAACAAATTTTCAATTGTTCTTGGTAATATGAATAGAATGATAAAGCCCAGAGAACTCAATAAAAGATATTATACTTGTACAGAAGAAAAATCAAATCTTCTCTTGTTTTAAAATAATATAATGAAATGAAGGTGCTGCTTTATTATGATTTTGTTTTATTTTTAACTAAATAAGGCTTGCTATCCCTAGTAAAGCATCACATCATTAATAACTCCCCCATTTGCCATTAATAGGCAGTTTTTTCCTATCATCTCCCTAATACTTAGAACAAACTTTCAATTGTTCTTGGTAATATGAATAGAATGGTAAAACCCAGAGAACTCAATAAAAGATATTATACCTGAACTTTTCCCACCAAATTTTTTACAAAAGCTGCTATTGACTAGTCAACAGATTTGAATTGATTGTCTTTTGCTTACAATGGTAACAGCCAGGTGAACATGCAAATAGGTGGTAAAATAAAGCAATAAAAAGAAATAGACAAAGTAATCAGCAAACTAGAAAATCCGTTTCTGAATGTCCCTCTATCCCCACCCTCCCTTACTCCTTGTCAGCAGTAACTACCTCATTCTTCCTTATAGTACAGATACATCACCTAGGGTAGTTCATTTAAGCCTACGTAGATGATTAAGGCCAGAAACTTTAAATAGCTGCTATGAAATGGTGTAATTAGTGTGCTACCTGTAGAGGAAACAAAATGAAATGAAAATAAACAAAAGGAGGAGGAAAGAGTCTTCTACCTTATATAAACCTTATGTTTAAGGGAAGGGGACAGACCTTAAACATTTTTTAAAAATTTATCCATTGTTATTTCATATTTGGGAACCCAAAAGAAACTCACTTTTCAGTTTGGGATTTTACAAAAGTGGAATCAGCTTGTGAAAAATATAAAACATACACACCTATAGTGAGCCTAAAATTGCCTGTCACCAATCTCAAACTAATTAACTCGACATTTCAAAATCTGGCTATATATATATAAGCAAGGTTAAATAAAGTACTTGATGGTTACTTACAGGGAGGCAGGTGTATGTGTGTATGTGTTGATGATTAGCTGTCACATGGCAATATATTTAGTATTGATATTTGATAAATAAATGATGGATTTTGAATTGGAAACTAGAATAATAAATTGCTCATATACTTTTAAAAATATTTATTTTAAATGAACTCTTAGAGAATAATTATTAAAAATTAATTGTAGTTTTTTATCATTTTGCTTTGATTTTATACTAAAAACTGCCAACCAGACAAGAGATAAATGTATCTTTTTCAGTATGACAAAGTTACATAAGAAGAGACTCCCCTTGCACGTAAAGAAAAATGCAATTATTTTCTATTCTGAATCTCCAGACTGCTGTTTTAGAAAATCATATCTGATTATTTGCTCAGCAGAAGATTATTGAGTTGATTTAGCTGTGATTTTACTTAACAAAGCTTCAACTGCATTCCTACTGTGGAGTCCGAAAAAGGTAGAGAGATATAAATGATACATTCAAACTGTGATTTTTTTGAACAGGGCCATCGATGCACCCCTCGGAGCTAATAGCGGAGATGAGAAACAGTGGGTTTGCACTGAAACGAAATGTACTGGGGAGAAACTTGACCGCAAATGATCCATCACAGGTAATGATCTTTTTATCAGTAAGCTGAAAATGTCTATAAATCTAAATGTGATTGCTTGTGAATTGCTACTTAATGTTTTCCAATATGCATATATCCATAGGAAAGTAAGATAGAGCAAAGAAAATACCCAAAATGTATTTTGATTTTGCTTCTTTATTATTTTAACCTAAATGAGAAATTGTTTGTAAACCTATATTTTAATAAATGAAACTGCTCCTCTGGGTTTATGTGGATACAATATATAACTGAACAACTGGTAAGGTTGTTGTTTTCTCCTTCCTGTTAACATGCCCCTGAGGTGACATTAAATAGAACCAATGGGAAGAAGTATATAAAAATAAACCCCTAAAAATTATAGAAATACTTTAAACTTCTTTAACTTATTAAACTATACATAAATCCAGAAAATGATTGCGTTTGAAAGACTATATTATCATATGTTTGATAATGGGTTTTTTTTTGTTTTGTTTTGTTTTTGAGACAGAGTCTCACTCTTTTGCCCTGGCTAGAGTGCCATGGCGTCAGCCTAGCTCACAGCAACCTCAAACACCTGGGCTCAAGCAATCCGCCTGCCTCAGCCTCCAAAGTAGCTGGGACTACAGGAATGTGCCACCATGCCCAGCTAATTTTTTCTATATATATTTTTAGTTGGCCAATTAATTTCTTTCTATTTTTAGTAGAGATAGGGTCTCGCTCAGGCTGGTTTTGAACTCCTGACCTTGAGCGATCGCCTGCATTGGCCTCCCAGAGTGCTAGGATTACAAGCGTGAGCCACTAAACCCGGCCGATAATGTATTATTGAAATATAATAAAGGGTAAAATAGTGGATATTTTGACCTTCCTGAAAGGTTCATGATCTTCTTGTTTTTCATATATTATTAAGTTAAAAATAAAATATTTAAACTGGCAAGTGTTTAAATTCAAGTGATAGAGAGTGGAAACCATGGTATAAATGTTTTATTAATGTTTCTGTTTTCCTCTTCCTGATGAAGTTACCTACTGCTGGCAAAGCAGTCATGTTAACCTCTTAGTCTATTATGATCCTCCTGTGAGCAGGTAGACTACAAAACAGTGGTTTTAATTCCTTCCCACTTCCCAATCCAAAATATCATATTCATCTACTGTGTGCCCCTGATGCAAAACATCTTATTTATAAATGTTTTCTTCCCTATCTATTAACTAATTTGTCTTGAAATCTAGCAATTTAATGATATCTTTATTGACTCAGGAGTATGTTGCAAGTGAGGGTGAAGAAGATCCAGAAGTTGAATTTTTAAAGTCACTGACAACCAAACAAAAACAGAAACTTCTCAGGTAATTTAAAAGTATATACTTAATAGATTTATTTTTTTCTTTGTTTCATCATATTCAGTTCTGATCCTAAGAACTCAAGAAGATACTTAAACTGTGCATCATATTTATTGATTTATTCTTCAGCTATACTAATACAATTTTGTATTTCTTTTCAATAATATGAAAATGAGTTTAAGGTTGTATACTTTCCAGAACATTTATTTAATTTGGAAATAGACTTATTTTTGTAGCTTTACTTTTCTTAATAGATTTGTCTTTGTACACAGTGTGTTCTTAGGAAACATTTTTGGCCATGTATCCTTTTTTTTACATTTTGTAAAATTTTATGAGGAGTGCAGAAAGAATGCTTAAATTTAAGGTAAATATGAATTTTGTTAAACAGACTGCCTCTGGATTAAAGAACCAAAAAAATGTCTGCTGAGTCCAATAGAGGGAGCTCATGATGTTTTCAGTATGTATAGTTTTGAGAATGGCTGGACAGAACCCATAGTTTTATTTTCAGAGTAACTCAGACATATCATATAAACAGGTTATTCTTCTGAGAATGTGAAATACTCTTTAGAAATTCAGAATACCTTAACAGAATTGTCCTAATTATTTATAAAACTAAACAATTGTTGAAAACTAGTATGTAATTACATTATTTTATAAAGTCCCAACAAAGAGTACCAAAATTTTTAAATGTATTCTTATTCAATTTCTGGAGACTATACTCTTGAATTTTTATAATATTGATTAATATTTCCATGCTTTAAAATAGTACATATGTAAAATTAATTTTTCATCTGATAGCTATAAATTTGAGTGTACAGTAGATACAACTGATATTATATACCTTTCACATATTTTCTTTAGATCAGAATGACCATTTATTTAAAGTGCTATATAATTTCAAATTCTGGCTCAGAATTTTTAAAAATTTTAATTTATATATTTTAGAGATGGAGTCTTAACTACATTTCCCAGACTGAACTTGAACTCCTGGGCTAAAGTGATAAGCCATTGTACCTGGCTAATTTTTTTTTTTAAATAGTCATTACCATTGATGAAATATAGTCAGAGAATTCAGTTAATGTGTTTAATTTTTGAATTTAAACTTACTTGAATAATTTAAAAGGAAGAAAATGGTTTGTCATTTAATAAAGTAAATGAGTTCATATGTAGATACTATTTTAATAGCTTCTAAGAAAATATATTGTCTGTTCTTAAAGTTATAGTTAGTGAAAGGACTATTTTTCACAGTCTGTTATTACTTTTTTCCCAATTAAGGAAATTGGATCGACTTGAGAAGAAAAAAAAGAAAAAGAAAAAAGATAGAAAGAAGAAAAAGTTTCAGAAGAGTAGAAGTAAACACAAGAAACATAAAAGCAAATCATCCTCTTCATCTTCCTCCTCATCTTCCTCCTCCTCATCTGAGACTTCAGAAAGCAGTAGTGAGAGTGAGAGTGACAACAAATCAAAAAAAATGGAAAAGAAGAAAAGAAAGAAAAACAAGTGTTCAGGGCATAACAACAGGGATTCTGAAGAGAAGGATAAGTCTAAGAAGAGAAAACTTGATGAAGAACATTCTGGGAGTCACAGTAACAAGGAAAAGCCTAGGTTTTTAAAACAAGAAAGTTCGTGGGAGAACAACAAATGGAGCCATTCTGATTCTGACAAAAAGTCCAGAAGCCGTAATCATAGCCCAGAGAAGAGAAGGTCTGAAAGAAATGAGGGGAGCAGCAGAAGCCGCAACAGGGATGAGCGGAGTAGGAGAAGCCGGAGCCGAAGTCCTGCTAGCTATAAGAAAAGGGAGATAAGAAAACGGCTACAGCGAAGTCCCAGTGAAGAGGGGAACAGAAGAAATGACACCAGAAGCCGTGGCACAGATATATACAGAGGGGAAAAAATGCACAGAGAGCACTCAGGAGATAAGTACACTAAAGTGACACAAAGAGAACGAAGCAGAAGTAGAGAGAGAATAAAGAGAGACTGTATATGACAATTACCTGGGAATAAAAATATCTCCACTTCTTATTGAATACTTTTTTTTTTAGCAAGGGCTAAATTATGTACTATTGTCTTTCTAATAAAAAAGCTCTATTTTAATTTTTCAGCTCTGTATACTGTCATTTTAAGTAGAAAAGTACTTGAGTAACATAAGAATGAATTTTGCAAATATTTGTAAGTAATCTATTTTGGGACTATAGAAATATTTTCTGTTGGTAACCGTTTCTTGTGCCCTATACCAGATAAAAACTGCATATAACTCTGTGACATTTTCTTTGTTCTGAAACATCATTAAAAGAATGACAGTACATTGAATGAGTATAATTTAATTTTCTTTTTTTCTAAATCAAATTTGTTATTACTTTTAAGATTTGAATTTGCTTGAAGCAAAGTCTAATAATCATTGTTGAAATTCACTAGTATGAATTAAATAATAGATTGATTAATATCTCTTTAAGACTTTTAAACTCCCTTTAGGTTTTTCGTTCTACAGAGTAAGCTATTTACATTTGGATGAAGTATTAGTTTTCTGTGCTGCCACACAAATTACCTCAAACTTAAAACAACCTACATTTATCATTTTAACAGTTCTAGAGATCAGAATCTGACATGAGTCTCACTGGGCTAGAATCAGGGTGTCAGCAGGACTGTGTTCCTTCTGGAGGCTCTAGGGGAGAATATGTTTGCTCACCTATTCCAGCGTCTAGACACCACCTGTGTTCCTTGTCTCCTGTCCCCTTTCCTCCACTTTCAAAGCTAACAAAGGGGAGTCAAGTCCTCCTCACATCTAACCATTCTTTGACACTTTGACATTCTGCATCTCTCTTCCAATTTTAAGGCCCCTTGTGATTACATTGTGTCCACCTGAAGAATCTTGCAATAATCTCCCTATTTTAAGATCAACTGATTAGCAACCTTAATTCTATCTGCACCCTTAATTCCCCTTTTCCATGTAATGTAACATATTCACAGGTTCCAGAAGTTAGAGCATTTATTAATACATCTTTGAGGGACCATCATTCTGCCTACCACAAACGGCCTCTCTGCTACTACTACTACTGGTGTACAGCTATTAAAGATTTTACTTCAAAAGGTTAAGCATTTGTATAATGTCACAAGTGAAACAATGCAAACCATTTTGATATGTTTCATGAGTATAAGGTATATAGCTGCAAATTTTCCCATGTGTTTCAAAGGACATAGTAAAAAACTATAGAAAAATTAGTACAAATTACAGGTAACATGAAATTCCAAAAAAAAATACTTCACAACATGACCATAAATATTTTTGTTATCAGGGTTCAATATTTTTAAAACATCTGTTATTTAATAACAAATGAAATATTAGATGATTTTGATAGTCACAATTTCACAAATTCTATGAGAAAGTAAAGAGTTAAGTAAAACTACTCCACATAGTCTGATATATATGTCTTTGCCTTGTCTGTGTACACACATAACAAATGTCCTGTGATTTAAGAGAAGCTAAATAAAGATGTAAGCAACTCTTTGATTATTTAGCCTTTAAGAGAGTTGGAGGAAAGAGGAACTTGAATTCCTTCTACAGTATTCTTTAATAACTTACAGTGTACCTCAAAGATCCCTTTCCTTCTCTTAAAAAAAAAGCTTTCATGCATTTGAAATTGATAAAGACTGCTAATTTACACCTTGAGTTCATCAGTGTTGCAGTGATTATTTTCTCCCTTACACCTTTTTAGACTTTATAATTTTTATCATGTCAAAACCTATGCAATACTTACTGCCTTAAAGAGTTTCTGAAGCAATACAGTGTTCATGAAGAAAAATGTTGAAATGCATCCTATAATTCAAAATGAACTAAATATGTTTTCATTTCCTACACTTTTTTCATTTGACTTTCACGAAAGTGTGGTCCACTTTTAACTTTTTATAAAGTGACCATAAGAATTTAAGTATCTGATTTAATTATCCCTCATTGTTAAGATTGAGGAATTATAAAGTACTAGCAAAAGCTTTAATATTCTTACCTATCTAATTCTGAGAAAATTTTTCATGTAGTTGTAGAAGATGTTGATTTACTGTTTTGCTTTCAGCCTTGGTCACCCAAGAGTGTTCAACCACCCTAATGAGGAGCATTCTAACTTGTGAACTTAAAAACGGAAGGGAAGCATTTTCACACACAACCATAACATGATAACAAACAGCTTTAAGTGTTATGGGCTAACATTTTAAATGATATGGGATAAAATAATTGAACGTGATTTTTTAAATAACAATATTACCATCTCGTTCTACTTTTGGTTTTGAAATGTAAGGTAGAGACCAGAGTTAAACCTCTGGATAATAAAAAGAATGTCTAATATGTGTAGAGATTCCTCTATGTACAGAAAGCCAAAGAAGAATCCTCCAAGTTTAATGAATCAATCTATGATTTAAGAACCCAAACATCTAGCACTCTGGGAGACTGAGGCAGGAGAATCGTTTGAGTGCGGGAGTTTGAGACCAACCTGAGCAAGAGCAAGACTCCGTCTCTACTTAAAAAGAAATGGAAAGAAATTAGCTGGACAACTAAAAACATATAGAGAAAAAATTAGCCAGTCATGGTGGTGCATGCCTGTAGTCCCAGCTGCTCAGGAGGCTGAGGCTGAAGGCAGAAGGATTGCTTGAGCCCGGGGCAACAGAGTGAGACTGTCTCAAAACAAAAGTCCTCAACAGTGACTTTTTTCTAAGAAAACCAGTCTGCTGAAATTTGTCATTCTTCTTACATAGAGAAGTTATTTTAAAGAAATTATGGTACACCTAGGCATTTCTTATTTGTCTGTGGCCCTGGAACTTCAGAGAGAGGCATGGGACACACTTTTGGGGCATTCCACCTTCCTCCCCCCTCCACACACACACACTTCCTCTATCCTGACATTTAACATAACACTAGCAAATTAATTCCTGTAGGAGGTGCTGTCGATTTACAAATGGCCAGAAAAGATCAAGTTGCTGGGTTAGGACTTGTTTATCTGAATGTCTATGTTGTAAATTAGTCATAATTTCTTTTAATAAATGCCAAAATAGGCAGAGGTTGCTGCAGCATAGTGGTAGGGCTGCTTACCTTGCAATATGAAATGGAGATCTTATTTTGACTCATTGGGCTGTAATGTGAAGGAAGCTTTTTATCTGAAAGGCTGGGAGAGACCTTTCTTGCTGTTCTGTGAGACTGCTTGCTGATAGTGAATCAGATCAGTCCACGCTGCTGGGAGCAGGCATTTCCCAGTTTTAATCATCGAACATTTAGTATGCTTTAGCATTGAAGCTCAAAGAGTTCAAAATCCACCTGAGCCATTGCACTCTCCTCCTTACCTAATGACCACTGGGCCAAGACCTAATGACCACTGGTGGAGGCCTGTAAGGCCGCATCCTCCACAGCCTGTGCTTAAGACCAGGAAGAAAGCTGCATTTTTAGCGTCAGTGGCTAACGGGTATTTAAAAATCTTATTTAGGTTTTCCGAAAAAGAAAAACTTTGCTATAGTTACCATTTCTTGAACAGAGATAAAGAAAGGCATGCAACAGCTGTAGGCCTTGGGAGAGTTTTCAGATCAAAAAGGAGAAATGCTTTTAAAAAGTTGTGAGGAACAAATAAGACGGGGGAACCGCAAGGTTTGGGAAACACTGAGAGCTTTCCCAACAGAGGCTTCTAAAACCCGGTTCCTGCTGACAGAAAAAGAAGCAGATAACTCCTCACCACCTTCCCTCTGTCTTCTCCCTTCCCGCCACACTTAGCATCACCCCGAGAATGCCCAGAATGTAGCGAAAATCACGACGCTAAGGTGCGGGAAGAAACGCCAAGCGCTGCTTGGCGTGGACAGGAACGCACGCCCCAGCCCCAGGTGCCCGTGAGCCGCCTTTGCCCACTCGGGGACATAGGAAACCCCAGTCCCTTGGGCTCCGGGTGTGGGCAGAAGTGGAAGTCTGGGGGCTCCGGGGGGCCGATCAGAGCGGGGCTTCCAAGGACGTCGCCCTAAAAGGAAGCTGGAAGGGGGCTGGAGTGGGGTGATAGGGTGAGTCCAGGGCTGGGGTCACTCTCGCCCCTCCCCAGAAAGGACGCCACCCCGCGTACGCTTGTGTCTTCCTTCTGGACGCGCGTCTGGCAACCTTTTGAACACACCCCAAACCCTAACTGGGTGTCTGAGAATGAGAGGGCGCATACCCTCCCTGGAAGAAGCGCCTCCCGCGCGAGGAGGCCGCCCCCGCCCTGCCCACGAGGGGTACCCGGCAAGGGTCCGGGTCAGCTCCGCTGCCCGCACCCCGCGGCCCGAGCCCACCCAGAAGACTTTCCCAGGCCTTTCCTCGCGCCGCCGCCGGCCGCCGAGCACCCTCGCCCGCCAGTCCCCGCCGAAGCTCGCCGGGCCTCGGGCGCGCGTCCCCTGCGCGGGTCGCAGGACGCACTCGCCTCCAGCGCTTAGGGAAGCCAGAGAATTTCTCTGGTCGCTTGGGCTCCACAGGTGAAGAGGGCGCTTCGTGAAGCCGATGCCAATCTCTCGCTCCTGGGGCAAAAAAGATGAAAATGTCAACTCTCGCCAGCAATCTGCGCAGAAAATGGATGAAACTCTCGCCAGCAATCTGCGCAGAAAATGGATGAAAGGAGACACCCTATCATTTTGCATTTATTTTATAAAGGAATAACCCAGAAATAGTTAGATGCTTGCAGAACAATGCAAAAATCACCAGCATGGATTTTCAAAGGAAGAGAGTGCAAGGGTTTTGGAAAACCTAAAACTCTTAGGTGCTATGCTTTCTGGGGTCCCTGAGAACCGGCCCTGAAGGGATGTGTCCCCATGGACATTGTGAAACCCCCTTAACTGGAGTTGCAAACACACTGTATATATTTATATCAATGCTATATGGGGGAGGCATGTCTGTATGTATTTACCTCATACATATTTCTATAAACTCCACCGTCTGGAAAGGGTGGGGGGTAAATAACACTGAACGGTTAAAATTATGGAGAAGGGATAATAACTGATTACTAATTTGAAAGTAAATAAACAGGTGACTTTTTCAGATCAAATTCCTCCTTGTATCGTTACAATAAATATCTCTGAAGTAAGCTCTCTATTTATGTTGTCATTGATTAATTCTTCACTACCTCATTTGATTTCGATTTAGAACGATTTGATTCTAATTTAATTAGCATGTAATTTGGATGTACATAATTACTGTAATTATGACATTCAGGTAAGGCAGCTTTAGGCTGAAAGGCAATTTCAAATTTTCTAGCAACCTACTTTGTACTGGGAAATGGACAAGGACTTTGCGCCCTGCTATCCAAGTAGTAATTAGCACATCTTTGAAATAGGCAGTGCGGCGGGGTTTGTATTAAAACAGCAAATACAAACCCAGGCGAGTTACCCGCCGCAAAGGTGGCTGCGGGTTCCCGGAAACGCGCTGCGTTTCCCCGGCGCGAGTTCGGGGAGCCGGGCGCCCCGCGCCTTGGCCGGGCTCTCGCCGCGGCGGGCGACGACGGCTCCGCCGCCTCGGGCGCGGGGTTTGAAGGTGTCGCTTTTAAAATTAAAATACAATAAATGCGGGGGGAGGAGGGAGACAAGAAACCAGGGGGAGGAAGTCACTTCAAGACGTCTGAGGATGGGGGTGGGGTGGGGTGGAGGAGTGGACTGGGAAGAAGAGGGAAAGAGTTGGGTGGGGGGAGGGCGATGCACAGACAGGAGGGGAAATTAGCCAACACCCCCACTGTCACCCGATTTCAGATTTGGGTTTCCAAGGGAAAAGGTGAGGACAAAAGGGGTCGGTTTGCTCCGGGGTGGGCGGCGTGCGCACCCTGCGGGAAGGCCTGGGGCTAGGAGTCTGGGCCTTCTCGGTGACCTGGGGTCGCCCTGCGCCCCTGCCTGGCTGCGCCCGGCCAGCCCCGTCGTGCCCGGCGCCCGAGTCGGCTGGGGTGGCCGCGCGGAGGACGGCGGCGAGGCGGGGGGTTGCTTCGGCCGGCCTCGGCCCGGGCTGGCGAAAGCTCCGGCCCCTTGCTTCCCTCTCCTTCCAAGGGGTCTGGGGGCCTGCTTGGAAATCAGCTGCCTTCCCGCCAGTCCGGGCGGTCCTCGCGGGCCTCGGCGCTGGGAGCCGGGATCCTGGGTGGTAGGGGCTGTGCACGGCTGGGCCCCGCCCCGGGGCCCCTCGCCGCCGACCGCGCGCGGCGTTCTCCACTCCTAAGTTGGAAGACCCCGAAGTTGCCTTGAGAAGGATGTTGTCGAATGAGACAATGCTAAGACCAGGGCCAACCGGGCGTTATTTTGTTTGATTGGGTTTTCAGTCAGCACGTTCCAGAAACGGCCGTCTTCCCTAGGAACCACCGCCGACCAGTGCCCCCCAAAAGCGGGGCTCGTCGCGGCTTGGACCACAGAGCCCGGCTTTTCTTTGCCTGGTGCGCCGGGTCGCCGCAGCTGGCGGCAAAAGCCGGTCTCCCCGCGCCGGTAGCCGCGAGCCCGGCCGACGGCGCGGCCCTCCCGCCCCGCGGCTCTAGATGGCGCCCGCGAGCCGCACTCGCCAGGCTCCTCCGAAGGGAATCAAGAGCTACTGTCAAACATAAAAGCAAATCAGAGTTTTCAGTTTTTTTAATGTGTTAAGAATGTTATTCCTTAAGAAAATTTGTAGCTAAATTATTCTCACTTAAAATAAACACTTAGTATACCAATTACACAAATGGGCGGGATTTATGTGAGATTTACTTCATCTGCATTTTTGTGGTGGAAGAGAGCTTTGGTGAATACAGATAATAGATGCAAATAAGATTAGAGTTAAAATAAATAAGTTTCCATCTGAATAAAAAGAAATTCAATTTTACACGACTTGTAACGACTTAACGGGATGTCCAGACACGCCATTCAGGTGCACAATCTAATCTCCTCAAAATAATGTCTTCCCTCCTTGAGGAAAGAAAATCTCTTTTCTTTTTCTGTTTTTCTTTTTCCTCACCAGGTAGGCTCCCGCTCACTCCAAGGGGAGAAAAGGAGCACGAGAAAAGGAGGCCGCAGGGGAGGCTGTGGAAGGGGGCAGGGTGGGCGCAGGGCCGAGGAAAACGTGGTGTCCGTGCCAGTGTGGCGCAGGCAGCCACGGAGCAGGACACGCCGGGAGAAGCCGGCTGAAACGAAATGTCCTGGCCCCTCGCCGGGCCGGGCGGGACTCGGGGCCCCAGCCGCGGACCCCGCCGCCCACCGGCCTCCAGCCTGCTGTCCTCATCTGCGCTTGGGCCCCGGCCCCGGCCTCTGGCTCCTCCGGGCGCCTGAGCCAGAGAGGCCCAGGCCGCCCGGCCCGGAGGTGGCCCTGGGGAGGCGCGGCCCCACCACCGCCGGGGACCGCGTTCGTGTCCTCGCTCATGGGCCCTCTCCTCTCACGCGCGCTTTCTCCCATTTGCTCAGCCCGGCCGGCCGGTCGCCACCCGCTCGGGTCAAGGTTCCCCGCGCCCGCAGGGGCGCCCGGGGCTGTGGGGAGGGGCGGGCAGTGGGGCTGGGGTGTGTTTTCGCCTGTTGTTTCGGCCAGGGGGCGGGGGCCCGCTCCCTCGGGTTCAGGTTCCGCGCACTCGGGGCTCCCGGCTGGACGCTGGGCCCGGCCGCCGCCCGCCGTTCCCGGGGACCTCGGTGATGGACGTCCCCTGACCCGCGGGGCAGAGGCAGCGCGCAGAGGCCTTGATCACTGGCCTGCGGAGGGAGCTGCGCGGCCAGCGGGATCTGCACGGCCAGGCCCTTTGATCTGCCTTATTATCAACGAGAAACAAAGCTGCCTGGGCCCGACGCCCGGGCGCCCTCATTCCTCGGGAAACCCCGCCACAGCCGCAACTCCGCGCCGCCAGCCGGCGGCCCCCAACGCGCCGGGCACCCTCCGGGCCTCCAGCGCCTCGGCCCAAGCCCCCAGCGTCAACGCAGCCTTCCTTGCCAGCCTCTCCAGAAGACCAGACCCGAACCAGAAGGCGCCTGGGGAGTAGGGGGTCCCGGTTATGAACAGTGTGAGCGGGGAGAGAAAATGGCCAAAGAAAAACTCAGGAGGAAGAGCGGGGCATCCGAGCCTGCGGGAGCGCAAGAAGGAGAGGGAAGAAGCCGCTGGACCTCACGCTGCAAACGCCCCCCCTGGGGACCTTCGTTCTGTTTTATCGCTACTTTTCTGCTTGGCTTTTCAGAGCAGTTTGCGAGAAAACATTTTGTTAATTGTTAATATCAATAATTTATTTTTTTGTTTCCTAAAAATCAAAACCCTCATTCAAGTTCCCAAGATGACAGTAATCAAAAAAGAAGAAAAAAAAAAGCTATTGCTGCTGACTTCGCTTGTATTTCCTCTCGTGTGGGAAGCCTTTTAGAAATATTTTTATTCTGTAAATATGTACTTTATTTTCTAAATTAACATTTTTGCGAATTGCGAAATTATCTCATTTACCAATTTTCTTTTCGTCTCTCCCTCTTTTCTCCTTCTTTTAAACTGGGGCTGTTAAGTTGGTGGTCAGAAGACAAAGAGAGTGAAAATAATTTTCATTTCAATAATTGCCTTCTGGTCAATTTAACTGTGCCTTATTTTGAAAGAGACTGTCTAAATGAGATTCCTGTCCCAAACGTGTTCCCAGGCCTGATCCCAGCCTTTAATTATTCCTGAGTTTTTTTCTTCAGAATAAGACGCCGCACTGAGTAATCACAAAGAAGTCAGAGAGCATCCTTGAACCTTTTCAGAAGCAGCGCCACTGATATTCAAATAACCTGCGAGGGCCATTTGCTGGCGCGGGGACCTAGGCATTTCCAATTCACTATTTGCATAGATCAGCCGTCTTTGAAAAGGAAAGGAGCAGTTGTCTTCCATAACATTAAAAAGCCTAGTTATCAAATCAAGTGCTTAGTTTGGGGGCTTTTAAAACGTTTACATTTTATCTCAGGTTGCCCTTTACCGTTTGACATGCAAATTTGGTGCAGTTAATTTAGACAATTAAAAAGATCTTCAAGGGAGCTTTGTCACAGAGAATATTTGGAGTTTTCCCCGCGGACCAGCTGAGATAAAGTTGGCCAGAACAAATGATGTCTAGGAGATTAATTAGATATTTGATAAGACATGAATCCCTAATAAGGGAATACAAGGCACAGGGGGCTGCTGTGTGCTCTAAGTCAAAATTAATAACATTTAACAAGATTTTCATTTAGGCATGAAATGTCTTTTCCGGGGTATTGACTCTAGCGATTTATTCCCCTGAGTTGCCTCCCAACGTAGAGGGCCTTGGGAGCTAAAAGACTTTTTTTTGTAAAAGCTTCTTCCTTTCACAGATTGTTTTTAAATCGCTTTTTAAAAACAAACAAACCCACCAGAGTTTTCTCTGACCCCTCCGGGAGGCGTAAAAACACCTTCCCAGTTAAAGCTGCCAAAGACGTTTTCATTTTTTAGGTGCTCCAGAGTTTTAAAATTTCACCTTTGGAAAGTCTTCCCATTAAGTAATACAACTACACGTTCTTATAACCCAATTTAATTTATGCCGTTGATATACAAATAAATAATTTTGACTTCTCAAAAACGTATATGTATTATGGCTTTTATAACCCACATAAACTTTACATTACCTACAACTAACATTAAGGGAATTTTTTTTTCCCCAACAAAAAAAGTCAACCCACGCAAAGATTATTGAGGGGGGAAACAGGATTTTAAAAAAAAGGAAGTGTATTGTTCAGAGTCCTTTAATAATACCAAAATGAAAATATGATGTCAAGATTTTCTTCATACAGATAAACGCATTTAATTTCTTTAGATGACTTTAACTTACGTGGTTGTGAGTGAAATGATAACTCAACATTTTAAATATCTTTTACATATATACTGACTTTCACAAAGTGCATCAGAAAATTAAAAAAAACTCCCTGAATTTCAGGAATTCACCGGAAAAAAACCTCTATTTGAATGAACATTTACAAGAAAATAAAAGAGAACACAATCTTTTGAACCCTATTTATACAGATGTTATGAAATACAGAGAAACTGTCGCTAGACTTCCAGTTTAATTCTCACCTTAAGCCTTTTGATGCTTCCTTTTTTTAAGGAAAAAAGTCTCACTGTAAGTAGATATCAAGCAGGACTTGGAGCATTTTATATATAATCCACACAAAGGGTGTTTTTATAGGTCCCGTTTGTTTTCAAATGTTCTGACAGTCCTTTGCTGGGTGGTGGCTTGCTTTTTGAGAAAAGGAAAGAGAAGGGCAGTGGAGGGAGGTGGGCAGTAGGGAAGAGGGAGCCTTTCTGTGTATTGCTCTTGGCTCGAGAAGTTTGTGCGAGTGCTATGAATGCGTGTGTGCGCGCGCGTGAGTGTGCGTACTTGTTGTAGGTCTCCGTGTGTGTGTCAGTGTGTGTGTATAGTTTCAAAGAGTGTTTGTGTCGGAGGATGGTTTGCTTTTGTTTCTGGACCACACGTTCGACTCTCGTCTGGGCGCGGACGGCGGAGGGGAGCTCCCGGCGCGGCCGGCGAGCCGCAGCCCGACTCGCCTGGCGCCCGGTCCCGGCCCGGGGTCGTCACTGGAGCCCCTGCCCTCCCGGCCCCCGCTCACTCGCCCTCCGAACCTCTCTCGTTCGTTCTTGGTGTCTCTATTCGCTCGCTCGCTCGCTCGCGCCTCTCGCCCGGCCTCTAAGAATCGTTGGGGCCAGACGCTGCTTCCTTGCCTCCCGCCGAGGCCGCCGCTGCCGCCGCCGCCGCCGCCGCTGCCGCCGCCGCCGCCGCCGCCGCCCGGGCGGCACTGACGCCGGAGTCGTGCAGGATGAGGTCAGGGGACTCGGAACGGGGTGTCTCCAAGTTGCTGGCGTCCGTGTCACTGTCGCTGCCCTTTTTGCCCCCGCCGCCCCCGTTGTGCGTCTTAATGTGTTTGCTCAGGTGGTCGCTGCGCATGAAGCGCTTGTTGCACACCGGACAGGCGAAGCGCTTCTCGCCCGTGTGAGTCCGCAGGTGCCGCTGGAGCTCGTCCGAGCGCGTGAAGCGCTTGCCGCAGAAGAGCCAGTTGCACACGAAGGGCCGCTCGCCCGTGTGCCAGCGCAGGTGCGCCTTCAGGTGCGACGTCTTGCCGTACACCTTGCCGCAGCCCGGGATGTGGCAGCTGTGTAGGCCCTTGCGCCGCAGGCTCGCTCCGGCGGGGCCCAGCCGCTCCGCCTCCTGGCAGTTGGGGCAGTCGCAGGTGGCGCGGCCGGAGTAGCGGCGGGCAGAGCGCGCCGAGCTCCCCCCGGCGGCCGCGGCTGCGGCGCCCGAGATCATGGCGCTAGCAGCAGCGGCTGCCACGGCGGCGCTGGAGTCCGAATACGAGGGCAGCACCGGCTTGAAGCCGTCCTGGGCCAGCAGGTGCTGGCTGGTGGAGAGCAGGTGCGAGGCGGCGGCGGCCGAGGAGCCGAGGCCTGTGGAGCTGAAGGCCGAGTGCGTGAGTGAGCTGAAGTCGGGGTTGTAGGTGCCCAACTGCGAGTGCAGCGAGGCCTGGGGGGCGCCCGAGTGCAGCGAGCTCTGGAGCCCCCCAGCGGGGTTCTGCACTTCCAGCCACGAGCCCGGGCTGCTGTGCACGTCCCACCACGACGACGCCGCGCCGTTGGTCACCTCTCCCGCCGCCAGCGTCGAGTGGAAGCCCGACTTGTACCACGACTCGTACGGGTGCGCCATGCCCACGCGCGGGTACAGGCCGTCGGCCGCCGTCGTGTGCACCTTGGAGATGAAGGCCGACTGGCCGCCCGCCTCCTGCGGGGACACCCCGGCCGCCGCCGCCGCGGCAGCCGCGGAGTTGGAGAAGAGGCCGCCGTAGTCGCTGCTGAAGGCGGACGACGTGGGCGACGTGGAGGCCAGGCAGAAGGCGCTGTTGGCGGCGCCCGAGCCTCCCGCCAGGCCGCCCGAGCCGCGGCCACCAGTGGCCACGGCGAAGCCCGAGAGGCTGGAGCCGAGGTTGCAGCTGGACGAGGAGCGCTTCCAGGGGTGAAAGCCGCCTTTGGCGAAGGCGCTCGACTCCGGCAGCGTGGTCAGCGGGCTGGTGTTGCCAATCTTGTTGCAGGTCGCCGCCAGCATGGCCAACGGGGTCGTTCCGAAGCGAGGCTCTTCCTAGAGGGGGTGGGGTGAGGGAGGGAGCGAGGAGGAGGAGGAGGGCAGGGGGAAGTGAGGGGAAGAAACAAAGTGCACCCGTGAGCAGCCTCGTCCCCCGCGACTGGTGCCGGGGGCCGTGACTCCCGTGCTCGCGCCTCCTCCCCACGCGCTCGCGGCTGATGATGCGCCGCGCCCGGCGCCGGGCTGAGGCGATCACAAGGGCGAAGGTCCGGGCACTGGAAAGTTGTTCTTCGGTGAGGCTATGAATTAAAGATGCCTCCCTGCTCCACGCCTCAGTTGCTGCAATCCTAGCCTAGAACCGGACTTGGGTTGTCGCCGCCTTAAGCCCGCTCCTCGCCCAGGAGCCCCCAAGTCGCCCTTGGGGCGAAGCACCAAGGTAAACACAGACCACAAACGCTGGGTGAGGGCGGAGGCGGCCGAAACAGCCACCCAGGAAAGGGCGAAACTTGGAACACTCCTCCCAAGGGTGGCTACGACTTTTCTTTTTTAATAGAAAACGTTGGTTTTAATGTTTACATACACACACACACGCACACACACACACACCACCGATTATGAAAACAATAATCCAAGGATAAGCGGCCAGCGACGGATTTCAAAGTCACGGACAAACTGGGAAGCCGCGGAAATGTAAGTGTTTATTAGCGTGACTACATGGACTGCAAAACGATTAAGACTGTTTTCTGGAGCCACCACTGTCGCATAATTGCAACAATCCCCAAAGCAAGGGGGATGGGATATAAATCACCAAGAGAAGAAAAGAAACCTCTAGCTCTTCTTTGAAACCAAATAAAAAGGGAGTTGCTTAAGAAATCCTTGTCTTGCAAAGGCATCTCCTGGATTCCAAAAACTTGGAAAGAGTCAGTCCCGGAAATGTGGAAAGTGCTAAATGAAGCTAAAGCTGCAGTCCAGCAGCAACAGTTTCTCAGGAGCCACGGACCCCAAGAAGCCATAACGAAAAATTACTCTGGTTAAAACAGGCAAATGCGTTGCCACACTTGCGACTTACCCCGAGTATAGACGTGGCCATAGCAGGTCTCTGGGCTGCACGGCGGGGCCGGGAACGGGGCTGAGCCTGGCGGCTGCTCGGAAAAACTGCTTGGGTCCCGCGCGGCTCCCGCGTCCCCGCGCTCGCGCCGAGCGGACTCCGGGCTCCCGCCGGCTAAACTCAGCCTAAGTGCGAGGAGCACCCGCTTTGAAGTGCCGCTGGCTGCGCCTCTCGCCCAATGAGGGCTCAGGCAGAGCAGACGGGAGCTGCCCCACAGCCAATCAGGCGCGCCGAGGGGCCCGAGCCCGGGCTCCCGGCGCGTGCCAGTCAAGTCAGCTAGGGAGGGAGCGGGGGGAGGGGGTGCCGAAGGGGGAGGGGGCGCTGGCTGGGGACTGAAGAAATTACAGTGCAATTAAAAATTTACACACACACCCCAAGCCAGGTTTGAGTACCGTTGAGACAGAGCCACAAGCCCCCCCCAACCCGAGATGTTGCAAGTTAGGGCTGACAGTCGTACTCCACTCCCCGCTTGTGGGAAAGGAGACAGGAGGGGAGGGGGCGCCGAGGTAGAGGCCACACCATCAGGGCTCAAGTGGAGACGGAAAATGTCAACGCTCATTTTGTGTGTCCATGCTCTTACTTACAGAGCACAACTTCAGCTTTTATCCATCATTCTCGCTTGCAATTTTATTATTATCGTTTGTCTTCTACCCAGTTCCTTGTTCCACTGATTCAGTTTTACTGTCACAGTCACATTGAGGAGGGGTCGCGAAGGGACAGTTTTTCAGAGAGGAGAGAAATAGGCCTCTCCGTACAAGTCTACACCCATAGACTTGTTGGGAGGGCCTGGCTACATCCCGCCATTCCCCCCCGCCCTCAGCGGTCTAAGTGACTTCCTAATTGTCGTTCTGGCCTCTGACCCGGGGGGTAATACAAGTGCCACTCACGCCAGAAGCTTCTAGTGGTAATTGAGGGCACCCTTTGTACGGTTTCGCCAGCGCCTAGATACCAGGTTAACCCAGTTGTCAAATATGACTAAACAGTGGGATGTACTGATTATCTGCCGGGTTTTGCTGGGGGCTGGTGTGGGGGTGGGAGGCATCAGCCCATACAACACGCTGCTGCACGAAGCCGCTTATTTTCACATTGTAACAACTTCGGAAACAGAGACCTGCGCGAGCGGCGTCCGCCCCCACAGCCACCTCCGCTGAAGCTGCAGCTTGCTCGGCTGTTTGTTTAACCCGGTGAAGATTTGCATGTCGCGTTTTAGCTTGGAGTAGAGTTTTCTTGCCCCAGCTCCAACCCACTCCCACTCCAGACCTCCAGGGCCTAGAGAGGCTCCTCTGCAGTACAAGGGCGCGGTGTTAAGAGGTGGGCTCCCTCAGCGCCCTGCTTTCGTGGACGTGCCGGAGGACCCCGTCCCAGACCTACCCCGCGTACAGAAGATCAGGCCACACGTGGGCGCCTCTACACCTTGCAGGCTGGAAGCATCCTGAAGTCCTCCCTGGACCTTGTCAGTGTGGAAAGAGTTGTCCTCAGACCGACAAGGGTGCATCCTGGAGTCCCACAGCAAACGCTGTGCGTTTTTCTTCTTTCTGGGCTCTGCTTTCTTTTTCTTCTCCAGGTTAGCCAGAGGCGTTTGAACCAGAAATACCAGCGCCCTTGGGCCTACTTGGCTACTGGTTTTAATGTAGCACATTCCCTTCCAAACCAACATTCTGCTTCTTTAAAATATATATATTTTTTAAACTACCAACCCTAAATACCCAAATGCTCGGGTGCAAAAGACAGAGTTGTTGCGGAGGGGGTAGGGAGTAAGTGAGGAGGACGTGGAACTGTACCCCCAGGGTTTTCTCTCCTCTTTTGCAAGATCTCTTGGCCCAAAAGATCAACAGTGCAACAACTATGGCACTTCTTTCGACCCTAAGATGGAGCCTGCGCGCATCTTGGCGCACTCCGTGTGTGGGGAGGGCTATGTGGGTTTCTTTCTTTGCTTTTTGTTGGAATACTTATGTTCATAATGCTTTTTTGTTTTGTTTTGTTTAAGGTGGCGAAAGCACCAAGGAAATTATGACAGAGAAAGAAAAAGAAAAGAGAGCGAAAAGACCTGCACAGCTATAAATGAAGCGCTGTGCCCTGGGGGACTGTAGTGGAAATGGGGGGCTGAGGAGCCCTTGGGGGACGCAGGGTGAGGGTTTGAAGGGGAAATCAGGCGGCCTGGAAGAGCCCAAGAGCCCAGCAGGGGGACCCGGGAGCCATTCCCAACAGGTGACTTCTGCCCTAGAAGAAGAGACTGGTCCTCGGCTTCCTATAGAGTCTCCGCGTCGGTTTACTAATAGAGGGATTGTTAAGTGGCAGCGAGGCGTTTCGACTCACCCTGTGCAGCCAGGGGAAGAAGCGCAGAGGTTTCCCCTGTCCAACTCCTCCCCCACCCCAACTCCTCCCCCACCCCAACACACCCTCTCCTTAAGGAAACCTGACAAAGTAATAAATAAGACAATCCGAAAAGCCACTTAGCACTGGTGACATTTTCAAGCCAACCATTTAAAACAGTTCTCGCAGACACCTCGGGCGCCTGGCGCCCTGCTTGCCTTCCTCTTCTCCTTCTCCTCCCCTCCCCTCCCCCTTCAGTTTTCCACGTAGTTCCAGCTGTCAGACTCTCGACGTGGGCTCTCGGATATTCCTTTAGATACACTAGTCCGCATCACGATAAAAGTTAGGGAAATTTTCCAAACGAATGCAGGCAAACACCCGGGCCACTTCAACTCTAACGTGGGACCCCAAGGAAATCTTTAGAAGGAAGTCCAGTTTTTTTTTTGTTTTTTTTTTTTTGCCTGACAGATTTTTTTCATCTTATGAAAAATCTAGTTTTTAAACAAAGATCAATGTGTTATGCTAAAGTGTTGAGCTGACTGTTAAAACATTTGGGGAAATAATGACAATGTAACAAAGGCCTGGTTTGGAGTGAATCATCACCCTTTTAAAAGTTAAAGCAATTTTCAGGAGAATAGCTTTCAGCAAACGCTTTACATTATTCAAAACGGCCAAATAATGCTCTATTATAGCGCCTGAATGCTGCCAGTCAGCCCCTAAGTGCAATTTGTGCAAAGGCCCCGGTGCCTTATCTCCACTTCTTTATAAAGAGGTGAATATAAAACAATTTCTTCCAAACCCAGACAGAGAGCACGAAAATTGCTTCCCTTTCTGCAATCAGGGCAATTTAACTGGAGTGCAATTAGCACTATTAAATGTCGATTCTGCATAAACAAATCTGACTGAGCAGCGAAAGTGGGGTGAGAACCTCATATACACTGAAACTGATTTTTTAAAATTATGTATCCGGGTCCTTTACAATTGATCCGTGACGTTTTCGTCTCGGAATATATTTACATCGTAAATATACTATGGTTAAATCAACATAATTTTTTGCAAAAAATTCAATACGAATCCTAATAAAGAAGAATAGGGTGATTAAAGGGAAGAGTTCACTTCCTTTGAACAAATATTGTTTCTCCCATCTTGCCTCTCCCTAGAGCTTTGATCTGAGCAACTGCTCAAGTTGCTGTGTTTAGAAGGCAAAGCCGGAGAAACAATTCAGTCATTAGCGCTGATCCGAAGGATGGGAGCTCCTACGCTACAGATAAAATGCTTCTCCCTGATGCAGTGGAAGCAGGGTGGCGACCGGGAGGACCAGTTATTTTCTGAATAACTAGATATAGTAGCTGGTTAAATATTAGGTGGCTGCCCAGTCTCCCGGGAGCTTTGACCAGGCGCAGAGTTTAGCAGCGGATATATTCCACCCGGGTGTGGTGAGGTGGAGTTGGGGAGACACGAGAATGTGGGCGGGAGGAGAGGCGTTGGGGGAGGAGAAACCGAAGGTTCTAGCCTTGGCTGCAGTCAAAGCCTGGGCCACCAGAGCCGGGAGGCGGGAGGGGGGGGCGGAGGTACAGGAGCCCAGACCGTAAAAAGCATTTATCTGACCTGTCCTCCCACTGCCTTTATTTATTTATTTGCTAAGCCACAGCGCTCCCTTTTAGAATCATTTGCGCAATTAATTATGCTTTTCATTTGCATGATCTACACTAGAGCAGTGATTATCAGGTCAGCACGGTGTGGGAGTTGGGGAGATACATTAATAACTCGAGTTTTAAAAAAAAGAAAGGAAGAAAGACAAGAAAAAGCTGCCCAGCGTTGCCTGCAAGGGAGAAGGAAGCCCAGTGTGGTCCGTATCGCCTGTTGAGTCGGGTGAATCCTTTCTGCAGTTGGAGTTTAGTCAGTTGTGGGTGAAAATGAAACGCAGCCTTTGATTAGAGGGGAATCTTTTATAGTTAACACATATTTATATTTTTTAAAGCACCAGCGGCGAGATCAAATGGATGGAGCAAATTAATTGAAAATTGAGGAACTCTCCCACAATTTCTGTTGAGCTTTCATTTAATATTTGTTCTATAATGCCCTCATTTCATCCCAACCCTAGCAAATAAAAGGGCCAGGAAGAATCAATAGGCCAATAGGACTTTCATCATTTTTCCTATCTCAGAGGTGCCACTGCTATTTAGAGGTGGTAGAAGATGCAAATCTTTCTTGCCTCTGTAGGGTCTGCTGGAGAAATTGAAAACCCCTACTCTATTAAGTACACTAAAAACATTTGCTACACAACTAATTTTCTGCTGATAGATGTATCTGGGCCATGTATTTTAAGCTTGCCTCCATCTGTTTATCTGAGCCAAAAATGCATTAACAATTAAAGGAAAGATTCTGGTGTGTCAAAGGAAGGAAGGTGACTGTAGACTGTGTGATGATTTTAATGACTGCAATTATTGGAAGATTATTCAACAAGCATCATAGATTTGTTTACTGCATCACTTGGAAACTATAGGGGGCCTATTGGGCTTGGGGGTTTACCTTCCTCCCTCCCTTCCTTATCAACAACTACAGAAGGGTCTTCAGACCTAAGCAAATGTGGTACTCTCTCTTGGCTTTCTTGTTTTTAAGAGCATCTCTACTGAAATGCACATTTGTTGTCTCAGCCAACTCTAATGGAACCATCTTTGGAGACATTAAAGCAACCTTTCACATAGACCCTCAACTGGTATCAAGAAAAGTGAGAGGCCAGAGGATCCTGGCCATTAGACAGCTTCTCCCGCCAGAGTACCTCAGTTTTACCCTTTCAGGGGCAGCTTTTGAGTAGGCCTCCAGCTCTTTCTTTCCTCCTCCATCCAGGACTTGGAGAAGGTACTACAACCACTAGATGTTAAACAGGAGTGTAGGCACTCCTCCAGGACTCTACTGGACAAATTTTGGCTTTTCCTTCCTTCTCTTTAATATACCACCCCTTCCCTCATATTATTTCCTATCACAACTCCTGATGTTGCCCTGTTAAAAATTAGTAAATAAGAAGAGAAGATACGACTAAAAGCATATCAGTTTGTGGACTTACAAAGTTTTTACTGTAAATACATAGACACGGGATGCAAACAAGGAAAGTTTCTTGTCTGATATTAACAAAATGATCCCTAGCCCACAATAATCCATGAATTGCAGCTGGGCTTTGCTCATTAATGAATTGCTGATTTGGAAAGGAGCTTTGAGGGAAAAAAAAAATGAAAAGCGAATATCCACAGTAACACCTCCTCCCCCCTCGCTCCCGGAGGCACTGAGACTGGAGTGCCAGGGCCGTCGTGGCGCTCTTTCTGGGTTCTGCAACCGCGCAGTCCTAAGCCTAAGGTGGACTTGGCTGGAATTGAGAGCCTTCCCTGTTCAAACGTGAGCCTGCAGGATTCTGCAAGTGGCAATTAGGAGCCTATTACAAGCCATTAGATTGATCAATGTACCTTAAACAATGCGAATGATTTATATGACTGATTTATATGGGGGAGAAAAAGAAAGCGGTGGGGGAGGAGATTCCACATCCTTCACATCCGCACTCTGTTCTGGAGAAGAGCCGGGCCCAGCCTCTGTTCATCGCAGCTTAGCACCGTCACCGAAGTCATTTATTTAGAAAACTTTTCAAGCAAAGGCACAGGTTCGCCTGGCTTGTCCGGTGGGGGGCGAGATGTATATTCTTTGCCCACCTCTCTTCTTCCTAAGGAAGAGCTTAGAGAGACCAAGGCCGAGAGGAGCAGTCGAGGGCCACTGCGACGACACCCCCTGGCGGGGGACACCGCCCGCAGCGGTCCCAGCTGCCTCCTTTTCTCGGGTCTGTCCCCTGAGAGGGGGAAGATGGCTTACATATTTGTTTAAAGGAGTGTTGGAGAGCTGTGCGGCGTCCTAATTACGGCAGGAACACAAACCATTTGCTCTTGAAGTTTCTGGAGAGACTCGGGAGGAGCGGCGACCAGGCTCCGGGCGCGAGATGACGTGGGGGTGGGGAGGGAGGGGACTCCGCGGAACGGAACTCCTCGCCAGGGCTGACTATTTCAGCTAATCTGGCGAAGACAAAATTACGACAGCACTGAAGCGATCAAAGCTGGCCCCCGCCCGCCCTCCTCCTGCCGCCCGCCCGCCTGCCTGCCTTCCCTCCCGGCCAAAGTCTGTTTGTAGTTGTCTCCTCTGCTGCAGACACTCGTCGGTCTTCTCACGACAAGGACATTCCTGCCAGTTTTCCTACAGCCTGCAAGGAGAGGACAGACGCACTTCACTCGTCCCAGAGGAGGAGGATTCCCTTTGTCTAACCTCCTCCTCCCTCAGTCTGCCTCCCGCCCTGGAAGAGGGGAGGACAGGGGTTGGAAAGACCCTGGGCGGGGAGGAGGTGGTTATAACCGAACCCCTCGGCCAACTTTGTCCCTGCTGGTCCCTACTCTTCCTCCTCCCTCTTCTCTTTCCCAACCTTCTCCCTTCCTCTCTTCCTCTCTCCTTCCGCTCTTCTAGATCCTCTTACCACCCAAGTCTTCTCCCTGCCTCCTGCCTCAGAGCCTGGGCAGGCGTTGTTTATTTCCCGACCTTAGTGGTTTGGCGGGAAAGGCCTTCGTCCTGGCTTGTTCTTGAGTGTCTGGGACAAATCCTTTTGTTTAGGTCTAAATGTGGAATGGGAAGCATTCCAGGTTGATAATGGGGAGCAGAGAGAGGAGGGAAGGAGCAGAGAAACAACATGCACGTGTCTTTTGCAGCTAGGCTGCGATGGGAGCCCAGGATTCGAAAACCCTTCTAGGTGGATGTGATTTCACACACACAAACACACGCTCGACTGTTCTCATCTGTCCTTTATTACATCATGTCCCACTCTCCTGAGTTCTTCTCTGAGTTACTTTCTTTCAATCCCCTCCTTCCTAAGATCTCTTCTCAGGGCCCTACAGTTCAGTAAAAGGCTGAGAAAAAAGGTCAGTTGTAAGATTCCCCGCAAGGACCGAGGCACCCCTGTGACATACCCAGGAACAGGCCTGCCCAGGGCTGACATGTCCATGCTTTCTTGACTTCAGCCACTCTAGAGCTCAACCCTGGCAGGCTGAACTTCCCTGTCCCACCCACTGATGTCACACCCACGCCCTTCCAGAGTCCAAACGACACCTTCCACCCAGACTCGCTTCTAGGAGTACGGAATGGCGATTGCACATAGGGGTACAGGGAGGCTCCGCACAGTTTAGACACGTGTGCCTCCCCCTCGCCCCTCTCTCCCCCGCTGCCGCGTGCAGAATCATACACTGATGACACAGACACACTCACCTGGGCACATGCCAGCGGCGTCCATCATCCTTCCCAGCCAGGCATCCGCAAGCCGCCGGACCTTGAGGCAGGTGCCATCGCCGTAGGGAAGCTGGCTCCGAGCTCCAGAAGCCTCCCTGGGATCCAGGATATTCAGGTCCCCCAAAGCCAGCTTTGAGCCTCCTGGGCCGGATGGCCCGCGGCTGGGCCTCCCCCTGCCTCCCGCTGTGCTCCCTCGCGGCTTCCAGCTCTGCACCCGCTCGCTCTCTCCGCCGCCGCAGCACCCCGCCCCCCCAGCGCCCTTCTGCAAGAAGCCCGCCGCCCGCCAGCACGCCTTCCATAGGCTCCGTTACATCTGGGATGCATTGCCCCTTAATTGTCAACCCCATTATTGTGATCAAGTGAACGTTGCTAATCTCTACACTTATTGTTTAGGTAAATAGAGGCTGCATTTAATCAATATGCAGGGCCCCAGCCCTCGCAGCGCCAAGTAACTTAAGTCAACGGTGAAGATTTCAGTGTGTGCGTAATTACAGAGCACGCGGAGTATTCACTCCAGCTTAATTCCACATCTCTTCTCCGACCCGTGGGAGCGGGAGGAGGGAATGGGAGGAATCTCCACCCTCCCATTCCCTCCTCTCTGAAGGAGGGCCGGCTCCTTCAGGACAAGAAAAGGACTTCAAGGCTGTGGCACCGCGCGTCTGGCCCGCGCTTTAGGTGGAGCGCGCTCCAGACGCCGGGGCCAGAGGCTGGACTGGGGACAGTCCCGGACTTCCGAGAGGCAGGATCTGGCTCTGGGCGCCCCCTCTCTACGGCTTCTGGACCCCTCCCCTCCCAAGTCTGCCGCAGTGCGGAGGGTGATTCCCCACTCGGCGGGCCCCCGCAGGCTGGAAGGCCGGGGCGGGGCCTTGGAGGCGGGTTGCTGGGTGTTCCCGACGCCCCGGCCCCAGCACGGCGGGTCCCTCTTCTCCTCCGCGGCTGACCCGAGCAGCCGGGTTCCTTGCTGGAGGGGATCAGCCAACAATGCCACGCCTGGGCGCGCAGGGCGCGGGTTATTTGCGCTTCTTCTTAAATAGCTATTGTTTCTTAATTTAAGAAGACCTTAGCCCTGGCGCGAAGGAGAGGATCAGGGATTCGCAGCAGGGAGTGGGCGGGTCTGGGGAGAGGGGCAGTCCGCTCCCGCGGGGGGTTGGTATCTGCTCCTTACTGCAGCTTCGCTCCGGAGTGGCCTTACAGTCAGGGCTCTGGGCCTCGGCAGGGAAAGGGTTAGTCGAGAATCTTCCAGGTGGCGGCAGACAGAACTCTACCCGTCCCGACACCCTGGAGAGGGACCCTAGAAACTGACCCTCAAGTTTGAAGCACTCACGCTTCTTCTCAGGCAACTCTGAGGCCCAGAGTTTCTGTTTCTCCTGATGCCTTTCACCGCCCCATTCCCGGGAGAGTTGGATGTAAACAACAAATTACTGTAGTCGTAACCAGATGCCAGCCTTGCATGGAATTGTCCCGCTTTATATAAGCAGGATTCTAAAGTCAACTCATCATTTGCAAGTTTAGGGTGTCATTGCAACCACCAAACTAAATTATAGCTGGAGTTTGAATTTAGGGCTCATGGTATTTGATGGCAGCTGGCTGGCTTTAATTTGGGGGATTGAGCAGTTCTCCTATAAGGTATCTCTCCCTGCTTTCTTCTTCCCTTAAAAGTTGAATAGCATCTGGAAAACAGGGAAATTAAACACAAATGTCAGTGCAATTCCAAAACCCTTTTTCTATTACTCCTTCCGGAGTCTCCCTCTGCCAGTCCCAAGCTACTCCCAAGCCTGTGACTCTCCTTATCAGTCAGGCAGATCTTTTACCACCTGCTGCAACCAGCCCTGCCTCTCAGTCCAAAGGACAGATGAATGTGGTTTCATGCACTTCATAACCTTTTCTGGATTGTGCTTATGTTTAAGCTAGGACAAGGAAGAGAAAGGCAAGAGGGCTGACAGCCAGGGCTCCTGGCTGAGCACAGGTCCTTTGGCGATCCCAGGAGCTGGATGTGAGTTAAGGCCCACCACTTAACACTGCTGTGGCCTTGGGCAGGGCTTGAAACTTGTGTTTCCTTCTCTCTAAAATGAATCATTAAATAAAACTATACAGGGAAATTTCTGGTTATGTGCTCAATACTTACTAACAGTTTAGCTAAAAAAAAGTTCTTGCCTTCCATTTTCCACTGAAATAGCATTCCCAGCTAAAACTTACTGTGAAACTAAAGGCAAAGCTAACAGCCACTATAGAATAGAATGTGTGTGTGTGTGTGTGTGTGTGTGTGTGTGTGTGTGTGTGAAGCAGAGGGCCCAGTACAGAATCGGGTTGGATGAGGATGGATGCAATGACAGCTTGCAGTTGCCTATTTCAGGAGTGGTGAAGTTAGCTGCTCCAGTCAGCAATACAATTCATGGTCTGGCTTTCATATTCTGCACAAGGGAAAGAAGAGATCTTGTTTCTAATAGTAGTAGCTAACATTTATTGAGCAATTATTATGTGCCCGGTACTCGGTGAAGTGCTTTACACATAGCATCTCATTTAATCTACACAATAATCTTATCAGGTATTACTGATATCTCTTTTTTTAAAGTTTTATTATAGAAGACGTTAAATACATATTTAAAAGTAGAGAGAATACTTCTTAAACCCCTATGTTTCCATCACCCAGAATCAACAATTGTCGGCTCATCAATCTTGTTTCATCTCTCCCTCATCCATTTCCCCCTGCCTTATTTTGAAGCAAATCTCAGACATCATATCATTTTATTTGTACACATTACAGTATGTATCAAAATATCAAGATAACTCTTTAAAATATCAAAAGATAACTCTACCATACCATGTTATAATCATACCTAAACACATTTGAAATAATATCTTAATATCATCAGATATCCAATCAATGCTCAAGTCTCCCCAGTTGTCTCGTAAATTAAAAAAAGGCCGGGCGCGGTGGCTCACGCCTGTAATCCTAGCTCTCTGGGAGGCCGAGGCGGGCGAATTGCTCCAGGTCAGGAGTTCGAAACCAGCCTGAGCAAGAGTGAGACCCCGTCTCTACTATAAATAGAAAGAAATTAATTGGCCAACTAATATATACAAAAAATTAGCCGGGCATGGTGGCACATGCCTGTGGTCCCAGCTACTTGGGAGGCTGAGGCAGGAGGATCCCTTGAGCCCAGGAGTTTGAGGTTGCTGTGAGCTAGGCTGACGCCACGGCACTCACTCTAGCCTGGGCAACAAAGCGAGACTCTGTCTCAAAAAAAAAAAAAAAAATTTTGTTTTTGAGACAGTCTTGCTTTGTCTCCTGAGCTAGAGTCAGTGGCGTCATCATAGCTCACAGCAACCTCAAATTCCTGGGCTCAAGTGATTCTCCTGCCACAGCCTTTCGAGCAGCTGAGAGGCATGCACCACCATATGCATGGCTAATTTTTCTATTTTTTAGTAGAGACGGAGTATCACTCTTGCTCAGGCTGGTCTCGAACCCCTGACCTCAAGCAATCTTCCCGCTTTGGTCTCTCAGAGTGCTAGGATTACAGGCACTGCACCAGGCCAAAATTTTTTAATTTTTTTTTTTAAGAGATAAGATGTTTGCTATATTGCCCAGGCTGGTCTTAAACTCCTGGTCTCAAGTGATCCTACCCTCTCAGCCTCAAAAAGTGCTGGGATTACAGGCATGAGCCACCAAGCCTGGCAATGATTTTTTATAGTTGTTTTTTTCAAATCAGGTTGAAATATTCACACATGACGTTTAGTTGATATATTAATACCTCTTTAGTCTCTTTTAATCTGTATGTCTCTCTCTCTTTTTCTTTCCTTGCAATTTATTTGTTGATATTTGTTTCATTATTTTATTTGTTTTGATATCCGTTTTTTTCTTTTAAGAGATGGGGTCTCACCCTGTTGCTCAGTGCAGTGGCTATTCACAGGTGCTATCATGGTGCACTATAGCCTCATATACCTAGGCTCAAGTGATTGCTTGCCTCAGCTTCCCAAGTCACTGAAACTACAGGCATGCATCATCATATCCAGCTGATATCTTTTTTTTCCTTTCCTTTTTAAAAAAATGTTTGGTTTTACTTGAATACCAAATAGAAGAATGATATTCTTGTTATAAATGAAGAAACTGAGGCTCAGAGAGATTAAAGGAATTTAGTAAGGCATAGAAAAGGAATTCAGTCCTAGCTATGACCAAACCCAAAGTCCAAACACTTAACAGCTTTATTATATTCCCTTTAAAGCAAGTGATGAAAAACAAGACAGAGGAAAAACACAATCACCCATAAAAGATTTCAGAACATGCATGACTCCCCTAAATAACCAGTTCCTTTACCAAGTACCCACAGAAAACTGTTCACTTAAAATCCAGGCAGGGTTTGAAATGTGGGAAGAGAAATTGAAAACAGAATAACCTGGTATCCTGCTTATGGTTTGAATCTGACTAAATAAACGCTGCATGCAAATGTATCCATAACAGTGAAGGGATTTTTATTTCTAACAAATATTTAGCAGGACAAAAACCTTTCCTAAATCTACCAGATTTTTTTTCTCTTTTCCTTTATTTCCCCCTGTTCTCTCCTTTCCTCTTATTCTCTATAGCTAGTTAAGGAGGAAACATCTCTTTCTAATAGTTATTTTAAAATACCAGTCAAATTAACAATTTGGTAGTTTGATATGTGATATCTGGCTTTTGTTACGGTAGTTTTGAAACCACAGTTACCCTAGCAACTGAATACATTTTTCTTTAAAAATTTTTAGCTTCTGGAGGAGAAAAAAAAAGAAAAAGAAAACTTCTTGCCAGAATTTTCCCATAATAGCTTCCATTAACTGCAGTGACTTCTATTGGAGAGGCCAGCACTGCTGTCTCCTGCTGTCACCAGTCATTCACTGATCTAGCAGATGTTTTGTTTGATAAGGCCAATTTGAGCCTTATAAAACATTTTTTTTCACCTCCAAGGAGCAAATACCAGTAAGGATGGGATTCAGTGTTGATCACCGGATGCCATACAAGGGCCTCAACCTGCCAGGAGAGCTTCTAGGTGAGAAGAAAAACTAAAACAAATCTAAAGTCTTCATTTATTAAAAGAAGGAGGAAAAAAAGAAAAAAAAAGAGGGGGGATGGTTAAAGGGCATGAGATCAGTCCCTAGGAACTTAGCAAGAGGAAAAAAGTGAATTGAAGAGCCAATAGTCTACTATGGAATCTTTCTGGAAATACCTGGTAGATGTGCAGTTGTCAAAGAGGGCAATGATGCTAGTTAGTTAGAAAAAGGAATAAGAAAGGGAATGATGCACATTGCACTGTTTTGTAGGTTCAATAAACCATGTGTTGACATTTCAAGGAGGTGAGGTAGATAAGAATCATGGAGGAAAAAAGGTGTACCTTAGGACTTCTTGGAGCAACTAGACTCTTGTAGTGTTGGTGAAAATATTCACATGCTTTTAAACAAATTCCACCCCTTGATCAAGCCCATAATGCAGATAGCTCTAGGTTTCTCTTTCTTAAAATTAAAAAAAACACACACACAAACTGATATGATAAAATTAAAAGTATCCATATCCTTTCTGTTGAATAGAAGGAAGGTTGGTTTCAAGACATGGGGCTATGATGTGGGTATATCAAAAGATGGCAAAGAAAGTGCTCAGTGGTTCTGTTCCTTTTAGTAAAATGCTTCCTTTTATGGGTCTCACAGGCATTATTTATTCAGTCATTCTGCACAAGACCGAAAAAAGTCCAAAAATTCTGGACCAGGAAGTTGTCCTTTGCAATATAATGGCTCAAAAAAGTTTGAAAGAGTGAAGGTTCTAGTCCTTAGGGTTATTTTAGATTGCCCTAACTAAGTATAATATTTTTTTTTAATTTTTTTTAATTTTGGCATATTATGGGGGTACAGATTTTAAGGTTTCAATAAATGCCCATTTCCCCCCCTCCCCCCAAAAGTCTGAGTCTCCATCATGACCATCCCCCAGATGGTGCACATCTCACTCATTATGTATGTATATACCCGCCGCCCTCCCCCTAAGTATAATATTTTGACTTGAGGAATTACATTTTGAGCCAGGGTGAGAACTGAAAAAAAAAAAAAAAAAAAAGATAGAAAGAGGGAATATCAACTCTATTTTCAGAAAATGTAATTTTTCTATAGTATACTCAGCCTGAACAATATATTAATACATATATTGGCAAGTATATGCAGATTCCTCTCCAAGGCAAAGAAGAAAAAAAGAGCAGAACCAGCAATATCAGCTAAGACTTTTTCTTAACTACTTGGATTATTACAGGAACCTACTACTTATTGACCATCTGTGAGACACTCACTACCCTTGGGTTACCTTTCCAGCTTAGAGTCCCACCCTTACATAAGATCTAAAACTAGGGAAGAGTGGTTCTTCCAAGGAAAATCTTGGCACTGTTAGCAAAAGAAGGGGAATTGGCTACTGGGAAGACAAAAAAAGAAATGCCCACTACAGGCCGGGTGTGGTGGCTCACGCCTGTAATCCTAGCACTCTGGGAGGCTGAGGCGGGAACTCCTGCTCGAGGTCAGGAGTTCGAGACCAGCCTGAGCAAGAGCGAGATCCCATCTCTACTATAAATAGAAAGAAATTAATTGGCCAACTAAAAATATATATAGAAAAAATGAGCCAGGCATAGTGGTGCATGCTTGTAGCTCCAGCTACTTGGGAGGCTGAGGCAGTAGGATTGCTTGAGCCCAGGAGTTTGAGGTTGCTGTGAGCTAGGCTGATGCCAAGGCACTCACTCTAGCCTGGGCAAAAAAGTGAGACTCTGTCTCAAAAAAAAAAAAAAAAAAAAGAAAAAAAGAAAAAAAAAAAGAAATGGCCACTACAGATAGCAAAATGAAAGACAAAATAATTTTGATTAATTAGATAGAAGAGCTGAGGAAATCCAGAATGAAGCATTACTCTGAAGTGTTTAGGCACCAGTAACAATAGACATTCACTACCAAAATTAGATAAAAGTAAGCAGTAGATTCAGTTCTCATTTCCAGTCTTTATCCCTTTTCTTTTTAAATATGCTTTTTATTTTTAAATAATTTCAATCTTGCAGAGAAGTTGCAAGAATTATACAAATAAATACTCCTGTTTATGCTTTAACAGATTTCACCAGATTTTAAACATTTTGTATTATTTTCTTTATTATTCTCTCAGAAGAGTCAGATTTGCAAAAAAGACAATGGGTTTGGTTTGAGACCAGCAAGTTTGAGATAAGGTTGGGATATCCAAGTAGAAAAGCTCAGCAGATGTTGGGAGTCCAGGGTCTAGAACTCAAGAAAGAGACTACTCATAAAGACACAAATTTGAAGAAAAAACTAAATGGTACTACTTTGATTGAAGACATAGTTTTTGAGGAAAAGTCTAATTCTGAAAGACAGAAGGTCTTAGTTCTAGCCAATGAAAAGGCATGTGATGTTACGTTAATTACACCTTTTCCATGTCTTGGTCTCCTCTAATGGGCAAGATCAGGATAATATGGTATTAGTCTTATTTCATGTTTGAAGACTACTTTGAAAATACGCGAAACTTATTATATGGTTCTATCCAGGGGAAATTTATAGAAATTGAAAGTATTGTTATTAATATGGCTTGCAGGTAACATATATGTGTGTGTGTGTGTGTGTGTGTGTGTATTTTTTTTTTTTTTTTTGAGAGAGAGAGTCTTGCTCTGTCACCTGAGCTAGGATGCCCTGGCATCATCATAGCTCACTCCAGTTTCAAACTCCTGGGCTCAAGCAATCCTTCTACCTCAGCTTCCTGAGTATCTGGGCCTATAGGCCCATGTTACCATGCCTGGCTGTTTTTTAAATTTTTTGTAAAGCCAGGAACTCTGTAAGTTGCCAAGTCTGGTCTTGAACTCCTGGACTCAAGCGATGCTCCAAAGTGCTGAGATTACAGACCTGAACCACTGTGCCCAGCCAACATATATGTTTTATTTACTATTGCTGGGTAACAAACCACACTAAAACTTAGTGGTAAAAAAACAACCATTTTATTATGCTCAAAAATTCTGTGCATCAGGAATTTAGATAGGGTGCAGTGGGTACAGATAACTTGTCTTTACCATATCTGAAGCTTCAACTGGGAAGACACAAAGACTGGGGGTGACTCAACGACTGGGAGCTGGAATCATCTGGACATGTCTTCACTCACATATCTGCCAGATGGTGCTGGCCATCAGCTGGAACACCTACCATGTGATCTCTTGGCATGGGCTAGTTTGGGCTAGCTCACAGAATGCATCCACATTCCTACAGTGAATGTCCCACTGGGGTAAGATCAAACACTTGGCACTTTTGTGATCTAACTCAAAATTTACATAGCATCATTCTCCAGTACTCTTTGGTTGAGGCAGTCACAATTGTTTTCCCAAGTTTAAGGGGAAATGTCATAAACACTACTTCTCCATGGGAGGAGTGTTAAAGTCACGTTGTAAAAAGAGCACTTGGGATAGGAGATACTATTTCAGACACTTTTGGAAAACACGATCTACAATAATATATGTATGTACATATAAAGGGAGCTTCCTAACAGTGCAAAAATCAACATCCCAGAATTATTTTTTATTGTCTGTGGTAGTTGAAAATTGAAGTCTTTCCTCAAAGACTGAGATATATAACAGAATTTTACATATTCCCTGTGCTGCCTTTATCAGGACTTATTTTCCAAAAATTAATTGCTTTCTTTCTTCCCCTTTCTTTCTTTCTTTCATTTTCTTTCTTTCTTTTTTTTTTTTTAAAGGTTCTTTCTCTGTTTCCTGGGCTAGAGTGCCATGGCATCTTCATAGCTCACTGCAACCTCAAACTCCTAGGCCCAAGTGATCCTCCTGCCTCAGCCTCCCGAGTAGCTCGGATTACAGATGTGAGCCACTAAACCCAGACAAATTTCTTAAAAGTATAAATTGTGTACTGTTTTGACTAACATTTTGCTCTCACGTGTATAATTTAGCAAGTGCATTAGAGTTTTTTAAACTTCTCGTTTGCAGATGAACAGCAACAAATTCAGAATTACAAAACCCACAGGAGTTTTTCATTCGGTTGAAAACATTACAATTGAGGGTGTTGATTAACTCGATCACTCACATCTTTTTAAAATAAAATTTGATAGACTGCTTCAATAGAGAATTATTGATAATAGAAAAAAACACAATGTTCAACTCAGGTGTGCGTTCCCTTTTATTATTAATATTATAGTTCCCTTTTGATTTCATTATCCAAAGACTGGGAATATTGGAAATCAGCTTACATCTTTGAAAGAAATCTCAATAGTTTTCTTTGTCACCGCAGGGTTTTTTTCCTTTTCCTTATTTTTTAAATATGAAGAAAGACTGAGGAAAAGTCCTAATGTTTGGTTAACAAATTAAAAACCCATGTTTAAATGCTTTAATATCCTGGTCCTATTTCACTGTGTCATCAGGGGTTGATTTACCGGCTGTAAAATTACATAAGAAACCTTTTAAATGTAGAACTGTTGACAATATTTGAACTTCTGTGCATGTACTGTGATCTTCTCATAATGACTACATCAACTGTGACAGCTCACTGTGGCTCACCCAGACTAGCTCTGAAATCTGATGTATTTTCAGAGATCAGAGAAGGTAACAAGGCTGGGCTTGTTTCTGTATCCAATGCTTGTTACTCGTTCAATAGTTCGGGCCTTTTTCAGCCTTCTTCAAATCCGTTTTGCAAATTTTATGAACTGAATACTTTTAAGGACCAAGAAATGGGTATATTAGGATAGCCTATTAATTAAAAAGGCAAAAGGTGTTGATTATATAGCAAGGACAGACTCAATGGAAAGGAGTTTTGGAAGTGAAAAATTTGTCATTTTAAAACATTAACTTTAATGGAATACATCTCAGTTAATAGTTATATTAGATGAGAAGGCATTGGCTCAGAGCTAACCTATTTTCTGTGTGTCTAGCTTTACCGTAATTGAGGGACGGAGAAAGAAGTCTATAGAAATGTGTGTAAGTTAGAGTTCATCTAGCTACATGTGTCAAAACAATCAGAAACCAAGGTAAATAGCATTGGCTTGATGTTTAGAGATAAAAAGTTTACTTCTAAACCAATATGGTAGCTCCACAATTGTAAGGGTTCTGAGTGTCTCTCTCTGGATACTTCACCTGCTTATCTGAGTACATAGCCTCATAGGTCAAGATGCTGAAGTTCCAGCTACTGTTTCTACATTCTAGTCTGGGGGAATGAGGAAGGGCAAAGAAAACATACTCTCTGCCCCTACAAACACTTCCCAGAAGCTCAACTCAACACTTGGGGTCAACATCTCATGTACTAGAATTTACTCCCATAGCCATATCTAGCTGTAAGGAAGGCTGGGAAATATAGTCTTTATTCCTCATGGCCATGTTTCTAACTAAAAATTCTATAACAGAGTGCCACAGTTTGAATGTTTTTGCTTCCTCCAAATTTATGTGTTGGAAGGGAAGCTTACTCCCTAATGCAACAGTTTTGGGAGGTGAGGCTTAATGAGAGGTATTTCAGTGACTCTGCACTTGCGAATGAATGAATGAATGCTGCTATAAAGAGAGTTTGAGGGAGTGGGCTGTCTCTCTTCTGCTCTTCTGCAATGTGAGGAACAGTGTTCCTCCCCTCTGGAGGATGCAGCGTGCAAGGCACCATCTTTTTATTCCTTTGCCAACTTTGTAACCAGGATCAAGGAGCCATCTTGGAAGCAGAGACTGGGCCCTCATCAGACGCCAAACCTACTGGCACCTTGATCTTGGATTTCTCAGCCTCCAGAACTGTGAGGAATAATTTTTTTTATTAATTACCCAGTCTCAGGTATCTGGTATAGCAGTACAAACAGACTAAGACACTAAGGAAAAAGGGGAGATATATTCCCTAACACAAAGTGAGTATTTTAGGAAAGGAGAGATAACCTGGAAACAAACTGTTGTAGTGAGACAGATTTATACTGTGTTTGGTAGTCAGCATGTGACTGAATAGCAAAATGATTTTTGTACCTCATTTTACTCAAGGGAATATCAGTAATTCAAGAATTATATCTAAATGAGAAAAAGCAATTATTATTTATGTTATTAGGTATGAAATTGTCATTGTGGTGATATTAGGAAAATGTCCTTACTTTTAAAAGGTTTATAATGAGTTTCACACTCATGTCAAATGACATGATCTTTGGGATTTGCTTAAAATACTTCTGCAAAGGCAAAAAGGGGGAAAATGAAGGATAATTTTAAATTTGAGATTATGGGTATATGAGATTTTTTTATACTGTTATTTTTTAGTATGTTTGGAACATTTAATAATAAATTTTTTGGTAAATAATCAGGATTAAAATTTCTAAATCCTAATTGGTAATATCAGTTCCATGTTGCCTTGGCCAATTTACTCAATGTTGCTGTGTCTTAGTTTCTACATATGTAAAATGCAGATGATAATACCTGTCTTAACCAGTTAATACCACTGCAGTGAAGGTCAAATATAGAAATGCAAATATATATATATATATATATATATATATATATATATATATGCCTGTGGAAGTGTTTCAGAACCTATAATGTAGTGTGATACCAGGTATTGTTGATGATGTGCTCCCTGTCATTTCTATTATTAATGTGAGGGCAGAGGCCATGTCTCATTATTCACTGCTGTGGTCTCTAATAACTGGTAAAGTGCTTGGCACATAATAGATATGAAATAAATGTTTAATGAGTAAGAACAAAAATTAAGAAAAAAATCCTAGCACTTTGAGAGGCTGAGGTGGGAGGATCCCTTGAGGCCAGGAGTTCGAGACCAGACTAAGGAAGAGCAAGATCCCTTCTTTACAAAAAGTAGAAAAATTAGCTGGTCCTGGTAGCACATTCCTGTAGTCTCAGCTACTCAGGAGGCTGAGGCAGAAGGATCACTTGAGCCTAGGAGTTTGAGGTTGCTGTGAACTATGATGATGCCACTGCTCTCTAGCCTGGGCAATAGACTCTGTCTAAAAAAAAAAAAACAAACACAAACAAACAAACAAAATTGTGTATGAAATTGACACGGACTCATAAGGATAGAAGAGACCTGGGAAGTCATCCAATAACCTCATGTTACATATGAAGAAACTGAGGTCCAGAGCAATGAAATGACAGACATAAAATGACACAGATGGCAGAGTTTCAGTACAGTGAAAGAGAAAGAGGCATAGTTATCCACAAAGACACAAAGGAAAAACCAGAGACGCAGGGAGAATGTTCCACTTTTAGCTACTTCAAGAAAAATATGCCAAAAACATGAAATCCTGCTATTTGAAACAACATGGATGGAACTGGAGAACATTATGTTACATGAAATAAGCCAAGCACAGAAAGACAAATCTCACATGCTCTCATATGTGGGAGCTAAATATTAAAAACAACTGATCTCATGGAGACAGAGAGTAGAATGATGGTTACCACTGGCTGGCAAGGGTAGCAAGGAGGAAGGAATAAAGTGAGGATGGTTAATGGGTGCAAAAACACAGTTAGACAGAATGAGCAATATTTGATAGCACAACAAAGTGACTATAATCAACAATAAGTTAGGGTATACTTTAAAATAACTAAAAGAGGGGAATTGGAATATTCCTAACACAAAGAAATGTTAAATGCCTGAGGTGATAGATACCCCAATTACCCTGATTGGATTAATTCACATTGTATGCTTGTATCAAACATCACATGTACCCTATAAAGTTATACAACTATAATGTACTCATTATAAAATTGTTAAATTACAAACAAACATTTTTTAAAAAAGAAAAACATGCCATAATATAATTACATCACTTCTTGTTACAGTTCCAAGGAACAGTGCATTCTCTAGCGGTACTCAGATTTTGTTCTATTAACTACTGTTTCCAAACAGGAGGGTAACCAGTGGGGACTCAAAAATTCTTTTGTCATGCTAACATTTTGGTTCTAATGGTTCCAATTATAAGAACTGGTTCTGTAGAGGGAACAGCTACTTACAATGTTTTCTTTAAAAGTTCTCATAATACTGTTACATAATCTTTGTGGCCAAGAGCTGTGAATTCTGTCCAAATATTCCCTGAGAAATCTTCTACTTGAGGATGCATCTAGATCAATTATGTCAGCAATGTCTCGGCACAGCAGGGCTGAGTTAGGGTTACATTTTCATATGAACACTGTTTTGGTTTTTTTCTTTGCACTATTTATAGGTCTTTTTATTTTCTTTCTTGAGACAGGGTCTAGCTCTGCTGCCTAAGCTATAGTGAAGTGGTGTCGTCATAGTTCACTGCAACCACAAAGTCCTGGGCTCAAGAGATCCTCCACCCTCATCCTCCCCTCAGCTAAGACTACAGGTGCATGCCACCACGCCCAGCTGATTTTTTCTATTTTTTTGTTGAGAAGAGGTCTCCCTGTATTGCTTAGTCTGGTCTCAAATTCCTGGCATTGAACAATCTTCCTGCCTCGGCCCCCACAAAGTGCTAGGATTATAGGCATAAGCCACTATGCCCAACCTACTATTTATAATTTTTATTCAAAATATTAAAGGGTACAAGAGTTTTTATTACATGTATGAATTGTATAGTGCTGAAGTCAGGGATTTAGTGTACCTGTCACCAGAATGGTGCAACTTGTACCCAATAGGTAAGTTTATATCCCTCATCCCCCTACTTTTTTCTTTCTTTCTTTACTTTGTTTCTTCCTTTTTAAATTTTATTTATATATATATATGGTCTTGCTGTGTTGCCTAGGCTTTCCTCAAACTCCTGTGCTCAAACGATCCTTCTGCATCAGCCTCCTCTGAGTAGCTGGGATTATAGGTGAGTGCCACTGCACCCAGCTATCTACTTTGATATGTGGGATATGTATCCTCTATATTCCCCAAACAGATAGAACCTGATATTCAGTAGCCAGGATTCAGTAATGGACATCACCAGACCTTTAGTTATTTATTCATTTTGGCATATAAAAAATATTTGTTTTTGCTCATGAACCTATGGATTGGTCAGGCCGTTCTGCTGAGCTGAGCTGAACTTGATGATCTCAGCTGGGTTCACTTCTGTCTGTGATCAGCTGGCAGGTCAGCTGGGAGCTGATTGGACTAGGGCAGGCACGGCCAAGATGACTCATCTCTGTGCTCTCACACTCCCACAGGCTGTCTTTGGCTTGCTATCGCGGAGGAGGCAGGGTTCCAAAAGAGCAAGCAGAAGGCACATAAGGCTTCTTTCTTAAGGCCTCAGGTCAGAACTGGCACATTCACTTCTTTATTCTATCAGTTAAGCAAGTCGCAAGGCCAGGGGACATCAAGGGTAGGGGAAATAGACTTTAGATGAGAGAAGCTGCAAAGCCACATCATTAGGGGCATGGATACCAGGAAGAGATGAATTGGGGCCATTTTTGCAATCAGTCTACCACAATAAGGATGAGATTTTGCTAGGAACACGTAAGTGAGGTTTCCTTGGAGTGTCCCCAACCAAGCAAGCATATTATGTATTAATATTTACTTCTTGAGTTGGGAGAAGAGAAAGACTTTAATGGAATAGTGGAGATCAGCTTGAAGTCAAGAAGGCTAGCAACAGATAGCAGATTTTTTTTTTTTTTTTTTGAGACAGAGTCTTACTCTGTTGCCTGGGCTAGAGTGCCATGGCATCAGCCTAGCTCACGGCAACCTCAAATTCCTGGGCTCAGGCAATCCTCCTGCCTCAGTCTCCCCAGTAGCTGGGACTACAGGCATGTGCCACCATGCCCAGATAATTATATATATATATATATTTTGTTGTTGTTGTTGTTGTCCAGCTAATTTCTTTCTATTTTCTTTTAGTAGAGACGGGGTCTCGCTCTTGTTCAGCCTGGTCTCGAACTCCTGAGCTCAAATAATCCACCAGCCTCGGCCTCCCAGAGTGCTAGGATTATAGGCATGAACCACCACACCCAATGAGGTAGCAGATTTTATAAAACCAGGCATACATGATATTTTTCTGTGCTTTCCAAAGTTTGCCTATGCCCAATAACAACATGGATTCCTAGTTTTGGGTATTAAGCTCTTTACATACAGCAGCTCATTTAATCCTCACAACTACCATATGAAATATCATCATCCCTATTTTATGGATAAGGCAACTGAGGCTTAGGAAGGTTAACAGTCTAATCAAGGTTTCTCAAGCATAACTTGGAGAGTGTAGATTCAAACCTAGTCTACTCTGACCTCAAAGCCGGTGGGAGATATTACACACTAGGCAGTCAGTCTCCCCAAATGTAGAAGATCCCTCTATCCCTGCAGATCACACTGTGCATCCATTTGGAGGTACAAGAAAAACCAACAATTTTAATTTTAACAGATAATATAATTTTTGTTTGTAGTTAATATGCTAAAGCAGATTGGCATCATATCTTAAAGCAGCATCAACAAACTTTTTCTTTAAAAGCCAGATAGTAAATATTTTAGGTTTGTGGGTTCATATCGTTTCTGTTGCAACTTTAATTTTTGTTTTCATAGAACAAAAGCATCCAGAGACAATATGTAAATAAATGAGAATGGCTGTGTGCCAACAAAACTTTATTTAAAAAACAGGTGAGCAGCCAGGTTTGTCATGGAGGATTTGATAAAAAGCCAGGACTTAGCAAAAATGCACTCTATTCCAATTCCAGTTTGAAGTGCTCTCCAAATCCTCTCAAATGTTATAACAATAATGTGATTATAACTCATGTATGCTACTAATAAAAGATAGCTTTTTAAAATAAGGCAAAATCATGACTATCATACAAATGTAAAAAAGGCAAAGATTTTATTTAAATCATTAATTAATGAAAAAAATGGCTGAGACATTAAAAAGAGTTCAAAGGACAATCCAAAGAACAAATTCATATTGAGAAAATCAGGAATGCTGAAATTAATTTGCCAATAGATGCAAAACTGATTAATATCTACAGGGAATAGAATATAATGTTTGGAACCAGGCACAGTGGCTCACACCTGCAATCCCAGCACCCTGGGAAGTCAAGGCGGGAGGATCACTTGAGCCCTGGAGTTACAGGCTGCAGTGAGCTGTGATGATGCCACTGCACTCCAGCCTGTGCAACAGAGCGAGACTCTGTCTCTAAAAGAAAAAAAATATATATGTAATGTTTGGAATAATCTCTTCCACAGAGTAGTTATCAATTGCATCTTCACCGGACATAATTTACTGTCATGTCTATGGACAAGACTCCTTTGAATTACCATCAGCTTTCTCTACAACTTACAGAGTTGTATAAAACTATCATCAGCCTGTGATGAAAACCACAGACCTCTATATAGTCATAACCCCAAAGGATCTCTTAGACCAGCAGTCTCCAATCATTTTGGCACCAGGGACCGGTTGCACAAAAGACAATTTTTCCAAGAATGGGCAGGGGGCTGGGGAGACAGAGCTCCATCGATGATGTCAGCGATGGAGAGCGGCTGTAAATGCAGATGAAGATTCTCTTGTTTGCTCACTATTTCCTGGCCTGCTGCTGACCTCCTGCTGTGAGGCCCAGTTCCTAAGTTTCATGGAAAACATTTTTTCCATGGACTGGGAGGGTGGAGGGTGGTACAGAGCTCAGGTGGTGATGCCTGGCTAAGTTCCTAACAGGCTTTGGACCAGTACCAGGCCTCAGCCTGGGGACTGGGGACCACAGTCTTAGACAACACCCATTAAGAAGATACCCAGTAATCTTAACTAACCCTTTCAGAAATTTTCCTGGCCAGGCGTGGTGACTCACGCCTGTAATCCTAGCCCTCTGGGAGTATCCATTGAGGTCAGGAGTTTGAGACCAGCCTGAGCAAGAGTGAGACCTTGTCTCTACTAAAAGTAGAAAAAATTAGCCAGGCATGGTGGTGTGTACCTGTAATGCCAGCTACTCCAGAGGCTGAAGTAGGAGGATCCCTTGAGCCCAGGAGTTTGAAGTTGCTGTAAGCTAGGCTGATGCCATGGCAAAAAAAGAAAAAAGAAAAAGAAAAAGAAATTTTCCTAATTATCCACTGTAATTTTTTTTTGAGATGGGGTCTCACTCTGTTGCCCTGGCTGGAGTGCGGTAGAGTCAACATAGCTCACTGCAGCCTTGAATTCCTGAACTCAAGCAATCCTCCTGCCTCAGCCTTCTGGGTAGCTGCCAATTTTTTAAATTTTTTGTAGAGACAGGGGCTCGCTATGTTGCTCAGGCTGGTCTTGAACCCTGGCCTCAAGCCATCCTCCTGCTTTGGCCTCCCAAAATGCTAGGATTATAGGCATGAGCTACCACCACAAGCCCTATTGTAATTTTATTATTGCCATGATTAATCCAAAATTTCCCAGTAGGTGGTAGATATAACACTGGTGATACTGAAGATGGTTTTAGGTGTCTCGGACAAATTTTTTAATCTTAATAACTGTATAATAGTAGGTTATAAAATTAAAATTAATCTGTCAAATTCATGATTTCACAGATGCTATTTAAAAAAAACCCACACCTTGATAGATCACTGTGAACTTTCAGAACACTATAGATAAGAGAAGATTCTAAAATCCCGTAGAAAAAAAAGTTACTTACAAAGGCACAAGAATTAAACAAATATCAGACTTCCTATTAGAAACATTGGATGCTTGAAAACAAAGAAAATATACCTTCAAAGTTCGCAGTGAAAATTATAAGTATAGAATTTTATTTCCATTCCAACTTTCAATAGAGTGAGAGCAAAGCACAGTTATTCTCCGAAATTCAATAACTCAGAAAATTTAACACCCATATAAATTCCATCTAAATTAAAAACTTAAGTGTGGTTTAGACTTATTTCCAGCCCAGATGGAGTAACAGAGACCAGATTTACCCTTCTGCCTGAAACAACTAAAAAAAATCAGACGAAACATATGAAACAATGGTTTTCAAGACATTGGACATGAGACAAGGAAGGACAGTGATCCCTGAGAGAAGGGGAACTAGTCAAAGAAGCCCAATAATTGTCCCAGTTTAGTGCCTGGAGAGAGATTGCAGTCTGCAGTGCAGGGCAGGGGGGAACCCAAGCAAAGGCCAGTGATGTCCCTGAGTTGAGGAGATGGATCTAGGAGTTGAAGAGATGAAGCTGGGAGATGAAGCTCCAAAGCTTCTGGAGTTTGTAGAATAGAGCAGCAGAAAGGAGAAATCTTCTCAGAGAGAATGAACCCCCGAAATGCCCAGAGGTTCTCCCTCAAGTATTCTGCTGGGTCCTTATCAGCACATGCAAGTGAAGAAACTACAGTAGATTGTGGAAAGAACCACTCATAAGAAGCTCTCACAGGGCCAAGAATAGTGCCAATTCCCACCAGCCAGACTGCAAAGTCTCATAATTCATGCTGTACTGGGTAGAGTACTCAAAAGTGTCTTGTCCCAGTAGCGGGGAAAGAGGGGTGGGGGGGGAGGCCCGGGGCGGGATTAGCCCCAGATTAAATGTTATTCTGGTCCCACCTAATGAAGCTTAAAAGCAAGAACTGAAAGGATCAAACTTTTTCCGGGTAACTTAGTTGCATCCCAGAAAAAAGCTCAAGAATATTTACAGGTATATAAAAATATCCAGCACCCAACAAAGTAAAATTTACAATGGCTGGCATCTAATAAAAAAAAAACCTATAATACATGCACAAAAGCAGAAAAATTACAAGGAGAAAAACCAACCAATCAAAACTGAATAAAATGGACACAGGTGATAGAATTAGCAGACAAGGGAGCTGGGTGCAGTGGCCGGCGCCTGTAATCCCAGCTGCTTGAGAGGCTGAGGTGGGAGAATCACTTGAGCCTAGGAGATCCAAGGCAGCCTGGGCAACATAGAGAGACCCTGTCTCCTAAAAAAATAAATAATTAGTGGACAAGGACATTATAACAGTTATTATAACTATTTTCCTTATATCTCGAAATCTAGAGTATTAGTTTTCAGTAGAGGGGTGATTTTCCCCCAAGGTGATATTTGGCAATGTCTGGAGACAGTTTGGTTGTCACAACTTGGGGGTAGTGGTGCTAATGACATGAGGTAGGTAGAATCCAGGGATGCTGTTAAACATTGTACAATGTACAGAACAGCTTCCCCGAAACAAAATATTATTCAGTTCAAATTGTCAGCAATGCTGAGGTTGAGAAACTCTGATCTAGAGAAAGGATTGAACATGTTAAGTAAAGACATGGAAGATATGAAAAAGACACAAATTGAACTTCTGGAGACAAAAAGGACAATGACTGAGATGAAAAATACACTGGTAGGATTAATGACAGCTTAGACATTGTAGAAAAATCATGAGTGGACTTGAAAACATGGCAATATAAACTATGCAAAATGAAACCAAGACAAAAATATAAGTCTAAGAAGGAAAAAAGAAACAGATCATCGTGCAATTGGACTCCTAAAAGAAAGGGATAGTGGTGACAAAAAAACTTTGAAGAAATAAAAGCCCCAATGTCCCCAAATTTGATAAAAGCTATAAGCCAACAGTTCTAAGAAGTTCAACAAACCCCAAACATAAAAAACATGAAGAAAATTACTCCAAGGTAGCAACAAAATTAAATTGCTTAAAACAAGTTATAAAGACAAAATATTAAAAGTGGCCAAAGGGGGGGGAGATAATGATGATGGAACATTTCTTGTGAGAGATAATGTAAACAAACAAAAAAAAGCAGAATAACATCTTTAAAGTACTTATAAAAAGCTGTCAACCTAAAATTATATGTTAAAATATCCTTTGAAAATGAAGGCAAAATAAAAACCTTTTTAGACAGAAAACACTGAAAGATCTCATCACCAGCATATCCACATTACAAAAAATGTTAAAGGAAATCTTTTAGGCAGAAGGCAAATAATAACAATTGGAAATATAAACTTACCAAAAGGAATAAAGAGCATTGGATGTAGTAACTGTGCAAGTAAATGTGTAAGTTTTTTCTTATTATTTCAATATTTTAAAAAGATAATTACCTAATTAGAGTAATTAGGTAAGAAAAAGAAATAAGGGGCATCCAAATTGGAAAGGAGGAAGTCAAACTGTCTTCGTTTGTAGACAACATGATTTTATATATAGAAAACACTAAAAGCTCGACCAAAAAACTCTTAGAACTGATAAATGAATTTAGTAAAGTTGCAGGACATAAAATCAACATACAAAAATCAGTAGAATTTCTATACACCAACAATGACCTACTGGAAAAAGGAGTCAAGAAAGCAATCCCATTTCTAATAGCCACAAAAAAAAGATACCTAGGAATATGTTTAAAGAAGCGAAAGATCTCTACAGGGAAAACTATAAAACACGGATGAAAGAAATTGAAGGGGACACACAAAAATGAAAAAACATACCATATTTATGGATTAGAAGAACTAACATTGTGAAAATGACCATAATACCAAACGTTATATATAGATTCAATGTAATATCTATCAAAAAATTAATGACATTCTTTACAGAAATAGAAGAAACAATTCTAAAATTCCTACGGAACCATAAAAAACCTCTAATAGTCAAAGCAAAGCTGAGCAAAGAGAACAAAGCTGTAGGCATCACATTACTGGATTTCAAAATATGCTACAAAAATAAGCTACAAAACAGCATAGTATAGTACTGGCATAAAAACAGACACACAGACTAATGGAACAAAACAGAGAACTCAGAAATAAGTCCATGTGTTTATAGCCAGCTGATTTTCAACAAAGGCATCAAGAACATTAATTGAGGAAGGAACAATCTCTTCAATAAATGGTATTGGGAAAACTGGATATCCATATATGGAAATATGAAACTAGACTCTTGTCTTTCACCATATAGAAAAATCAACTAAAAATGGATTAAAGACTTAAATGTGAGACTCAAAACTATGAAAAAAACCCCACTTCAGGATACTGGTCTGGGAAAAGATTTTATGGAGAAGATCTCAAAAGCACAGGCAGCGAAAACAAAGAAAGACAAATGGGATTATATTAAACTAAAAAGTTTCTGCATAGCAAAGAAAACAACACAGTGAAGAGATAATTTGTAGAATGGGAGAAAATGTTTGCAAACTATTAACCTATAAGAGATTAATAACTATAAGAGATTAATATCCAAAACATGCAAGGAATTCAAACAACTCAACAGCAAAAAAAAAAAAAAAAAAAAAAAAAGAACAATCTGGCTAGATGTAATGGCTGAAACACCAAGGAATTTTGAAACTAGAGATATATTTCTCTTCCTTTCTTCTCCAGGGGTTAGTAAAAGGCAGCACTCAAGAAACAAGGTGGCTGGGCATGGTGGCTCATGCCTGTAGTCCTAGCACTTTGGGAAGCTCAGGTGGGAGGATCACTTAAGGTCAAGAGGTCAAGACCAGCCTGAGCAAGAGTAAAACACCCATCTCTACAAAAAAACAGAAAAATTAGCTGGGCACGGTGATGTGTAGGTGAGCAAGTAGGTGCCTCTTAGTCCCACCTACTTGGGAGGCTGAGGCAGGAGGACCACTTGAGCCCAGGAGTTTGAGGTTGCAGTGAGCTATGATGACACTACTGTACTCTAGCGAGGGCAACAAAACAAGATCATATTTTTTAAAAAAGTGAGACAAAGTGGTTGGTGGCACTAGCTAGGACCTTGGGCCACATCCTATGATAAGAACCACTGGATGGTTTCTGGAGGAGACAGAGAATTCTGTCAGGTCTGATGTTGGTACCTGCCCAGATCTTACTCTGGCTTGCAGTCTGAGCAGTTTCTCCAAGTGTCGAACTTAGACCAGACAGGAGCAAGGAATGGAAGAAGGGTATGTGTCAGCCAAAGCCAATCTGGGGCTTGAAGCTAGTTTTTTTAGTAAGGAATTTGTGTTTTATATACTCTAGAAAGGAAAAGGGAAAGCTCCTGTTCCTTTCTCCAGGGAGGAGGAGTTAATACTTTAGTCAGACTCCAAGAACTAATTAGATCACAATTTCCAATGGGCAGGATGATTGTGATTAAAGACATGAATTTTCTTCTCCTCCTTATTTTTACACTATAGCATGGATCTTCTGCTCTAAGCAGTCAGATATTTTGCTTTTTTGGGGTATTTTTTTTCTCACCAAAGCAGCAGAAGGGATAAAATGAGCTCAGGCTTGCCTTCTTGGGGAAGGCTGAGTCATCTTTATCCTTTTTAATTAGATGCTTTTAGTTCCTAGTTCCTAGGTTCAGTTCCTTCCAGGAAGAGAGTAACTTTTCTTGGTCCAGATAAACCTACCTATGTTCTTAAGTAGTTTAAAATTTTTTCCTTGTTCTTGTAAGAAGAGGAAATTAAAAAAAAATTTTTTTTTCTTGTGCGCTAGAAATTTCTACCAAGAACAGGATACAACAACCTGGATCTGTTCTCAATCTGACTTCATTCACCCTCCCATGGGCAACATCAAACGAAAAAAGGCAGGATTTTCAGAGCTACCACTATAATGTGTTCTATCACTATAATGTGTTCAGTGGTGGCCCGATTCCAGGGCTACAGATGGCAATCTCTCGTAGCTGTGTTTGCGTGCGCTCATGATGGGATAAGCAATATACTGGGCAGTGGACGTAGCGAAAATGTATTAGATAATCCATGCTCTACAGGTGTTTTACATACAGGATTCTTTTATGTGTAAAACTGGGGAGAAAATAGCTGTCCCACAGCCCTTCCTATCCCAGCATGCTTTTTCTTTTCAAGAATAATGAATATATATTGCTCCCTGCACATTCTCTATTTCTGCTGTGGCAAGATTGTATCCAGGAGGCACGTAATTCTAGAAGATCCATTTGATGATGGGTGAAATACTACAAACTAATGTGACCACATGTCTGGAAGTTGCCCCAACTATCCTGTCGCTTTTGAAGGGCTGCACGGGAAGGTAGTCTGTCTGCTGCTGGCCTTATGCAGTCTGTGTTGTGGCAGATGGAAGGACCAGCATCAAGTGAATCACTCTGGTGCTCAGACTCTCCCCATGCAGTGCTCCCTTAAGGAGCAAATCTGTGTTGGTGGGAAGTGACCCCTAGGCATAATGATAACAAAAAAGGGTGGCGATATTAACCTTACAGCCTGGAACCCACTTTCAAGCTTTCAGACTTGATAGTGGAGCACAATAATGTCAGGAGTCGGTAGAATTCAGCTGTTCATCAGAAATTGTTCCCCTAATTTGATGGCCTTGTCTGTTGGGAGTTGAAAGAACGCAACATAATTTTGAGAGCATGCCTGGGAACTTCAAAGGAAGACTGTGAACTGGGAACATTTGCCACTTTCTAATACCTGATGTCTGATTTAGATCTAAGAATTCTCAAAAAAATGAGCTATTAATATGATTCTTAACATCTTTGTTCTTGTCTGATTAGAATTTACTGAAAAAAAATTTTTTTTCAGTGATCAATGCTATTGATTATTATACTCTAGGTTCAGAAATGGCAATTTCTTTTCCCAGGATTTCTTGCTTTGAGTGATGGTTGGAGATTAATGTTATAGAGAGGAGTCAAGTACTTTGTTTGCACTTATGACTCTACAAATATTTATTGAATACCTAGAACTTGAAAAATGGGTTCAAAAGTGAACCAAATAATGCATCTGCTGGGAAAGAGATTAAGGTCTTCATATCAAAATGTCCAGATAAAATGTAATAATCAACATCCAGATGTCTGGAATATTTTCCAGAGTCTTATCATTGTAGGACAATGTAAATGTAGCTTACAAATATTGATTTCCAGTCTGTGCCCAATTCCATTAAATTTTTCCAGGTTTAAATAATCACTTTTATTCAACATTTCAGTTAAAAGTCCACATTACTGGCTGGGTGTGGTAGCTTATGCCTATAATCCTAGCATTTTGGGAGGCTGAGGTGGGAAGATCTCTTGAGGCCAGGAGTTCCAGACCATCCTGACCAACAAACATAGAAAGACCCTCATCTTTACAAAAAATAGAAAAAATTAGCTGGATGTGGTGAACACACACCTGTAGTTCCAGCTATTTAGGAGGCTGAGGCAGGAGGATCGCTTGAGCCCAGGAGTTTGAGGTTGCTGTCATGGCTGATGCCACCATACTCTAGAGCGGGTAACAGAGCAAGATTCTGTCTCAAAAAGAAAAGAAAAGAAAAGAAAGGAAAATCCACATTATTAATGTTAATAGAGTATCTATCTCTGTCCTCATAATGCTTTGCTTGACAAAGACACTTTCCAGCTGTTATTGCTGTCTCCTCTTCCTCCTTGTTCTTTTTCTTCTTCAAAAGAAAATTCATGAATAATTCAAAAGAAAATATAAAATTCTCCTTTCTAAAGTTTACAATTCATGGTTTTTACAATATTCACAATGTTATATGATCATTACCACTGTATAATTCCAGAACATTCTTATCACCCCCCTCAAAGAAACCCTGTACCCATTAACAGCAACTTCCCATTCCCCATTCACTCAGCCCTTGGCAACCACTAATCTACTTTCTGTCTCTATGGATTTGCCTACTCAGGACATTTCATATAAATTGAATTATGCAATGTGTGGCACTTTGTGTCTGGCTTCTTTCACTTAACATAATGTTTTCAAGGTTCGTGAATGTTTCAACATGAGTCAATACTTCATTCCTTTCTATCACTGAATAATATTTAATTATATGGATATACCACATTTTGTTTATCCATTCATGAGTTGATGGACATTTTGGGTTGTTTCTAGTTTTTGGTTATTATAAATAATGCTGCTATGTGAGCATTCATGTGCAAGTTTTTGTATTAAAATATATTTTAATACTCTTAGTTATATACCTAGGAATAGAATCGCTGGGTCATATGGTAATGCTGTGTTTAACTATTTGAGAAACTGCTAGCCTATTTTCTAAATTTTCTAAGTGGTTGTTTTATTTTACATTTCAACCATCACTGTGTGAGGGATCCAGTTCCTCTGCATCCTTGCCAGCACTTGTTACTGTCTTTTTTGTTATAGCCATGCTTATAGTTGTGAAGTGGTATCTCATTGTTGATTTTGATTTGAATTTCCCTAATGATTAATGTTGAACACCATTGATGTGCTTATTGGCCATTTGTATATCTTCTTTGAAGAAATGTTTATTGAAATTTTTTGCCTATTTCAAAATTGGGTTTGTCTTTTTATTGTTTAGCTGTGAGAATTCTTTATATTAATATATTCTGGATACTAGACCTTTACCAGACACATGATTTGTAAATACTTTCTTCTATCCTGTGGGTTGTCTTTTCACTTTCCTGATAATTTCCTTTGAAACACAATAGTTTTAAGTCTAATTTATCTTTTTGTTTGCTTGTCCTTTATGTGTCGTAGCTAAGAAACCATTGCCTAATCCAAGGGCACAAAGATTTACTTCTATGTTTTCTTCCTAACAGTATTACGGTGTTAGCTCTTACATTTAGGTTATTTATTTATGTATTTATTTATCGGCAGGGTCTAGCTCTATCACCTGGACTAGAGTTCAGTGGTGTCATAATAGCTCACTGCAGTTTCAAACTCCTAGGCTCAAGCTATCCTCCTGTCTCAGCCTCCCGAAGTGCCAGGATTACAAGTATGAATGATGCCCCCATCATTTAAAATTAACTTTTTTTTTTTTTGAGACAGGGTCTCACTTTGTTGCCCAGGCTAGAGTGAGTGTCGTGGTGTCAGCCTAGCTCACAGCAACCTCACACTCCTGGGCTCAAGCAATCCTCCTGCCTCAGCCTCCTGAGTAGCTGGGACTACAGGCATGCGCCACCATGCCCGGCTAATTTTCTCTCTCTATATATTAGTTGGCCAATTAATTTCTTTCTATTTATAGTAGAGACGGGGTCTCACTCTTGCTCAGGCTGGTTTCGAACTCCTGACCTCGAGCAATCCGCCCGCCTCGGCCTCCCAGAGGGCTAGGATTACAGGCGTGAGCCACCTCGCCCGGCCTCGAATTAACTTTTGTATATCTTGTAAAATAGGGGTCTGACTTCATTCTTTTGCTTTGGAATATCTATTTATTTTCTAGGCAATTTTTGCTTCTATTTAAAAATATGGAAAGTATTAAAAAGTAGACTATATAATTCTAATGAAATACAGTATTAATGATAAATTGAGGATCCAAATTTACAGGTTTCTAGGTTCTAGTGCAGGTTACACTGGTTCTCACCTAAGGGAGACCACTAGCTCTTTTTTGCTTTACTTTGTAATCACCTGTGCATCATAGCTTAGTAAAACTCTCTGAAATACCAACTGCCCATAGATTTTCATAGTTTGGGCATTTTCAAAAATCAAACTGCTCAAGTTGCTCTGAATTTTTCAGTTGACAATTGATATTCTCAACATGAAGCAAACATAGTTTTTAACCAATAGTGAAGAGTACATTTTATATGTCTTATTTTAGCATTATTTTCTCTTCTTATTTTTATAGCAATGATTGGACAGACAATATTTTCTGCTTTACCCTCTTATTTCATGGCATTTATTGACTTGGCTTTAGTCAATTGTAGTTGTTATACTTGAATCCTGTTCTTCTATCACCTATAATGCTTTCTTGCCTGTTTGTAACTAGAAGTGTAGAGTTATTTTATGCAGAGTGGTCAGTGAAATCAATCATCCTAACAGACAAAATATCTCAAACTGGGAAAGTTTGGCTTTATGCTACCTCATTTTTAAAATTAGTGCAGCTGTCAACTTAACATTCCTCGTCAAGAAAATATTGGCTACCTTTGAAAATGCTATAGAAAAAAAAAATAAAGAGATAGCATTGTGCCTATATTCCTCAAAGACATTCAGACCTAAGGCTATTCTCCAACCTTGCCACCGTGGAACTGGCATTCTAACAAGCAGATGCTGTAAGTAAGAATGTGAATTATTAATGCACAATAGCATTGTCACCAATGGACCTCAAAATCTATTTTAAAAATTCTTTTACATATATAGTAGATTCTGCTGTGGTACTGTGTGCTCTCAAAGCTGCAGATACATTTTAGAAAACACTGATGAAGCCATTACTGCTCTGTCCATTTGTTCATAGTATATATCATTATTCAAGAAATTTAAGAACCATAATGATGGAAAATCACACAGAAAGAAAAGAAAAGGAACATGGACTCTGTCAGAAACAAGGGCTACATTTTTATTCAAGAGGTCCCTAATGATGGAAAATCACAGTGAAAGGCAGAGACGAAACTGGGATTCCATAAAGGACCTGACACACATCAGTAGTACAAGTAGGAGAACAGTCATAGCAGACGCATAAAAATAAAGAAAAACAAAATTAACGAGAGACAAGCTGTACTGGGGCTGACGCACAAAACAGCAACAAATCACAGCAAATTCTGAAGATTAATTTCAAAGAATCTTCTGAAATAAGCAAGGAGACAGACAGCATCAATATTAATGAAGCTGAAATGGAACTCCAAAAGAGCCACAGCATAAAATGGCACATGAAATGTTTTGTTTTTAAATGGATTGTAGATTGGATCACAGGATCATCAGGAAAATGAAGGGACATTCACAAGAACATCATAACAGGGCCAGCTGTGTGATAAGCAATTACAACATCAGTGCTAAAATCTCCAATGTAAAAGAAAAACATCGGTGTTGAAATAAAAGAAAATGTCAACAGTCTGCAGATGAGGTAGAAGAAAGTGAATAATAGATTTTATTGAGACTCAATAGCCTACACTGTGTCAATATCGAATGTCTTTGATAAAACAGACAATAGCCATTCAAAGAAAGATCAAAATTTGATTCCATCCTGTATTGCACTCAATTTCCCTTCAGATTGTCAGCTAAGGCAGCCCTGGAATCAGCCCCATGCTTCCACTCTTACACTACTTGCTGGTTGTAAAGTGGATGCTTTTGGAAGCTATATAACTTTGATAGGCTCCTAGAGTTCTGCAGGTGTATTTTCCACACATCCTTATAAATCAAATTTTAAAATAAGCAGTTTAAGTGTGCTGATAGCATTGGCCACTTAGAGGAATGTATAGTCCAGATTTTTATAGAATGAAGGTGTTGTTATTAAAAGGCAAGTGATCATACTCTCGTTGGTTATGGGGCTGTGGAGTGCTGATCTCTGGGCAGGTCTAGGGGCTGAGTGGCATGAATTGTGACTATTCCACTTGGCATTTCCATTGCTGTGGGCATCACAGAGGGAGAAAATAACGCCCACTTCAAGCTTTCTTTCTCTTCCTATAGCTCTACAACATTTATGATTGTAGATTTTTGAGCTATTTTAACCACTGGCTGAGCCAGATCCTGTTTGGAGGGGAAGGAAGAACATAGTGAGAATCACTTCCCATTCACAACTAGAAAAGCAAGTCATGTCTGGCACGAAAGAGCCCCTGTAATGCCAGTTTCTCTGTCAATCTCTCCCAAAAAGATGGGTGGGAAGTTACGGGGTATTTCTGGAGAACTTAAACTAAGGAGCCTTTTTACAAAGCTCTGCTCTCTGCACTACCACAAGGAAATAATGTAATATTAGCACTGTGGTGGTTTTAAATTATGTTCACAGATTCTTTATAACTCTTCCCTTCAGGAGGTGGCACTGAATTCCATTCTTCGTGATAGGTGGCTGGACTTAATGACGAATAGAAGACGATGAAAATGATGGGTCCTGACTTTAGAGACTAGATCATAAAAGGCAGTGGGGCTCCTTCCTTGCGCTCTCTTGAATCACTCTTTCTGAGGAAAGCAGTTGTCTCATGAGGACGCTCAAGCAATCCTCTGGAGAAAGCCACCTAGCAAGGAACTGAAGCCTCTCACCAACAGTCTACAGGAGTAAGTGAGGTCTTTTGCTAAGAATAGTGTGAATGGGCCATCCGCTAGCCCTGGTCAACCTTCAGAGAGCAGTAGCTCTGAGCAATGTCTTGGCAAAGGTTTGGGGTGGGATAATGATGGGGAGAGGAAAACAGAATAATTTTGTAGCCTAAAGATACACTTAAAATTGACAGACAGTCTAGAATACGATTCTATCTTTCTCTACTGAAGTCTCCCTCCTAGATTTTCCTGTTCTCCTGCCTTACTACCCCAGCCCTCATTCTCAGAGAAAGTAGATGCCACTAGCCTGGAATTCTCTCCACGTCTTGGCCACACACCTATAGCCTGCACTGCACCTGTATCCTCTGCTCCTCCCGCCTCCGTGGAAGAGGCATCCGCTCGCCTCCCGCGTAAGCCACGCCCTCCCTCTACACCCTGGATGCCATTCTCTTCTGTTTTCTCAAACAACTTAAACTACTACTGCTTTTTCCTGTCCGTGACTTTAGTGCATCTCTACTGGCTTCTTCCCATTGACATTTAAGCATCTTCAAGGGTCTCTCATTTTAAAGGTCCTTTGAGACACAAAGTAGTGAGTACAACCAAATTGAGTGAGATGATAAAACCCAGCAAGAACTTTGATGACAGAACCTGACTCCTCCAACTGCAGTGAGCATCCTCCCAGAGAGCCTTCGTGCCGCATAGCTAATGATTCACTCCTTCAAAAAACAAGTATTTGTTAAGCACCTTTTGGGATTGTGAGGGAAAGCTGGAAATATTTTCATTCACTGGAAAAATAGACCTTAATTCCAAAATTCCAACTGGAATATCTATATTATTTATGAATTTCTTAGTTGGAAAGTTAGAAAGAGAAGCAAGTTTTCTTTGTAGTTGGGAATGTATATCCATAAATAAGGACTGAAATGCTTAGCCATTTGGATGAAGCATTTCCACCAAAAACAATTTATTCTATTCCTTGTCAATGAGAAACAGAAGTATGAAAACTTTTACATATTCCTGACATTAAAACACATATAGGCCAAGTGTGGTGGCTCACACCTGTAATCCTAGCACTTTGGGAGGCTGAGGTGGGAGGATTGCTTGAGCGCAGGAATTTGAGACCAGCCCGAGAAGCATAGTGAAATCTCCTCTCCACACACACACACACACACACACACACACACACACACACACACACGGAAAGTAAGAATGAAAAAGAAAAAGAAAGAAAGAAAGAAAACTTAGTCAGATGTGGTGGCATGCATCTGTACTCTCAGCTACTCGGAAGGCTATGCAGGAGGATTGCTTGAGGCCAGGAGTTGGAGGCTGCAGTGAGCTATGATCATGCCACTGCACTCCAGCCTGGCTACAGTGCAAGACCATATCTCAAAAAACAAACAACAACAGAAAAATAAAACATATCTATTATGACCAAAACATATAGCCATAGTCTCAGATACTCAAATATCCCATAGTTAAAGATGAATTAATACAATTTAAAGATCTGATTTCTTAACAAAAAAAGCATCTATAAGAACATGGAAATACTTCTCTGACTAAAAGACACACAAGACAAGTATGCTAGAAATGACATAACATTGCTGAGAGAAATGAAAGAAGATCTAAATAAAAGGAGAGGTATACTTTGTTCATGGAGTTGAAGATGCAATATTGCTAAGATGTCTGATCTCTCCAAATGGATCTGTAGATTCAATGCAATCACTCAAAAACTCAGCCGGTTGTTTCATAGAAATTGATACGCTGGTTATAAAATTTGCATGGAAATGCAAAAAATCTAGAATAGCCAAAACAACCAAAAAAGACAGTTTCAACAACAAAGTTGAAAGACTTATATTATCTGATTTCAAGACTTTATAAGCTTCAGTAACCAAGACAGTTACTTGAGTATACTTAGAGGTATATTGCCACAAAGATATACAAACAGGCCGGGTGCGGTGGCTCACGCCTGTAATCCTACCACTCTGGGAGGCCGAGGCAAGAGGATTGCTCAAGGTCAGGAGTTCGAAACCAGCCTGAGCAAGAGCGAGACCCTGTCTCTACCATAAATAGAAATAAATTAATTGGCCAACTCATATATATAGAAAAAATTAGCCGGGCATGGTGGCACATGCCTGTAGTCCCAGCTACTCGGGAGGCTGAGGCAGGAGGATTGCTTGAGCCCAGGAGTTTGAGGTTGCTGTGAGCTAGGCTGACGCCACGGCACTCACTCTAGCCTGGGCAACAAAGGGAGATTCTGTCTCAAAAAAAAAAAAATAAAATAAAATAAAAAAAAAATATATATATATACACAAACAGTTTAATGAAATAGAATATAAAGTCCAGAAATACACAATCACATATATGGACAACTGAATTTTTGACAAAGGTATAAAGGTAATTCAAGATAATCTTTCCAACAAATGGTGCTGGAACGTTTGGATATCTACATGTAAAACAATAAATGTGTGTATACATATGTCAAAACTTATCAGTTGTACATTTTAAATATGTACAGTTCATTGTATGTCATTTATACCTCAATATAGCTGCTTAAAAAAAAACATTAATATCCAATTCTTAAGAATCAACATGTAATTGTTGGGTGATATTTTCAGAAGTCTTCCAAATCATAATTAGAATGTCATCTGGGTTAGAATCTCCTGTGTATGGATGAACACAAGAGGTCAGAATTCTATCAAGGCTACCCTTCCTCTTGGTAAATTCCCACCAAGCTAAATTCAAATGTTAACATTAGATTATCTTTTTTGGAACATGAAAATTTTTCTTACTGCATATAGTTGGAATTGGTGATCAGAACCAGTTGTCACTTTTGCTAAAAGAATAGATTTTAACTTTGAGATGAGAAAAGTAATCCTCCAAAATAAATTTTGATTTTAGAATAATCCAATTTATCCAGACATTTTTTTCTACCATCCTTGATAATTTGAGTTTGCACTATCATATTAGGCTGGAAATCCTATTAAATTTAATGTCTAATCATGCTTGGGAAATTAAATGATTCCTAGAATCATCCTGAGTAAAATTCTAAGGGCAATAGTTTAGCTTTAATCTATTCTGACAGCATAATATTCATTAGAATAACAATGGATCTTGGTTTAGTGGTTAAGAAGTTTGTTGTCCAAAAGACCTGGGCTAAATGTCCATCCAGCAAATGGATAAACAAAATGTGATATATACATTCAATGGCAAATTATTCAGCCTTAAAAAAGAATGAAATTTTGGTACATACTACAATATGGATGAACCTTGAAAACATTCTAAATGAAATAAAGACAGGCACAAAAGGACATGTATTATATGATTCTACTTACATGAAGTACATAGAATAGTCAAATTCATAGAGACAGAAAGTAGAATAGAGGTTGCCAGGGGCTGAGGAAAGGGGAAAATGGGAGTTATTGTTTGATGGGTATGGAGTTTCAGTTTGGGATGATGAAAATGTTCCAGTGATGGATAGTGGTGATGGTTGTACAACAATGTGAATGTACTTAATGCCACCGAATTGTAAATGTATAGATGGTTAAAATGGTAAGTTTTATGTTATACATATATTACCACAATTAATAATTTTAAAATGCCTGGTCGAGAACCATAAATTATGAGATCTTGGGCTACATTTGAGCCACAAGTTCCTCATATACAAATAGGAATAATAATATTTATCTCACAGAGTTTTTGTGAGAATTAAATGAAAAAAATTATGTAAAGTAGTTATATATATTTTTTTACACAAAGTAATGGTACAGAAATGGTAGCTATTATTATAAACATATATTTATTTACTTTTATGTTAATATCTCCAAGGTCAACAGTTTATTTAGTGAATAAATGAATGAATGAAGAATTATACGACACTTTCTGATGTATCTTAAATGTTATTTAGAACAATAACAATAGGCCGGGCACGGTGGTTCATGCCTGTAATCCTAACTCTCTGGGAGGCCGAGGCGGGCAGATCGTTTGAGCTCAGGATAAGAAAAAATTAGCCGGGCATGTCCCAGCTACTCGGGAGGCTGAGGCAGAAGGATCGCTTGAGCCCAGGAGTTTGAGGTTGCTGTGAGCTAGGCTGATGCCATGGCACTCACTCTAGCCTGGACAACAAAGTGAGACTCTGTCTCAAAAAAAACAAAAAACAATAACAATAAAAATGACTACTAATATTTGTTTAACAATTGAGAGTTTGCAGAGGTGCAGGTGAGATGCAGGTGATGCTCACATACATCACCTCGTTTGAATGTTACAGTGACGAAATGAGTAGGGCAGGCTTGAGACTATGTGCTGGTACTAAGCACCAGCAAGGCACAGCAGGGCAGCAATTAGGGCGGTGAGTATGACAGAAGACTGGAGTCCAGCCAACTTAAACTTAAACCCAGGTTCAGTTCGGAGTCTAGGGTCTTTTCCACAGATACGATATAAAATTACCAACAGGCTGGGGTCATGTGTAGAATATAAGATTATACATATAAAGGGCTGGTGGGTAGCACCACAGTTTGGTTGCTTTGCCAAAGACATCCCCTTTTTCCTCACACCTAAAAATGATCTAGTATAGCTCTGGCAGTTAGGAATTAAAGTAGGAATTCACAGCACTTGAGATAAGGTCTCTTTTCACAGTGAGCGAAAGTAAAAGACAGTGAAAAAGAGAGAAATCTGACATTGACGACCACAAAGGAAGAAGGAGCATTGTCCTGGAATCTCATTTCCACTGCCGGAAAAAAAGCTCTGGAGCAATAAAGGGCGGCTGTTCCCTGACTTCTCCTGTTGCTTACACCACTATTCTCCCGTATACTTGCAAGATGTTGCAATTTATATAGGGTAGAAGATGGATAAGCGAAGTCAGAAGCAGACAAAGAAACCGAGCTAGTACAGACTGGACCACACTGGATCTAGACTGTGATTTTTTTGCTAGAAACTGAGTAGGACAGTTCTTCGGCAACAAGTGAGGAACGCACAGCCCAAGATTAATGGGGCCGTCTTCCTTTGTTGCTCCGGAGTATTTTGCAGCAAGGAAAATGAGGCCGTATGGTCTCCCATGCATTATGACCAGTGACCACACTTCCTCCATAATTCCCTGGGCTGTTTTTTTGTGTGTGTGTTTTTACAGACTAGATTTTTGGAGGTGTTGTCTTCTACCTACAAAATGGAATTTCTGTCCTTACATTCTACAGCTGAAGTGTATACCAAATTCTTGTTTCCTTTAAAATGTAAGAATTGAGTCACAGGAGAGCTGGATAGCCATACAGTCATCCTGAGAAGTGCTTGAAGCCAAGCTTTAGTGAGATGATTTCAACCTCCAACTGTATGGCAAGCACACAGTTCTCCCGGGGCCTTCATCATGATAGAGGTGATCTTCCTGTAGTCTCTTTTGTTGTATGTCTGCCTAAGATGCTCTTTCCGGCTCTAATGAGTGAGGCTACCGACACGTGTCACCGCTCCTTTCTCTTTACTCCTCTGACCTCAGATAGCATGCAGCCAGATTCTGTCTCCATCGTTACTGCAGAAAGTGCTATCTTTTACAAAAGATGCCTTTTGCAATCTTGTAAGAACTCCAGCTGGTCTGGCAAAGGTTGCAACTCTATATTTTGGGGTGTCTTTAACTACTTGTTTCCTTATGTAGAATTCCCTCAAGTCCTTAAATACTATGCTCAAAACATAGTTAAGAGACGTTAATGCTACAAGTAAGATCTGAAAAGCTCAATGTTAAGACTTATGAAAATGTTAATAATTATACATGGTAAGAGTCTTTAAAAATCAACAAAAACTTTTTTTTTCATGAAATGCTGCTAGTTTTGACCACAGAAACTTCTTGAAAGAACATCAAGTTGTTGGTCTACTAAAAGATACTGAGAAAATTTCATATGGATGTGAAATTTTGATAGTTTCTAAGGTTACTTGGGTCTCTATCAGGAAAAGAAATATATGCTCCTAGTTTTTTTTTAAATTTCAGAATATTAGAAGGGTACAAACATTTGGTTACATGAATTGCTTTTGTACAGTTTGAGTCAAAGTTATAACCGTGCCCATCACCTGGATAGTGTTTATTATACCCGTTAGGTGTGAATTTACCTATCCCCTCCTCCCTGCTCCTAGATAGTTGGTGTGGGAGAAAGAGTCTGATCACAACAGTAATACAGATGCTACATTTGCTGCTTCTGGGTTAAAAATCGCCTGAGGCATACAGAACACTGATGACAGGTGGTGGTGATAAGGTCATGGTGCCTGTAGGTAATGCTGGGCCCTATGGGGAAACGGAGCAGGAAGTGGGTGTTAGAAAGGAGATGGAATTCACCAAGTTTGAAAGGAGGACAGGTGGCTTACATAATACGTGTTTAGAAGGAGGTTCTGGAGGAGTGCATGGGGAATGTATTAGTTTGCTGAGGCTGCCAGAATAACATGTCACAGACCAGGTGCCTTAAACAACAGAAATTTTTCCTTACAGTTCTAGAAATTAGGAGTCCAAGATCAAGGTGTCATCAGGGTTGGTTTCTTCTGAGGCCTGTGTCCTTGGCTTGTAGATGACTTTCTTCTCCCTGTCTTCACACGGTCTTCCTTCTGTGTCTGTGTCCTAACCTCCTCTTCTTATAAGGACCAGTCATTGGACCTTAGAAATCATTGGACCTCCTCTTCTTATAAGGACCAGTGGCTTAGAGCACACTTACGTGATCTCATTTTACCTTAACTATTTCTTTAAAGGCCTGATCTCCAAATACAGTCACATTCTGAGGTACTGGGGAGTTAGGACTTCAGCATATGAATTTTGAGGGGACACGATTTGGCCCATAACAGAAAGTATTCTAGGCAGAGGCATGAAGACATGAAAGTACATGATGGTCACTGAGTGTTTGCTACAGGGAAAGTGTAAAGTGCTCCTTGGAGAGTGAAGGGAGATGGGGGTGGACAGGCAGCTGGGACTCACAGGATTAAGGGTCTTATCTACCCAGTAAGGAGTTTGGATTTTATCCTGGAGACTAGGAGGAGCCATGGCAACTTTTAAATTATGGAAATGGTACAACCACATTTGTATTTCTGAATGCTCTGTCTGCAGTGTAGGGATGGGAAAGTGTTTGAAGGCAGGGAAACTAATTAGGAAGTTACACGTGAATCCAGAGAGACCAGGTGAGCTGGAAGGAGAAGGTTTTTAGGCTGTTAGGTAGGGATTGTAAGGGAGTAGATGGTGTGGAAGAACCTGGGGCTGTAAATCAGTAAGGTAACAGAATAAGGTCCTGAAGGAAGCAGAAGGGGCACAATAGCCCCAGAGAAAGAGATCAGTGAAGAGAGGAGGATAGATGGAAGGAGGAGGAAAGATTCAGGTGAGTTTGTAGATGAGAGAGAATTAAAAGAACACTAGTCCAGTGGCCTCTATTTTGTTGTTTTTGGTTTTGCTGAGATCGTGGCGGATACTGTCTGGAACCTGAGGAGAATGGTCAATTTGAATAGTCACTGTGAGTAGAAAGGGAATGAAACACTATCTGAGCCACGCTGAAACTCCAGCAGAGCTAAGGCTCTCTCCTAAGTGTGTCAAGAAGCCAGAGGACAGTAGTCCTGGCACAGAGAAATTGAACTGGGCTGTTTTGTGTTAGGACAGTTGGCAGGATTGAGGAGGCCAAAGCCACAGGCTGAGGGAATTGAGGGGGCTGGTGAGAGGGTGGCTGACAATTTGAGATCCAGGAGTGGAGGGGAAGAAAAGGAACCAGGAGGGCACTAAAAGTCTGAAAACATAAGACACTAGGGGCAGGGATGAGGCTACAGAGCAGATTTCATGACAGGAAAGACTGACTGTAGAATGAAGAAGCCTAGAGCGTGGTGGTGAATAAATGGGGTTTCTGATGGTAGATTACAGAGGAAGAGCAGCTTCAGGTAGTGGCAAGGTCTCAGAGTCCGTGTGAGATGAGAGGAGATATGTGCTGAGGCTACACGGGACAGATTTGTATCAGACCTAAAGGAAACGCTTCCTAAATGTTCTGTCAACGTGGTTCTATTGTTTAGTCCTTTTCAACTTTGGGTTTAGGAAAATATTGGAAACCTCTGTTCCCTAAGGAAGATGAAAGTGAGAAGATAGAGGTCTGAAAAGCAAATACATCTGGGGATTATTAATTATATGTAAAAACAAAAACACCCTCAAAACAAGAAACAGGACAGGGGAGGTAAGCACTCTTCCTCTTGCTATGTTAAATAACTAGCTAGAAAAGAATTCTTTGCCCAAATCTTCATAATAAGGCAATTTTATTTGGTTTATACTTCCTATAAATCTTGAAACAAGAGAACTTTTATTTAAGTTTTGTTATATAAATCCCCCCTGCCCCTGAGAAACAGCTTGAATTCTCTTTTATGTTCTTGTCATCCTCCTGGGGTTATGAGTTTGATTAGTAGAGTGGACCTGTAATTTCTAACTTCACACTCTACATTTCATCTAAGTATTCATTATAACCCTAATTTCTCCCTCCGGAAACCAGTTTTCCTTTAGACAGCTTTCTTTTCTAAAATAATGTCTACAATCTTAAAGTAAAAAGTAAAATCAGACCCAAACTAAATATAAAAACTTTAACCTTATTTAGGAGAGTCTGTAGAAATCTTTGAAGAGAATAAAACTGTAAATAAATATTCATAGCATTATTTATAATTGCCAAAAAGTGAAAACAACTCAATTGTCTATCAAATGATGAATGAATAAATAAAATGTGGTATATCCATATAATCCAATATCATTTGGCAATAAAAAGAAGTGAAGTATTGATACATGCTAAACATGGATGACTCTTGAAAACAGTACGATAAGTGTGTTGATTAATTTTATATATCAACTTGGCTGGGACATGGAGTACCCAGTTACACACTATTTCTGGGTGTGTCTGTTAGGGTGTTTCTGGATGAGATTAGCATTTGCATTGTATTGGGGGCTGTGTGCAGCAGCAGATTGCCCTCCTGAAAGCGAGTGAGCATTATGCAATCCATTGAGGAAGGGGGAATTCATTCTGTGTACCTGAATGCTTGACCTGGGACATCAGTCTTCTCCTGTGCTGGACTGGGACTTATACCATCCCTGGTCTCCAGTTTGCAGAGGCCAGATTGTGGGACTTCTCAGCCTTTATGATCATGTGAGCCGATTCCTTATAATAAATCTCTTCTGTCTATGTCTATATCATCTATATCTATATCACCATCCATCTTATTGGTTCTGTTTTCCAGACATTAAAGTAAGCTCTATTTGACACATAGGGCATGCTGCATAGAAATAAAACATTTCCTGTAAGTTAATTCCCCTATGGCTAGTTTATTTTTTAAAATAATTATATAAGCATGGACTGAAGGGACAGAGATAGTTCAAAAACTAAAGAGGCCTCTGAGTCTTAATGTCCTCTGGGCAAGAAGGAAGCTGAGAAAACTATTCAACTTCAAACATGGGCTATTTCTTATGGAACAGGAAGCAACAAACATCATTCTGTTATTTGAATAATACATGCTAAAAGAAGAAATTAAGTTCAATACAAGTCTATTGAGACTATGAGAAAGCAAGGATTTGGCTATATATGTAATTAACATTGTATATAAAATAAAGATTTGCTTGTACTTAATAATATAAACAAAGTTTCTTGAATAGTACTCTTTAAAATTATAAGTCACATTTTTCTCTGTTTTTCTGTTTTGTTTTGCTTTTTAGAGACCGTCTCGCTCTGTTGCCCAGGCTGGAATGCAGTGGTGCCATCACAGCTCACTGTAACTTCGAATGCCTGAGCTCAAGTGATTCTCCTGCCTCAACTTCCTGAGTAGCTGGGCCTCTGCCACCACGCCCCGCTTTTTTTTTTTTCTTATTTTTTTTTGTAGAGATGAGAGGTCTCGCTAAGTCCCCTAGCCTAGTCTCGAACTCCTGGGCTCAAGCGATCCTCCTGCCTTGTCCTCCCAAAGTGCTGGGATTATAGGCATGAGCCACTGCACCCAGCCAGGACTTTCTTTTCACATATTATCACACTTAAAAGTTAACAAAACTTCCTTAGTATCATCTAACTGATAATCATTAAAATTTTATGATTATCTCAAAAACACTATGGCAATACTTCATATCTCATCACGTCAGGAGGCATATAATGTCTGGTTGTCCCACTTTTAGTGATGCTATATTGGTGGATTTATTGGTACCAACCTTATTTTAAAAAATTGGTGGATTTAAGGGGTAAGAGCTTAATCTTTACATTGTGCAGTGAACTATCAACCTTTCTCCTAACAGTTTTATCACCCATTGATGAGCACTGCCTAACCCACATAATCACGGTTTTCTAAATCTATCATTCCTTTTACATTTATTAACTAGATTTTTCTTTTTCAATTAGGGCTATTTAGTGATTCTAAAATACTGTTTGTACAAGACAGGTAGGATAGATTCTTTTTTCTTATCCTTTAATTTCTAATTTTCAAAGTAAGTACTTGGTGCCCATCCTTATGAATTGTGTCCCCAAAATTCATATGTCAAAGTTCTAACCCTCAGGACCTATATTTAGAGAGGGTTTTAAAAGAGGTAATTAAGTTAAAGTTAGGTCATTAGGGTGGGCCTTAATCCAATGTAAATGATGTCCTTATAAGAAAAGGAAATTTGGATACAGACAGGTACACAGGGAAGACCATATGAAGACACAGGAGAAGATGGCCTACTATAAGCCTAAGGACAGAGGCCATCAGAAGAAACCAATCCTGTTGAGAACTTGATCTCAGACTTCTAGCCTCCAGAATTGTGAGAAAATAAATTTCTATTGTTTAAGCCCCCCAGTTTGTGGTATTTTCTTAGGGCAGCCCAAGAACATGAATATAATGCCCTAGCTACTTCTAATGGTAACCTGTGAGGTTTTTTTTTTTTTTTTTTTTTTGAGACAGAGTCTCACTTTGTTGCCTAGGCTACAGTGAGTGTCGTGGTGTCAGCCTAGCTCACAGCGACCTCAAACTCCTGGGCTTAAGCGATCCTGCTGCCTCAGCCTCCTGAGTAGCTGGGACTACAGGCATGCGCCACCATGCCCGGCTAATTTTTTTTATACATATTAGTTGGCCAATTAATTTCTTTCTTATTTATAGTAGAGATGGGGTCTTGCTCTTGCTCAAGCTGGTTTTGAACTCCTGACCTTGAGCAATCTGCCCACCTCGGCCTCCCAGAGAGCTAGGATTACAAGCATGAGCCACCGTGCTCGGCCTTAACCTGTGACTTTTAAAAAAATTAATCAATTAGCTTTCTTTCTCTGCCTTTTTTTTTTTTCGAGACACAGTCTTATTCTATTGCCCAAGCTTGAGTGCAATGGCATCATAGTAGCTCACTACAACCTCAAACTCCTAGGCTTAAGCAATCCTCTTGCCCCAGCCTCCCAAGTGGCTAAGACTACAGGTGCACACCACCACACCTCACTAATTTTTCTATTTTAATTTTTTTTGTTGTAGAAATGAGGGTCTTGCTCTTGCTTAGGCTGGTCTGGAACTCCTGGGCTCAAGCAATCCTCCTACCTCGGCCCTCCAAAGTGTTAGGAATACACTGCACTGGCCTCTTTCTCTTTTTCATATCATTATGAACTCATGGATTTTATGTTATACATCCAATATGTCTCAATCATTTGCAGTCATTTTTATTTTGGATGTTTAAATTTTTCTATATTTGGCTAGAGGAAGTTCCAGAGGAATTTGATTTTTGTGTCATTTTGATAGGACTCCAGCAGTCTTTGATAACTTCCTTGCTGTCAGATACAAGATATCTCAGGCTCATTCTGTACATTTTATGTTCTAGATCTGGAATCTGCTACCTTAAAAATGGTACACTAGTCCCCCATTATCTATGGGGGATACATTCTAAGACTCCCAGTGGATGCCTGAAGCTAAAGATAGTACTGAACCCCTATATATACTATGTTTTTTCCTATACATATATAACTGTGATAAAGTTTAGTTTATAAATTAGAAACAGTAAATATTAACAATAATAAAATAGAACAAATGTAACAGAATAGTATAATAAAAGTTATGTGAATGTGGTCTCTTTCTCTTTTTCAAAATATTTTACTGGGGCCAGGCGAGGTGGCTCATGCCTACAATCCTAGCACTTTGGGAGGCCAAGGTGTGAGGATTGCTTGAGGCCAAGAGTTCAAGACCAGCCTGGACAATGGCAATAGTGAGGCCCTGTCTCTATAACGAAACAAAAATAAAACCAAAAAACAAAAATCTTATTGTACTATACAATACCTCTTTTGATAATGTGAGATGATAAAATGCCTATGTGACGACATGAATGACATAGGCACTGTGACATAGTGTTAGACTACTACTGACCTTCTGACAATAGATGAGAAGGAGGATCGTCTGCTTTGGGTGATCCTGGATCATGCAGCCATGATGATGTCAATGGTTGGATGTTAGGAGCAGATGATATCAATCACAACAGGCAGGTAGTGGACAGGGTGTGGATACACTTGTCAAAGGGATGATTCACATCCCAAGTGAGACAGGAAGGCTTGAATTATTTCCGGAATTTTCCATTTAATATTTTGGGACTGTGGTTGGCCATGGGTAACTGAAACCTTGAAAGAGGAAACCACGAATAAGGGGGGTATTACTGTGTAAGCTGGGTGTACGGCTGCTCATTGCTACTAGGTTGCCACTGCATCTAAGCTTTTTCAAGAAATAAAAGATTATGAGGCTCTTACTTCTTCTTCTTTTTTTTTTTTCTGAGTCAGGGTCTCACTCTGTCACCCATGCTGGAGTGCAGTGGCCTCATCATAGCTCACAGCAACCTCAAACTCCTGGGCTTAAGCATTTCTCCTGCCTCAGACTCCTGAGTAGCTGGGACTACAGGCTCATATCACCACACCTGGCTAATTTTTCTATATTTTTGAAAAGATGGAGATCTCATTCCTGCTCAGGCTAGTCTCAGACTCCCACCTTGGCCTCCCAAAGTGCTAGGGCTACAGATGTGAGCCACCTCGCCCAGCCTGTTTTTCTATTTGTATCTCTTATAAAGTAAGTTTGGGATCTTAACACATCAATGTAAATCATTCGCTTTATATTATCCATAAAAGTTTCAAAATGATATCTTTTTTTACTAATAATTAGACTATTAAAAATTTTTAAATTTGCCTTTTGTCCTTAGAATACACATTTCTAAGAATACATAGTCAATGTCTTATGTACTAAAAAAGCTAAAAATAGTTCTGTTCTTTGTATGGTTATGTTTTCAACTTGATACACAGTTAAGTTCATTTGTTTTAGAACAATCTTTTTTTCTTTGAGACAGAGTCTCACTTTCTTCCCGGGCTAGAGTGCTGTGGCATCAGCCTAGCTCACAGCAACCTCAAACTCCTGGGCTCAAGCAATCCTTCTGCTTCAGCCTCCTGAGTAGCTGGGACTACAGGCATGCACCACCATGTCTGGATAATTGTTTTTTTCTATATATATATTAGTTGGCCACTTAATTTCTTTTTATTCCTAGTAGAGATGGGGTCTCACTCTTGCTCAGGCTGGTTTTGAACTCCTGACCTTGAGAGATCTGCCCGCCCCGGCCTCCCAGAGTGCTGGGATTATAGGCATGAGTAGAACAATCTTTTTGGTACTTTGTTAGGCAATGTTCTTTGTTTTATTTTATAAGCATCATTAGAAAATAGTTTTCTTTAAGCTGCAATGAGAATTGAGGTTAAAAGACAGAAGAAATGGAAAAAATAAGCACTGGGACACCTCATTTTCCTACTTATATGCATCATTTAATAGTTCACCAATGATTTCACAGCAATTCATCCAAGATACTCAGATAAACTGTTGCCTGACAAAACATTTTAATCATTGCCTCAATTTAGATAATCCTGGTCATGTCATGAACATTGAAGCCTTAATGTTTCAAGGCTCTGTTTGTTCTTGAATACCAAAGCCTACTGACATATCGAATATGTCTTCCAACACTGTTAATAGTCATATTTACTGAACTGAAATAGTCATGATTAGAAAGAGAAATCCTAGCCAGAAATTCCCTATGAGGTCAAATTTTTTCTTTACATGAAATTGAATTAATCTTTTGCTTTGGTAAAAAGCACACACATACTTCTTTTTAAAAAATATAATTTATTTTTTTATTTTTTTAAGTTAATAGCCTTACTGGATAGACTTTATTTTTTAGAGTGGTTTTAATTTCATAGCAAAATTGAGAAGAAAGTACAGAGATTTCCCATATATCCCCTGCCCTACACTTGTATAGCCTCCCCATTATCAACGTCCTCCACTGGAGTGGTACATTTGTTACCACTGATGAACTTACATTGACACATCATTATCAACCAAAGTCCATAGTTTACATTAGGGTTCACTCTTGGTGTTGTACATGCTATGGGTTGGGACAGATGTATAATAACATGTATTTACCATTATAGAATCATACAGAGTAGTTCCACTGCCCTAAAAAATCCTCTGTGCTCTGTTTGTTCATCCCTCCCTCCCTGCAACCCTGGAAACCACTGATCTTTCACTATCTCCATAGTTTTGCCTTTCCCAGAATGTCATACAGTTGAAATAATACACTATATAGACTTTTCAGATTGTTTTCTTTCACTTAGTAATATGCATTTAAGGTTGCTCCATGTCGTTTTGTGGCTTGATGGCTCATTTCTTTTTAGCCTTGAATAATATTCCATTGTCTGGATATACCAGAGTTTGTTTATCCAGTTACCCACTGAAGGACATATTGGTTGCTTCCAGGTTTTGGCAATTATGAATAAAGCTGCTATAAATATCCATGTACAAGTTTTTGTGTGAATATAAATTTTCAACTTTTTTGAGTAAATACTAAGGAGCATAATTGCTGGATTGCATGTCAAGAGTATGTTTAGTTTTGTAAAAAACTGCCAAACTGCCTTTCGAGGTGGCTGTACCATTTTGCATTCACACCAGCAATGAGTGAGACCTCCTGATGTTCCACATCCTTGCCACGACTTGGCGTTTTCAGTGTTCTGGATTTTGGCCATTCTAACGGATACGTAGTCACTTCTTTCTTCATTTCTATTGTCAGCCAGACTGCATTGCTTACTATGTATGAAACATCCTTTGGCTACTGTGGGAAAAGTATGTTTAAATAGAAAGCATGAGAACTCTAAAGTCAGATGGAACTGGGTTTATGCAGCCAAAAAGTTACTAAAAACTGTAATAAATTGCCTAAGTGTTTACAGACTTGGTGTCCTTAGCTGTAAAAGGGTTGCAATCATACCTACTTACAGAGAGCTATCCTGAGCAGTGAATTAGGTCCCAAATGTAAAGTGGCTAGCACAGTGTCCAGCCCACAACAGGGGTTTAATAATCATCATCTTTCTCTCAACCTAAACACCTTTTAAGACAAACACAAATAGAAAAATGTGTTCGATCTTGAAGACGATTGCTAGTCCAGTTCTACTTCTCTTCATTCTTAGGTCATTTTGTGGGAAGTCAACTCTATAATAAAAGGAGTACCACACTGAGCTTTTATATATTACTTCACTTGATCAGGAAGTCAATGTACTAAGCGATCTTTTAAGTCCTAAATTATACAGGGTACAGAGGTAATATAAAAATATGTCTATTGTAATCAGGGGTTTTCCTACTGGCTGTCAGTCTTAATGAGTGTCTAGAGGAAGCGAAGTAAGTCCCTGTCGCCGGAGTCGGAGCCTCCGGGGTTTCCCAGAACCTTTGGGTCCCTCTGCACCGCCACCCAGTCCCCGCACCAGGCCCTCAGAGGAGACCTTCACGCAGCACTGCAACTTCGAACCAAGGGTGGAAGATGTCCGATTATCCAAGAGCAGCATCCTACCAAAATCGCGGTGATAACAGAACGACACAAGGGTGAGAAGCAGCTTCCTATCCTGGATAAAACCAAGTTTCTCGAACCTGATCATGGCAACATGAGTGAACTCATCAAGATAATTAGAAGGCGCACTTACAGCTCGGAGCTAATCAAGCCTTCTTCCTGCTGGTGAACCGGCACAGCATGGTGAGCTTCTCCACGCCCATCCCGGAGGTGCAGGAGAGCGAGAAGGATGAAGATGGGGTCCTGTACATGGTATCTGCCTCTCAGGAGACGTTTGGAATGAAATTGGCAGTGTAAGACCAGAAAAACGCACTGATTCTAGAACTGTGTAAACCTTTACTAAGAAAAAAAAAATCTCAGTTACCAACTGAGATTGATCAGTTCATCTAATCACAGATCATCAAAACAGTAGTGTTCCCACCTCCTGGAGTTCTGGGAAGTTGTTTTTGTATTTCAGACAGAAAAAAAACTGAGCTCCAAGCGACCACATTCAGCTTTGGAAAACTATATCACTTAAGCTAGGCTATATTGTTTTCAAATCTTAGAAGTTTAAAATAAAATACTTTGCATTCTAAGTTACCAAAAAAAAAAAAAAAGAACTTCTAGAGGGAGATCCTGAATTTGTCAGGGTTACTCAAGAAAGGCTACAAGTTTCATCTCATTCTTTGGAGATCTTTTACTCCAATTCAAATTGCATTTTCTCATCTGGAGTAAAATACAGCATAAGATTTTTAATTCCAATTCTTAATTTTATTTTGATAGTCAGACTTCTGGTGGGAGCAATGCTTTCCTTAGGGTTGACTTTTTTTTCTTGGTAAGTAATCCTTTTATTGTTTGCCGGTTGTTGAAAAGGCTAGGGAAGAGAGCATTCTCCAATTGTTTTGTGTTTTTACTGCAACAAAAGTACTCCTTCTAAACCGCTGTAATAGCTTTCAGAGTTGCTCTCTACAGAGCACATGTTCCAAGAAATTTAATGTATATTATGTCAAAAACTGTATACATATTTGGTAATGCTGGTTTCAAGAGAGTTAAAGGAGAATCCTTTTATGCAGAATTTCTCAAAACCTTAAATATACTAATACATATTAATCTTCCAAAGGGGGCATGTAGCACTTGCTAAACTTACCTGATCCTGGATCCCTTATTTCACAGAGCAACTTGGGAGTATCATTCATTGTTCCACAGAACACACTCTGGGAAACAATGTCTTATGTTAATTTAAAACTACAGGTAGGAGGAACATTGGACCAATGTGCCTCCAACATACATTAAATTTTCAAGAGAGTATAACTTCTTGTTTGCTTTGGCCATTGAAACAGTTGTTAGGCTATAAGAAATAGAAACCCATTGCAAATTCGTTTAAACAGAAAAATGGAGGTTCTTGGTAGAATATAGGGGTTATCTCCCAGAGTCCAATGTCAGAAATATACAGGGTTATAAGAGGCTTAGGGTTTAAAACTGGAAACTCAGAACTTGTGATTACTCTCTTCTCTCTCAATTTCCACAGGACCATGTATAAGGTTGATTACCTACCCCTCTTCCTGCCTGCCTATTTCATTTCTCTCTCTCTCTTTTTTTAGGATAGTTTGTTTTGTTCCTGTCAAGAAATTGTCTGATATAGCCCCAATTCTATGTTCTCCTTTAAGCAGCTGATATTTTTTATTGCTATGTTCTAAGTCCAGCTTCCAGAGATAAAGAGAATCTTGATTTGCCCAGCTTGGGTCAAGTTTTCATGTGCCTCTCTTCCAATCTACTGGGGCTGAAGGGTTCGTGTGATATAAACAGGAAGGCCTAGGCCTACCTTCTCAGTTTGGTGTGGAAAATGAATCCTCCTTAGAGTGAAGGGGCCATGGGATGATATTTACCACCTAAGTAACATCAGTTATGACTTCTAAGAATTATCTTAAGACAGCCTTGATTGTAGTATTTTATATACAGTTTGAGCATCCCTAATCAGAAAACCTGAAATCCAAAATGCTCAAAAATCTGAAACTTTTTTATTCTTCTTTTATTATTGATGCATTCTATTTGCACATACTCATGGGGTACATTGGCTATTTTGATACATGCATACAATGATCAAATCAGTGTAACTTCAATATCCATCACTTCAAACATTTATCATTTCTTTTTGTTGAGAGCACTTGAAACTTTTTGAGTGACCTTATGATGCCACAAATGGAAAATCCCACACCTGACTGCATGTGATGCATCACAGTCAAAATGTACGTGGAGATTGAAAGCCACTGTTTGTTGTTGCCGTTAACAGCTATGCAGGTATTCTGGTGATGTTACTGTGCTTAGTTTCCCTAAACACATTTTTTCCCACTGTATTAATGGTATGTCATATTTTTTTTACTGTTCAGTACTTATGAGAATAAGTGTAAGAACATGATTGCCTATCAGTAGCATATAAATTCAGAGTCAGGAATGATGGTGATGCCAAACAACCATAGATTGTTCACATGGGTGGTTGAGATAGTGATACCTTTGGTTTCTGAGAGTTTAATGTGCACAAACTTTGCTTCATGCACAAAATTATTAAAAATATTGTATAAAGGCTGGGCATGGTGACTCATGCCTATAATCCCAGCACTTTGGAAGTCTGAGTCAGGAGGATCATGTGAGCCCAGGAATTCAAGATCAGCCTGGGCAATGTAGCAAGACTCTATCTCTACAAAAAATTTAAAAAATAGCTGGGCATGATGACACACACCTGTAGTCTCAGCTATTCAGGAGGCTGAGGCAGGAGGATCACTTGAGTCCAGGAGTTAGAGGCTACAGTTAGCTATGATCGTATCATTGTACTGGAGCCTGGGTGACAGAGAGACCTTGTCTCTCTTAAAAAAAATCTATCTATATGTTTAGACATATATATATATATATATATATATATAGAGAGAGAGAGAGAGAGAGAGAGAGAGAGAGTACAAAATTTTCTTCAGACTATGTATAAAACATATGCATATAAAACATAAATTTTGTGTTTAGACTTGGGTCCTATCTCCAAGATATTGTATTATATATATGCAGATATTCCAAAATCTGAAAAAATTTAAAATCTGAAACATTTTGGATAAGGGATACTCAACCTGTACTATAATACCAAATTGACTGACAAAGAAAGTTCCTCACAGACTCTATATGTGAATAAATACTGTGTTAAGCATTATCACTATTTATCAATACCTAATTCTCCTCTACTTCTGGGTACCAGGAAGATTCCCAGCCCCTTGAAATTAGATGTGGCCATGTGACTTAACTTGATCAATGAAATGCTACTTTGGGGTAAGAGTGCTTTGATATGGAAGTGTTTTAATAGTATAATACTATTATCTAGCCTATTCTGAGTAGTACAAATATTCTTTGAAATGAACAATGCAGGTTCAAAACTATAATGAAGATGAAAAATTATGCTGAGCTGATGTTAGATTGAGAGGCCATGAGTTTGGTGTCCTAGGCCCATGCATAAGATTTCTCAATTTCCAGTTCAACTGATGGGACCTTTGTGACATATTTTGGTAAGCAACCTTCCTTTCCATGATGGGAATTTTCACATTTACAGTGGAAGACATTTACAGTGTCTTGTAAAACTTAATAAAAATATTAATTTCACATGTTCTCATTTTATAACACCATTAAGTGTTCAGTGTTTCCCTCCTGAACTAGGTGTGCCAACATTTATTACATTACAATTTTTATACATTAGATGACCACCAATGCCACTACATCTTGCAGAATTACCATTCTCTGCTCAAGGTGCTATCTTGTAAAAATGGTTCAGGAAGTGTACTGGAAACTGTTGGTTTCCTTTTCTTACACCCTCATTTTGCTCTGATATTTATCTATATCTCACACAGCCATGTGCTTCAGAGAAAGTTCACTTCTCCTCTAACCCCAGGGATGGACTAAATGGTCTAAGTGTAACCTTATTTTCCCTGCCAGTGTTTCGTTCAGGTATAGGCATGAGATCCAATTTTGCCCAGAGAAATGAAAGAAGTCAGCTAGAGGGCTCTGAAACATGTTTCCTTTTTTCTAAGAGAGAGCCACTGGAAAGATGGTTTCTCCTTCTGCACCCACACTCTGCCCCACATTGTCATTTCTGGTTGTGTTGTTAGAACTGCTACAACAGTCTTCTTCTGTTAGCCTGAGAATGAAACCAGAGAAAGCTCAATGAAGATAGAGCCATGACATAGAAAGAACCAGGATTCTTAGAACCAGGATTCTTAGAAATAGTGTTGAGCTATTGAATCTATCACCCCTGAAGTTCTCCCTCTGTGTACTTCGTTATACAGGATACATTTCCATAGAATCAGAATCTGTTACTTGTAGCTAAAAGCATTAGTTAGCTAATATGCAGCCAATATATTTAGTTTTATGGATTAGCATATGCCTTTTTATGTTGCCTCACGGGAAATAGTATGCAACTTTTAAGCACTGCCTGGTATACAGTATCAGAAGTCCTAGAAACAAGTGAAAATCAAGGTGGTTTATTTTAAGCTTTCAAATTGTAGTTAAAGTACTTAAGTATTCTTCTGTATACTTTAGCCAGGTTCTTATATAGTTATTTGTGTAATTACTTGTCTACCCCATTAGATTGCAAGCTCCCTGGGGGCAGGGAACATATTCATCTTATTCTCTACTGCTCCAAAGCCTAGAGCACTGCCTGGGATAGAGTAAGTGCTCAAGAATATGATTTTATGTGAACCACACCAGCAAAAATATGAATAGGATATTCTAAACACATGGGACTCTTTTCTGGACACTGGATATGATAGTAAGCTTAGTGTAGAGAGAGAAAAAAATCTGACACAGAGAATAGAGAGAAAAATGCTACTTAATAACTCTATTTAGGGTAGTTATTTTTTTTGCAAGCTGTCCCCTTCTCCTGTAACATTAATTATCAGGATTCAATTCCCCTTTCAGTGTAGTTATTACAATTATTTTGTTTTCTGTTATCCCTCTAACAGATGTGGACAAGGCTGGCCCACACATGTAGTTAAGCCCTGCAAGCGCATGGTGAACATGTTGCTGCTCCTATTTTCCTCTTTTCCTTCCCCCTAACTCTGTATACTCTTGTTGTCTCCTGTCCCTTACCTTTCTGTACAGGATCAGACAAATCTCTGAATTTCCAATTAAGCTGCTTTGTATTGGGGGATGAATTATTATTATAATTTAAGGGAATCAATCTACGGTTGTTTGGCATCACCATCATTCCTGACTCTGAATTTATATGCTACTGATAGGCAATCATGTTCTTATACTTATTCTCACATAAGTACTGACCAATAAAAAAAAATATGACATACCATTAATACAGTGAAAAAAAAATGTGTTTAGGGAAACTAAGCAGCACAGTAACATCATCAGAATACCTGCCTTAGCTGTTAAGAGCAAGTTAACAGATGTGAAAGATATTGAGATTGAAGAAGTAGATAGATTTGGCCAAAGCACAGTGGTAAGTTGATGATTCTACTACTCCACGACTGGGCAATGTTTTCAATTAGTATTGGAGTGGTTGGTTGCTGGACAGAGGGCTCTTTGGAATTCTTGAGCTTTTTAAGTAATGATTCTTTTCAGTTTCCATGAGCAGCAATGTGAACCCAAGTATAGAACTTCACTACTAAAAAAACAGCAGTAAATGATTTAGAAATTACTTTGTAGAGCTATTCATGAGCATTATACTGATGGTGGCCACACAATGTGAGCTAGTTAGCACTCTTTTTTGTAGCTAAAGCACACCCAGATACCTATTTTATAAATACATGGTTTTGATGACAAGGGTACTAAATTGAGAGTATTGGCTGGGTGCAAACACCTGTAATGTTTGCACTCCAGGAGGCTGAGGCAGAAGGACTGCTTGAGCTTAGGAGTTCAAGACCCAGTCTCCACAAAAAATAGAAAAATTAGCTGGGTGACCTGGAGCATGCCTGTAGTTCTAGCTTATTTGGGAGGCAGAGGCAGGAGGGTCACTTAAGCCCAGGAGTTTGAGCTATGATGATACCACTGCACTCGACCAGGAGCGATGGTGACACTCTGTCTCAAAAAAAAAAAAATGGACAGAGTATAGTGCATATTTATGAATCATATTTAAAAAAAATACAAAACCAAAACCAAATCAAGTTGCCTGTGTTCTTGAGAATTTCCAAAATTACAGAGAAATGTCTTTCATTTACCTCAGTAGGTTACTAACATAGGGCTAAGGAAATCCTTAATACAATCTTATTATAGTGTCTCAGTTGCTGTTTACAGGGAGCGCCTATTTGAAAGAATTCTGGTTGAAAGGGAACAGATTTTTCAGTTACACTGGGCTTTGAAATCTGGCTTCTGCCATTTACTAGTTGTGTGACTTCATTCATATTAATTTATTTTTCTGATATTGTTCTTTCATCTGTAAATGGGGATAGTAACCAATTTATACCCTTTTCTTTATTAGCAACTAGTCTCTTTGAAAGAAGCTTCAAGTGTCACAAGTGTTGGACAGCTATTATTACATTCATTGCAACAACTATTTGCCAACTGAAGGCCAGGGCTTAAGTGAAAGAACTCCTTCTACAGTGGAGCTCATGGTGTTATGGGATGAAACCCTAATATTAACAATAGCTACTATTTAGGAGACTTTCCTATATGTGCCGGGTACTGTTGTTATAAGCTTTACACACATTATCTCATTTTATCCTCACAATAACCTCCTAAGGTGGGTCTCAATAGCCTCACTTTACTCAAGAGGAAATGGAAGCCCAGAGAAGTTAATTTGTCCAGAGTCACACAGTTAATGAGTGGTGGAGTCCCGATTGGAAACTGTTTCCCAAATTTCAAAACCACCAAGAGGAATGGGGGGCAGATTGACTCTATTAAACGCAGTGCTAGTGTGAGACGACCCAACTAGAAGATGAGGAAGGAATTCTTAGATCAGGAATTCTTAGATCATAAGCTTCCCTTCACCCTTTTTTCCTTCAAGGTGTAACAGCTTCGCACCGTCTGGACTGACTGAAATAAGTTATAGGAAAAAGGATGGCGGGCTGGGGCCGTGGTCCACGCGGAGTCCGGCGGTCCGCAAGGGCTGGTGCGGCCGTTCGCCCGACCTCAGGCGACCCGATCTCCGGGCGGAGGTCAGGGCCGAGGGTGCTTCGAGGTCCAGTGGGTGAAGCGTGAGCCTGCAGGCGGTTGGGCGAGTGTGGGTAGACAACGCGGGCGCGCAGCCAGACCGAAGCGGAGACTTGGGGCCCAGAAGCCCCACGTGCTGGGAAGGCGGAAGACGCGCACTCCGGGAGGGCCGGCTGGAGCCTCGCGGGCTCCCGGGGGCTGGCGGCCGCGCGGCTCCTCCCACCCTGCTCCCGCCTCCCCCGGCCTGCCGGGCCAATGGGCGGGGCGCGCGGGCGGGGCGGGGCGCGCGGCCTGCGCGCAGGTGCCGCCCAGCGCCCGGCCCGCCCGTTCCGCCGCCGCCGCCGTCGTCGTGCGTGCTGCTCGGGAGAGGGGCCGGGCCTACGCTCTCTCCTCCTTCCTCCCCGCCTCCGGCTGCCGGCAGGACCCGTCTCTCGCTGCCGCTGGGACCCTGTGTCATCGCCCACCCCGAGCACGGTGAGGCCCTCAGGGAGCCCGCGGGCGCGCTCTCCGGCGGATCTTTGGCGCCCGGGGCCCTTGCTCTGAGGCCAGCGCGAGGCCCCGGCCCGGTGGCCAGGATGGGGCGAGGGCGGCTGGTGGCGTGGGGTGTGTGGATGAATGAGGCGCTCCCGGACTAGGCCGCGAGTCCCGAGGGCAGCCCAGCCTCACTCCGGCAAGCCCTAGGGAAAGCCTTCTCCTGAGCCCGGGGCTGCCAGTGGCCCAGTCCAGAGGGGGAGGATGTTGCCTGGGGGCCCGCGTTGGCTGGGCGGCCCGTCACTCCTTGGTAGGCCAGAAGACTGGACAGGCTGTTCTTTGGAGGCCCGAGGTTTGGCTGGGAACAGGTGTCAAGACCCAGAGAAGGGAAATCCTTGGCCCTTGGGGTCAGAGATCAGAGGCTGGAATATTACTTAAGGAGCAGGGCCCCAGCGTGGCTCCAAGAGGTACAACTCATAGCCAGAAGACAGGGACAGTTTGTTTTTCAGCTGTGGGGTTAGCAGTCCTCATGATTTCAGTTTGCAGTAGTAGAGTGGGATTCATTCTGCACGGACAAATTTGGAGCCAGAACTGGCAAGGCACAGAGAAAGTTTCAACTTGCAAATAAAAAGATTCAGTGGATTCATTTACCATTAGAAGTAACCAAAATGTAGATCTTGGAGATTAATGTTTATGAGGACTGATGAGCCTGCAGTGCCAAAGGTGGAAGGGACTTGGTTGGAAGGACCCCAATACCTGATGTATATTCTTCCATGTGAAAAAGGTGTTGTGGGTGAATGGGGAGGATCAGGTTTCAGAATATAGAGGAATGGTTTGGTTGCTGGTGGCTCTAGAATGGATTTTTTTTTACTCTCATCTTTGCACCTGCTTCCAAAATCTTTCATTCATATAACCATATGTCAAGTTAAGAAACAATGTGTTTTGTGGGTAATCTGGATGGTAAATTAGTAGCTAAATTTTAAGTTTATCTTTGATTCCTGGTGCCACATACTTTTATATCAGTCTTTATGAGACTTTTAAGAGGTGACTGCTTTGACAACCATCAGAATCAAATATGTTTACAGAACTATTTCTGTTGTTGTTAAAACATAAAGTGGATTTAGCTGTTAGTTTTGGATTGATTTATGCAATATGTTTTATTCTTAATCCATTATTATATAATATATTTTATGTGATGAAATGTGCTTTTGCTCCATGGGGATAGTAAAAAGTTTTGTTCATATGTTTGTTTTGACATTTTAGATGCCCCCCAAAAAGGGAGGTGATGGAATTAAACCACCCCCAATCATTGGAAGATTTGGAACCTCACTGAAAATTGGTATTGTTGGATTGCCAAATGTTGGGTAGGTGAACATTGGGATTTTTCATATTTTCATTTTGAAAATATTTGGGGTCCTGTTCTAGAATGTGAACTCATGAGTTAATTAAAATTTTAATTGAAGAAAAGAGGCCAGGAAGCTGGAATATTAATGTTGCAAAATTAGGCTTTAGTTTAGATTTATTTTATTGATGTCAGTGCTGGCTGGCTATGTGTGGTACTTGCCTAGGTTGGCTACTAGAGGCCATGCATAGGATACTTTAGGAAATAATTTTAAAAGCCCCATTATAAGTTTGATTAGATTCTTGGGAGAGACTAGGGTAAATTTTTCCTGGAGAATGAGGTGACAGTTTTGAACTTAATATTGGAACTTGCTAGATAAAATGGTTACTGTTATAAAGTATCTAAATCTGAAAGTTGTGAGAACAAAAATTTGAGTTTTGTAATGCTTTTAAAATTAAAGTGAATCATGTATTTACAAATAAGAGAGTGATAGGAAATATATGAGGGTTTTATCATACAAATCTATACACATATAACTTAAATATACAAAGTCAGCTTTTTTCATTTTTATTTTTTGAGATGGGCTCTTACTCTGTTACTCAGGGTGGAGTGCAGTGGTGTGATCATAGCTCACTGCAGCCTTGAACTTCTGGGTTCAAATGATCCTCCTGCCTCAGCCTCTTCAGTAGCTAGGACTATAAGCTTATGCCACTATACTTGGCTAATTTTCTTCTTATTTTTTTTAGAGACAAGGTCTTGCTATGTTTCCCAAGCTGGTCTCCTACTCCTGGCCTCAGGCAATCCTCCCACCTCAGCCTCCTAAGTAGCTGGGATTATACTTTGCCTGGCTTGCCTTTTTCATTTATCCTTCTATTATAATAACTTTCATAAATCTTAAAATATAAAGTGTCTCAAAAGTGATTAGGGTGTATTAATGGGTAACAGATCAAATATGGATTTGTGAAGGTGACTAAGGGTATTTGGGAATGTGCTTTGTTTGGGCTTTTAGATTAGTGGCAAGTATAGTAGGACAACTGTGATATTCCATGTGTTCCTTGGAGCACCTATCATAGATATTCCCCAGTGAATGCAGCATGGTGTGACCAAGTAAGGCACTTCTTAGATTCTTGTAATGTAAAACATGAACAAGTGTGGCTATCCCAATTTCAGTCTTTTCCTGTAGCTGGAGAGGTTTGCATTTTGAAGGGGGTTCCTGCTGTGATATAGTCTGCTTGCACAGTAAGTCTAAATAGGGAATGGAAGTATAAGCAAAACAAATAATCAAAGATACTGTAGGGTGCTATCAATAAACTTGAAAGCAAGGTTTCATTATATATCATTATATATGTTGTGAGCTTTATTGCACTAGTAAAGAAGACATAGTTTTTAGATATTATATACTTTTATTCTAGAATTGCTGCAGTCAATGCAACTTGACTTTAAATGGGACCACTTTAAAATGGGCCATATTAAGTGTTTCCTGTATATATAGTCAGCCCTCCATATCCGCGGTTCTGCATCCTCAGATTCAGCCAATCTTGGATCAAAAATATTTGGAAAAAAACAATAAAACATAGCAATAAAACAATAAAAAATAGTACAAATAAAAAACAATGTGGTATAACAGCTATTTGCCTATTGTTTACATTGCATTAAGTATTAATATTATACTACACTACTGTATATAAGGGGCTTGAGCATCTCTGGATTTTGGTATCCTCAGGGATACCAAAAGTCCACAGGTACAGGGATGACTGTATAAGCTTTTTAGTCATAGAGTATAATAAAATCGGTGTACATGAAAATAACCTAAAAATATTTTGTTATCTAGTATAAATGTGCTCTTTATGCTTTTAAATCAGATACTACCCCCTCCAGTTTCATCAAGGAATACTTTACAAACAGTAAACTTTACTCATTTTAAAGGTAGTTTAATGAATTTTGGCCATCATGTTTGGTTGTAAAGGTTTCTTTTTATAGAATGATCTTACTTTACTTAGCTATATTAAGTATGGTTCTTTGTAAGCAACACAAATTCTAGCTATTTTAAGCAAGAAAAAAACAGTTTATTGGAAGGATAGAATTGAAAGAGGACCTGAATGACCAGCCCTCAGGAGGGACAGGAGCCAGAGTGAGGCTGGCAGAAATGGGTCCATGTGGAGCTCAGCCACATGCACTCCTAAATGTTTGGTGTTTCTCATCTCTGGCTGCCTCTCCTGTGATTCAGATTTCTTAGTAAGAAAATCTGACTGGACATGTCTACCTCTGGGTAGGTCTACAAGAAACAGATTAGAGGAGGAGGGGGCAGTTCTCTAAAGGATGGCCTGCTGATCAAAAATAAGGATATTCAGTACAGGAACCATCTAAAGAATCTCTTGATTTTTAGCTGAGTGAATAAGAAGAGTTGTTTTTTAGATAATCAGACATCAAGCTGATTGTCTAGAAACTTAGAGATAACATTTATAGCTAATCTGAAACTTACTTAACACTATATGCCAATCACTATTCTGTGTACCTTATATATGTATTATGTAATTTAGTAAGCTGTTTGATATTCCCCTTAATTAGAATGGGATTGTGGTGTTCTTAATTATTGGTATATTTCTAGTGCCTAGACTGGTGTTAGGAACATAGTGTAGGTATTCAGTATTATTTGTGAATTGGATAGGTATTTCCCCTTTGATGGCTGTAGATTTAAAGATAAGGAGAAAAGTTTTAATGAAGTAGAAGGAATATGGAAAGAATATGGAGGCTGGGTGCAGTGGCTCACAACTGTAATCCTAGCACTCTGGGAGGCTGAGGCAGGAGGATCCCTTGACCCTAGGAATTTGAGGTTGCTGTGAGCTAGGCTGACGCCACAGCATTCTAGCCTGGACAATAGAGTGATACTCTGTCTTTTAAAAAAAAAAAGAATATGGAGATTTGATTTCTAGTTCTGTACTGCTTTTTATTACCTGAGTGATCCTGTATAAATTAGCTCCTCTTGTACCAGTGTATTGTGGGTATGAGACTTAGAGGCTGTTGGGGGAAACTACATTTTGATACAGCATTCTAGACTTCTTTACTTCTCTCAAGGACAGCTCTTCTTGTTGCTACCACTGCATTAGATGGAGTTAGATTCAGTTAAGAGTGTCAGGCTGAGTGATATGGCTCACACCTGTCATCCTAGCACTTTGGGAGGCTGAGGTGGGAGGATCACTTGAGGCTAGGAGTTTGAGACCAGCCTGGGCAACTTATGGAGACCCTGTCCCTACAAAAAATTTAAAAATTAGCCAGACGTAGTGGCATGCGCCTGTAGTCCCAGCTACTCTGGATCGCCTGAACTCAGGAGTTGGAGGCTGCAGTGAGCCATGATTGCACCACTGCACTCCAGTCTGGGCAACAGAACAAGGTCAGAAAACCCCAGATAACCTTGGCTTAAACAGAAATTTCTTTTTTATGTAGAAATGTGAAAGTGTGTGTTTTGCACTAATGATTGATATGGTGGATCTGCTTTGTGAAGTCTTCAGGAACCTGAGCACCTTTCAGCTAGCAGTTTGGCAGTCCATAGGCATAAGGTGTTGTGAATTCCAGGCAGCTGGTTATCCACAGGGTCAAAAGGCCAAACTTGGCCAGTGGTCTCTTTTCCCTGTAAACTACTATGTCATGCTTCTGCTGACATCCCTTTGTCCAGAATTTAGTCATAAGAATTTAATTATAAGGAAGGCTAGGAAATGCAGTATTTATTGATGGCTGTATTTCAGTTAATAATTCTATTACACTGAAAGAAGAAGAGATTGGGTGTTGGGGACAACTAGTATACTCTGTTCAAACACTCAGGAACTGCCCCACGGGAGTAATTGTCTTGCTTAACAGATGATTCTGGGAATATTTTTTCGTTTTCCCACAACTTGCCTTCTCCCAATTTGCCAGAAACCAGTCACAGAGTCTGTAAAAGATATTTACTATTGCTGAGGGAAAAAGATTATAGGAAATGCAAAAAAAAAAAAAGGCACCAGATAATTATCATCGTTTTTTAGGTATCTGTTGTTGTATAGTAAACCACCCTAAAGGTTTGTGGTTTCAAACAACAATTTATTATTTTTCACAATTCTGTGCATTAGTGTCTTTGTTTGTGTTGCTATAAAGGAATACCTGAGGCTAGGTAATTAATTTATAAAGAGGTTTATTTGGCTCACAGTTCTGCAGGCTGTATAAGAAGCATGGTGCCAGCATCTGCTTCTGGCGAGGGGTTCAGTCTGCTTCCACTCATGGCAGAAGGAGAAGGGGAGTGGGTGCGTGCAGATATCACATGATGAGAGAGTGGGCGAGAAAGAGAGAATGAGAGAGAGAGAGCCTCCTAATTTTGGCATGTGCTAATGAATCTTGCTTGAAACAGTTATTATTGTGGTATTTACCAAATGGTGATTAAAATATTTCCCTTGTTTCTTCTACATTTATAGGAGTAGTGGAAATTCTATTGTATAGAATTGTAAAGACGGGCTCTCCCATTTATTCATGTATAAATATTTGATTATAATTTATTTTTATCAGTATAGATTTTATTTTCTTTTATTGGTTATAATCCATTACTGTTATTTATTTTGTTGCTCAAACTGCCCAGATTTGGTTATTAGGAGCCTTCATGTTCACTCATATTCCTTTGACATATCTCTTTTATTTTATTTTTTATTTTTATTTATTTATTTTTTTTGAGACAGAGTCTCACTTGTTGCCCAGGCTAGAGTGAGTGCCGTGGCGTCAGCCTAGCTCACAGCAACCTCAAACTCCTGGGCTCAAGCGATCCTCCTGCCTCAGCCTCCCGAGTAGCTGGGACTACAGGCATGCGCCACCATGCCCGGCTAATTTTTTCTATATATATTAGTTGGCCAATTAATTTCTTTCTATTTATAGTAGAGACGAGGTCTCGCTCTTGCTCAGGCTGGTTTCGAACTCCTGACCTTGAGCAATCCGCCCGTCTCGGCCTCCCAGAGAGCTAGGATTACAGGCGTGAGCCACCGCGCCCGGCCTCTCTTTTATTTTTTGAATACTTCCTACTTTCTGGTAACACAGCACGTTTCAAGGTTATTTATACTCTTTCTGCCTCAGCCTTAGAATACACAAATTTTTGTGTAGACATATTTTTTCATTTCTTTATACTTATTTATACTTATTTGAGAAACTGCCAAACTATTTTCCAAACTGATTGTACTATTTTATATATATATTTTATATTCCCACCAGCAGCGTATGTGGGTTCTAGTTAATCCACATGCTTGCCCACTTGTTATTATCTTTTTGATTATAGTCAAGGTGTGACATTTTTGGTTTGTGTTTTCTTGATGGCTAATGATATTGAGCATCATTTCATGTGCTTATTACGTCTTCATTTTGTTTTTTAATTTTTGGATAGCTCATCTGTCCAAACATCTTTTTTTTGTTTGTTTTGAGACAGTGTCTTGCTCTGTCACCCAGGCTGGAGTGCAGTAGCATCATCATAACTCACTGCAACCTCAAATGCCTAGGCTAAGGCAATCCTCTTGCCTCAACCTCCTGAGTAGCTGGGACTATAGGCATTTGCCATTATGCCTGGCTAAGTTTTTAAAAAAATTTTTGTAGTGATGGGGTCTCACGCTATGTTGCTCAGGCTGTTCTTGAACTCTTGGCCTCATGTGATCCTCCTGCCTTGGCCTCCCAAAGTGCTAGGATTACAGATGTGAGCCACCATGCCTGGCCTGTCTTCACTTTTGAAAGATATTTTATGGGTAGATATATACTGGGTAGAATTCTATGTTGATGGTTTTTCTTTAGACACTTTGAAGGTGTCTTCTATTTTCTTCTAGCTTTCTACAGGGGTGTTTGTTGTCATTCTTATCTTAATCCTTCTACATATATATATATATATATATTTTTTTTTTTTTTTTTTTTTTTTTGGTCATGCTCTGTTGCCTGGGATAGAGTGCCATGGCATCAGCCTAGTTCATAGCAACCTCAAACTCTTGGGCTCAAGCAATCCTTCTGCCTCAGCCTCCCACGTAGCTGGGACTACAGGCTCTTGCCACCACAGCTGGCTATTTTTTTCTATTTTTAGTAGAGATGGGGTCTCACTCTTGATTAGGCTGGTCTCAAACTCCTGAGCTGAAGTGATCCTCCTGCCTCCACCTCCCAGATTATAGGCCTGAGCCACCGGGCCTGGCCTGTGTCTTAGTTTTTAGCAAAAAAGTTTAGAATGTAAAAAAAAAAAATTAAAAATGGACCAAATGTAGAGCATATGGTTATAAAGAAAGAAAATTTTTTTATATAGCTGTACAATGTATTTGTGTTTTAAACTAAATATTATTACTAAAGAGTCAAAAAGTTAAAAAAAGAAATAGTTCATAAAGTAAAAAAGTTACAGTATACTAATATTAATGTATTATTGAAGAAAGTATAAATTCAAAAAAATAAATTTAGTATAGCTTAAGTGTATAGTGTTTATAAAGTCTACAGTAGTATACAATAATGCATTAAGCCTTCACGTTCACTCATTAACCATCCAGAACATCTTCCAATCCTGTAACCTGCATTCATGGTAAATGCTCTCTCTATACAGGTATACCATTTTTATTTTTTAAATTATATTTTTGCTATACCTTTTCTATGTTTAGATACGCAAGTACCTACCATTGTGTTACAATTGCCTGCAATATTCAGTATGGGAACTTACTATATAGGTTTGTAGCCTAGGAGCAGTAAGTTATACCATATAGTCTGTGTGTGTAGTAGGCTGTACTATCTAGGTTTGTGGAGATATACTCTATGATGTTCACACATTGACAAAATTGTCTAAGGACTCATATCTCACAGTGTATCCCCATTGTTAAGGTATTCATGAATGTAAATGTGTGTATTAATAGATAGTATCTTGCTGAAGCTCTGATTATTTCCTTTTCCAATCTTTTTTCCTCTCTATGCTTCATTTGGATATTCATTTTCTATTGCTCTATCTTCAATTTTTTCTTTGCAGTGTACAGTCTGCTGTTAATCATATCCAGTGTGTTTTCCATTTCCACTTCATTTTATTTCTGATATTATATTTTTCATACCATACTTGTCCATGGATATTTTTCATGTCTTTCATTTCCCTCTTTATTGTCTTTATATTTCCCTTTATATCCTTCAGAAAATTTTTAAAAGATTAATAACATTTATTTTAAGGTTCTTTTATGCTAATTTCATCATCTTGGTCATTACTGGGTTTGTTTGTATCTATAGGCTTTTATCCTGATTTTGACATATATTTTCCTGCTTTTTTGCATGCCTTGTAATTGTTATTGGATTCCAGATGCTATAGATTTTATGTTGAGTGCTGAATTTTGTTGTATTCCTTTGAAGAGTGTTGGACTTTGGTATGGCATTTAGTTACTTGTGTATCATTTTAATTGTTTTGAGGCTTCCTATTATGTTTTCTTATGATGGGTTTATACATTTTTTTTTGTTCTGGTGTTATGTTAGCCCTAGTATTAAGATGTGACCTTTTTGAGGCCTCTATCCAAATTCCCTTATATTACAAGATCTCTCCACTTTGGCTGATAGATTGGAATGTAAACTATCTCTGTGGGAGCCCTGAGAATTGTTCATCCTACTACTTGGGTGGTTCTTTCCTTGGCCTTGTGGAGATTGAATTTATGCTCAAATCATTACTCATCCATATTCTTGAGGGAACCTTCTGCAGCTCCTGACTTTCTAGTACACTGTCCTGTAAATTCTGGCTGCCCGCCTTGGTCCCCTAACTCTCATCTCAGTTTCCTCAACTACTGGGTTGTGTTGGTTCCCTCTCTCAGTACTATGGCTTTTTTTTTTTTTTTTTTTTGAGACAGGGTCTCACTTGTTGCCCAGGCTAGAGTGAGTGCTGTGGCGTCAGCCTAGCTCACAGCAACCTCAAACTCCTGGGCTCAAGCAATCCTACTGCCTCAGCCTCCCGAGTAGCTGGGACTACAGGCATGTGCCACCATGCCCAGCTAATTTTTTCTATATATATTAGTTGGCCAATTAATTTCTTTCTATTTATAGTAGAGACGGGGTCTCGCTCTTGCTCAGGCTGGTTTCAAACTCCTGACCTCGAGCAATCCACCCGCCTTGGCCTCCCAGAGTGCTGGAATTACAGGCATGGCTTTTAAACTATCATTAGGGGCACAGTGTGGTGGCTCACCCCTGTAATCCTAGTACTCTGGGAGGCTGAGGTGGGTGGATCATATGGTAGTTCTACCTTTGAAATTTTTTTTTTTCCGAGGAATCTCATATTGTTTTCCATAGTGTCTGCACCATTCTACTTTCTATCAGCAGTGCACAGGGCTCCAATTTCTTCACAATCTCACCAACACTTCTTTTCTTTTTTTTTTTGGTAGTGACCATCCTAATAGATGTATTAGATGTGTGATATCACATTGTAGTTTTGGTTTGCATTTCTCTAATGATTTGTGATGTTGATCATTTTTTCATATGCATTTTGGCCATTTGTGTATCTTTGGATAGACATTTCTCTAGGTATGATCTTTGCTGCTAGGGTGTTACTGTTATTAGGTCCTCTTATCTGACAAAGTCAGGAAATATATGTAGTTATCGTCACCCATGTATACACATGCAATGGTATTTATTTCTGTATCAGATAGATCCTTTTAACAGTTTAGTTATAACTAAATTCAAAACCTTTTGAAAGAGCTTTTTACTTTTTCCTCATGTTTTGGATGTATATTGTTTAAATGGTTAATTTGGAATGTTGTGGGAATTTACATTGCTATCCTGACTTCCCAATACATATTGCTATTAATAGTTTGTGTACGGTGTTACACATAAAACTTCTTATACAGTCAGATTTACTTGACATAGTAAAATATGTAATTTCCAAAATAAAGTGTTTAGGTCCTAAGTAGAGGGGGCATACATTAAATATAGCCACTGGTTTTTTTTCTTTTAATGCTATCACTGCTGAAATAATTTATGTAAACCCATTCTTGCATGAGAGAAATTCCTACAACTTTGAATCTTTCTCCTACTTTCAAGATTTAATAATAACCTCAAGGAATCTGTGTGTGTGTATGTGTGTGTGTGTATAAAATTCTCATTTCATAAAAAGCCCATGGGCTTTAACACTTCAGGCTTAGGCCAAAACTTTCAAATTCTTTGCTTTTGCAAGGCTTTTCTTTCATAGATTTGAATAGATCAAAATGTCTTAAGTTGCCACTGAATCCTATAATAATAATCCTTAGAAATTTTTCTTTTTCCTTCTTCCTTATTTCTTTTTACTTTTTTATACCTACAAAGCTATTGGAAGATACAGATGATTTTGGCTTTATGAAATTTAAAATCCATCTAAAATGAGACAGTCTGTGAAAATGGAGATTTGTCTTCCAAGTTTGGTTTGAATGTATGGAGGCATTTTTTCTGCCTAAGAAATAATAGAACTTTCTTTTGGTATATTTTACCATATAATATGTTTTAAGGGAAAACCTTTTTTTCTTTATTATAAAACATACTTACTTTTGTCCAGGTAGATAATCAAAAATACTATACTTAGTAATAGTCCTAAATTTGAAAAAAACTTTGTAAACTGCATATGGCCTTTTAATAATAGAATTGCAATTGATTATGGTAGTAGCAATGAGCAGTTTTTTAATTATAGCATACAAAAATGCAATAACACTTTATTTTGACCTCATGATGTTATGCACAAGTGTTCCATGAATGTTTAAATTAACATATTTAAATTTTGGTTTAGGTACTTTTATTGCAACACTATTTTGTAATATTTTCATTGCAGGTATATAGTATTTTCATTACATTTTAGATAAATGAGGAGGACTCATGGACTGTTCTGGCAACTTAACTATCACTTTTTATTTTTTATTTTTTTTATGGAGAAGGGAAGAGTTATGGAGAGTGGGCCAATGTGTATTACCAGTTACCTGAGCACACTTTTGTAGTTTTGTCTTCTAAGGGAAATATCCCGAGAGGAAACCTGGTGGTGTGCTTGAGGTTCTCCAGGTCTCCTCCAGATGCTTTACTGGTTTCTCTCTCCTTCAGCATCAGCTTTCCATGGGTATAAAGCCTGGATTCTTGCCTCCTTTCTTTGCCCAGTGTGTACACATGTCTCCAGGGCAAACAAAAGTGGCCATAGAGATCAAAATACTAATACTTCTTCCAAGTTTTTTTACATTTGCAGAATCCCAGCACCTACAATCAGGTGATTTCTGTATATTGCATTTTATATGGCTTTTCTAGGTCCAGGTGGGATTGCTGGTCTGCTGTTAGCTTTTGCATCTCACCCAGAAGCAGAGGTTCCCCCCCCCATTGACTTGTTGAAGAAATCTGGTTGTTAGTCTTATAGAATTGTATCCCATGGTGTCATTTAATATGTTCTGTCCTCTGTGTTGCCTGTATACTGGCAAGTGGGCCTATTCAAATTGGCTCTAGAGTGCTTGTGACAGGACTGTATGGCCTTTAATAGCATCTTTGTTTTCACTTGGAGAAAGTTGTTTGAGACCCGTCTTGTATTTTTTTTGGTCCCAGATCTGAAACTAACTATTTCTTCAAGAAGTCCTGATCATTTTAAATGGGCATATTATTTAAAGGCATAGTCTGAATGTGAATTCTCTTTTTAAAAATTATCAACTCTATTATGTGTTAATGTTTTATGTTGTATTAAGCTTCATACTCTTTTTGGAAATAGATGGACTTTACTTATAAACATACAGATTATTTTAAATTAAGTACTGTGACATTTGTCTTAACAGGATTGAAATTAAAAGCCAGCCCTATAGAAACCAGTGATTTCCTCTTAATCATTATTCCTGGAGTTTTGGAATTGTTACTAGGCTCTTACGGATTGCCAGTATATGTTCTACAATAGCGAGCATTATTCCATGGGTGATTAGCTGAGTCTGAATCTAGCCCAGTGTCTCCAAAAACCTGATTTTAAATTTGCATCACCTGAGATATTTTTAAACTACAGGGACCTGTATCAGTAGTTCTGGAAAGAGGTCTGATAATACATGCCTTCATCTTTAGCTGATTCTGTTATAGGGGCATTTGAAAACTGATTTGACTAGTGGTACTCTAAGTAACCAGTAATAATTTATGTGGCTGTTTTAGCAAACATTTCCATTTGACCCTACAATGTTTAGTCTGAATGTGATATAAGAACAATATTTTAAAGACCTATAGGTGGGTATCTTGTTGCTAAAACATCCTTCTTACTGATGTTACTTAAATGATGCTGCCTTTTGTTCATCACTTTTATAGAGTTCTCAGAATTTGAAAAAAAAAGATTGGTTCTTTAGTTTAAAAGTTTAATCAAATGAGCTAACTGCAATTAAGTATAAATTTCTCCTGATGAATATAGGCTACTTAAATCATATCTGAATAGATATTTTTATCATAAAAAGTATTTGGAAAAGAGAGAGAAATAATCATCCATAATCTTACACAACCATAATACAACCATTATACTGTTTGAGGCTGCCTTTGTTATCAGATTTAGTCCACAAGCAAACATTTTTATGTAATCATATCTAGTCAGAGTTAGCAAGTACCAGTCTCACAATTACCAGGTAATCTGTAGCTACTTCCTCAGTTCCTTTAGTTAAAAAAAAAGATGACAGTAATTCCTATTTTAAATTCCTCATGTATCCTATATTTGGAGCAAGGAAAAGTCACCGTAGTGCATTCTCTACTGTCTTTACTAGTGATTGAATTGAAAAGTAGCACAAAACAAATCAACAAGCCTTTAAAAATCCCATTTTGCCTTGGATTTTAGTTTATGATTTTTGGCACTAATTATCATTTTTTAAAAAATATGGCTGGTGTTATAATGAGTTGACATCTTCTGAGCACATATTATGTGATAACAACCAGATAATTTGAAAATTAGTGACCAATTTATTCCATATTAATAGATTTTTTCTTAATATGTCATACCTTCAAAAAAATTCACATTTTGACTTCCATAATTCACAATTCTAGATTTACCAGTAATCTTTATGTCCTAACAATTAGAAGGCAGCCTGAGCTCCAAGGACTCTCATTTCCTGTCAGACATGTAACGTCTGTTCCTCAGTTCAGAATGTTTAGGAAGTGATTGACATAACTAGATATATACCTTCTACATTTCATGCGGAAGAAGGTTATTTTAGATATAGGTGAAGTGTTACTGGTATGACCAGGCTCATTATAAAAAAAAATAGATTTTGTGATATAACATGAGGTTCTAGGTGACATTTATAACAAAGAATCTTTGGGAATATGCTTTTCCAAAGTTCCAAATAGACTGGAATAAGAATGTGACCTAATATAAATCATGAGCTATGTCGTTGTAAATTTAATTCCTTTTTGTTAGTGAAAATGTGGCCAGGCGTGGTGGCTCACGCCTGTAATCCTAGCACTCTGGTAGGCCGAGGTGAGAGGATCGCTCGAGGTCAGGAGTTCGAAACCCATCTGAGCAAGAGCGAGACCCATCTCTACTAAAAATAGAAAAGAAATTAATTGGCCAACTAAAAATATATATACACACACACACACACACACACACACACACACACACATATATATATATATATAAATTAGCTGGGCATGGTGGCGTGTGCCTGTAGACCCAGCTACTCAGGAGGCTGAGGCAGGAGGATCGCTTAGCCCAGTAGTTTGAGGTTGCTGTGAGCTAGGCTGACACCACAGCACTCTAGCCCGGGGCAACAGAGTGAAACTCTGTCTCAAAAAAAAAAAAAAATGTATTCTTACTGGGTATCTCCCATCACACCCCCACTTCCCTGCTTCCCAGATTGGTTTTATATTTCTCATGGATCTTATTTGAGGAATGAAATCAGGGTGAGATAAGTTTTTCTTGGCATTAACCTAAGAATTGATTGACATTGCTTTTATTCATTTTAGGAAATCTACCTTCTTCAATGTATTAACCAATAGTCAGGCTTCAGCAGAAAACTTCCCATTCTGCACTATTGATCCTAATGAGAGCAGAGTACCTGTGCCAGATGAAAGGTTTGACTTTCTTTGCCAGTACCACAAACCAGCAAGGTAAGAAATACTTATACTATTTTTTATTTGGTGACCCTGCATAGACTGAGTATATATGTGATGTGTTTTAAGGTCACATAGAAGGGTTTTTCTTTCAAAATTAATGCAGCATTATTGTTTTGGGTAATTATAAAAGTAATACAGAGTAGGGAGAAGGGAGAGGAGGATATTTCCAGTTGTTAATTTTGCAGTTATTTTTTTCTGAGGAGTGTGAAGTATAACAATAAAGTATTATATGATCTCATTCATGTAAAATTGTATGTGTGTATATGCATAGGAAAATATATGAAATAAAGATCAAACTAATTGATGATTATCTCTGGGTAGTGGAATTTTGCAGTGATTTTTACTTTAGTCTTACATTCTTCTATGGTGTTTGAATTTTTTTACAATAAGTATGTATTGTATATTTAGTTAGGAAAAATAAGTAAAACTTTTATTAGGGAAAAAATAAGATAATAGAGATTCGTTATAGGAAGTTCAGATCACAAATTATAATGAAAGGAGTGAAAAATCACCTCTACTTCCTCTCTTCCTCTACCTTGATATAATAGTTGTAAATACTTTATTTCCCGTGAATATGTACACAGTTTCTTACAGAAATAGGATACTTACTTTACTTGGAGTAGTATTAATATCTTTCAAGATTAAAAAATACAAATTTAAATAATTTCTAATATATTGCTTATGTTTAGTACTGTATTATATAAATTTACCACAGTTTATTTACCATTTCCCTATTATCGAGAATTCACTTTGTTACTAGTTTTTCACTATTTTGAATGTGTGGATAAATTCCAAGTTTCTGTCTTTAGCCCCGAGCTCTGCAGAACTCCAGACTTAAATCTCTAACTGCCTACTTGATGTTGACACTTGGATGTCTGAAAATGGGCCTTAGACGTGACATGTCCCAAATGGACCTCTTGAGTGCACCTTCTTGTACCAAATTTGTTCTTCCTCCAGACTTTCATAATTTAATAAATAGCACTATCATTGATTGCCTCAGTTGCTTAAGTCAGTATCATAGATTTTTCCTTGATTCTTCTCTCCCTTTACTCCACTTTGCCCCACATCTAGTCCATCAGCAATTCTTGTGAGTTCTAACTATAAAATATATACTAAATTCATTCACTTTTCCACTTTCACTTTTTCTTTAAATTTAATTCTATTTTTTTAGTAGAGACAGGGTCTCGCTCTTGCTGAAGCTGGTCTTGAACTCCTGACCTTGAGCGATACTCCCGCCTTAGCCTCCCAGAATGCTAGGATTACAGGTGTGAGCCACCACGCCTTGCCAATACTTTTCCAATTTCATCTAGTAGTTGTAGCATCCATTGATTTTTTTTTTTGATGAATTAATTATTACTATGGTGATTCTCATGGTGGTTTTGTAATTCCATTATTCCTCCTTCGTTTGTTAGCATTGTACTACAAGGAAAACCTTCTCATCTTCATCTGTTCATTCATATATTTATTCATATCAGTGTTACTCAAGGTTTTAATGTCACAAACATTAATTTGATGCTCAAATTATGTCCCTCAAATTGGCTCCTCAAAGTGACTTCAGTGTCCTTTTAAAAAATTTTTATTTTTAAATTATTTCAATTTATATAAAAGTAGCAAAATTATAAAGTGCTTACATACCCATGTTTACCCAGATTCTCTGAACCTGTGAGAATAAATTACAGCCATGATACCACATTGCACTTCATTTCATCAGTTTATGTTTACTAAATACAAAAACACTCTCCTATGTGACGATAGTAAACCATCAAAATCAGGACATTAACATTGATCCAATATTACCATCTTATCTCTTTAGTCATCTTCAATCTGAAATAATTTCTTAGTCTATCCTTGTTTTTCATGACTTTGTCATTTTTGAAGAGTATAAACTAGTCATTTTGTAGACTGTCTCTCTGTTTGGGTTTTTCTCATAACTCATGATTCAAGCATTTTTGGTGTAAAACATCATATCTGATGGAACGCAATGTTGATTTGTCTCATTATTGGTGAAAATAATTTGATCACTTAGTGCTTGGTTTCTCTACTGTAAACTTAATTAATAATTATGTTGTGCTTATTAATTAATAAGTAATGCCTATTTTAAATCTATATAAATATCCTTTTCCTCATCAGACCTTTACCCAACTAATATAGCATTCTTTTCTGGAACAATTTTTTTTTTTTTTTTGAGACAGAGTCTCCCTCTGTTGCCCTGGCTAAAGTGCAGTGGCATGGCTCGCTGCAACTTCAAACTCCTGGGCTCAAGTGATTCTCTTGCCTCAGCCTCCCGAGTAGCTGGGACCACAGGCTCATGCCACTATGCCTGGCTAATTTATCTATTTTTTGTAGAGACAGGGTCTTGGTCTTGCTCAGGCTGTGCTTAACTCCTGAGCTCAAGCAATCTTCCTGCATTAGCCTCTCAGAGTGCTAGGATTATAGGTGTGAGCCACTGTGCCCGGTCTTCCTGAATCAGTTATTAAGATGATTATTTCCAAATGGTGATTCTTTTTTTAGTTTTATTTTAACTTGATGCATACTAATTGTGCATATTTATGGGGTACAGTTTGATGTTTTGATACATGTATATATTGTGTAATGATCAAATTAGGGTATTTGGCATATCCATCACCTCAAACATTTACCATTTAGTTGTGATGAGAACACTCAAAATCCCCTCTTTAGTTATTTTGAAATATATGATACAATATTGTTAACTATATGCAAACAAGCACTAAAACTTACTCCTTCTATCAAACAATAACTTTGTATCTGTTGACTAGTTTTCCCCATTCCCTCCTCTCCCCCTTTTTCTTCCCAGCCTCTGGTAACCACTGTTCTCTCTACCTCTATGAGATCAACCTTTTAAGATTCCACATATGAATGAGATGAGTGAGATCATAAGGTATCAAATGGTAATTTTCTAATTCTATCTTTATTTGTAGATTTGTTAATTGGCATTCTACTATAGGGTAGCGCTTTTGCTTATCCTCTGTTTATTTGTTCATTTGTATATTTATATCATTATGACTCATGGTTTTACTTACAGAATTACAACTTGTTAGTAACATTATTTTCACACTGGCCCTTTTTTTTTGACGGGTACCAGTAATTCTTTGACCGTTTCCTTGCATCTTGTGCAACAAGATGTTCCCAGACTCATTTTATATTTTCCCTGCCTCAATCTTAGAGTCAGCCATTTCTGCAAAGAGCCCTGGTTCCTTTTAGAGGAGAATGTTATTTATTTATTTATTTACTACTTATTTTTAGAGACAGGGTCTTGCTCCCTTGACCAGGCTGGAGTGCAGTGGGGTGGTCATAGCTCATTGCAACCTCGAAATCCTGGGCTCAAGTGATCCTTCTGCCTCAGCCTCACAAGTAGCTAGGAATACAGGAATGTGCCACCTTGGCCAGCCAAATTTTTTTTTTAAATTTTTTATCCAGATGAGGTCATGCTATGTTGGTTGCCTAGGCTGCTCTGGAACTCCTGGCCTGGAGCTATCCTCCTACCTCATCTTTTAAAGTGCTGAGATTGGAGGTGTGAGCCATTGTGCCTGGCCAAAAGAATATTATTTAGAAACAAAAAGTCTCAGTATAGTTGTGCTTGTTGCTACTTTAGTGTCACTGTTCCTCTGCCCTTTCAGTGGGAAATAAATGTATATGGGATGTACATGTATGTATATATACACCCCAACACATACATACACATATATTTATATGTTTGTATGTCTGTATTAAAGACCACGAGTTTACCTCCAATTTCAGTCTAACACTATAAAGTTTATTCTAGCTTTCTCCCTTTCCATGTTTGTCCCTCTTCTCCAACATGGAATAGCCTAGCTCCTGTTATCCTCAATATATTTACTCTTTTGCTCAATCACATAGATTGACTATGTAGTCAATCTCTTGACTCCACCAGGTTGCTGCCTGATTTGGACACCCTCCTGGCTTGGGCTACAGCTACCTGTGGGCTGCTCTCCTGCCCATATGCCTTCCTTGTACAGCAGCCCCCACTGCTGTCATGGTGCCTTCTCTCCCCATACAACTCCCTGTTTGTGTGGGCCCTTGCCACTGCTGGGCTGTGGTCATAGAGCATTGCTGAAATTTTTTAAAGACATAAAGACAGCAACAGTAAAGCTCTTGGACTTCAAATTGAAATTTTAGGCAGTGGTGGAATTAATTTCTCAAAATATTCCTTGCTTTTCCTTTGCTAGGAAGCATTGATTAAATGCCCTTATGGAAATAGAAAGATTGAATGGGAGCCCATCTTCTTCTTCTTTTTTTCTAAGATAGGGTCTCACTCTGTCATCCAGGCCAGAGTGCAGTGGCATCATCATAGCTCACTGCTACCTCAAGTTCCTGGGCTCAGGTGATCCTCCTGCCCAGCCTCCCAAGTAGCTGGGACCACAGGCATGTGCCACCACGCCTGGCTAATTTTTACAAATTTTTCTGTAGAGATGGGGTCTCCCTCTTGCTCAGGCTGGTCTTGAACTTTTTGCCTCAAACAATACTTCTGCCTTGGCCTCCCAAAGTGCTAGGATTACAGATGTGAGTCACCATGCCCAGCCTTCCATTTTTTTTTTTATAACTTTAGCCTCTTTAATTTTGGCCTCCTTGTGCTCAAGCAAATAAAAAAGGAAAGTTGACAATTTATAGTGTTTCTTCTTGCTACCCTAAATTTCTCTGTTATATAGCAGATCCTCATTTTTTTTTTGATAAAAGAAAAATCCTACTTAGAAATGTAATTCAGTCTGTTTCTATTGAAGAAAAATTTATAAATGTTTTTGGTATTCTGTATTTATTACAGTACAGTGATTAAAAATATTTTTAACATTTTAGTCTCGAGTGTTTCATAAGGTCTAAACATAGTTTGCTCAAATAATCATGAAATCATTGGTATAATACATCAGAAATCCTTGAATTAAGGCTCAAGTTTTTATTTTTTAGATATTATATTAATAGTTTAAACCTTTATCTTGGTCTTAAATCAAGAATTAAGAAACTCATTTTCCTTAGAAAACAGGATCTCAAAGCTGGAGATCTTCCTCTCTAGTTTCTTCATTAAAAATAAAACAAAACAAAAACAAGACTTGAAGCCTAGAAAGAGGAAATGATTTATTTGTTCATAGTCACACGTATAGTTAATGTCAACCAAGAATACAACTCAAGACTTCTCACTTCAGATTCAGTGCTTTTCCACTGTATGCATGTGCTACTGTACTTCATATTTATCATGAGTGGTTTTAGTTGTTAGAAATTATATCATTTAAGATGAGTTTGGTTGGACTTAACATTGACTTAAAAAATTGATTTACTGAGTTAGTAACAGGTAGCATGGTGTTTAGCTCAGTGGTATCATGAAGGAACTGGCTTCTTCCCCTTCTTCACTTTACTTTCTTTATCTGCTTGTCTTCCCCTTGTGGTCATAGGATGGAATTGTAACCTTTCTCATCTGTCGGAACTGCATACTCTCTCATTCATTTTGAGAGTGAAAGAAGGGATTGCTTTTAGAAGTTCTCTCAGAAGACTGTTGAGCTTCTGTTCAAGAACCTCCTTCACCCTCTTCAGCAAATCTCTCCTTAAGTCTTTTCTTTTAAGAGATGGAGGTCTCACTGTGTTGCTCAGCCTGGACATGATCTCATAGGCCCAAGCAATCCTCCTGCCTCAGCCTCCTGAATGGCTGGGATAACAGGGACTATAGGTACATGCCACCACGTTTGACCTCTCTCCAAGTCTTTTGAGGCAAATAAGGCAAGGTGAAGATCCTAGAATTATTGATTGTGTCTATGGATGAGATTAAACTGCTTAGTTCAGGCCCAATCTACATGCCCCACTTCTAGAGTTAGGAGTAGAGCAAGCTTCTCCAAAGCTCTGGGCTATACTGGGAGGTATGGTGACCCAAATGGAAATCAGTATAGGTACTAAGAGAAGGGGCAGTGGATGCTGGGGGAGGCAGTCACAATATCCAACAACAACAAACTAACTACGTGTATATGCTTTCAGTGGATTCGGTGGTAACAATAATCAAGTAATTTCTGTTAATACCTGTAATACTTGTTCATATAACAATTATTTTGAAAGGACTTATTTTCCATGTAGATAGTAGAGACGTCTTTTGTGGAACTTTTATGTTGTATTTTATTGGGTAGTGAAGTTGACATTCTGAAAAATGAATGCTCTTGAAAATTGACAGTAGATGTAAGGTTATATCATATGCCTTTGTCATATGGCACTGAAAGTAACTTTTATTTGTTTATATGCTTAAATCTCTATTTTTACATGGCAGACTGATTTTCCTAAATTGGTTTCTAATTTGTGTTAATTGTGTCTTTACTTAACAAGCAAAGTTTATTTTGTATATATGTCTAACTTGGTTGTGATTATTAACAACTAGGTTATTACTATGCTGATAATTGGTTCTCAGCATTACATGCATTTTTTTTTCTTGCTATATAACCTATATGGTGATTTAATGCAAACCCAGAGAGCCTGTGTTTGAATTCCAGTTTTATCACTACTAGCTGAGTGATCCTGTATGTAATAGATTTCTTAACTCCTGTAAGGCACAATTTTCTTACCTGTAAAGTGAGTTTAATAAATAGCCCCTACCTTTTAGAGTTTGTTTTGAACTTTGAAATGAGATAATACATGTAAAGTACTTAGTAATAGTGCCTGGCACAAAGTAAGTTGGTTCATTTTGTGGTGATTACCTCAGTATACTCTTTAAACATTCTCTATTGCTTTTGTGTGTGTGCATGTGCCAATAGAACTTTATAGTACAATTAATGATATGAGTTTTAATCTCAGAGACAATAAATACATCTATTCTGCTTCAGTTTTCTCCTCCATTTTCCTAGGTTAAGAAAGTCCTAGTATATTATTAATAACAGATTATTTCTTAGGCCGGGTGTGTTGGCTTTTACCTGTAATCCCAGCACTTTGGGAGACCTGGACAGGAGTATTTGCCTTGAAGCCAGGAGTTCAAGACCAGCCAGGTCAACATAGCATGACCCCGTCTCTATGAAAAAAAAAAAAAAAAAAAAAAAGCTGGGCGTGGTGGTGTGTCCTGGTAGTCTCAGCTAGCTACTCAGAATGCTGGTAGGAGGATTGCTTAAGCCTGGGAGTTGGAGGCTGCAGTGAGCTATGATTGTACCACTAAAAAAAATGGTTATTTCTTAATTTTTTGTGGGGGATATTCATTTAACAAATCTTATTATAAACATTATTGTAAAAAGGAAGTAATTAATTATGTAAAATTTTGGGGGAATTCATTTTGTTAATAAACAGATTCTTAGTAGTATTTTATAATAAAACCATCTTTTGTTTTTCAGTAAAATTCCTGCCTTTCTAAATGTAGTGGATATTGCTGGCCTTGTGAAAGGAGCTCACAATGGGCAGGGCCTGGGAAATGCTTTTTTATCTCATATTAGTGCCTGTGATGGGATCTTTCATCTTACACGTAAGTGCAGTTGTTTATTTAATCATTGATTTCCTTAAGATCAGTGTTTTCTTTCCATTATTGTGGAAATTAGAAATGACTGATTGATAGAAGATTGCTTTTGCTTTACCAGATGAATGGTGGGTTTGTCTGTAAATTTGTGACTTTAATGTTACTTAGTATTATCTCCATATGTGAGGCTTATTCCTTAGCAAGTATATGCTGTGTTGTTACTATATTCTAATTGAATTTTATCTCCTTTTCTGGATTAGAGCCATGTATAAATGTTTCTGTGTGGAACTAATTTTGTTGATTGTAAAGCATTTTGAAATTTTCTTCATTTGTAGAACTTTTCTGCATTCTTGTTTTTCTGTGTGTTAAGAAGGCAGAATTGATAGAGAAGGGGATTCTAATGATGTCATAGAAGAGAAAGTCATCCAGGTTATCTATTAGAGATGAAAGGATTAGAGAGAAACTATAGATCAGTTAGTTCTTTTTAAAAAAGTTTTTATTTGTTTTTTAGAGATGGGATCTCCCTCTGTTGCTGAGGCTGGAATGTAGTAGCATGGTCATAACTCAGCGGGAGTATAGGCACCTGGCACCACGCGCAGCTAATTTTTTTCAAGTTTTTTTTTTTTTTTTTAAAGAGGGGCCTCTCTTGCTTTGTTGCCCAGGCGGGTCTCAAAATCCTGGCCTTAAGCAATTCTCTTGCCTCATCCTGCTGAGGAGCTGGGATTATAGGTGTGTGCCACTGTATCCTCTCTATATCAGCTAGTTATTACAGAGAGAAGGATATAAAGCAAAGAGAGAAAACAGCTAAAACTGTGCATTGGTTTGGGTTCTTTTGACTACAGAAATGAGCCAATAACAGAGTAATTCTCTGCAAAATAGGAAGGTTTAGGTTAAGGCTCACGTGAAGATTGCACTTTATGATTATAGCTTTGTAATGAGCAAATTAATGCAAATAGTGAAAACAAGTTAGACCTGGCGGCCACCTGTGGTCTGGTTCAGTGCCTTTGTTGTTTTTTTTTGTTTGAGACAGAGTCTTGCCCTACCACCCTGGCTAGAGTGCAGTAGAGTCATGACTCACTGCAGCCTCCAACTCCTGGGCTCAAGGGATTATCCCGCGTTGGCCTCCCAGAGTGCTAGGATTATAGGTGTGAGCCACTGTGGCTGGCCTGGTTCAGTGCTTTTGTTACTGGTTCTCAACTAGATAACTAGAATAATTTAGAGTGACCGTTTAGAAAATTTTATAGCAATCTGACTGACTAATATGAACTAAATAATAAAAATATTGTGCTAGTATGTTTTGTATGTCTTTTTAAAAAATTCATTTGCCTGGTAATTCATTTTTATTATATTTTACAAAAACCTACCACAGATAATTTAAGAATCGTTAATCTGGGTAACTTCACTTTGGGTAAAGGTTTGGAGAGACCTTATGAGAGGGTTGTGGTATAAGCAAAGAATGAGGTTGTGTAGTGGTTTTGGGGTTCAATTATGTAGAGAAATGTTAACCTAAAGCTTGCACATTGGCAAGAACCTCTGTTTTCCTTACGGTTTGTCTTTCCACTGGTTTTTGTGACTGGTGTGAGGATTGCAAGGAGAGGGTAGATTCCCAGGTTTCTGGACTGGGTCAGTTAATTGAATCATAATGCCATTCACTGAGATGTTAAATACAGAAAGAGCAGCAAGTATTGAGAGAGAGATGATTAATTCAGTTTGGGAAAATATATTGAATATTTTTTACCTGGGACATCTGGATAGATGTTTGTCAGAAAGTAGGATTGATAGGGCAAATGTGAAAGATGGTTGGGGGGTAGTAGAACTGCAGATTTGAGTGTGAGAGTGTGTGAACTGATAAGTGGAAAAGAGCATAAAATAGAGTAGAGTTGAAAACTATCTTATTCATTTGACACTTATTTATGGAGTACCTCGTGTAAGTGGACTAGATCTGAGGGATGTAGTGGTGAGTAAAAGCAGATATGGCCCTTGCCCTCATAAGCTTATATATAATTCATTGGAGGATACAGACATTGGAAAATGGTTACATAGATATTAGATGTCCTTTTCCAATTGTGTACAAAAAAAGAGAATGTTTTTCTGAGAGTGATGTTACTTTGAGGAAGTGATGGTTATCCTGAGAGGTAAAAGTTAAGTGAGTAAGTAACTTTTACTAAGTTAGTAAAAGGAAGCAAAGAAAGATTGGTTATTAAGAGTGGTTGGCTTTTTCAAGCCCGTGTGGTAGAAAGGAGCCTGCTGCCTTAGGAACTGTCAGTGTGGACAGAATGAATGATGAGAAGGAGCAAAGGAAAAGAACACAGGGATATACTTGGAGATGTGACCATGTTTGCCATATTAAAGATACCCATCTTTAATGGCTTAAATATAAAAGATTTTAAATGAAGAATTGAGGTGGGGGTAGAGCCAAATGAAATTGTTCTAGTAGTTTACTTTGCAATTACAGTATTTAGTTGAATTGCATTTTGAATATTATAAAATATCCAAATGGAGTAATGTACCAAGAGTTTAAAATTTAGTATTTTTACAAAACTATATTTCCAAGGTACTGATAATGATTTGTATAGATGAAGTTTGAGCATAAGAAATGTAGAATACATTTTTTGTACAAGAATCTATACACATTGCTTATTTTGCTTACCCTCCAAAAAGCATACCCCCCCATGTGCTGCCTAATGTATAGGAATTTCAGATCCCTCCCCCCATTAGTCATTAAGAGTTCTCTTTAATGTTTTATTTTCAATGGTTTTCTTGTTTGCAAAGTATACTAATAAGGACATTCAAGATGGCAGAAATAATGAAAGATTATCTTCTTGCTTACATGTGTGCAGATCTGGAGTTAACACTTGTTTTTTTAAAGTATATTTTTAAAGTTACAAACTCATAGCTATAGATTCAGCTATGTAAATAGGAATTTATCTTTCCTAAACAAGTGTTGCAAGACAAGAGGTAAAAGTTCTTATTTTTACACTTAAAAATATGAAAACTCTTGGCTGGGCAAGTGGCTCACACCTGTAATCCTAGCACTTTCGGAAGTAATGGTGGGAGGATTGCTTGAGGCCAGGAGTTTGAGACTAGCCTGAGCAAGAGTGAGGCCTTGTTTCTACATAAAATAGAAAAATTAACTGGGCATGGTTGCATGTACCTGTAGTACCAACTACCTGGGAGGCTGTGGCAGGAGGATCGCTTGTGCTGAGGAGTTCGAGGCTATACTGTGTTATGATCATGCATGTGAATAGCCACTGTACTTTATATGCGGCATAGTAATAGCCTCTTTAAAAAAAGTTGACTAAAAAATGACCTAATAATCTGCTGTCTAGGTGAAATTCTCATGTAGCTAATAGAAGATACTCACCTTGTATATAAACCCAGTTTGTAGCAAATGTGAACTAATTTTATGTAGCAGGTAGATGCAGCAATGAAGTTTTTTTCTACGTACAATAACATGGATAAATTTCAATATGATTATGCTGAGTGGCAGAAGGCAGTCTAAAAGAAGGGTATATACTATGATTCTATTTATATAAGATTTTAGAAAATGCATATTAATTAATAAAATGCATATTAAAAGCAGATCATGGTTGCCTGGGGGAGGGACAGAGAGGGCCTTTATAAAGGCCCATGAGGAGACTGTTGGGTGATGGAAATGTTCATGATCTTGATTGCAGTGATGGTTTCACACCATCATACATATGTCATACATACACCATCATACATATGTCATACATACACCATCATACATATGTCAAGACATGTATACATCTAGTTATGTACTTTTTTTGTACATCTTATTATATGTCAGTTTCATCTCAATAAAGCAAAAAAAAGTGGGAAATTTAAAAAGAGCAACTTTTCTTATACATTTCCTTCTAGGGGGGTGTGATTGTACTCTCTGTTTACCTTGATTGTTTCAGTGGTGTAAGCAGTAGAGATGATGTTGTATTTCTAGATAATAGTTAGAAGGTTGATACAGTTATTTGTGTTGGTTGAAAAACAAAAATTAAATCTGATATTTTTGAGTCTTAAGAGTTTGTTAAGAACTTTGGTTTTGGTACAATTACAATGAAATTATTTGTCTGTCATTGTCAGTCTGGTAAGTACAGAATCTCCTCAGCTAGATATTCTTTAAACTTGATTCCAGAATACATTTGACCCTTGAACTGCACAGGGGTTAGGGTTGCTGACCCCGCACAGTTAAATCTGCACATAATTTTTGACGGTCCCCAAACTTAGCTTCTAATAGTCTGCTGTTGACTGGGAGCCTTACCAATAACATAAACAGTCAGTTAGCCCATATTTTTTATGTTTTTTATGTACTATACTGTGTTCTTACAATAAAGTAAGCTAGAAAAAATAAAATGTTATTAATAAAATTGTAAGGAAGAGAAAATATATTTGTAGTACTGTACTGTGTTTATTGATGCTGTAAGTCTGTTTCATCTATTTATAAGGTCAGTTGTTTGTCTGAATGATGGGCAAAACCACAGCTGTAGACCTCAATCTCCAGCACATATCGAGCTATGCAGCTTTTTCTTAATAATGTCATGACTTTTTTCTGCTTCTTGGGAGCACTTCCAGCATCACTAGTGGCACTTGGTCCCAGGGTATTATTCAAAATTTAGGATATTGCACTAAACATTACGAAGAATACACAGGAACTGAGAAAGAGCACTTTTTACTGTGATACACAATTTACTGGAGGGATGAACTACTCTTGCGAAGATGATTAGCATCTCAGGGTGTTTTAAGCGGATACTTGTAACACCTTAGCTCACCACAATAGCAACAGGAGGTGGCTTTGAAATTATTATAGTGTAATAGTACAGTATGTACTATAGCTAATTTTATGCAGTTATGAAATTACTATAGTAGCATAGTATGTACTACAGTTAATTTTATGCAGTTGTGATTTAATACTGCATCTTTACATTTGTTTACATTTCTCTCAACTTTGAATGTACTATCTGAAGTATGAAAGTTTTGATAAATTTTAACTTTTTATAATAGATTTGTGTATATTTTGTGGTAGCAAATAATAAAATAGACTAGTATCTACATGTTTCATGCATTCATGACATACCTAACTTTTCCCTAATTTTTTGATATTTCTAGGTTATGTGATTCATGTGTGAGTTTTTTCAAATTGTTACAAATCCCCCCCCCAAATTTTCCAAGATATTTATTGAAAAAACATCTGTGTGTAAGTGGACCTGCAGTTCGAACTCATGTTAAGGAACAACTGTAATATTATTTCTAAATATGGCAAGTTTGTTAGTGAATTTGTTGTGCAAAACTTTTGTTTTTTTGAGACAGTCTTACTCTATGGGCTCCCCTCCACCCCCCCCACCCCCCCGCTAGAGTGTAGTGATATCATCATAGCTCACTGCAACCTCAAACTCCTGGGCTCAAGTGATCCTCGTGCCTCAGCCTCCCAATTAGCTAGGACTGCAGGTGCATGCCACCATGTTCCGCTAATTTTTAATTTTTTTTTTTTTTTGTAGAGACAGAGTCTCTCTATGAGATGGGGTCCTGTTATGTTGCCCAGGCTGGTCTCTAACTCCTGGCTTTAAGCAATCCCCCTCCCCTGCCTTGGCCCCCCAAAGTCCTAAGGGCTTGGATCACAAGCATGAGCCACCATGCCTTTCTATTACACTTTTTAATTCCATTTTTTTATGCATCTTTTAGGTGTTTTTAAACATCAGAATGTTTTTTTCACTCAGGGTGTTTTTGGAAATACTGCCCTTTTTTTGTTTGAAAGCTTACCTTTTTAAACTTCTTAACAATTTTTTTTAAGATACAGGTTCTCCCTCTGTCACTCAGGCTGGAGTGCAGTGGTGCAACCATAGCTCACTGTAACCTTGAACTCTTGGACTCAAGCAATCCTCCTGCTTTAGCCTCCCAACTAGCTAGGACTACAGGCATGTGCCACCATGCCCAGCTAGCTTTTAAAATTTTTTTTGTAGAAACAGGGTCTTGCTATGTTGCTCAGACTGGCTTCGAACTCCTGGGCTCAAGTGATCCTCCAGCCTTGGCCTTCTAAAGTGCTGGGATTACAAGTGTTAGCCACCCTGCCCAGCACCTTTTAAAAATTATTTGAAAAATTTTATTTTCAGCCAGACTAAGTCTTGAATTAATGGGCAGAGCTGCCTACTTTTAAAACATAAAATACCTGGAAAATACAGAATGTTATGAAAATGATGAGATTCCTGTGTTTGTCAAACTTCTTCACTCAAGAGCCCTAACTGTAAAGGATGAGGAAGGCTTTTGGTACATAGGCTTTTGGTACACAGTACAGTTCTAAACATTTCACTTCAAGGAAAAGTTTTTGGAATCCTATGGTTTACTTTGTACTTCTGTACTTCTAGCAATGTTCAGTCTCCAATTTGAGAGGCAAGATCGTAGGTTAAGATACAAATGCTCTAGATCGTCAAGATGCCTATCTGATCAAGAACTAGTGTATATTACTTAGTACTTTTCAGATTTTTAGGTCTTGATCATCATAAGAGCCCAGTGAGGTGTATAGGCCTTGCTATTATCTTCATTTTCAGATGAGAAAACCAAAGCTTAGAGAGGTAAAATCATTTGCTCAGAGGTGGTAGTGCTTATAATTAAGCCAGCCTTGTGTGACATCACTTCTTTCTGCCATACTCTTTATCAAACTGTAGCCTCCAACTCTGTGTTGTCAAATGTCTGGGAAGTAATAGGTGTTTTGGATAAAACTGTGACAATGCGTGGAAATAGGTGGCTGATATTCTAAGGATTAAATTAGTTTTTATTCTTGATACCTGTGCCAGAGCTCCATGGAGCAGAATTTGGGGGGATTTTGGTTAAATTACAATGTTTGCATGCTTCTCTAAGTACCTATCCAGGTAGAATATTTTGTTTCCAGTTATTTGTATTGCTCAATGAAACACATAGGGTTTCATGAATCCATCAAGTAGAAAGTCTGTAAAGGATTATGATGGTTTTATTATTTTTTAGATTTTTTATCCTGCTCTTGCATTTAGAATGTACCTTTCTCAGTTTGCTTTATCTGTTTTCACCAAAAAAATTACTAGGTCTTTAAAAACTCATATTAATAATTAAAAATAGTAGAATATGAGATCAGTTCTATTGGTGGGGAAAACATGTTGTATACCTTTCTTAAATGTAATATAGACTCTGCTTGGGTTAAGTTTTGTGATCAAGTACTTTTATATTTTGTAAAAAAGCTCTTAACTTGAAAATTGTTATTAATTCATGCTGACTAAAATAAAACCTTTTAAAATAGTTTTTAAATAGGATTAAGATTAACTTGAAGAGTTCAGATTTTCCAGAAAATGTGAGATGGAGGGGGTGGGGAAAACTTGAGGTAGGAATAAGGTTTTTTACAAATTTAATACATAAATTACCAGGTGAGGGAACCAAAACATAATATATTAGAGATGACACATTAATGTAGGTAATTAAAAAAAATAAGTGACATTTAAAGAAGCAAGGCTTATCATGTAGAGAATTTTAAAGTAAACTTCAAAGAAGAATAACTATTTCAAAATTTATTGATAAATTTTGGCAAATTTTAACTGCATTACTTTATGAAAGCCCTGTTATTGTCTTTTCAGTTGCATTTTCATGCCAAGATAGTTGAATACAGTAGTCTCCCCTTATCTGTGGGGATGTTCCAAGACCCCCAGTGGATGCCTGAACTGCAGATAATAGTACCAATCTCAGTTGTCATCAATTAGAACATGTTTCTGTTCATGTCTTCCACCCACAAACTTGATGCCTTTTCCAGCTTAACTAAGAACTTAATAACACACTGTGGCTGTAACTTTTGCAGTCTGAGGTATGACAGCAAAACTAGTAGGAATTTCTTTTTATCTCATCATAATTTTATGGATAGGTTTGTTCTTATCGTGGATCTTAGCAACTTTATCATATAGGTTTTTTCATTGCTTATTAGGTTGAGAACTTTTGCCTTTTCACTTAAAGCACTTTGTAACTTCTCTTTGGCATTCTGAATTGCCAGCATCCTTACTCCTGCGCTTTGGGGCCATTATTAAGCAAAATAGTGGTTACTTGAACACAAGTACTGTGATACCATGACAGTTAATAACCAAGACTATTGCTAAGTGACTAATGGGCAGATAGCATCTATGGCATGGAACTGCTGGAAAAAGGGATGATTCAGATCCTTGGTAAGGTGGTACCTAGAATGGTGTATACAATTTAAAACTTATAAATTGCTTGTTTCTGGAATTTTCCATTTACTATTTTCGGGTGGAAGTTGACTATGTGTAACTGAAACTTTGGATAAGGGGTGACTATTGTATATCTAAGACATGATACCTGATTCGAATGTGTCATTGAAGGTGGAAAAAACTCTGAACCAAGTGTAGTTTCAGCAGCTGAGTGAATATGAGCATGATAGCTTGTAGAATGTGAGTGAGGGGCAGAAAAGGAGGACATAGTTGGTTTGCTATACTTGTTGCCATTGTAGAGTTTACATGAAAGTAGATTTGTTAAAAGCTTGAAATTCAGTTTTAGTCAGCAAAGGTGTGTTTCCAGAATACCTCATAGTTGTTTTATGCCTGAAAATAAAGTAGTATTCATTGTGTTGTGAAGTTCCAGAATGTTAGATACATAAATACAAAAATAACTAAAAAAGTGTACATATATTTTTAGGTTTCTTGCCTTTTTGTATGATCTACTCTTTTTCAAGCTATTAAAACATTCTAATAGTTGAGGGGCGGAGCAAGATGGCGGACGAATAACACTGCCAGACAGAGTGTCTCTGCAGAAAAGACAGATTCTAGCAGAAATTAGAGGAAAGAAGCAAGAAGACGAGCATACAGCGGACAAGGGCCGGAAGGAGGGGTACCTGAGACCCCGGGAGACTCCACGGGAGGAGGCTGCGGAGGAGAACTGGAGGCTGAGACCACCGGAGCAGCCCGGAGACCAGCGGCAAGGGTAGGTGGATTTGCTGTTTCCCCTCCCCTGCATTTGGGACTGCTGGTGGGCTCCCCAGCGGGTGGAGAGACCTGCGGACACCAGCCCAGAGACTGCCGCCACCAGCTAGCGGTGAGCCTGTAGCAGACGTGGCACCAGGTTCCCAACTTCCTCCGGGCACCTCCGTGTGCACAGACCCCAGCCGCACGGCAGGCGCCATATTGCCTCCTCCTCCCCTCCGCCGACCCTACCCACGGCTGCCCAGAGAGACAATACAGACACCAGCTGGAGGCACCTCCAGGGAACAGGACCTTCCCGTTTGGGACCCTACACCTGACTCAGGGGAACTCAGACTGTGAGCTCCCTACCCGCCAGCCCTCCCAGATGCTGCTGGCACGGTGTTCCCAGGAGAACGGTGCCGACTCAGAGGCTGAGAGACATAGACCCAGCTTGGGCTCCCTGTGGGTGAATTGGGACTGGAAATCCTCTCCCTGGTGGGGATACAGTTTGAACTCTGGGACCCAGAGGTTGGACCTGCAGACCAGATCCCCTGCACCGAGGGCTAGCATTGCCCGGGGCACAGAAGGGTTATACGTGAACAGCCTACTGAGGTGTGTGTGCCTCCAGGGGCAGATCGGCGTCCTAGAGGGCAACCCTCCTCCCAGGAGGAGGCCGTGCCCCCAACCCAGGTGGCGTTCCTGTGCAGGGAACCTCCCCGCCGGCATCACAGTCTGGGGAGGCCTGGTGGCTTGTGATCTGGCCTGCTGGCAGAAGCCCAGGAGTAGCTGCGGACTTGGGGAGGGTGGAAAGAAGCGAGGCCCGTTCCAGACTGCGGGTCTCAGACAGCCCCACCCCCACACGCAGACTTTCTGGCTGAGTGGGACCATTCCAGCCCCGCCCTGACAGCTTTCCCTGGAAGCAGGGAACAGAACTTTGACCCCTGCTAACGGCCTGAGGGCAGGCTTACCCAACACAGCCCCACCCAGAACAAGAGCAGATAACAGGACACAAAATCAACAGTATAGCCTGTTCCTCCAAGCAAACGCCACCTACTGACAGGGACGGCATCTTGCACAGCCTTTCCACAGCACCCACTGACTCAATATACAGGGAGTGGTCCAATTTCACCCACAGACACCACCTAACGCCTCAGAAACTAAACAAGGTGTGTGAATACCCAAACAATAACCTAAGGAAAGAAACAACAACTGATGGACATGGGAAGAAATCAGTGAAAGAACTCAGGAAATATGAAGAACCAAACGGAAAACACACCCCCAAAGAGGAGCACCAGCCCCCTAGAATCGGACACCAACCAAAATCAGGCAACCAATATGACAGAAGAGGAATTTCATATGTGGATCATAAGAACACTCACTCAGCTGCAACAACAACTCAATAACCAACACAAAGAAACCACAAAAAGCCTCCAGGATATGGGAAAAGAAATAGACACAATGAAGAAAAGTGTAACCGAACTCCTGTAAATGAAGAATCAATTCAAGGAACTACAAAATACAGTGGAAAGTCTCAAGAACAGGGTAGATCAAACAGAAGAAAGAATCTCAGAGCTTGAAGATAACACCCTCCAATTAAATAAATCAGTCACACAAATAGAGCAGAGAAACAAGAGAAAAGAGCAAAGCCTACAAGAGCTGTGGGATTATGTGAAGAAACCTAATGTGAGGGTCATAGGGTTACCAGAAGGGGAAGAAGACAACACTCAAGGGTTGTATAAGCTGTTTGAAGATATAATAGAGGAAAATTTCCCAGGCCTTGCTCTAAATCTTGATATATAAGTTCAAGAAGCTCAGAGGACCCCTGGGAGATTCAACGCAAACAGGAAGACGTCACGACATGCAGTCATCAGACTGACCAAAGTATCAACTAAAGAGGCCCTTCTAAGAGCTGTAAGACAAAAGAAGCAAGTAACATACAAGGGAAAGCCAATTCGAATAACATCAGACTTCTCTAATGAGACTTTACAAGCAAGGAGAGACTGGGGCCCTATTCTCACTCTTTTGAAACAAAACAACGCCCAGCCTAGAATATTATTCCCTGCAAAACTAAGCTTCGTATATGAAGGAGAAATAAAAACATTCTCAGACAAGCAAAGGCTCAGAGAATTCACCAAGACAAGACCAGCCCTACAAGAAGTACTTAAAACAGCGTTATGCACGGAACATCATAATAATAACCCACGAATATAAAAACAACCAAAACCCAAAGATATTAAAGGCCAGATATTATAATGGCTCAAGACAGAAATCATAGCAACAACATCCAACCCAACAGAATGATCAGCAATCTACCTTACCTATCAGTTCTCTCAATAAATGTGAATGGCTTAAACTCTCCACTCAAGAGACATAGGCTGGCTGAATGGATAAGAAAATACAGGCCAAGTATATGCTGTCTTCAGGAAATACATCTAACCTGCAAGGATGCATATAGACTAAAAATAAAAGGGTGGAGATCAATATTCCAAGCAAATAGAAGCCAAAAGAAGGCTGGTGTGGCAGTTGTAATTTCAGACGATTTAGTTTTTAAACCAACAAAAGTAGTGAAAGACAAAGAGGGTCATTATATAATGGTGAAGGGCACAGTCCAACAAGAAGAGATAACAATTTTAAATATATATGCACCCAACTTAGGTGCACCCAGCTTCATAAAGCAAACCTTACTGGAGCTAAGCAAATGGATTAATAGCAACTCCATAATTGCCGGAGATTTCAACACCCCACTGACGGCACGAGACAGATCCTCCAAACAGAAAATTAATAAAGAAATAATGGACTTAAACAAAACTCTAGAACAATTGGGTCTGACAGACATCTACAGAACATTCTACCCAAAATCCACTGAATATACGTTCTTCTCATCAGCTCACGGGACATTCTCTAAGATTGACCATATCCTAGGACACAAAGAAAATCTCAAGAAATTTAAAAAAATAGAAATCATACCATGTACCTTCTCAGATCACAGTGGAATAAAACTAGAAATCAACCCTAACAGAAACTCACATTTCTACACAACAACGTGGAAATTAAACAACCTCCTACTAAATGATTATTTCATAAATGAAGAAATCAAGACAGAAATAAAAAAGTTCTATGAAGAAAACGACAATGGAGAGACAAGTTATCAACTCCTCTGGGACACAGCTAAAGCAGTTCTGAGAGGAAAGTTTATCTCCATAAATGCCTATAACCAAAAGACAAGAAGATCACAAATAGACAATCTAATGAAACGACTCAAAGAGCTGGAAAAAGAAGAACAGACCAACCCCAAACCCAGCAGAAGAAGTGAAATCAAAAGATCAAATCAGAACTAAATGAAATTGAAAACAGGGAAGCTATTCAGGAGATTAATAAAACAAAAAGTTGGTTCTTTGAAAAAATAAACAAAATTGACACACCATTGGCTAAGCTAACGAAAAGCAGAAAAGAGAAATCTCTAATAAGCTCCATCAGGAATAAAAAAGGAGATATCACAACTGATCCCAAAGAGATACAAGATACAATTTATGAATACTACAAAAATCTTTATGCACACAAACTGGAAAATGTGGAGGAAATGGACAAATTTCTAGAAACACACAGCCTCCCTAGGCTCAACCAGGAAGAAATAGATTCCCTGAACAGACCAATCTCAACAGCTGAAATAGAAACAGCAATTAAAAATCTCCCTAAAAAGAAAAGTCCTGGTCCAGATGGCTTCACACCTGAATTTTACCATACTTACAAAGAAGAACTAGTACCTATCTTGCAGAAACTATTCCACAACATCGAGAAGAACGGAAACCTCCCCGACACCTTTTATGAAGCGAATATTACTCTGATACCAAAACCAGGAAAGGATGCAACAAAAAAAGAAAACTACAGACCAATATCCCTAATGAATATAGATGCAAAAATTTTCAACAAAATCTTAGCTAACCGAATCCAGACACTTATCAAAAAAATAATCCACCACGACCAAGTGGGCTTCATCCCAGGGATGCAGGGATGGTTCAACATACGTAAATCTATCAATGCAATTCACCACATAAGCAGAAGCAAAAACAAAGACCACATGATTCTTTCAATAGATGCAGAAAAAGCTTTTGACAAAATTCAACACCCTTTCATGATACGAACACTTAAGAAAATAGGCATAGAAGGGACATACCTAAAAATGATACAAGCCATATATGACAGACCCATAGCCAACATCATACTGAATGGGGAAAAATTGAAATCATTCCCACTTAGAACTGGAACCAGACAAGGCTGCCCACTATCTCCACTTCTGTTCAACATAGTACTGGAAGTCTTGGCTACAGCAATCAGACAGGAAAATGGAATCAAAGGTATCCAAATAGGGGCAGAAGAGATCAAACTTTCACTGTTTGCTGATGATATGATATTGTATCTAGAAAACCCCAAGCATTCAACCAAGAAACTTCTGGAACTGATCAATGAATTTAGTAAAGTCTCAGGATACAAAATCAATACACAGAAATCAGAGGCATTTATATATGCCAACAACAATCTAATTGAGAACCAAATCACAGACTCAATTCCCTTCACAATAGCAACAAAGAAATTAAAGTACCTAGGAATATACTTAACCAAGGACGTAAAAGACCTCTACAGGGAGAACTATGAAACACTGAGGAAGGAAATAGCAGAGGATGTAAACAGATGGAAATCCATACCATGCTCGTGGATCGGCAGACTCAATATCATCAAAATGTCTATACTACCCAAACTGATCTACAGATTCAATGCAATACCTATTAAAATCCCATCAGCATTCTTCACAGATATAGAAAAAATAATTTTACGCTTCATATGGAACCAAAGAAGACCCCGAATATCAAGAGCAATTCTAGGCAACAAAAACAAAATGGGAGGCATTAATATGCCAGATATCAAACTATACTACAAAGCTGTAGTAATTAAAACAATATGGTATTGGCACAAAAATAGGAACATTGACCAGTGGAACAGATGTGAGAATCCTGATATAAAACCATCCTCATATAGCCATCTAATCTTTGACAAAGCAGACAAAAACATACGCTGGGGAAAAGAATCCCTTTTCAATAAATGGTGCTGGGAAAACTGGATAGCCACCTGTAGAAGGCTAAAACAGGACCCACACCTTTCACCTCTCACAAAAACCAACTCACGCTGGATAACAGACTTAAACCTAAGGTATGAAACTATTAGAATTCTAGAGGAAAAATTTGGAAACACTCTCCTAGACATTGGCTTGGGCAAAGAGTTTATGAAGAAGTCCCCAAAGGCAATCACAGCAGCAACAAAAATAAATAAATGGGACATGATCAAACTACAAAGCTTCTGCACAGCCAAAGAAATAGTCATGAAAGTAAACAGACAACCTACAGAATGGGAGAAAATTTTTGCATCCTATGCATCCGATAAGGGACTGATAACTAGAATATACTTGGAACTCACGAAAATTAGGAAGAAAAAATCAAATAACCCCATTAAAAAGTGGGCAAAGGACTTGAACAGAAATTTTTCTAAAGAAGATAGAAGAATGGCCAACAAACATATGAAAAAATGCTCAACATCTCTAATCATCAGGGAAATGCAAATCAAAACCACAATGAGATATCATTTAACCCCAGTGAGAATGGCCTTTATCAAAAAATCTCCAAACAATAAATGCTGGCGTGGTTGTGGAGAGAGAGGAACACTCCTACACTGCTGGTGGGACTGCAAACTAGTTCAACCTCTGTGGAAAGCAATATGGAGATACCTCAAAGCGATACAAGTGAATCTACCATTTGATCCAGCAATCCCATTGCTGGGCATCTACCCAAATGATCCAATGACACTCTACAAAAAAGACACCTGCACTCCAATGTTTATAGCAGCACAATTCATAATTGCAAGGCTGTGGAAACAGCCCAAGTGCCCATCAATCCAAGAATGGATTAATAAAATGTGGTATATGTATACCATGGAGTACTATTCAGCTCTAAGAAACAATGGTGATATAGCACATCTTATATTTTCCTGGTTAGAGCTGGAACCCATACTACTAAGTGAAGTATCCCAAGAATGGAAAAACAAGCACCAGATATATTCTCCAGCAAACTGGTATTAACTGAGTAGCACCTAAGTGGACACATAGGTACTACAGTAATAGGGTATTGGGCAGGTAGGAGGGGGGAGGGGAGCGGGTATATACATACATAATGAGTGAGATGTGTACCATCTGGGGGATGGTCATGATGGAGACTCAGACTTTTGGGGGGAGGGGGGAAAATGGGCATTTATTCAAACCTTAAAATCTGTACCCCCATAATATGCCAAAATCAAAAAATAAAATCTAAAAAAAAAAAACCAAAAAAAACCAAACATACGAATAGTTGACCTTGAAGGATTTCTTTTCCTTATGCTCTTATTCTTGTGTTGCTTGAATGAATATTCAACAGAAAGAATGCCACAAAAACTAGATTTTAATTGAATTTAACCTTTACTGGCTTCCCCACGAAAATACTTGTGTGTAATTCAGTTATTTGTATAAATAGCTATTTATGACATCAAAGAAGATAAACTTTAGGTGGGAAATAAATATCAGAGGCTAACTAACTTCAGCATAGAAACCTTACCCTGTATGTTCTTATATATTTTTATATACTATCATTACATGAAAGGATAAAAGTTGATAATTGAAATTGTGGGAAAAGAACAAGTATTATCTCTGAGAATTTGTGGATCACAATTTGAAGAAATAAAATTCTTATTTTATAAAAATAATTTATTTTTATTTTAACAAAGATAAGACATCCTAAGCGCTCTCTAAATATTAACTCATTCTTCTTAAGAACCTCATGAGGGTAGGTACTGTTATTCTCATTTTGTAAATACAGACTGTAAAGAGTAGTATTTGTCCAAGATTACATGGTTTAGTAAGAGGAAGAACCAGGTTTTAAACTCCAGCTCTGGTTAGAGTCCTTGCTTTATGTGGGTTTAGTCTATTAATCTGTGCTGACATTTATCAATGCAATAGAGAATTTGTTTCTTTTTCTTTATAGGCCATTTAAAGGACTTTATCTTTCCTCTTTTTTAGTCACAAAATTTTTTTATTAATCTTGAGACCTCTTGAGACTTTGTCTGTTGTCCCAGAGAAATTACATGTTATCAGTTCTAGATCAAGCACTTTTATATGATACCCAGGTTATATTCTTAAAGGGCAGTGGAAAATTACTTATTTTGCAGATCCCTAAAGGGTAAGGGATGGCTTTATTTAGAGAGAAACAGATTGTGTTACTTGGATGTCAGTTATACACGTTGGAAACTCTTATATGCTTTTGCAAACAAGGAATATAAAACAGTTAAGTCAGAAAAGAAAGAGAGAGAATACATCAAATATACGTACATATCGTCCTCTCTTAAGTATTTTTATGTTGATTTATGACAGGACTAAATAGCAAAGAAATGATCAGCAGTTGTGGTCCTGACAGTGTCCATAGCAGCACTTAATCTTTTAGATGGTAACTTCTTTTGGAGGTGTAAGGAGCTACCATGTAATGATTGGTGACTTGACATGATGTGACATGACGTGATGTAATGTATACTTAATTCAAAATAATACAAGGTCAGGGGGTATACTTGTTTTAAAGATTAGAAAACTAAGGCTTAAAGAGGCTAGATAGAGCCCAGGATTTTATGTTTAAAAAAAAAAAAGAGGCTAGAAAACTAGACTGTGATTTACATAACTGTTAAGCATCAGAGCTATGATTTGAATTTAGGTCTGCCTTTTTAAAGATGTTTCTGGGACTGTGGTGCTTAAAAATCTAAAAGCAGTTGGTTATTTATCTGAGATATATATTTATATATGTGTGTGTGTATATATATGAGGGCTGTCCGGAAAGTATTCAGCCATTGTATCCATTGTGTCCATAGCTGGACACTTTCTAGACAGCTCTCTTATATATCATATATATCTCAGAATATATATGTATGTGTATTCTTTGGTATCAGAATTAAAATTTTTGCGTGCTGGTGATGTTATAAGTAATTATTTTTCCCACTTAATTATCAGTATCTTGAATGTTTGAGATTCTATAGGAATTATTTTTTAGACTAGATGTGTTATTTAGCTATCAGCCTTTCAGGGATATTTAAACCACACAGAGCATTTTTTAGTGGTTTGTATGATTTAAAACTGAGAAGCTTAAAAAGTGGAGATTTCCTCATATGTTTGGCATAAATAGTACCTATAATTTTATATAAACAACTCATAATAGATATGGTTATGTCTGTGTGTTGCTAATTGTATATTATTAACTATAGAATAGAAATTATTAAATTTTCTGAATTTTCATTTATTTATTTATTTATTTATTTATTTTTCACTCAACTGTGCCCTTGAGTAAAAAAATAACTGCTCTGGAGTTTAACTAAACATTAGAAATTAATATTCTAAAAATTATTTAATGAATTAACTGCTTTTAAAAACTAAATTTCCATTACACTTAATATGTATTACTTTTATGGAAGATTTTATTGTTAGGAACATCAGATTAAAGCAGCTAAATACCATGTCTGTTTGTTTTTTAAATCTTTTGAAACTAAATATCCACATTTCCTCATCAGGTTAGTTATTTATATGAGCTGAGGCAGCTTTTTAAGATTAAAAAAAATTGCCTAAACCTTTATTCACTTTGAAGCAGAAATGCAAGTGGATGATATTCAAGATATGTTTTTCAAAATGGTCCCTTAAAAATTAGTTACTGTTTAAATGGCAGTAAAGATAATAATGAAAGAAAAAAGTCAAAATTATGTTAACATAACTATTTTATTTTTCTGCATTTTCAGTTTGGTGCTTAGAGTAGAGTGGAATAAGTATAGGTTTTGGAATTAAACCTGAGTGTGAATATCAGTTCCTACTTGCTAGCTATATAGCTGTGCAAAAGTAGTACTGTGTCTCTGAACCTCAGTTTTCTTATGTAAAATGGAGAGAGTAATGCTGTACTACCTTACAAAATTATTTTGAAGTTTAAATAAGAGATCCTTTATGTCAGTGCATATAGACTACTTTATTGTTTTTAATGATGCATTAATGTTTTTTTTTTGGTAAATATAGGTTTTAAATTTTAAAAAATTGTGGTAACATATACATAACAAAATTTACTGCTCTAATAATTTTTCTTTTTTTTTTTTTTTTTTTTTTGTGACAGAGTCTCGCTTTGTTGCCCAGGCTAGAGTGAGTGCCGTGGCGTCAGCCTAGCTCACAGCAACCTCAAACTCCTGGGGTCAAGCAATCCTATTGCCTCAGCCTCCCAAGTAGCTGGGACTACAGGCATGTGCCACCATGCCCAGCTAATTTTTTCTATATATATTAGTTGGCCAATTAGTTTCTTTCTATTTATAGTAGAGACGGGGTCTCGCTCTTGCTCAGGCTGGTTTCGAACTCCTGACCTTGAGCAATCCGCCCGCCTCGGCCTCCCAGAGAGCTAGGATTACAGGCGTGAGCCACCGCGCCCAGCCTAAATAATTTTTAAGTATAGAATTTAGTGGCACTAAGTACATTCACATTGTTTTTTTTTTTTTTTTTTGAGACAGAGTCTCGCTTGTTGCCCAGGCTAGAGTGAGTGCCGTGGCGTCAGCCTAGCTCACAGCAACCTCAAACTCCTGGGCTCAAGCAATCCTTCTGCCTCAGCCTCCGGAGTAGCTGGGACTACAGGCATGCGCCACCATGCCCGGCTAATTTTATATATATATACATTAGTTGGCCAATTAATTTCTTTGTATTTATAGTAGAGACGGGGTCTTGCTCTTGCTCAGGCTGGTTTCGAACTCCTGACCTCGAGCAATCCGCCCGCCTCAGCCTCCCAGAGTGCTAGGATTACAGGCGTGAGCCACCGCGCCCGGCTTCATTCACATTGTTGTGCAATCATCATTACAGAATTTTTTCATTATCCCACACTGCAACTCTCTACCTATTAAACCTTGAATCCCCGTTCTGTCCTTCCTCCAGCTCTTGGCTGCTACCATTCTACTATCTTTAATGCTACATCATTGCCCGTAGTATGGAGGTTTCAGAGTTTATTGAACTGCTTCCTATTTATGTGCATTTATTTTGGACTTTTAAAAAAATTATAGACAATGTTGTTAATATAAGATTCTTATATTAGGCCTCTTTTTGTGCAGGTCTGGGTATTTCTCAAACAGATTTGCCTAGAAGTGTAATTGCTAGGCGGAGGGGTATATGTACATTTAGAATTCTGTCAGATACATCCAAACCTCCCCCTCTATCTCCATGGGGGTATTAACTTTTTAAAATGTTTATTTTTGAATAATTTTAGATAGGTCATACATTGGAATAGATGACATGGGTTCAAAAAGAAAAGTGATATAACATTGGGATATACATTGAGAAATCTTGTTCCTGCCCACGTTCTGATTCCTCTCTTTTGCCTTGATGATATTTATTAGTTTTTGTGTTTTTTTCTAGAACAAGCATTGGGAAACCCTTTTTTTAATGAGTCAAATGGTAAATACTTTGTTCCATGCTGTGTGTGTGTGTGTGTGTGTGTGTGTGTGTGTGTTCGTAACACTTTGATAATGTAAAAAACATTCTTGGCTCTAGGGTAGTACAAAGACAGGCCACAAGCCTTAGCTTGCTGGTCCTTGTTCTAGAGTTTCTTTATGCAGTACAGGTGTTTGGGTATATATTAATTATATGTGATTATATGTGTCATCTTTGTTGAAAATATTTTTATCAGTCTTTTTCTTTTATTTCTTCTACTACTTTTGTACTTGGAAAGTTTTTTTTTTGAGACAGAGTCTCGCTTTGTTTTCCAGGCTAGAGTGAGTGCCGTGGCGTCAGCCTAGCTCACAGCAACCTCAAACTCCTGGGCTCAAGCGATCCTTCTGCCTCAGCCTCCCGAGTAGCTGGGACTACAGGCATGCGCCACCATGCCCGGCTAATTTTTTTATATATATATCAGTTGGCCAATTAATTTCTTTCTATTTATAGTAGAGACGGGGTCTCGCTCTTGCTCAGGCTGGTTTCGAACTCCTGACCTTGAGCAATCCGCCCGCCTCGGCCTCCCAAGAGCTAGGATTACAGGCGTGAGCCACAGCGCCCGGCCATGTACTTGGAAAGTTTTTATCCTCTCTAAGATTAGGTAAAGATTCACAACGGTTTTCTTCTAATTTATTTTCCTTTTTTAAATTGAGATATAAAATATATTAGTGAGGTGCATGAAATGCACAAATATGAAGTGTACGTCAGGATACATTTGTAGAGTTTACGCCATGTAACCACCATGTAGATCAAGATATAGAACATTTCTTTCTTCCTTCCCAGAATAATTCTGATTTGTATCATCATCAGTTAATTTTTTTATTCTTAAATTTCATATAAATGTAATGTTACATTCTGTATTCTTTGGTATTTCCTTTCTTTCAACATAATGTCTGTGAGACTCGTCTCTATTATTATGTATATTGGTATTGATAATTTATGATTTTGTTAAGTCAGAAATTTGGATTTTATCCACTTTGAGGTTGATATTCAGGATTTTATCCCTTAGTTAACAAAGTTGTAGATGCAAGAAGCAATTATATATTAACAAACCCTGAATGAATTTGAATGGGAAAAAGTTTGGGGCAGAAAGAACAGCCAGGAGGTTTTTGTGGTATTTCATGAAGAAAGTAGTAAGGGCTGGATTTCAGAAAACTGTGAATGGTATTTGAGAGAAAAAGTAAATTAGAGAGACTTCATGAAGAAGGGAAAGGACTTAAAAAGATGGGTTTTTCTTTCATCGCCAGTATAGAGAATTCTGCTCAGATAAGACTGCTTGCCAAAGATTAAATATAGGGTAGGGAAACAGCAACTGTATTATAGGAAGCAAATTCTTTTTCAATTCATACATTCAGCAACTTCTCTGAAAACAGGTGTCTTATTTATAAAAATGATTAATTTTTTTTTTTTTTTTTTTAGGGTTTAGTGAGCCAGTGGGACTTCCAGTTTTTGGAAGTGATATAACTTCCTATTGTTAGATTTTTTTTAAAGCTTTGAACATGAGGAGACTATTGATTTAACTGAATCCTTAGGTTTTTAAAGCTGACATTAGAAGTTTTGAAGTTACATTTCAACAGGAAACTAAGGCATTTTTTGTGTTATTTGAAGGAAGCACCTTTGGCAGTGTCACTGTACCTGTCAAATTATTTATAGGTAAAACTTGTTTAAGTTTCTCAACAGGTACTTAGAGATATCACCTTGTAGGCTAGAAACAAGAGTTCTGCTTTCTGAGCTAGGGGACAGTTCTTCCCAATTTAGAAGCATATAGGAAGTTCTGATATATAGAACTATTAATTACAAAGCATATAGTTTTAATAATAAAGTTATAGTTGTAGAAAACAAAATTTCAAATGTAATTTCATTATTTTCAGGTAAGTTGGTGTGTTCATGTATATGATGGTGGTGGTGATGGTGGGAGTAGGGGATATACTGTCCCTTTTTTCCTGAATTCTATTTGCTAGTTGCTTGTCATAGTTAAATTTTCAACTTCTGGATTATTTTGAACTTTTTGTGTGAATTTCAATTTCTGTACTTTTTATTGTTATTTTAGAGTATACTCTTTCTGTTTAAAAAAGTTAACGGTAAAAACAGTTTTAGGCAGGTTCATCAGGAGGTATTCCAGAAGAAGGCATTGCTATCATAGGAGATGACAGCTCCATGTGTATTATTGCCCCTGAAGACCTTCCAGTGGGACAGGATGTGGAGGAGGAAGACAGTGATATTGATGATCCTGACCCTGTGTAGGCTTAGGCTAATGTATAATTTTTTTTTACAGGCTCATGCCTGTAATCCTAGCACTCTGGGAGGCTGAGGTAGGAGGATCACTTGAGTTCAGGAGTTTGGGACCAGTCTGAGCAAGAGCGAGACCCCATCTCTACTAAAAATAGAAAAATAAGCTGGGTGTCCTGGCACATGCCTGTAGTCCCAGCTACTCGGGAGGCTGAGACAGGAGGATTAGTTGAGCCCATGAGTTTGAGGTTGCAGCAAGCTATGATGACATTGCTGTACTGTAGCTGGGGTGACAGAGTGAGACTCTGTCTCAAAAAAAAAAAAATAAATAAAATAAAAATAAAAAAGGATTTTTTTTTTTTTTTTTTTTTTAAACAGAGTCTCACTTTGTTGCCTGGGCTAGAGTGCCATGGCATCAGCCTAGCTCTCAGCAACCTCAAACTCCTGGGCTTTAGCAAAATACTGCAGACCTAGGTAGCTTAAATAACAGATATTTGAGGCTGAGGCAGCAGGATCGCTTGAGCCCAGGAGATTGAGGTTGCTGTGAGCTAGGCTGACTCCAGGGCACTCACTCTAGCCTGGGCAACAAAGCAAGACTCTGTCTCAAAATAAAAAATAAAAAGGGAAAACAGGCAAAATCAACTTTAATAATATATTTAATGTAATCAAAATATTTCAACATGTCAATATGAAAAATTGAGATATCTTACTTTTTAGGAAGTATGTCTTTGAAATCTGGTGTGTATTCTAATACTTAGAGCAAATCTCCATTTGGACTAGCCACATTTCAGATACTTAATAGTACTTAATATCATGTGGTACTGGCTACAGAATTGGACAGCCCAGGTCTGTGCTATATGCATAGAAAAAAATTATAAAAAGATACATGAAATCATTGATAGCGTTCTGGAAAATAGAATTGGGATATAGGGAGAGATGGGTAAATTTAATGTTTTATTTTAGATTGTTAGCTTTTAAAAAAAGTGAATATGTATTATTCATTTTTGAAAACATTAGGAATTTTCTGGATTTCAAAATGCCAGTTTTAGATATGCCTTAATGATTCAAATAAAATTCTCAAGAGTTCTGCATTAAAACAATGAGAGAATGAGGGTATGACTTTGGCTTAGAATGTTGTGATATCAAGAGTTAATTCATAATCTATTTCTAAAATGTTTTTAGGGCCAGGTGCAGTGACTCATGCCTGTAATCTTAGCACTTCGGGAAGCTGAGGTGGGAGGATTGCTTGAGGTCAGGAGTTTGAGACAAGCCTGAGCAAGAGTAAGACTTTATCTCTACAAAAAAAGGAAACAGCCAGGTGTGATGGTGTGCGCCTGTAGTCCTAGTTACTTGGGAGGCTGAGGCAGGAGGATTCCTTGAGCCCAGGAGTTTGAGGCTGTAGTGAGCTATGATAATGCCACTGCACTCAAGCCTGGACAACAGAGTAAGACTGTGTCTCAAAAAAACAATTTTTTTTTAAGCTAGGCTAATCATGGTGCTTCTAGCAAGGATGATTTGGTTAAGGTGTTTAACCTCAGAAAACGAAATTAGTGGGTTCTGTTAGAGAAGTTGCTTCATTGATTGCTCCCATAGTATTATGTTTGTATGCTCTGTTCTGCCATAAAGTGATACTTCCACGAAAACTCATTGTGGTGACTCTGTGTGTGTGTGTGTGTGTGTGTGTGTGTGTACTGGGAAAAGGGGAGAAGGATGAGGGAAAAGGAGGGGTGCCCTTATACCTCTTTGTCCTCATAACAAACTAATTTCTTTGTGTGTACCTATCTCCTATTCTGTGTATTCCTGGTGAGGGGATATTATCTTGCTTCCTCCTTCCACCCCAGGATCATGAGGGGCCCTTATCTATCCTGTCCCAGGTAGAGCCAGGAAGTGGCTACCTAACCTAAGCTGGGCTTTGAAAGATGCAGAGATGGAAGGAGCATCATTGAGAATTCAGTATTTCATTTCATCTTGCCTTTTCTTTTTCAAGTATAAGAATGATGATAGGGAAAGAAGCACAACCTTTTAAATAGATTCTTAGCAATTCTTAGCATTGTCTTTATACCAATTGTTTTAATATGCGCAGTGCAGAATCACCTAAACAAAGTTCTTTTGTTGATTTGTCAAAGCAAAGGGAAACCCTTGCTAGTCATGCTAGCCCACTGTTGTTTGAGATGTAATCAGTAGTCATCTACTTGATAACAAAAAGCATTCCCTTGTAATACATTGAATTATATGCAATTTAGGCACAAAATCTTGTGCTTTAGAAAAAATGAGGGTCACTCCATAGTACTATAAAATTGTAATTTAATTATGTGTTTACACCCCTTTTCCTCATACGTTATGAGTAGATAGTTTTGCTTTTATTAGTTTCATACTCCTTTTGATTATAAATGATTAAACAGATGCTGTTAAATAAAAATTATATTTTTATGTTATTATATAAAATTTGAAATCATATATGCTTATTTTAAACAAAATAGGAAATAATTAAAGTTTACAATAAAATTTCATGTTTTCCCTTGTTCCCAGTCTCCAGAAGTAACTACTTTTCTTTGTTTTTAAAATCAGAAAGCATATATTTTTTTTCTGATTACATGTGTAGCACATATATATTGTACAACATTCATTTTCAGTAATTAAAATATAATAGAGATAATGCAGATAGTGAAATGCTACATTCCAAAGACACCTAATGTCAGTAGTTTTGGAGTATATGCCTCCAAATTTATTTTTATTCTCTAAATGTATCTTAATGTAAATTATTGTTATCAATAATTTTCTTCCACAAATGGAGTGATCCTTTACATACTTAATTGATGATTTAATTTTACCTTTACTTTGTTTATCTTTCCTTTTCTATTTTTCAGTAGCTATGTAGATTCTATTATATGGATATATCATTGGTTAATATTTCCTTATAAATGGTCATCTGAGTAATTTATGAACAATCCTGAAGTGAACATTGCTACACAGAAACCTTTATAAACATGTGTGAATAGTTCTGAAGGAGAGATCCCAAGTGAAATTACTAGTTTAAAAATGTATCAATTTCTAATCACATCAATTTATTTCTCTATTTAGGAAAATCCCAGGATCTTCCCTTTTTAAAACCTTACTCTGGTCATCTGGGAAGGGACGATGAACCAGCATTATTTTTTTTTCCCCTCAGATTCCAAGATCCACTTGTACCCAGCTACCAATAGGGAGTCTCTTTTACTTCAACTTCTTTTTTAAAATAATTAATTTTAATTTCAAAATATTAGAGGTGTACAAATGTTTTTAGTTACATGGATTGCTTTTGTAATGCTTGAGTCAGGGCTGTAAGTGTGCCCATCATCCAGATAGTGTTCATTGTACCCATTAGATAGGTTTTCATCCATTCCCCACCATCCCCCCAAACCTAGATTGTCTGCCTCTACTTCAGACTGAGTTTTTAATCTCTCCCTACTCCTTTGGAGTTGATGTTTCTTGCTGCCCCTTGATTTGGCAGCTAGCCTAACTTGCCCACCCTGTGTGCCCAGAAAACCTAGCCTGGCCCAGGATTTTTGTGCCCTTTCATATGCCTAGAAAGGAAATTGGAAATTATCTAGATCCAGGATATAAAAAACAGCATGTGATAAGTGCTGAATGAATGGTATATAAGATTAGTGATACAGAAGATCAAAGAAGGGATAGAAGTTCTAGAGATAGTCTGGGTCAGGATATATAGATACCAAGACAAAAATACAGACTTATTTTTATAAGTAATAGGATGCATTAATGATTTTATGCAGAAAAGTACATAGCCTCATAGGAATTTGAGGAAATGTGATTGTATTAGACTGGAAGAATACTGTAAGATGGGTCATCAGTGAATATATTGTATTAACAGTCCAAGTTAGAGGCCTCGGAATGGAAAGGAAGGTACAGGTTTGAATGACTTAGACTTGATGATAGCATTTTTACTAATTTCACCATAGTTTTTATGTACTGCTCATTTATTTGATATTCTGAGACATTAAAGCTATTGTCCTAATCTTCCAAAGTTCTGAGAAAAGAACTTGGCTTAGGGAACAGATAAGAAGTTGTGTGTGAAGGGTTATGATGAATGTGTGTAGAGGAGGGAGTACAGATACAGCATGAACAAAGCAAACCTTAATGCTGATAGTTAACACTTGTGAACATCAGGTTTGGTGGAAAAGCTTTGAATGAGCGGAGGGGAATGTATAATTTACTTTCTGCTTTTTAAATTTAGTAGTTGGCTATTATATACTGCTTTGCTCCTATCACATGGTAAATTGATATGGGTGACCATAATAGAGCTTTAACACTGGATTTAGTTTTGAAACTTCTTGGGCACACCACACCCTATATATTATTTCTTTCTTTCTTTCTTTTTAAAAAAGAAACAGATCTCTCTCTCTGTTGCCCAGGCTGGAGTGCAGTGTGGCCCGATCATAGCTCACTGTGACCTCCAATGTCTGAGCTCAAGCAATTTTCTTGCCTCAGCCTTTCAAGTAGCTGGAACTGCATATGTGTGCCACTACTCCTGGCTAATTTTTAAATTTCTTTGTGAAGATAGGGTCTCACTCTGTTGTCCAGGCTGGTCTTAAACTCCTGGCCTCAAGCCGTCCTCCTGCCTCAGCCCCTCAAAGTACTGGGATTGTAGATTTGAGCCACCATGCTCGGCCCCTATATCCTTTTGAGGTGGGAGGAGGAGAGACATGAATAGCAAAGATAATTGCTCCATTATATATTATATAACTGGGTAGAAAGGTATGTTTTTTCAGTAGTTTGAAAGCCAGTGAGGAAAATTCATATTTCTTTCCCTTTCGGGGTCAAAGAAGTTGAGGGACAGTAGAAATACAGGCATTATAGTAGTATGTCCTTGACCTTTTCTAATGGTTTGGACTATTTTCACACAATCTTGAAGATATATGACATAATATTTACTTGTAATTTTGCTGGTTCATTAATTTCAGTGGTGCCAAATGATTATGGGTGACCATTTTGTTGTTTTCTACTCATCCTTCTCCCAGCAATAACACCCATTTTTTTGCTGTTTTTATAAAGTCATGGATGGCATAAGTCAGAGGTTAACTGTATTTATGATTCTTAATGTCCTTCGCAGACCTAAATAAAGCATGCCGGTTTTGGAACATAGAAATAGATTATATTTGTTCCTTGGCGTACGCAGGGAATTGGTTACAGGACTGCCCGTGTATACCCAAATCTGGGCATACTCAAGTCCTGTAGTTGGCCCTGTGGAATTTGCGTGTAGGAAAAGTTGGCCCTCCATGTACATGGATTTTGTATCTGGCTAATACTGTGTTTTTGAGCCATGTCTGCCTGAAAAAAACTCAACATAAGTGGACCTGCACAGTTCAAACCTGTGGTGTTCAAAGGTCAACTTTGTTTTCTCTCATAATGATATTTGTAATGTTAAACTTAAGTCTTTTTAGCCCACAATTTAGTTCTATTTGATTTTACTTGTCAATGTTTATGTTCCTAAAAAGAAAAGTCTGATAAGTAGAGCATATCAGTTTTTGGAATAACTACTAGCTATACTTCTAATTTTGATGTCACTTCTTTTTATTTTGAAAGATCTTTGCAGTTTTATAATTCTTAGAAAGTACTTCTGTCTTTCTTCCCACTTCTCCCCAAATATGATTTTAAGCTCGTGACTGATTTCACTTCTTTCTTGGCTTTTACCCATCTTAAGCTAGTCAGACAAGTTCTTATGGAGATACAACTAAGATCAATCCATGTAGACAATTTCTGGTTAGAATTTTTGGCTAGGAAAAAAAGCCCTTATGGTTAGTAACAGATGTGTCTTCTTTCTGTTTTATATTACTGTCCCTCTGTATCTATTTGAATTTATATATCTAAATTGCTTATTAGTTAGAGGTTTAAAAATAAGATCCCAAAGAGCTCCTTTAGTTTTGTTGCCGGTGTTTGGCTAAAAAGAGATGAAGGTGATACCGATGGAAAAAATGGCGTTTAAGTTGCCTTTTTAGTTTATATGAAATTGCAGCCCTCAAGGCACTACAACTTTATTGAACTGCTAAATGAGAAGGTAAAAATGCCTTCATTTAATATCTCCCCCCAAGGTTAAGTTAGGTGTTGTTTATATGTCTTGTAAATCACCTTTAATTACCATGAACATAAATTACTGTTTTCAAGAGCCCACCTTCCCCCCTCCCCCTAAGCACATCATTTAAAAGTTTTAAATGAGTCGCACATTTTTGCCTAGACACAAATTGCCAATATAAAGCTGTCTTTGATTGTATCCTAAAATAATGGAGTTTTTTTTCTTGGGTCCTGTAATTTTCTTTCTCAGCAGTATTTATTAAATTAATCTAGTACTGGATTGCAGTAAACAATCTGGCCCCAAAACATATGTTTTCTTTGTTTCTTTAGTACACTTTCAATGGGTTACGTAATTATGCAGTGGTTCTCATCTACATATACAATGCATTCTAATAACCAACTTCTATTTACTGTGGAAAATATTGCTGCAGTTGGAAACAGTTTTTTCTACTTTGCATCGTAATATTGTATGTAGCTATTTAATCTACTAACTGTTTACAATTTAATTGCTTGAGCATATCCTTATATTCATGGTGGTCTTATATCTAGGCATTGAGGAATTCTTATTTTTTTTCTTGAATGTCTTTTCTGACATGTTTTAGAGGTTTTGTTTCCTGTCCTCCGCCCAAAATAGCCAACTAACTGTGTAAGTTCTTTTCAAAACTCTTTTATCACCGAGTTGAAATTACTCAGGGATATGAGGGCAGATTCTAAGGTCCTGGAGAGTTTCTTGATCTTTAAATATGAGGTTTTGGTTTTTTAAAAAAATGTTTTATTTTTTAAGAGATGGGGTCCTGCTATATTGGCCGGCTGGCCTTGAACTCCTGGGCTCTAGTGATCTCCCACCTCAGCCTCATGAGTAGTTGGGACTACAAGTGTGTGCCACTGTGCCAAACTTAGCACCAGGTTTGAACCTCGTTTTTCTTAATTGTCAGAACACTGTTATTATACGTTAAAAATGTTAAGTATTGAGACTGAGTTGGTTTTGAAAACCAGTGCATTCGTTGTTACATTTAACTTGCTTGAATGAAATCAGATGAGTGCTTGTGTTTTATTACAGTGAGTCTTCAATTTCTTATAATCTCTTCTTTTGCAAATTTTACATTGATACTCATAAACTACCCATTGCCAGATATAGTTTTCCTACATCAATGACATAGTTTTGAGCTTCTAGCTTGGGAGTGTCTCTTGCTGGCTCGGAAAGGCAGGTCTGTTAAGGCTCTAAGTGCTATAGGCTGTGTAGCAGCCCAGGTCCTTTAGAATCAAAAGTTTTCTTTTTATATATTGGTGAGGTCAGGGTGTCCCCTCAAACCCCAAACTGGCCGTGAGCTTGGAATTTGCTTGTTTAGGACCACAATGTCTCCTTGCTTGGTCTGTCTTTTCCTTCCACCTCAACTCTTGTCTCTGCTGTCCTTGCTCACTCTGTGAGAGGGAGGAAAGAGCCTTACATGGCTGTCCTGGCCTTGACTGACTCGGCTCTTGCCATAGGACCTCAGGATGAGCCCATCGAACAACCAGAGCTTTAGCTATTTTGCACCTTTCACAGGTAAGGGGTTGGGTCAGGGGAAGATAGTCTTGTATCTCTTCCCTTGTCCCTGAGATGAAAGGGACAACTCTACCTTCAGTTCAGTTGTAAATTTCTTCTCTTACATTCCAGGTTGCCAGATGAATAGATTTAAAAATTAGGGATTATACATAATTTTATTATTTTATTTAAAAATATTAAGGGGTATACACACATTATTTTGTAGCTTTTTGGTAGTAGTGTTCTTATTCATCCCCCAACTAAATTTACTGTTCAAATATCAATAAAGTATAAGATGTGTAAGTAAAAGGGACTGCATGTACTCCATTCATTTTCCTAACTTGGTTTTTTCCCCCCATTTTTGTATATATAGGCTGAATTTTGATTTGTGTATTATGGGCAAAAATTTTGTTTGGGAAAGAACTCTAAATTGAAAGTATTTTGAATGTGATTTTTTAAATAATTAAAGCAGTATTATTAATATATTAGGGGTTAATAGGGATTACAGTTATATCAGGGGTTGATATCTTAACTTTTAAAGAAGTGAGGAAAATATAACCCATAAAAATTTGCAGTAGGTTATAATTTTAAATGTAGAACCATAATCTTTTCACTCTAACACCATTTTAGGTATAACCTGCTGTTTATTTACTCATGGTGCAGTAATATGAAGGGAATCAACTGAGTAATAGGGAGGGGAAGGAGAACTCATTAAGTTAGGGGGCCAGGAACTTTATAGTGATATCATTTTGATTCTCCTAGGCACCTGTGAATTAGATATTATTATTCTGTATAAAAGATAAGGAAACCAAGTCTCAAGGATTTTAAAAAACTTGTCCAAAATTGCAGAGCTACTAAAATGGCAGAATCAAGATTTTAAACAAAATCTATATCTTTCCTGCTACTCTATGTTTATTTCATAAAGGTATTTATATCAATATCACATGATAAAACATTTTTCTTATTTTAGAATAGCTTTAATATTAGTAACACATTTGGTGGAATAATATTTCATTGTATTAATAGTCTATAGTTTGTCATTCTCTAAATATTGGATAGCTGAATGTTTTCAGTTATTTTGCTATTATAGATAACTGTTATCTTCAGTGAGTGACTTTATCAATGCATCTTTTTGCCTTTATAGAATTATTTCCTAACAAAATATTTATTGGAGAGAAATTAGTGAATCAAAGGATACATTGCTCTCTTAGTAGCTCTTGCTACACAATGCTATGTTGATTTTCAAAAGGATTTTTTGAATTTGCTTTTTGTAGAAATTGCTGTACTCTATTTAGTCAACTGTAAATGTAAAATTGTACAATGTACATAGCAAACAACTTAAAGTGTATATGTCTAAATGAAATAAAATAACATGGTAACTATCGTATCAAGAATAAAGTAGATAAGCTGGGGAACCATCATACAAAAAATAGCTGGAGAAACCCTAAGAAAACTGTTCCTAAAGCTGGTAGTTAGACAATAGTTGGGAGAGAATGCCCTGAGATTTAACAGTCTAATGGTTTTACCTGGTTTGGTGTAACTGACAGGATATTTTCAGTTAATCTTTGTGAGTTGAATTTGATACAAGTTAAGACCAGGCTATAGTTTTAATTTTAATCTCTCTTCGTTATAATCTCTTTTGGTTCTTTTCATCAGCCTTTCTTTGCTAACAATGTAATTCATGGGTGAGAATTTAAAAGTTTGCTTCATTTGATTTGAGAAGCATTAGGAGACTGTACTATTTTACTTGCAGATAGAAGGTTTATACTGAGTATTTACATAGAAGGATCATTATGTTGTAAATGTCACTATGTTTTCTTCACTAAATGACTTGTTGAGTAATATTTTATTGTGAAATATAGAAAAGGTGACAAAGTTAATGTCATTTCAGATAGTATACTTACACCTGGTTTCTGTGAAAATATATACATATACAGTTGACTCTAGAATAATGCAAGCGTTAGGGACACTGACCTCCAGCTCAGTCAAAAATCTGTGTGTAACTTTTAAAAATTTTTTTTGAGACAGGGTCTCATTTTGTTCCCCAGGCTGGAGTGCAGTGGTGTGATTATAGCTCTCTATAGCCTTGAACTCCTGAGTTCAAGTAATCCTTCCACCTTGGCCTCCCAAAGTGCTGGGATTACAGGCTTGAGCCATATATTTCCATGTCATTCTTCATAATTGCCTTAATACTGGCTAAACACAAAATGGAACCTAACCTTAACAGGACCGATAATGAGATCCCTTAAGAGTTGGAGATAGCAACTGTTTTACCCAACATTTTCTTATCTCCTTACTTTCCTTTTATGTGATATTAATAGAAACAGTGTACTATAACCAGAAGCCTTATTTATTGAGGATTAATATGTTATAGACAGTATAATAAAGGCTTTATTATGACATCTATTACCTCTTGAATCTTTCACAAGTTCACAAGAATTATGCACTATGCTTCCCATTTTACATACTAAAGAGATAATCAGAGAAGTTAAGCAATTTGCTCAAGTTAGTAAATGGCAGAATTGGGAGTTGAATCTAGGCTCTTTGATCTAAAACCCATACATTTAACTTCTACCTCTCCTTATATGTTGTGTGCACTTTTAGTTAATGACTATAATACTCATGGTCATATGCTTTAAGCCTTTAGTCTCCCCTTATAACCTCAGGAAAATCTTTACATTCTCTTTTTGAATCTGAAATGCTCATGATAAGACTTTGATATTAAAAAGCAGTTGTAGCCATAGAGTTCAGAGGACAAGAGAGATCATCTTTAGTTAGAGAAGTTGTAATTTTGTTTGATTCTTAAAAATAGATGTTTAATATAGGGTTCTTTGAAGGCAATTTATGTATGGCAAGAGAAATACAGCTTACTTTAGAAAGTGGATACTTACTGTTAATTAGCATCAATATATTAGTATTTTATCTGGAATTTTAAAAGTTGCATTTAAGGGTTATAAGAATTTGTTTCTTCCAAAAAAGGATTCCATTGAAATGCTTTACTGTTTTTATGCCTTTTCCTCTGTTGGGGATGTGGATAGGATATAAAAATGGGACTTGATTGACGTTTTCCTAGGATAAAGTTGTTAATTCATTAGCATCCTCCAAAATTGGATAATGATGCTTTTTGAATCATTTTAGGCGTGTGGATTTTAATATTTGTTATGTTTCTGTGCATTTCAGTTATTATCCTTATTGATATTCAAGTCATTCCTGAGCAAGTCTCTTCAAGTTGGCTCCTGAGCACTTTTGATGCCAACTAGTGGTCTTTAGAGGCTTTCTTGCTTTCTGGTATGACATGAAGGGTGTTTCAGGTTTATCTTTACCATATCCTCCCCATATGGAAATAGCCAGTGTCAAAGGAGCCATGGTTCCTTTTTCTTTTCTTTTCTTTTCCTTTTTTTTTTTTTTGAGACTGAGTGTTGCCATTGCCCAGGCTAGAGTGCCATGGCATCAGCTTAGCTCACAGCAACTTCAAACTCCTGTGTTCAGGTGATCTCCTGACTCAGCCTCTCAAGTAGCTGGGACTACAGGCATGTGCTACCACACCCAGCTAATTTTTTCTATTTTTAGTTGGCTGGCTAATTTATTTCTATTTTTAGTAGAGACAGGGTCTCGCTCTTGCTGAGGTTGTTCTCCAACTCCTGACCTCAAGCGATTCTCCTGCCCATGGTTCCTTTTTCTAACTGCTACAATCTTTTTCACTCAACTATCCCTCTTTATAGTCCCTAGAGAAATTTATTTTTATAAAAAAGAATTCAACTCTTCAGCCATCTACCTCTCTATGGAAAGGTAGAAATATATCTTGAAAGGGATTGGGATTAATAACCTCTAAAGCAAAAGTGCTCAAATTTTTTGGTCTTAAGACTTTTACTCTTGAAATTATTAAGGGCTTCCAAAACCTTGTGTTTATATAGGTAAATATCAACCAATATTTACCATATTAAAAATTAAAACTAAGATTCAAAAAAATTTATTTTAAAATAACAGTGATAAAATAACAGTGATAATATGTTTACGTATTATATTTTTTGAAAGATAATTATATTTTCTAAAACAAAAATATTTAATGAGACAACTCAGATTGTTTTATATTTTTGTACATCTGATTAATATTTGGCATAATGGAAAACAGCCAGCTGGATTCCCATATCTGCTGTACATTTATTCTATTGCAATGTGTTGTTGGTTTGAGATATGTGAAGAAAATATGGCCTTACACAGATATGTGGTTGGAAAGAGAGGAGTATTTCAATAACCTTTCAAATAGTTGTGGATATTTTTTCTTGACGCTACATCAAAATTTGACAAAAGTGGCTTAAAATTTAATCGGAATGTGAAATCTGCAACAATAGCAAGGAAACGAGTATTATGTACTCTATTACACTAGAATCTCTTATCTGTCTTGTACTTTTTTTTTTTTTTTTTTTTTTTTTTTTTTTTAGGGGGGCCAAACCACGTGGCTTTATTATACACTCGTGGACGAGGTTCTGGGGCCCCAAGAGCGGGGGCCCCGGAAGTCGCCCTGTCTTGTACTTTGAATTACTCTTTTTTTGTTTTACCCATTGGTCACTTGGAAAATACTGATTCTTGGTTAGTGATGCAGATCTTCCAAATCTTGACACATTACGTTATATAGTATAAAAAAAAATCACATCTGTTGATATCACCATAGATCTCATCAGAAATGTCTTTAGATGTGGCAGTTGCAAGTTTTCAAAAATTCTGATTTTTACTTGAATGATTGGATTTTATATTGAACAATAAAATGGCTGCTAGATATCTAAGATTAAACCTTAGTTTGAATGTCAGTTGTTCGTTCAAGTAAAACAGTGTTCCACAAAAAGTGGCTAGTTAGCTTGCAACTCAAATGCTTTTCTTTGACAACCATTATTTTGGTATGCAGCAGAAGTGTTTTATGTATACTTCTTTTTCCTCATCAGCATATTAAAAAGATGTGTTACCCAAGGTTCGAGATGTAAAATTAACTCTTACTGACTCATCAAGGACTTTCTTAAGTGAAACTGGGTTGATATTTTTTTGTCGTTGCTAATTGTGAAGATGACAGTGACTATAGTACAGTACTACCTTAATTCATGCTAAGATACTAGCATTTTTTCCCATCATTACTTTTGTACCATGACTACAAATGTCAACACAGTGAAAAAAAGATAAATAGTATCTTAATATTATTATGAAATAAAATTTTGACCTTACATACCACCAGAATCCATGGACCATCCTTTGAGAACCACTGCTCTCAGTTATTTTTAAATGCCTAGAAGTCTTTATTAGTCTTTATGAATCTGCCTGCTTTCTTGTCTTCAACCAGGGTTTCTTCAATTTTTACTATTCCAGATAAATTAAATTAATTTATTACCCAGTTTTACCATTTTTGTTTTGCTAACATTGCATACAAAATTTCACTGTAAATGTGGAGAGCTTTCATCTACATAGTCATTTGAAAATACTTTGAATAGATGTTATATATTTTAAGCCCCTTGCTTACAAATGAATATTTGGCTAGAGTACGTAAGTATATTGGGTGTTACATATGTATCCTAGAATTAAACAGTTTCAAGGTGAGTTTTAGAGGTAATTCAATACTCCTTGGTTGTGTTAATGTGACTATAAGAGGAGTCGTAGAGTACACTTGCCTGTTGATTTTTTCTTCATTTTTTAGTGGCTTAATTCCACCCCTCTCCATACCCAGTTGTTCCCTAGAACAGAACAGCTAAAATCATTTAAGAGACATAAGGATCCTTTGTGTATAGGAACAATTGGAGGTAGGGGAGTGGGAAGAATCCTTTACAATATAATTCATTCCTAATCAAAATTTTTTTCCTGACATTCATTGGAGTGGGAGATGGAGAAGTTTTATTTCATTCTGACTTTGCATTGTTCTCATTGAAAACAACAACAACAATAATAACACCAAAACAACATAGCTTCCAATGCTTCATTAAAAAGTTAAATCCATAGGTGGTGGTGTTAGTATTGGGGAGTGCTAGTTATTTTGGACACTGCCATCTGTTTCAATTTTTTCCATCAGGAGAAAGCACCTCTAATACAGCTAACTAATTAGGCCTAAAGAACTTGGGTCTTTCTTTGTTTAGCTTCTATGGGGAGGTTTTCTCCTGCATGGAAACAGTAGCCAGATATCAATTAATAAGGACAAATTTTAAAAAATATTTGAAAATATTGTAACCAAAATTATTACATTGGCCACAGACATATCACTATGTTGGCAATATATCCACACATTGTCTCATAATCATTTTTAGCCCAGTATTAATCCTAGTTTGTCTGATTCAGCTTCTCCTTTTTTATGTTTAGGATACTGTATATCTCAAGAAATTTTTTAGCTATTCATAGATTATAGCAGTATTCTGACAAGGCATGTTATAAAAATTTTGACTGTGAAAATTTTAAAAGCTTCTCTTCAGTATTTTCTTTTTATAAACCACCTGTTGTCTTATGTGTATAGCATATACATTTGAACAAAGTGTTCATCATCACTTGTCAGCCATCAGTGGCAGCATAGAAATTACTTGTGGTACTTGCTTTGCAAGAACTTCTTTTGTATTTGTGACATCAGCTTTGTTTTATACAATTAAAGTATTACACGCTAGAATAATCTAAATTGCAGCCACCAAATGGTGATGTAGTTCTTTTTGCCTTGAACTGAATTTGTTTACTGATTGTATGCAGCTATCAACTACTATTGAACATGACAGTTTCATAAAAATATCTCCCTTATTTTGGTAGCAAATAAGAAGGTGGTTATATTATTAAAGATATTTCTCAATTTTAAAATGTACTTTCAATAAATACTATAGAAGAGATAAAATGTAGAAAACCTCATGTGTGTGGAAAACCCTTCAACTATACAATTTGATTTTCAAATGAAGTTTAATACCATAATATGATACATTCATGATCACTTTAATAGTATTGTTCTAATTTTTAAATTCCTAGTTAAAAGTGTTTTTCAGCTATTTTTATTCATTTTATTCTGTTAAAAAGGAAAAAATATAACTGATAAAAACTTAAGATTGATACTAGAATAAATATTTAGACTGTTAGATAACTTCTTTTATATTGTATGAAAATTAACTCTACACAGCAGTCTTGATGCTTAGAGAACTTTACCAGTGGATTCTAAGTAGTCTCAATTTTTTTCCTTATCTTGTTAAATAATCCTGGTTATAATTTATTTAAATAAGTTAATAGCACTAATATATTGACATTATTTGAGCTGACAGGTATTTTCTTCAGATAATTATTTCAGTGAACAGGTTTTAGAACTAATGGAATAAAATTACTCATTTAAAGCAAGTTTATCTTGTACTTTGTGAAATACTTTAAGAATGTCCCTATTTAGTTTTTATTTTAATAATAGGTAAAAAGTACAGTTTAAGGATATTTTTCAGTAGCCAATGATAAGCCTCTGCAATATAATTGGATTGCTAAATCACAACAATAGTTTGTATACAGAAGCTCTACATGAATTCAGTGATTAAAAAGCAGGAAACTACTTACAAATAAGACTTTTTTCTATTTAGAAACAATCTGAATCTAAATGGGAACTTTATATTTGCAAGAACAAAATTTGGGGTTTCTTTTTCATTGCTTGGTTGCTCTGATGTGAGTTGTATAATATAGTGGACATTAGTATATAAGTAAATGATTAAATGAGTCATAAGATGGAACATCTGCCTCAGAAGGCCTTTCAGACAGTATGAGTTATGTTGTTGAAGTCTCTAATCAGTGCATCTGTCCCTGAGACTCTAGTTGGTACAAGGATAGTTTTCTATTTTGGATTAGTTACTATATGAAGACAGCATATTTAAAAAATTTTTTTCATGCATGCAACTGGAAAATTTGTGCCTGTGATATTTGAATAAAAAATTACAGCAATGATATTTTTTGAGCATAGTAATAAATAAGGAATAGCAATAAATTTATAAACTTTAACTTTTACATGCCTTAAAATGGTTATTTATGGTAGGATTTTACATTACTGACCCATGGGTCTTAATGTCTTACATTAAGGAGGAAATATTCTTTCCTTAATTATTGGTCTTACAACAGGAGAGAAATCCACATGGAGGCTGAAGCACAGCAGGATTCAGATAGGGTATTTAATTAAAACAGGAGAATAGGCCACTTCTGAATTAGAACATTCCTATAGTTTTAACATTGCACAAAGAGAGAACGAATATAAATATGAATGTGTATGTTCATTTGTTTTATACATGGTAAAAACTCCTAACCAAAAGCATATTGTAGAAGAATACCAGGTGATGATAATGACTTAGAGTTGTGGTACATATATGTGTGTTTTCTTCTTTATAATCAACAACCTACAGGAGAGAAATTCTTATGGTCATATTGTCACTAATGGATGCAATCTAAAGAAGAAATATGCCCTTCTTCCCTTAGAAAATTTAAGCTTAGCTTTTTAATTAAACTTTTTTACAAGAAAATAATGAGTGTAATTAAAATAGAATAGCAGAGTGTAAATAAGAATTGGGCACATGTTAATTTAGATGTTGGGATCTAAATCTTTGAAATATAGAATAGTTATCAGGAAATATTTTTATTTTAAAAGAGGATTTAAAAAATTTATGAGACCTCCCAGTTTTTGCCCTGTGGTATAGAGAACTGGAAGGAGTATCCCTCCCACCCTCACAATGAAAAAAAGCCTGACTGACTTCATAGTCTAAGGATATACAATGCCTGTGGGGAAGGAGTAGGCACTAACACTCACCTAGGTGTCTACCCCAGTTGGACACCTGGGTATCTCACAGCTGGTCACCAGTGAGAAGAATTCAGCTAGAATTGTGACCAATTAGTGAAGGTTAGGTACAGGCCAGCAGGAATATGTGATATCTATAAAGGTTGCATAAATTAGGGGACCCGGTACCCTCTTGTATGTTCTTTCCCCATTAGTGGGTGGGGTAAGAATCCCAGGAGATGGGAGATGGGAAAGAGTTCCCAAAAGTATGCATTGTGGCACACACCCTGGGGAAGAGAACAGCAGTGCCAGGATCCATCTTCCTTTTCTCCACTATGAAACAAAGTCTTCATCTGTAAACAATGAGTGGGGAGAGGATGGGAGGAAGGAGGAAATAAGCACAACAAGCCTTAGAGCATTGATGAAATTCATTATGGCTGGGGGAACAAAAGTGTGTGTGTGGGGGGGACCTGCTTTCTCAGTAATATAATGGGTCCACACTGTGGGGTTAGGTGCAGAGGAAGAGAACTGAAAAAGTTCACCTTTGAGACCCAGGCTGATATATAACTAAGGCTGGGGCTTGCTCAGAACAAGAGAGAATGAGCCCCCTACTGTTTCTTTTTCAAATGAAGTTTACCACCAAACTATCAAGTTTCAGATAAGTAACAGCAGAATACTGCTGGGTTATGGACAGGACAGGAAAGAAGAATACACAAAGAGGCTCAGTACAAAGGAAAGATCTAAACTCACAATAGATAGACATTATTGTGATAAACCAACCCCCTTTCTAAAACACAAGATATCTTTTTTTTTTTTTTTTTTTTTTTTTTTGAGACAGAGTCTCACTTTGTTGTCCAGGCTAGAGTGAGTGCCGTGGCGTCAGCCTAGCTCACAGCAACCTCAAACTCCTGGGCTCGAGTGATCCTTCTGCCTCAGCCTCCCGAGTAGCTGGGACTACAGGCATGCGCCACCATGCCCGGCTCATTTTATATATATATATATATATCAGTTGGCCAATTAATTTCTTTCTGTTTATAGTAGAGACGGGGTCTCGCTCTTGCTCAGGCTGGTTAACACAAGATATCTTTACAGGAATTTGAAGCCTGGGGTACACTGAGGGTAACAACAGTGCTAACTTTGAACCCAGCCCAACTTCTAACTAAATAAACTCTAACTCTTCAATGAAAGCCTAGTAAATGGAAAGACTTGCCCCTTTTCAGGCATAAAAACTATTTAGTTTCTGCTGTTCCACACAAGATAGTTTTCAACAAAAAATTATGAGGCATACAAAAATGCAAGAAAGAAACAGCACAGGGATAAAGCAAGGATAAAGCAATCATTGAAACTAGTCTCAGATATTACACAGATGTTGGAACTATCTGACAGAGAATTTAAAATTTGTTAAAGTCTCTAACAGATAAGATGGACAACATGCATGATCAGATGGGTAATTTTAGCAGAAATAGAGGGGGCAAAAAGAATCAAAGGGAAAAATTAGAAATGAAAAATACAGTGACAGAGATGCTTTCAATGGATGGGCTCATTATTAGAGTATACACAGCAAGGAAAGAATCAGTAAATTTCCAAGATAGGAATTTCAATAGAAATGACCGAAATTGAAACAAAAGGAGAAAAACGTTGGAAAAAAATCAGTGGGAAGTCATCAAAAGGTCTAATATAAACATAATTGAAATGCCAGGAGGTAAACGGAAAGAAAATGGGGTAAAAGAAATACTTTAAGAAATAATATGAACAAGGATTTTCCAAAATTAATGAGAGACACAAAACCACAGGTCTAGTACGCTCAGAGGATAACAAGCAGGATAAATACTACACATACACACTCATACACACAGCCACATCCTATTTAAACTCCTGAAAACAAAAGTCAAAGAGAGAATTTCAAAGGCACCCAGAAATAAAATTAACATTACATACAGAGAACAACAGGGATTTTGTGTGTGATGGCTGACTTTTTGTCAGAAACTATGGAAATTAGGAGACAGTGGAGTGATTTTAAAATGCTGAAAGGAAAAAAAAAAATAGCCCAGAAATCTATATCTAATGAAAATATTTTTCAAAAATGAAGTAGTCTTTCATAGGCAAACAAAAACTAGGAGTCTATTGTCGGTAGATCTCCTATACAAGGAATGTTAAAACTAGTTTTTCAGATAATATAATCTACACAAACTTAGTTCTACACAGAGATTACAGGGAATGGAATAAATTAAGGAAAAAAATTGATATCTTATTTTTAATTGCTCTGAAACAGAGGCAAACTTTTTATAGGAAGAGCTAGATAATAAATATTGTGGGCTTTGAGGGACATATAATCTGTTGTAGCCACTCAACCCTGTTGTTGTAGTGTGAAATATTTAAATGAATGAACATGGCTGTGTTTCATTAAAACTTTATTTTTAAAAACAGGTGTTGGGTCATCAGATTTAGCTCATCAGCTTTAGTTGGCCCACCCTTGCTCTATAAAAAGTAGCTATCTAAAGCAAGAACAGTGGCAATGTATTAGGTGTTTATAGCATATATGAGAGGAAATATATGACAAAAATAGGACAAAGATAGAAGAGAGGAATTGAGAATATATTGCTAGAATGTACTTAACACCAGAACATGAAGTGGTATACAGTTTGAGTATTCCTAATCTGAAAATCCAAAATCTGAAATGCTCTACAATCTGAAACTTTTTGAGTGCTGTTGTGATGCCCAAAGGAAATGCTTATTGGAGCATTTCATATTTTGGGATTAGGCAAGTATAATGCAAATGCTCCAAGATCCCAAAGGAAAAAAAAACCTCTGAAACACTTCTGGTCCCAAGCATTTCAGATAAGGGATACTCAACCTGTAATATCATTTAAAGGTGGACTTAGATTAGTTAAAAGTGTATATTGTGAACCTTAGGACAACTGAAAAATTTTGAAAGAGGCATAAATAACAAATCTATAGAACAGATAATGAAATCACAAAGAAATCCATAGCACAAAAGAAATCAAAGAAAGAAGAATAAAGAAACAAAGAGAAAATTGCTAGCAAGGTGGTAGATTTTAGTGTAATCATAGCAATAATATTAAAATGTAAGTGAACTAAATCAGAGGTTGGCAAACTGCTGCTAACTACAGTTTCATTTGTTTGTATGCATATGCTCTGATTAAGAGAGTTCCTGGACTTAACAGGGCATCTAGAATTTTGATAGTCATATACATGCATCTGGAAGAATTCAGATAATGCGCGGGGTGAGACCCACTGGTTTAACAGTCTTTTTGTCAAGAAAATAATTTTCATTTTAGGGGAAAACATTGACTTGGGTGAATTTGGGTAGAGATAAAAGGGGATGTTTTATTTTAGACTTCAGGAACACCTTTGTGAAATAAAGAAGTGAAAGCATTATTGTAAACATAAATGTTGAAGCTGTTCTGTCTTGTCAGTTTCCTAAGTGACATTGGATCAGGACATATTTTTTTTCTCTTTTTTAAAATACTTTATTTAAAATTGACAAGTATAAATTATATATATTTACGTTGTACAATGTGATGTTTTCATATATGTAACACATTGTGGAATGGCTAAATATGTATTACCTCACATACTTGTCATTTTCTTGTTTGTGATAATACTTATTAATAAAATCTACTCTCTTAGCAGTTTTCAAATGTACAAATATTTTAACTATAGATTATACATTGATTATGTATAATTAATGTATCCTATGACCAGGAGTTATTTTCTAATTTAGGAAATTTCAAAATTCATTTGTGACATAGAACCTATTAGTAGTTACACACCCCTTTCCTAGAGCTTAGGTATACTTTTTCCTTTTGAATACTGCTGAGTGTACTACAATAGGACTACAATAGAAATGATTCCACATTACTCTTTGATAAATACTAATGTGTGATAGATCAAAATCTGTTCTTAATATTCTTTGTAGCTTTCATGTAAATCACTTGAAGCTGTACTTATTGCCTTTGAAGATAGAATTTCACATAGTCATTATTGAAGTAACCCAATATTTGGAAACATATTGTGTTTTTTAGTTTCAGTTTTGTTACTTAATTAGTTTTGTGCAAGGAGTAACACTCAAGCTCTTTAAGTCTCAGGTTCCTTGTATGTGAAATGGAGATGATTATTATACCTGGTTTATAGTAGTGAGGATTAAATGAGATACAATATATGTTGACATAAAATATTGGGAAATACTATATAAATTTACATCCCAAAGTAGTTGTTTTAAATATTATTATGTATGTGACTCAAATGACAAAATAATATATAAAGAACCCTTGCTCCTGGTGTCTACTATGTCTCCCCTCACACCTATATTATTTTTACTAGTTTCTTATTTATTCTTCTGCAGTTTTTTTATACAAGGAAATGCAACTAAATATTTTTTCTTCTTTTCTAAATGAAAAATAGCCTACCATATACACTGATGCATCTTGCTTTTGACATTTAAAAGATCCTGGAGAGCTCTCCATATCAGTGCACAGAAATTGTTTTCCATTTTCTTCACAGGTGCATTGTATTTCATTATATGGTTATACTACTGTTTAGTCAAATACTTCAGTATTGCTGGATACTTGGGTTGTTTCCAGTGTTTTGCTCTGATTATATTATAATGCCATAATTCATAATCTAGTACCTATATCGTTTCATACACTTATAAGTGAATGGGAGATAGATTTCCAAAAATGGGGTTGTTGCATCAATAATATTGGGAAAATGCATTGGTAATTATGGGAGTTATTGCCAGATTTTCCTTTCAGGGGTTATACCATTTTGTACTGCTACCGGCAGTGTATGAGAATGCCTATTTCTCTTTGACCTTGCTATTAAAATATGTGTTAAACTTATAGATTTTTGCAGTTTACTAGGAGAGAATTGGTATCTTGGCATAGTTTTACTTTGTTTTTCTTATTATGAGTGTGGTTGAGCATCTCTTCATTTTTAAGAACTATTTGTATTTTTCTATGTGTTGCCTGTTCTTGTTACTTGCCCATTTTCTTACAGGATTGTTCTTTCATTCATTTTCTTATTCCATAACAACTAAGAATCCCCTCTCTCTCTTTATAAGAGAAGGTGTTCAAACACACAAAAATTTATAGAATCAGCCCTATGTTTTATGAATTGCAGATATTTTTCCAAGTTTTTCATTTGTGCTTTGACTTTGTTTATGGTATGTTGTGCTATTCAGTTTTTTTTTCTTCAGTTGAACTGAGTTATCAAAAAGCTTTTTCTCAATCCAAGGTTATAAAATAATTCAGTATATTTTCTTTCAGTATTTTTATGATTTCATTTTTTATTTGTAAATCTCTAATCCATTTACAGTTTATTTATGTACACTGTGAGACATGGATCCCACGTTTTCATTTTCCAAATAGCTCTTTACTAATGCCACACTTTTTACATCATTATTATTCAAAATGCTTGGGACCAGAAGTGCTTGGAACTCTTTATTCTTTTTGTATTTTGGAATATTTGTATATGCATAATGAGATATGCTGGGGATGGGACCCAAGTCTAAACATGAAATTTATGTTTCATGTACACCTTATACACATAGACTGAAAGTAATTTCATGCTAATATTTTTTATTATTTTGTGCATAAAACAAAGTTTGTGTACATTGAACCACCAGAAGAAAGCAAAGGTATCACTATCTCAAAGGTGTCCACCCATGTGGACAATTGGTGGTTCTCTAGCATCACCGTTATTTCTGACTCTGAACTTACATGCAACTGATAGGCAATTGTTTTCTTACACTTATTCACACATAAGTACCTAACAGTAAAGAATACGACATACCATTAATACAGTGAAAAAATAATATGTTCAGGGAAACTACGCAGCACAGTGTTTTGATTAAAACGTTACCATACACTGTGTTTTACTAGGTGAGAAGAAATATCTGAAGCAATTGAAGGACCAGGAAGTGGGTCCTCTAGGGATGAGGAGGCATTCTGCTGAATGGCTTTTGAGAAATGTTTCCTCAAATCATCCGCCTCATCAACAACAGTTTTTGTCTTAGAAGTTTCTCCTTGATTTTGTAAACTGACATGATTTCTTGTTCTGTTATGAATGCATGCTGCTTTAGTTCTTCAGTAAGCCTGTCACACATTTTCACCATGTCATCTGTTGGCACTTTTTCTATAGTGTTAACAACATAGTCTTCATTGTCACTATTTTCATGATCACCTTGATTCAGAACCATTTTGGCTTTTTCAACATTAGTTAACGAATGAATGACTGGAACCTCATTATCCATGTTAAAAACTTTTTCCACCTTACTGACAGATTCTGAAGGTACGTTTTTTGCCTGTGTAAGGAGGTCATACCAGTTGGCCGCGTGGCCTAATGGATAAGGCGTCTGATTCCAGAAAGTCAAACATCATTTTTTTCTCACTGGACATACAGAATCCTCCAAAGTCACCACCTTGTTCATTATTGTCACTGAACATATTCACAGGCCAGAGGTTGTGCCAGGCATGCACAGCTGTGTCTTTAGTCACCGTGTTTAAGTACTGGCAACTGCATATACAACATCCTTCATGCTAAATTCCCCAGGCCTCATTCTTCACTGATGCTACTATGCTGTTCAAGAAAACGTTTTTATGTTTACTCTTTATTGACCTAAGGATACCCTGATTACATGGCTAAATTAATGAAGTCATGTTTGGGGGGAAAGCATATGGCATAAACATTATTTTTTTTTTATTTTTTAGAGATAGAGTCTCGCTTTGTTGCCCAGGCTAGAGTGAGTGCCGTGGCATCAGCCTAGCTCACAGCAACCTTAAACTCCTGGGCTCAAGCAATCCTCCTGCCTCAGCCTCCCGAGTAGCTGGGACTACAGTCATGTGCCACCATGCCCAGCTAATTTTTTTTCTATATATATTAGTTGGCCAATTAATTTCTTTGTATTTTTTTTTTATAGTAGAGACGGGGTCTCGCTCTTGCTCAGGCTGGTTTTGAACTCCTGACCTCGAGCAATCCGCCCGCCTCGGCCTCCCAGAGTGCTAGGATTACAGGCCTGAGCCAACTCGCCCGGCCGCATAAACATTATTTTTGATAAAAATTTCAGCTGGAGGATGAGCTGAACAGTTGTCAAGGAGTAACAAAATCTTGCAGTCGTCATCCAGTCCAGCTTCTCTGCAGTGAACATGAGCCACTGGTACAAAATGTTTATGAACCATTTAGAAAATATGTCCTGTTGATTGATGGTTTTTTGTTAGCATAATAATGGACTGATGAGAAATTTACTCATTGAAAACAGCGAGGATGCAAGCTCTTGCCTATCATATCAAGTTTACGCTTATATTTGCCAGTTGCATTAGCACATCCTAGCACAGTTATTCTATCCTTGGCATCCGTAAGTCCTTTAGGGGTATCTTATCAGCTGTAGTCAGTATTTTTCTGGGGCAGTAACTAAAACAGTGACGTTTCATTAGCCTTGTACACTTGTCCTGGCATCAGATTTTTATCGGTGATGACCTTGGCAAACTTGTCAGTGAATTTTTCTACTGCTTTGTGATCAGCAAATGCTTTATCACTACAAATTTTAAAAAATTTAATAGTGTCTTTTCTTAAATTTCTGCAACCATTCTGTTGCGTATTCACAGTTCCCTTTAATCTTTAGTTCATTTTGAACTAATTTTAAGTGGCATGTGTTCACTGTGATGCTAATGGGTCCACTTTTTCAATACATGATTGAGGTCTTCATTTTTAGCTTTATACAGTGTTTTTCTATTTTTCATTAACTTGCGTTCATCACTTTCAGCATAGAGCATCGACAGTTTATCCTTCTGTTTCTTCAGGTCATATATGGTGGTCATTCCAACACCACATTCTTCTGCAAGACCTTACATATTTGCACCACTGTCCATTTTCTTCAGCAGCCTGACTTTCTGTGCTATAGAAAACTCAGACTATAATTGAGAGTTAAATGCTTCCTCTTTTTCTTATCACCTATAGGAATAATAAAGAAAACACAGTGAGTGATACATGTAGGTCTTGGTCCTATATGGGGCATTGTAGGGAACCTGCTTTCGGCATGTCTGGCCTGCATATGTGTCATTTTATTACGCTTTGTGGGCACACTTGCATGGGGCAATCTGGGCATGCCTTGAAAAGGTATATCGCAGCTGAGGAGGAATAGGAGTGTCTTTTTTCTCTTGGGGGTGCTGAATAAACTGTGTGTTGTATGCCTGCATTAAAACCCTGTTACATGAGATCAAGTGTGGGCTTTTTTCATTTGTGGTGTTATGTTAGAGATCATAAAGTTTCGGATTTTGGAGCATTCCAGATTTTGGATTTTTAGATGAGGGATACTCAACCTGTATCTGGTAGAACACATTTTCCTTCATTTTCATAGTGTTCCTAGATAGTTTTGCTTGTTTATTTTTACCATATAAACTTAAGAATCAGCTTTCCTCATCCCAGAAAATCTTGTTCAAGTTACTATTATGAGGACATTAAGTTTATAAGTTAATTTACTTAAAATCTTCCCATTCAAGCAGATGGTATATTCTTTTACTTGTTTAAATCTGCTTTTGGACCTTTTAGAAAAATGTTAAAGGTTCATGTTGGTTTTGCAGATTTCTTGTGAAATTTATTTCTAGGTATTTTATTGCTTTTATTGGTTGGTATTGTTAACATGGTATTGCGTTATATTTTCTGATTGTTGTTTGTATATTTAAAATGCCCTTTTTTGTTTTGTTTGTTTGAGACGAAGTCTCACACTGTTGTGTAGGCTAGAGTGCAATGGCACGATCATAGCTCACTGCAGCCTCAAACTCCTGAGCTCAGGCAGTCCTCCTGCCTCAGCCTCCTAAGTAGCTGGGACTACAGTTGCATGTCACCATGCTCAGCTAGTTTCGAAAATTTTTTTGTAGAGATTGGGTCTAGCTATTTTGCCTAGGCTAGACTCCCGGGCTCTAGCTATCCTTCTACCTTGGCCTTCTAAAGTGTTGGGATTACAGGCATGAGCCACCATCCCTGGCCAAAAATATTTTTAAAGGTCAATTTGTTTGCCTAATTCTTTATTAGATACTGTAGATATTGCCCAAGGAAAATGTGAAAAATTTTCTATGCTGCTGAGTGACTAATACATAGGTTGAGTTTATATATAAGATTTACACATCTGAAATTTCCAGACTATTTTATATTCACATTTAAATTATGCATTTCAGACTATAATTTCAGTTAATTAAAACCAGGATCACCAGAATGAATTTATGAACTCAACATAGGAGAAGACTTCCTAGTGAGGTAGGTTATAAAGAAATCTTTGAGAGATGGACCAGATACAGATTAGAGGAAATTAGATTTAGTATATTAATTCAATGGAATGCTATGCAGTCTGCATTAAAGTAGACAACTCTCTGTGACACTTGAAATGCAAAAGCAGAGTATACATAGAAGTGTTCTGAGTTTGATTTTCTTAAAAAAAGGACTCTATGGAAAAAGTTTCAAAAAATAAGTATTCAAATGTTAACAGTGATTATTTGTACATTTCTAGATAATGTTTTCTTTTTGCCTACCTCTTTTATTGGTGATTGCTAGTTAACCAAACCCATGCACTCCTTTCTGGCACATGGATGCTCATTTTACTACATTTTTTACTACATTTCCCAACTTACTTTGAGAATAGATAAGGTAGGTTGTCTGTGTTTACAGCAATGGACTGTGAAAGGAAGTGATATGTGGCACTTCATGATGGGCCAACATCTCAAGACATTGTGCCTTTTCTAGTAGTTGCTCTTTTCCTTTTTATTCTGGTTTAATTGGAAGTACTGAGATGACAGTGCCCTAGAGAATAGTAGAGCCATGACTTGGAAGGAACCTGGATCTGTGAATGACTACAAGGATCAGAGCTGCTTCACAAGCTGGACCATTCATTTCATGACTGAAATTAAAGAGAAATAAACTTTTATGTTTGTTAAGCCACTCTATTTTTGAGTCTCTTTGCTTCAGTGGGCTAATTTTATTGTGGCTAATGTACCTGCGTTTTCTTAATATGTGAGTATACATTACTATATCATTTTTTTAAAAAAGGTATTTTTCAAACAGTGTGGGAACATATGCATATTAAACTTGATTTTCTCATTTAATATATTCTGAATATCTTGCCGTGTCATGAATGCCCATTTTGTTTCGTTTTATTTTGGAACAATATTGAATTTACAGAACAGTTTCAAAGATAATACTGAGAGTTCTAATATACCCCTCACCCAGTTTCAGTTCCCCCTTATGTTGTTTCACTGTGGTACATTTGTCAAAACTAAGGAATCAACATTGGTATGTTACTGTTAACTAAGAGTACCACTATTATCTATATTTTACAAATGAAGAAACTGAGACTTAGATTTTTGACGTGCTTTATATCATTCAGCTTGTATGTGGTAGTATCCAGATCAAAATTATTTTTCTTTTTTTTTTTTTGGTCCTCTAGTAACTTTTTTTGGTGCCACTAGTTCTACATCAATGATAACAGCCTAGTTATCAGGGGAATGTGGTAGCTATTGGGTGTCCTAATAGGTAGTATGGAGAGGTAAAGGCCATTACTGTTATATGATGAAATCAGATTTTCCAGCTAGGATTCTCTTTTCCTCAGCCCAGATCTTGTGCTCTCTCTTTTCCTCTTGTTTTTTTTTTTTTTTTCCCCTAATGAATACTTCCTGAAATAGCCAAAGAAGCCCTTGAGAGACTGAACTCTTCTGGTCTCAGTTCACCTCACCATTGTACAGCTGTTGGTTGGATTATCAAGTCTGACTTTGCTATTGGCCAGTTCATTCTGATGCCAGTGGCCTGTTTTCTGCTTAGAGTCTTGGTATGCCAACACACTATAACTGATTCTTTCCTCATAACTGATACTGTGAAATAAATTTGTTATGATTTTTCTGGGAATAAGTTACATGCAGATATAGTAGTTATATTAGCAAACATTGGCCTTTTTTTCTTTTTTGATGAAGTAGTGTCCCATTTTATTAAGACATGCCAGAATTTTAAAAAATGGTATCTTTGGAGATTGGTATATGTATAGAGCCACTTAAGGGTGAAACTATTTTTAACATTTTATTAGCAGAGGCAGTACACACCTGCTTTGTAGTGAATTAAATTATTTCACAAACAGTGGTACTCTAGCATGTATGCAAAACTTTTAGTTTACCCCCCACAATTGGATAAGCTGACAGTTTTGTTGTCACCATCAAATAAACTCAAAATATGTAACCTATTGCATGGCAGCTTATAAACAAGATAACAAGACATAGCCCTACCCTAAAGAAACTGCTTGGGAAGGTTATTGATAATATGTTGAATTGAGAGATGAAGACAGTGGTATTTTTTAATTTGGGAGAAACAAAAATTATTTGTTTCTGATAATATGACTGTAGTAATAAATTTATATTGTAGATGAAGTGGCCCATCTCTGCTGGGTCTGTGCTTTCTCCCCAAACCCCATTTATACATCACAGAAATAGAAAAACAGTTAATTCTTTGGTGGTTATCTTTTCAGACTTTAATTTGTGTGTTGTATAGATACATATAGACACCTAAAAATAAGACACCAATGTCTACTTTCATCTATTCTCATTTATAAGAAGATGATTATGTTGTTAATAGGATTAAATACAAAGTCCTTAGAGTGTTGCTTGGCACATAGTAAGCATTCAGATATTACTTTATTTTAAACGATAAAGGATGACTTATGTTTGTATTCTTTTTTATAACCTGTTTTTAAAAAAATGTAATAGTTTTATGTCTTTGCATGTAACGTGGATCACTCTTACTCTTTTTAATGGTTGTGTAGCATTCTATCATAGACACATACTTTTTTTTTTTTTACTTGAGTATACAAAACAGACAAATCTGTGCCTTCAAATGTTATATTCTCAAGGGGGGAGATAGACAATAAATAGGATATTTAAAAAGTAAAGCATGTTATATAATAGATGGTAATAAATGCTGAGGAGAAAAGTAGGGAAGGAGGATAGTATAGTAAGTGTAGGGGTTTGCAATTTTAAATACTACAAAGAGAGAACTCATGAGAAGTTAACATTTCAGTAAAGAACTGAAGGAGGCAAGGGAACAAATCATGTAAATATTTGTGAACAGAGGCAACAGCAAATGCTTGAACCCTGAAGCACAGTGGGGCCTGGTGGTTTTGAGTTCTGTCTTCCTACAGTCACCTGCATCATATACTTGACCTTTCCTCTATGATAGCAGGTGAATTGTTGCTTCCAAGGCCAACCCCATCCAGTTGCACATTAAATCTGCTTCCCTCTCTATCATATGGGATGATGATCCTGCTGTCATGCCCTCTCTTTTCTGTTGCACATTTCCTCTCTGGTTTATTTCCATGAATGAGCATGCTAACACGTGGTTATATCATCTGTCTTTAAAAAAAAACAAAACTGGGCCGGGCGTGGTGGCTCACGCCTGTAATCCTAGCACTTTGGGAGGCCGAGGCGGGCGGATTGCTCAAGGTCAGGAGTTCGAAACCAGCCTGAGCGAGACCCCGTCTCTACCAGAAAATAGAAATAAATTAATTGACCAATTAAAAATATATATACAAAAAATGAGCCGGGCATGGTGGTGCATGCCTGTAGTCCCAGCTACTCGGGAGGCTGAGGCAGTAGGATCGCTGAGCCCCGGAGATTGAGGTTGCTGTGAGCCAGGCTGACGCCATGGCACTCACTCTAGCCTGGGCAACAAAGTGAGACTCTGTCTCAAAAAAAAACAAAAAAACAAACAAACAAAAAAAACAAAACAAAACTGAAAGAAAACGAGAAAAAACCCAAACAAACCATAGCAACAAATTCTCTTGGCTTTTATGTGCATCCCCCCAAACCCCCAGCTACTGCATCATTTCTCCATTCCCCTTCACAATGAAACTGAAAAGAGGTCATCTCCACTTCTTCACATTCCACTCTTTTTTTTTTTTAACCTACTCCAATGAGGCTTTGCCCCCAGAAAAGCATTTAAAAATTATCTTGTTTAGTTCACCAATGACCTCCATGTTGCCAAAACCTCCTTTTCCATTATTTTCTCTGATTAAATATTAGTAAATCATGTTTTTAAAAAAATTATCTGTTTTACCCTACTTGAATGAGGAGTGGGTGAACAATGCTACAAACCTCCTTGTACGTACCTTCTATGCACCATTGTCCACTTGCCTGTTTTTTTTTCCCATCGAGATAAATTCCTAAAAGTACTAAAATTACTGAGTCAAGGGGTGTGTGCATTTTATGGGCTTTGTTACTTGTTAGTAAGCAACTTCCTTAACCAAAACATGCTGTTAGTATTTGTTTAGTTTTAAAACTTTGGCATTTATCATGAATATCTCTTTTTAAAACAAATACTTTTTCCTCCTTCCAATTTATGTCTTTTCCCAGATGGCCAGGATCAAAAGATGTATGCCAAAATTCCAGCGCAACTTGCAATTACATACTTCAGTATTCTGTTAGGGCCAGGTAGTCTAGAGGGAAAGGGTTCTCCTCAAATTTTGTGTCCACAGGGCGTTGGAGACTTAGAATATCATTGAAGCAGCATGACTATTTTTAGGGAAAAGGTTTTAGCCATTATACTGCATCCTGCTGTCTTATCTGAGGAATAACACATTTGCTAGAGATGCTTTCCTTCAGATTGCTGCCCCAGTTAGAGGTCAAGTACTGTGGTAACTACACTTCTGCTATATAGATTGAAGAAATAGAGTGCTAACACATACACATAACAAATTTGTACTTTGATTATATGGCTGTATTTCTGCTGCGGTACTTAAAGCTGAGTAGTCTGGTTTCACTACATGTTCCCAGCATTTTGTAGTCAAAATGTAGATAAAGCTATTGATAAAAATAAAAATGGATACAGTTGTTTATAATTGTCTTAGTGTTAGACTGAATGCAAAATCGTTTTCCATGTAACTTGAATATAATACTTATAACAAATTATATTTTATATGGAATCTTTAGATTTTTTTTTACCTTCATTGAAATGTTTCTGCTAATGTTAATTAGCTAGTAACTGCTGTTTTCAGTGTGCTTCAATTACAGTATGTTGCTTGATTATATGTTATAAAATAAACTTAAGGTTATCCTAGACTTTAAACTGAGTAGTTGTATGTTAGCTTACAACCTAGGAGTGAATTTCTTATAAATTTGGGAAGAAAGGGGGACACAAAAGTAAAAAATGAAGACATATTGAGATATATTCTATTTTATTATACTTTCTCATTAAATTAATCTGTTTATATTTGTGGTTCTAGTTATATGACTGGCAAGTGAAAAGTAAGTTTAGTTACCAGTCCAGAATGTTTCAGGAACATGGAATTTTTCAAGTATAGCCATTGCTACTATCTAATAATTGATAGCAAACATTTATTAAGTGCCTACAGAGCATTGACTAGTTTCTGCAATCCCAGCTGAGGTGGGAGGATCACCTGAGGGCAGGAGGATCACTGAGGCCAGGAGTTTGAAACCAGGCAGGAGCAACATAGCTAGATCTCCTGCTCTAAAAAGAATTTAAAAAATTAGTCAGGCATGGTGGCACTCCTGTGGTCTCAGCTACTTGGGAGGCTGAAGCAGGAGAATCACTTGAGCCCAGCAGTTTGATACCAGTCTGGGAAATATAGCAAGACCCCCTGCTTCAAAAAAAACCACAAAAAAACATTGCCTATAATGTCAGACATAAAATCCTAAGGTCTGAGTTAGTAAAATTCTTAATATATTTGTCCTTTAAAAGTTCACAACTAAATGGGACAATTAGACAAATTAGTTATAATTCACAATAAGTCAATAAGTGAATTTACTTTATAAGTGGCATGTAATTTTAGGAAATTTATTATGATATTGTTATCAACAATAAAATTGTCTATAAGCCTTTATATGCTTATTCCAAATGAGCTTTTTGTCTGTTTTTCAGATAATTGAGCAAAAATGTTTATAGGTTCTATAATTGTTGATATTGAAGAGTTCTTTTTAAAGTATTCCTAAGTTAATACAGGGTTTCCATAAATGAGCCTTTAGGCTGATAAAGGTTTATATTTGAATATCTAGCATATGGACCATGAAGTCTGGAATATTTAATAAACTGAACTCAGATACAATGAAAGAATGCTCATGCATGACTATTTGAGAAGTTTCTGTTTATTTAAACTTTGATTATGGAACTAATAGCCAATAATTTCTCAAATTGTTGTCAAACTATAACCATAAAATTATAGTTTGAGAATTTAGGGTATTAGAGGATTTCATTAGCAAATTTTTTTTCAATTTTCCTATGTTATGTTTTACCTCTGGATATGAGTAAAATAAACTACTTACAGTTAAAGAAAATACATACATGCATGTGTATAATTTTCTGCTCATTATACTTTTAATTTAAGCATTATCCTTAGTTAAAATTTCTACTCACATTTACTTTTCTTTTTATGTCTAAGACAGTTTTAATATAAGTTTAGTAGCTCAGATCATAAACCAAACCAATTCAAAATTAGTCAAGTAAGGTGTAATGTTATAGCATCTTTCTTGCTATACTCAATTCCTTTCTAGTGGAAGTAAAACTTTTGAAAATAAAAGGTAATACTACTTAGGGGCAAAGTTTAATTTTATATTGAAGTAACTATTAAATTATTTTTTCTTTGAAAGTTTGTACTTAGTTTTCAGAAGTCAGTTTATCTGGTTTGTACAAGTTTTTTGGAACTGGTTCTAAACATAAAATAATTTTATCTTGTCATTTTATGATTAGACATTTAAATCAAACATAAAGCTTAGGTTAAAGATATTGAACAGAGAATAATGTATATTCTGTATACTTGATTTGAAATGTACTTAGTTCTTAGGACCATGTAAAGACAATTTTAAGTTAGCTGACCCAATTTATGCAGAAAGTAATAACAATTTGATCATGTGAAGTGTGTGTATATCTGTGTCTCTACGGGTTTGTCTTCAGGGAGTAAAGTCTATTAAAATTTTTTCTTGGCTGGGCACAGTGGCTCATGCCTGTAATCCCAGTGCTTTGGGAGGCAGAAGCAGGAAGATCATCTGAGGCCAAGAGTTTGAGATCAGCCTGGGTAACATAGCGAGGCCTGTCTTTACAAAAAAAATTTTTTTGAAAAATTAGTGGGGCATGGTGATGCATGCCTGTAATCCCAGCTACTCAGGAGGCTGAGGCAGGAGGATTGCTTGAGCCCAGGAGTTTGAGGCTGCTGTGAGCTATGACCATGCCACTGTACTACAATCTGAGTAACAGAGTGAGAGACTGTTTCTTAAAAAATATTTTTTTCTTTATTGCTCATAAATTTATTAAATTTAGATGTTACTTCTCCAAAGCACTGAGGCCTTGAACTGATGTTTATTTATAGTGGTCCCTTGTGGATGGAGGTGGATTCATAAATTAAAATTGTCTTATTTTATCAGTGTTTATTTCGATTTAGTTTATTCTCAAAGTTAGTTTAGTTTTTCTAGGAAACTGTACTTTGACTTAATGAGCAACTAGAAAATAGGTATTTTTTATTTTTGCACAGGCTTCTAATATGCCACTAAACATCTATTATAGATACTTAAATAAATATCTATATTTGGTTAATACCTATAATACTAAAAGATATTTAATGAAATTATTACATATAGTTAAACCTTCAATTATAAAAGAGTTTGATAAATAACAACTTACAACTGCAGTTCAGTCAGTAACAATTTGAAATGTACAGGCTTTTTATGTAATTGAATCTAGTATTTTAAAAATAGGAGAGTTAGTATATTTAGAAATCATTAGATCTTAGTTGAACTAGGGAAAAGTCAACAACTTTTTATAAATTAACATCTTTTTTTAAAGATCTGTCCTTTTAATTGATACTAATTTTCTGAGGAGTTGATATTAATTTTCTGATTAATCATGTTAGGCTGTGCCTGAAAAAAAATTTAAGAAATCCAAATGTACTGAATTTCATTAAACTGACTAACTATATCAAAAGTCTATTGCCTTTTGCTTAAGGTTTTTGGCTTTTGCAGCAGAGAATAATACTGCTCTTAAATTGGATTTATGCTAACTTTTAAGAAACATATTTGTTCCAAGCAGTCTAAGAAGTGCAGAGATTCATGTCAATATTCAGAATTCATATTTTCCTTGAACAGAAGGTTGTGATAAAATGGTACATGGTGTGTTTTCATTGCCTGTTGAAAGACTTTCATGCAGTTAAAATAAGCATTTTGATGGTGGTTGAATTAAGAGTTTTTGTCAGTCTCTTCTCATCATGGATGATTAGACTAAAACGTCTGCTTGTCTTGACTTGAGATCACCACAGCTTCAGATAACATGCTTTGTGATTGAAGGTCGAAATATTTTGAATTCTAATAGGCTGCCAGATGAATTGCTTGAAATAGACTGTAAAATTTCAAGGCTTCCTTTTCCATCTGCTGTGAAAAGAACCATTGGGAATGGTTGAGCTTGATGATCATAGAATTACTGGATGGTGATTCTAAAACCCTCAAAGGGAAGTTGCTATGGAGATCTAGTTCCAAACTGTGAAATGATTCACCTTTGAAAGGCTGCAGGGTCTGAGAAGCTGAACACATCATTGTTCAGGTGGTCATTGGTTAGGAAATTGCTGGTGCCTGTGTAATCAGCACTCCTGTGGTAGTTAACGATCTAAAAAGGTTTGTTCTGAATGATGTGGGACAACAGCAATGTGCATAAGATGGCTTCTCTCAATCATGGTTTGCTCAGCCTGGTGCTTGTAAAACTGCAGCAAACTAAATAGCACAGAAATGAACTGCTTTATTGGGGAAATCTTCTGAAAACAAAATTTTCCATTGATGAGTTCGACATCTAAAATAAAATGGTTCCTTTTGAAAATAAAGTTTTTACAGAAACATGCATTGTTTTCTTTGTTTCAAACTCTCTGCTCCCACCCCCACTTTTTGTGATAAGAAGCTCCTGATCTCTCTATATCTAAGGCCTTACTTACTATAGTGAAATGTTCAACTTCTGATATCCTTATGTCAAGGGCTTTCTTGCATAACCACAGGGTCACCTGAGAAGGAGTTTAGAAAAGTCCCTAATCATTGAGACTGTGTCTGCGAAAGTCCCCATATCATTAGGAATAGAATGTAATTAATCTCCATATAGCAAATTGTTGCCCTCAAATTGTTTTTCATTATACATATTTATGACATGTATTTTAAATTGAAATTTTTTTCTTCTACTGTTTTTATAAAATCAACTTTCACTTTTATTTCTAGAAGCCTGAGGGCAAAATAATCTTTGAAATTCATTTGACAGAAAATCATTGTAAACTGCTATTCTCCCATATTAAGATTTCAAAATGGTGAAATTCAATCTTAATTTTATAAGAGCCTATAATGTTGAGCTTCACTAATCAAGTAGGAAGCCTTATCAAAAATAATTCATATATATCAAGTTTCCCTCTTAATGTTTCTGCCAAACATTAAGTTATAATGTACATATAACAAAATCATGCATTCTTAGTATACAGTTTGATGAATTTTGTTTATTGTATGCAGTCTCACAATCAAAATGCACTGTTTTCATCAGCCTAAAATGTTTCCTTATATCTTTTGCAGTTGATCCTCTCCCTCAACCCATATCCTGTAGCTGCTGTCATCATAGTTTTATCATTTTAGAATTTCATGTGATATCATATAGTATGTAGTTTTGGTGTTTGACTTTTTTTTTTTTTTACCTAGCATAATGTTTCTGAGATTCATCCATATTGTGTCTATTAATATTTTGTTTCTTATTGCTTTGTGGCCTTTAATACCCTGGTTATATCACAATTTGCTTATCCATTCATTAGTTGATGGACATTTGAATTGTTTCTAGTTTCACTGTTATGAATATTTGTATACAAGTGTTTATATAGACATATGTTCCCATTTCTTTTGGGTAAATACCTGGGAGTGGGATTGCTAAAGCGTATGGTAAATGTATGTTTAGTTTATAAGATATTGCTATACTGTTTGCCAAAGTGACTGTAACATTTTGATTCCTCACCAGCAGTATATTAATATGAAGTTCCAATTCCTCTACATCCTCCGTAACACTTGAGATTGTCAGTTGTTTAAACTTTAAACATTCTAGAGAATATTCCATTGTGGCTTTAATTTCTATTTTCCAGGTAATTAGTGATGAGCATCTTTTCATGTGCTTACTTCCTGTTTATACATCTTTTTTGGTGAAGTATCTGTTCAAATCTTTTGCCCATTTTTAATTGAATTGTTTTTCTTAATTTGAGCTTAAAGAGTTCTTTTTATATTCTGGTTATAAGTTCTCAGTCAAATATGTTATGTGAAATTTTTTCATAGATTGTGGCTTTTTTATTTCGTTTTAAAGAACAAAAATTATTCATTAGGATGTTCATTATTTTTCTCCTACTGTTCATGCTTTTGTGTTCTGTTTAAGAAATATTTACTCAATCCAGTGTCACAGAGATTTTCTTTTATTAAAGTATAACAACTTTAGCCCTTACATTGAGGTCTGCCATCCATTTCTAGTTAATTTTACATATGGCATGAGGTAAGGAGTTAAAGTTAATTTTCTTCTCTACAGATAGCTAGTTGTTCCAAGATCATTAATTAGTTGCTTTCTCTCATTGAATTATAACTTGCTGTTTCGTCAGTTGGCAATTTGTCAATTGGCCATTTTTGGAGGTCAAATGTGAGTCTATTTCTAGACTTTATTCTTTTCTGTTGGTCTATTTATTCTTCTGCCAATACTGTGCTTTCTTGATTACTGTAGTTTTGTAGGTCTTCTAACTATGTTCTACTTTTTCAAGATTGCTTTAGCTTTCCTAAGTCCTTTGTATTTCTGTATAAATTTTAGACTTAGTATGCCACTTCCTTTTATTAAAAAAAAGCCTGCTGGAATTTCATTGATTTTTTTTTTTTTTTTTTTTTTTAATCGAGACAGAATCTCACTGTGTTTCCTGTACTGGAGTGTTATGGCATTGGTCTAGCACATAGCAACCTCAAACTCCTGGGCTCAAGCGATCCTACTGCCTCAGCCTCCTGAGTAGCTAGCTGGTCCTTCAGTCATGTGCCACCATGCCTGGCTATTTTTTTCTATATATATTTTAGTCAGCCAATTAATTTCTTTCCATTTTTAGTAGAGACGGGGTCTTGCTCTTGCTCAGGCTGGTTTCAAACTCCTGACCTTGAGCGATCCACCCCTTGGCCTCCCAAAGTGCTAGGATTACAGGCATGAGCCACCACGCCTCACCTGGAATTTCATTCAGTTTTGACTTTGCATTGAAACTACATTGGAGACTACCAATCCATGAACATTGTAAATTTCTTAATTATTTGGGTCTTTTCTCAACAGTATTTTGTAGGTCACAGAGTACAGGTCTTATACATATTTTATTAAATTTTTCCCAAAGTATTTCACATTTTCTCTATTATAAATGATATCATAGATTATTTATAGTTGCCCTTAATCAAGTTGAAGTAGTTCTCTTCTGTTCCTAGTTTGCTAAGAGTTTTTATTTTGAATGGACATTTAGTTTTGTCAAATGCATTTCTTCTATCTATTGAAATGGTCATGTTTTTTTCTTTTTTATTATATTAATATAGTGAATTATATAGATTGATTTTTTGAGTGATAAACATCTTGTGTTACCAATACAAATTAACTTTGTCATGATGATTAAACCTTTTTACTTAATTTTGGATTTGATTTTGCTAAAAATTTTAAGGATTTTTGCATCTGTGTTAATGAGGGATTATTGGTTCTGTGATGTTTTTTTTTTTCTTGTGATCTTTGTTTGATTTTGATACCAGGATAATATTAGCCTTGTAAAATCATTTGGAAAATATTTCTCTTTGACTTCCTGAGTTTGTGGAGGACTGGTGTTATTTCTCCCCTAAATGCTTGATAGAGTTTATCAGTAAAGCCATCTAAGTCTGGAGTTTTCTTTGTCAGAAGGTTTATATTTCAAATTCAATTTCTTGAATTGATGTGGGACTATTTGTATTTTCTCTTTCTTCTTGGTTCAGTTTTGGTAATTTGTGTCTTTCTAGCATTTTGATTATTTCATCTAAGCTGTCAGTTTTATTGGGCATAAAGTTGTTAGTATTCTCATTATATGTTTAATGACTTAAGATCTATAATGATGCCCCCTCTTTCATTCCTGAGGTTGGAATGAAATGTAATTTTCATCTTTTTTTATGATCAGTCTATCTAGAGGCTTGTCAATTTTATTGATATTTTTCAAGGACCATTGGTTTTATTGATTTATTTGTTCATTTCCTATTTCACTAATTTGTTCTTTTATTATTTCCTTCTTTCTAGATATTTGATTTTAATTTGTTCTCTTTTTTTCTAATTTCTTAGGGTGACAACTCAGAGCTTGGATTTGAGAGTGTTTTTTCTAATACAATTATTTAAAGTTATAAACTTTCCTCTAGTATTTTAGCTGCATCCCACATATTTTGATAGGTTGTATTTTTATGTCATTTAGTTTAAAATATTTCCTTATTTCTTCTTTGACTACTTGCTTCTCAGAAAGTATGTGTATTTCCAAATGTTTAGGACTTTCCTCATATTCTGATTGTTATTGATTTCTAATTTAATTTCTTTATTGTCAAGGATAATCTTCTGTATGATTTCAGTCTTTTTAAATTTATTAAGACTTGTTTTTTGGCTCAGTGTGTAGACTGGGTGAACTATGTGCTCTTGAAAAGAATGTGTTTTGTTATTATTGGATGTAATGTTCTATACATATTTAGGTCAAGATGATAGGATTGTTCAGAGTTTTTGTATCTTTCCTGATTTTTTTTTTTTTTTTGTCTAGTTCTGTCAATTTAGTTAAGAGAGAGGTATTAAAGTCTGTAGATCTGAATGTGGAATTATTCATTTCATCTTTAATTCTGTCAGTTTTGGCTTTCTAGATTTTGAAGCTGTTATTAGGCACATACATATTATGTGTATATTATGCCTTATGTCTATATTATGCCCATGTGAATATTATGCCTTCCTGATGAATTTACTTTTTTCTCATTATAAAAATTATCTATCTCTGGCAATACTTTTTATTTTGAAATAAATTTTGTTTGATATTAGTATGGCTAATAGCTATCTTTTTTTTTTTTTTTGAGACAGAGTCTCGCTTTGTTGTCCAGGCTAGAGTGAGTGCCGTGGCGTCAGCCTAGCTCACAGCAACCTCAAACTCCTGGGCTCAAGCAATCCTCCTGCCTCAGCCTCCCGAGTAGCTGGGACTACAGGCATGCGCCACCATGCCCGGCTAATTTTTTCTATATATATTAGTTGGCCAATTAATTTCTTTCTATTTATAGTAGAGACGGGTCTCGCTCTTGCTCAGGCTGGTTTTGAACTCCTGACCTTGAGCAATCCGCCCGCCTCGGCCTCCCAAGAGCTAGGATTACAGGCGTGAGCCACCGCGCCCGGCCGCTAATAGCTATCTTATGCTTATTGTTCTTCATCCATTTACTTTAAACCTATCTATGTCTTTATATTTAAAGTAACTCTCTCTCTTTTTTTCTCTCTCTCTGTCTTAACAGAGTCTCACTATATCTCCCAGGCTGGAATGCAGTGTAGCTCATTGTAGTCTTGATCTCCTGGCCTCAAGTGATCCTTCCCCCTCAGCCTCCCAAAGTGCTGGGATTATAGGCATGAGCCATGGCATACATCCCTAACGTGTATCCCTTGTGCACAACATATGGTTGTATCCTATTTTATTATCATTTCTGACAGCACCTTTTAAAGTGCTTAGTCCATTGTCTAATGGGCTTATTGACAAGTTTGGACTTTTGTCTTTTTATTTAAGTTCCATTTGTTGCTTCTGTGTTTTGTTCCTGTTTCTCTTTCTCTGCATTTTTGATTTGAATATTTTTTAGGATTTTATTTTAATATTCATCTTGGTTTTTAACTGGACTTATTCACTTTTTTTTTAATGGTTGCTCTAGTGATTGCAGTATACATCCTTAACTTTTCAGTTTGTATATAGATGTTCTTAAGTTTTTTACAGTTTACATACAATTTATATTATTACTTCATGTAAAATATAGAAAACTTGCAAATATATAAGCCCATATTTCCTCTTTGTGCTTTATGCTATAGTTGTTGTATATAATACTCTACATATATTTTAAACCCCACAGTTTAAGAAATTGAGGTAAAATTCATATTGTACAAAATTTGCCATTTAAAACTGTACATTTCAGTCGCATTTTGAATATCTCACAAAGAACTTTAAAACAAAATCTATTTGTATTTTGAGGAAATCAAGAGAAAACAATAAATGAAAATAGTCTTTTACACTTAGATATTTGCCATTTTTGATGCATTTTAATTCTTTCTGAGAATCTGAGGTTTTATCATCACTTCCCTTAAACTTGAAAACCTTTTTTTTAAGCATTAATTATAGTACAGGGATGTTGGCAATGAATTCCTAGTTTTCTTTCATCTGAAAATGTTTTTATTACAGTTTCATTCTTTAACACATTAACTGATATGTAAGTTGTATTTAACTCATGCTAGTTTTGACCCTGGGTCCTCATGAAGCACATGTAACTCACACATCTCTACGTTGGGAGCTGTGTAAACTATTTTTCAAGTTGCATATTACTCACACATGGAAAACAATAAAAAATTACAAGTTTTTTATTAGAAAGGATCATTTTGTTTTTTGAAGTGTTTATTCAATTTCATGATAAAACACCATGGCCCCAAGGGAAAAAAAAATTTTTTCTAGTGTGGCAAGCAATGTGTTAAGAATATTTTTGCTGGATATTCCAGTGAGAATGGCCTTTATTAAAAAGTCCCAAAACAATAAATGTTGGCATGTATGTGGAGAGATAGGAACACTCCTACATTGCTGGTGGGACTGCAAACTAGTTCAATCTCTGTGGAAAGCAATATGGAGATACCTTAAAGCGATACAAGTGGATCTACCATTTGATCCAGCAATCCCATTACTGGGCATCTACCCAAAACAACAAAAGACACTCTATGAAAAAGACACCTGCACTTGAATGTTTATAGCAGCACAAAGATGTGGAAACAACTCAAGTGCCCATCAATACATGAGTGGATTAAATAAAATGTGGTATATGTATACCATGGAGTACTATTCAGCTGTAAGAAACAACAGTGATATAGCACCTCTTGTATTTTCCTGGATAGAGCTGGAACCCATTCTATTAAGTGAAGTATCCCAAGAATGGAAAAATAAGCACCACATGTACTCACCAACAAATTGGTATTAACTGATCAACACCTAAGTGGACATATAGGAACAACATTTATTGGGTGTCAGGCAGGTCGGGGGGAGGGGATGGATATATACATACATAATGAGTGCTATGTGCACCATCTGGGGGATGCACATGCTTGAAGCTCTGATTTGAGGGGGGAGGGGAGCAAGGGCAATATACGTAACCTTAACATTTGTACTCTCATAATATGCTGGAAAAAAAAAGAAGCTGGACTAACTGAATGTGATATTCTGATAGCTATAACCTACATTTTGAAATTTTGAAGAAAATTAAAATAAGTCACATATGTTCTAAAAAAGAATATTTTTGCTGGATATAAAAATTCTTGGTTGACAGGTTGGTTTGGTTTGTTGTTTTTGTGCTTTAAAAGTGTTGTGGTACTCTCTTTTCTCTTTCATAATTTCTGAAGAAAAATCAGCCATTTAATTCAAACATTTTTCTTTTGCTGCTTTTAATATTTGCTCTTTACCTTTGACATTTTTGTTATACTTCTACTATTATGTGCCTGACATTGGGTGTGTTTCAGTGTGGACTTCTTTGAGTTTATTACCCTTGGTTATTCTCCTTGGGCATTGAATTTCAATCTGTAAATTTCTATCTTATTCAATAAGTTGGGTAAATTTTTATTCATTAATTCTTCAAATATTTTTTTCTACCCCATCTCTTTCTCCTCTCATTCTAGTACTCAAATTACATGTATGTTGGACCATTTGATATTATCTACTAGGTCCCTGCAGTTCTGCTCGTGTTTATTCAATCTTATTTCTCTGTGTTGTTCAAACTGATAGTTTCTGTTTATTTATCTTTAAGTTAACATATTCTTTCCTCAGTCATCTCAGTTTGGCTATTATGTCTATGTAGTTTTTTGAAAAAAAGGTGTGTTTTTCAGTTCTAAATCTTCCTCCCCAACTGCCTCCCTCCCTCCCCTTCTTCCTTTATTACTTCCTTCCACCATTTATTTCTGTTTCTCTGTTGGGAATACCTATCTTTTTGTTGATTGTGTGTATAATTTACTTTTATTTATTGAAGATAGTTTTAATAGGCACTTTAACATTTATCTCAGCTACTTCCAATATCTGGGTCATCTCAAGTTCAGTCTCACTTGTTTTTTTCTTAACAATATGCTTGATATTCCTTAGGTAATTTTGGATTGTATGCTGGACATTGTGAATGTTAAGTTGTGGTGATTCTGATTCCATTGTTTTACTGTGATATGCATTGTTTCTTTTGTTTTAGTAGGCAATTGAAATTGAACTGCAAATTTATTTCTTAGGTGGCAGCTCCAGTCTCACTTTAGATATTTTGTCTTTAGCTGGTCTGCTTTGAATTTGCCCTGGCTTTCCATGGTTCTGGTATCAGTCAAAGAAGTGTGTCTACTGATTTTAGGGATTCCCTCTATTTTTCCTGGCTCTTACTCTTACTTTGCATCCTTCCGTTGCCATAGTTTTTGCTTGCTTTAGTTTTCTGGTTCCCTAGGCCAGAAAACTATCGCTCTCTCTCACTGTGCGGCCAATACTTAGCTGCAGGCTTAAAGTCTTAAAAAACAAATTCACTTCATATGACTCCCCTCCATGTGTTCCCAACCAATCTTTCTGATATTCTGCTTTTTATTTCTTGTTTGTATGTTTTTCCCTACCAGAGTGGGGAGTGGTAGTTTTCCAGTGGGATCTCACTGTGCTATTATTGAGAATGAAAGCCCTTGGGTGGAATTTTAGTCTACCTAATATGTCAGTGGTAAACTAAAACTGGAACACAATTTCTTCTTATCAGATTTATAGACCTGTACTTTAACTTTCTATAGTGATAGCATGTATACTAAGGCAATGGGTTTTAAACCTTAAGAAAAAGATATTTGAGATTGATAGTTAAATTCAACTTATTACCAAAATATCATAATCTTTTTTTTTTTTTTTTTTTTTTTTTTTTTTTTTTTGAGACAGAGTCTCGCTTTGTTGTCCAGGCTAGAGTGAGTGCCGTGGCGTCAGCCTAGCTCACAGCAACCTCAAACTCCTGGGCTCGAGTGATCCTACTGCCTCAGCCTCCCAGGTAGCTGGGACTACAGGCATGCGCCACCATGCCCGGCTAATTTTTTATATATATATCAGTTGGCCAATTAATTTCTTTCTATTTTATAGTAGAGACGGGGTCTCACTCTTGCTCAGGCTGGTTTTGAACTCCTGACCTTGAGCAATCCGCCCGCCTCGGCCTCCCAAGAGCTAGGATTACAGGCGTGAGCCACAGCGCCCGGCCCATAATCTTATATTAATCATTATACAGTATTTTATCTTTAGTGTTAATGTATTGCCATCATACCTTAATTATTATATAGTAAATTTTTATTGAGTGAATAATTGATACTTACAAGGATTATATTTCTAAATATTCTGAATTTACTTGTGCTGGAGTGCTGTCTTTTATGCAGCCTTTGGGGATGAATTGAAGAAGATATAAAAGATTCAGTCTAGTATGTTAATGACTAAATTTTAAGTAGTTTATATTTACTGATATCTAATGGGGGACATTTTTTTTTGCTGGGGCTAGGCTAAATGTTATATTGACTTCTGGGTTCTTTCCCTTTTTCTTTTTCAATTTACTCAAGATTTCTGTAAGATATGATTGTTATTCCTGTTACTGTGAGTTAATCTTTATTCTGCATAACAATTATTATGACACCATTATAAAATAAGATATTAAGTGAATTCTTAACTAAATAGGAGTTATAGCAGAAGAGAGGAGAACTTTAAAATATTTTCCCCTTAAGGTGTAAGTTAATAAAATCTTTTAGCAGGATAGTTTGGGGCCATAACTTATTGTAATAGTTAAGTAAATCAACAGTACCTAACTGTATCTTTGTGTGTGTGTGTGTGTGTATGTCCCACCACCACCTTTTTTGAGTTAAGGCTCCACTCTGTTGCCCGGGCTAGAGTGCAGTGGTACAATCATAGCTCACTGCAATTTCAAACTCCTGGGCTCAAGTGATCTTTCTGCCTCAGTCTCCCGAGTAGGAGGGACTACAGGCATGTGCTACCATGCCTGGCTAATTTTTTATAGTTTTCGTTGAGACAGTATCTCACCATGTTGCTCAGTCTGGTCTTAAACTCTTGGCCTGAAGTGATACTCCCACCTCAGCCTTCTGTAATGCAAGGCTTATATGTGTGAGCCCTTGTGCCCCATTATTTTAAAGATAATATTGATGATTATCAGAGAACTTTTATACTAATAGTAACCTGTCTCATTATAGAACAGAATTTTGTAGATATTTAAAATTATATAGATGGCGATACTTATCAAAATGATAAAGGAAGCACTGTTACACTGTGCAATAGTAGCAATAGTCATGACTTTCCTCTTGGGGATCAGAGCCCCATTTAAGTAAATGCTTAGCTAGCTTTGCAGTATGCCCAAGGAATTTGAATTGGTTGCCAATATTTTTGTTGTTGAGAGTTTCCAGTTCATGTTTAGATTATATTTTCCAGGTATGTGAACCAGTACTGCCACTCCCACAGTGGGTTCCTAGGAGAACTTCCTCATCCTCTTGCTCATAACCGATACCTGTTCTCAGTCTGCCTAGGGAAGGGCTTCTCAGAGGTTCTGTTTTATCTTCCTGCTTTGCAGGAGGTAAATTTAAGTTCCACTTGCAAATAAATTAGCCTTTTTTAATTGTGTGAATTTAAATTTCTTAAGTTAGGTCAAAAATAAGATGTTCATCAGATAAAAAACTTATAAGGTATTTTCTGATAAGTATTAGGAGGGGACATTTGAGTTACAAATGATAAATCATTTGCTAGACAATGAAAAGAAAGGCATTCTTATTATCTTGTAAAATGTGTTTCCTTTTGTCTTTTACTGAAATTATTTAATTTTACAAACTAATTCAATTTTTTTGTTAGGTGACACTCTTGGATATGTTAAGTGTTATGTTTAAGAAAGAAAGAAAACTTGAACTAGATAGCCTGGATAGTTAGATGAAAGGGAGCAAGAATTTCCTTGGCATGAACTCTCGAGAAAAAGGGGGAATAGGATCAACATTTGTTATATATTTTCTTTGTGTCAGAGATTTTGCTGCACAATTTTTTTTCAGTCATTTTATCAATGTTTGGAAATGAAGAAACTTGAGGTCAGAAAGATTGATGTTAGCTGTATGACCATGGATGAGTTAATGGCAGAATTCATAATTTCTGCAGCCAGGACTGTTGGCCTGAACATACCCTTTCCATCACTCCTTATAGCAATTGGATATATTTTTCTCAGATAGATTTAGTTTCTTGAATGCTTTATGCATCCCACCCTTGTCTTTGCTGCATACATCTTTAAATATGGAATAGAAGATACTATCACAGTGTTTTACAAATGGTAGGAAGCACTATGTATGATTTATAATACTTCCAGTTATAGGAGAATTCCAATTCAAAATGAATTAAAAAATAAAGGTAGTCTATTTATTGGCTTGCATTACTGAGAAGATATTATGATTTCAAGTAGTATTTGATCCATTGGCTCAAAATTATCCCTAAGAACTTAATTTCTTTCTGTCAATACTCAGCTTCATTCATCCTAAGGCTGGTTATTCTCATGGTGCTAACATGGCTTCCTACATTTAACTGGCCATGTGGTTTTTAGTTCACATCTGTTAGGGAAGAAAGAATGACTTTGCCCTAGCCTTGCAATAAAACTTTTGAGATTTACTCCACTTGGATCAGCTTAGGTCACATGCTTACTCTTTGACTACTTAATGTGGACAAATAGAATAATGTAACCTGAAACTACCTAAATTCCTAAAAAGCAGTTGGCAGGGCATGGATAGGATATAGATAGATGTTGGAGAGTAAACAAAAAATCTGTGCAGGTAGGTCAGTGTCAAACTTGAAATTAGTATTTGCAATTCTGTGAATTTAGACAGGGGAAAAATGCCTGTTAAATGTTAAATTTAAAAATTTTAGGACCCAATTTACTTTGATTCTTGACTGGAAAAGATCATTTTTCTCATCATGGTAATACCTCATAATACTTTTTAAAAATATCACATTATTATGAGAGTTAAAGCATATAATTCTTATGAAATTTCATTATTAGAATTGTAATAAAAATGTTTATTCATCATTAGATATGTGGTAAAGTTTATGGTTCATGAAAATGAACGTGATACATTGCTTTGTGGGATCACTAAACATAAAGCAAAATGGTATTCAAGACTCTTCTTTGTTCCTTGTATGGGTTGGTGCCAGTTCTAAGCATGTCTATTTGGAAAAGGGGGGAGGTATAGTACAAATTCAAAACTTTATCAGGGATACCATGTTTTGAATGTTTTATTTCTGCTTATTTTAAAGGTCTATTTGGTTAAATAATGTAATTCTGTATTCCAAATGAAAAACAATTTATTTTGATCAGTTTTCTGAGTAGGCACTCATACTATTTATTTAGAAATAGTATTGATTTACTTTCTATTGTTGCTATAATAGCAGTATTGCCATTAATTTCTGTTGGTCTTTTCTAGAAGTACTTTTTTCTTTTTTGCCTTATTCTAGTTTTATTACCACTTAACTGGCCTTAGTAATTAATTGTTGCTGGAGTTCTCTTTTTCTGATCAGTGTGACCTTGGGACTACCTGTGTCAAACACATGTTTTGTTTAAAATGCAGAATCCCAGGTAGTGCCCTAGTAACCCAGAATCAAGGATAGGGCTGGGAATCATCTTCATCCTAGAATATTTTTAAGAATCACTATTCTAGTCTCTTCTTCCTCCTTTTTCTTCCTTGGAGATCAGTGATTCTCAACCATTCTTATATGCCATAATGACTGTAACAATTTGGTTCTTAAATCAGAGAAAGGGGAAAGCCTGTTTTTCACAAAGTAGAAAATAATTATGTACGTTTTGTTAAATTTCTAACTTAAGTCTTATTAATGTGTTACAGTATTATTTAGAAGTATATATGATTGTCATGGATTTAAAATATACACAAATATCCCTACAACCAAGCTTAGGGGAAAAATATACACAAATAAAAATCTACCAGTAGTATTACAGCGAATATTGAATTTTATACTATGCTAACTGTAAAACACAAAGATAATGAATACATAAGCATACACCTTCATAGCCTGGTATGAGGCAAGGAAAGAGGAACACCTAGGATTCAGGGATATTGCTATTATTCCAGAGGATTACATTTTTGGCATACCACCTTTAATTGTGATATGGCCATTGAGAAATTAGATGTATCGCTCCTTGAGAGTTACTGCATTTGATTATGTTACTGTCTCTTTTAAAACATTCATGCCTTCCTGGGAATTCCATTTTCTGCCTGATACTCAAGGCTCTTCATTTTCAAGCATTAGTGTGTTTTCCATCGCTCTCTTTTCTGTTCTACATTTTTTTCAGACATATTTTCTCTTTGTTTACTGAATGTACCCTAGGGATTCCACCTTTATCTTTGCTGTACCTCCAGCTAAGTTTTTTTATCCTTTAAGGTCCATAACTTCTGGGAAGCTTCCTCCATTCATCCCCCTTTTGTTCACTGTTTCCCAACTTTCAGATCAGGAGTCCTCTTTATGTAGGTACCATTTCTTGCTGCCATGGTTTAGTTACATTTGCTTGTCTTATTTCTTCAAATAGACTGTAACCTCCTTGAAGGTATGGGTCATGTCATATAATTTCATATCTCTCCAGATATCTAAACATGCCTTTTTTTTTTTTTTTTTTTTTTTTTTTAAGAGACAGGGTCTTTTTTTGTTGGCCTCTGTTGCCCTGCCTTTCTCTGTTGCCCTGTTGTTCTCACTGCCTAATGCTGGACTGCAGTGACATGATCTGAGTTCATTGCAGCCTCAAACTCCTGGGATCAAGCAATCCTTGCATCTCAGCCTCTCGAATAGCTGGGATCACAGGCATGCACCATCATGCTTGACTTTAAAAATATGCATTTTACATAGCAGTAAATAAAAGAAAGAAGGATATCAGTTTCATTACTAGAAACTTTTTCCCACTTTAGAGTATACTGGTCTAAATTGTGGTCCAGTATTTTTTTATACTACTTTGCTTGGTTGCCTAAGAGAATATGCAAGATGCAAATGGACATATGTTTTTATTTTCTTTATCTAAATCTATGAATCAAGCAGTAAGATTTATTTATTAGCAGTAAGATTCATTTATTAGATAAATGAAAATAATACTCTTATATTTGACAGTTTTATATTTATTGCTAGCCTCTGTATATTTCTTTATGCTAGTCACAGGCAGATTTACATATAGGCCTATAGATATAATACATTTATATTTATATTGTTAATTTGCTTTTGTTACTGTAACTTCAGTGTTATGTTACTATAACTTCAGTGTTATGTTGTATCTAATAATAATACCTTTATTAACAGTTAAAACGTAGCTAGCAAAATAATTTATGATACTGTACTTACTGTGTTTGATATAGTTGGATGCATTCTTATAGGTAACAATTTATGTGAAGGAAAGGAAATCTTATTTTAAAAATGAACTGCACTATTTAAAATAGAAACCCAAGATCTTTTTAACATTGCAGCTGAGTTAAACAAATAATCTTTCTACCGTTACTAAGAGGTGCATGTAGTTAAAAATACATTTATACATATTATTTTTAAAAACCTAGTTAACTTTAAAATATGTAAGTTTTCTTGTCGTTTAGGGTTCTGTGAAGCTGATCATCAAGAGGGTTGCAAATCATTGGTGGTTTCTATTTTCAGATTTCCACATCCCGGAGTAATTTGCTTTAATTTCACCCAATTTAACCTATACTTCACACCATCACCATTCAGCTTTAATAGCTATGTTCTATGCATAAGAAAAGCAGATAAATGTCCACAATTAGGCTGCAAATGATTACAACTAGTTAGGGCTTTATGAAGACAAAACTTAAAGGACTATGGCGCCAAACAAAGCCACAAAAGACGGCTGAAAATGCTGTCTCGAGAAGTCAAGTCTACCATGGCATTTGATTTATCACTTTTGTAGTTGATTTTACTTATTTTTAATATATTGGCAGGTGTGCCTACTCTGAGAAATATTCATCTCTAAAGAATATTAGTTCTCTGTTAATTTATTTTGGTTTTTAATTTATTTGCTTCCTTGAATTTTAGCATAGATGACCAGGTTGTTGATTTTTTTTTCTTTTTTAATTATTAAAATGGTAGCAGGTTTTTTTGGGAAATTGAGGTTAGTTCATTTGAAATGTACTCGCATTTATATGCCTTGTCAATGCATTTGTGAAATAAAGGCTTTTCTGAAATGTTTATGTATATGTCGAATGATCTTACCAGCCATTAAGTTGAAGTATAGTTTTACAATTCTGTATAGAATTTCATTTCTAGATAGGTCTTAGTTTGCAAAATATAAGCCTATGGAGATTTACTTATATGTAACATTACTTGTATGTGTGCATGTATAAAAGACTCAGAAATCATTTTAATCCTATTTGTGTCTGTTATGTTTTCCTTTTTATAATGTAAGTTCTGGTTGATGGTTAGTGCATAGTATTGTTTTAATGTATAAAGAAATTTGTTTATGGTTTTAAAGTTTTAAAAAACTAAACCATTTAATATAACATTTTGTAATTTTATTAAAAAGTAATTCTACTTCTACAAAGTAAAATTTGCTATTTGGGTTAATAAGTCTTTGTATGTAACCAGGTAAATCTTAAAGACTGGCTCTCTTTTCAAAATTTTCTGAAGATTTCAGAGTTTGACATATAAACATTTCCTTTAAATAATTTCTAATAAATACAATATGGATATATAATTAAATATAACCCAAAGTTTTAATGTTTCAGTGTTAGTCATTCTGTCTGATATTCTCTCAGAAATTCTATACAGATAAGAGTAGCAATACCGATGGATAATAATTTCATTTTATATTTATGTGCACCCAGAATTATTCTTGTAAGTGAAATACTCACCATTTTAGAAATGTAACGTTCACTATTTTATTTATTATATGAGGGGTAACATGTATTTATTTAAAACATATACTTATTTTAAATAAGCCTTATTTCCTTAAATAGTAATTAAATGATGTATCCTTAGTTTACTGTTGCTTAGAGGCCAAGATAAATGGTAGATGAAAAACCCAAGCAATTGTGGTGTTTGTGCACATGTAACAAACACTTGTGTATGTGTGCACACAGGTGCTAACTTTAAAAATAATGTTCAGGAATTAATGCTTATATACCTTTGTTTATAAAACCAGTGTATGTGGGAAAGTACACTGAAACTTATTTTTAAATAACCTTTTTAAAAGAAAGTAGTCAATTATCTATCCTATAAAGTAGACCAGTATAGCCATGGCAAGACAATACAGCTACACAGCTTCACAGTTGTATTAAACTAGTTTCATATGCTATATCATAAAACTTTCAGTCCAATCAGCAACTAAATTTAAATACTGCAAATTGTAGGAGCAAAACAATAATTCTGCTGATTAGCCCCTTTCCATTTCTTGTAAGTGAACTGTTTATGCTGTTGAGTACCTTTTGAAAAAAGAAAAAGCCAAAACAGCCTTGATTAGTCAAGGAGTAATTGGATGACTTGATTTTAGCAAGAGAATGAATTGGTTGATGATAGCCTGTAACTAAGTGTAGTGGTTCTGTTCAGATGAATACATAACATACAGTCATCAGATCTTGACAGGTATAACATATAAGCAGTGCTAAAATCTGGTGTTAAGGGGAGTAAGATGGAAATGGAGGGGAATAAGTTTTCCATAAAGTCTATTACCGGAAATTTTGAGGTCATTCTTAGAGAAATATCTAATTTTTTTTTGTTTTGATTTTACATTGGGGGTGGGTGGGTGAGGAGATTTGTCTTTATTATAGTAGTCCCCTTGTTTTATGCTCTAAAGGCAAAATAGCTCTGTAGACAAAAGAGCTAATGGGATCATTTAACTTTTTTCTGGGGGAATCGTTGATAACATATTTTTTTACATCTGTTGAAGATCATAGAGTGAATATCATGGTTCCTTAGTAGGGCCATGTGGGAAAGAAAGCATTGACACATTAATTGTATTCACATTTTACTATTTAAAGTCTTGATTATGTCACAACTTTTTATACTCTGCATTCTTATTTATGATTTCCTGATTATTTTTAAGACAATATCTGAGTTTATTTAATGAAATATGGCATACAGCAGAAAAACAGTTTTTTAAAAAATTTATTCATTATTAACTAGTCTTCTTTAAAAAAAGCCCATTTGTACTGCCACCCACACTCCCAAGAATATAATACAATAACTACCCCTCCTCTACCATAGAGTGCTATGTGGGTCCATAAGTTTCAGTTGCATAAAATACAGGGTCACTTTATTGCTAGATGAATGAAATGAACAGAATGAATTGCACAGCTGGCTCAGGGGTATGAGGGGTGTCACAAGGGCCTGGCCTATCCAAATCCATTCTGGTACTGGCTTTGATTTGGCACCACCTGGTGGTGATTTTTGCTCTGGCTTAAGTGTTGATGGTGATGCCTAGATCTTGTGGGCTGAGAAGGACTTCAGGATTGTAGTAGAAATTCTGAAAATCTCTCAGGTAGATAATATCCATTTTGCTGGGCCAATTAGAGTGGTTTGCATCAGAAAATTCCTGGGATACAGTGGCCTACCTCACACAATCTATTCCCAAAGGACATGGTTGCTTGCTTATCCTTAATCTCTCTGGGCCTTATTCTTCCTTCCATGTTTCTGCTCTCTTTTTAGAACTGTGGGTTATTGTATTTAAGGGTGTAATTATTTGAGGAGATATGTTACCTGGTTTTAGGACATGTACCATCACAGTACTTTCATTTAAACCCCAAGAATGCTATCTTTGTTGTGTATTGTGGCTTTAGTCAAACCATCATCTTCCTATTATAACACCAGGTGTTCTTGGTGAGTCCTTCCTCTTTGCTTTCCTTCTATTCTCCCTTCTATATCCTAGAAAAACTTAAGTAAAAGTCAGAATTCATTGGTATATTGAATAAAGGCTATAAAAGTTATTTTTAAAATTAATAGCTTACCATTTACTGGACTGATTAATACCTGTTACCTATTTACATTTCTCATGCATATAAACACCAGTTTCAAACTCTAGTGGAGACAATATTTTATCTCTTCTCACAGCATCAGTACACTTAAATATGAGATTAAAAAATAGTGGTGACCGGGCACAGTGGCTCACACCTGTAATCCTGGCACTCTGGGAGACCGAGGCAGGCAGATTGCTCAAGGTCAGGAGTTCAAAAAATAGTGATACTTCTATCAAAACCTGATGAACCAATCTAAATTTTAAATAGCATCTACATACCACCAGTATTCCCTTTGAAACCTTGAGGCTTTCTTTTTACATCAATTTGTACTGAATACTGACTCCTTCCCTGTTCCCCTCCATCTTGGGCTTACTTTCTTATATTATGTGCTGATCTCTCTCCTTTATTAGATTATAAACACCTTTGAAAGCAGAAACTAACCTTATTGAGCTTTTTCTTATCTCAGAAATTTGCCTTCTAGCTCCTGGCACTGTTCTGTTTGTGATTAATATTCAGTAAACATTTGTTAAATATGTTTCTTAAAATGTGAATCTTTAACTGGGTATTATACACTCCAGTTGGATGACTGGCCATATTTGATTTCTTGTCAATTTGATATTATTCTTCTTACCCATTAGAAAACAATCTTTGTAAATTCCACTTGTTTTCTTTAATTGTATATTTTAGAATTGACCACTTTCATGTCATTTCTATAACTAGTAACCAATGGTCAACTACTTTCTTTGTGACTTCGGTCTCTCTCCAAGCCATTAGATTGTAAACATCACTTACAGAATCATTTAAAGCAAGTGGGAGTGAACAAGCCAGCAAAAGCAAGATGACAAGAACACTTCTCTGAAAATCTCCATTAGAATTTTATGATCTGAGAGATGAAATTTCAACTCCTCCACTGAGTGTTAGAACCTTTCTGTCAATTATATCTACACATTTGAACCTTTGGTAACATCTTTTGGTTGTTGTATAGCACAACCTTTATCTTTTAGTATGTATTAGTGTGTCTCAGCTGTGGGTTGGCAATGTCTGGAGACATTTTTGATCTTCATGGCTGGGGTGTTTGTGTACGTGTGTGTTATTGGCATCTAGTTTATAGAGACCAAGGATGCTGTTAAATACCCTACAATGCACAGGTCAGCCCCCCACAACAAAGAAGATCTGTCCCAAAATATAGTGTCAAGGTTCAGAAACCCTGGTATATACTTTGTCTTTAGCTTTTCATTTATAAATATAGCTAATATATTTTGAGTGCCTGCTATGTGCCAGGCATCATCCTAAGTTATTTACATTTATTATTACTTTTAATCTTTAGAACAATCTTATGAGGTAGGTATTGTTATTATCTATGTTTCACAGAGAAGGAAACTAAGGCACAGAGAAATTAATTACAGAACTAATCAGATAGTCTGAAATCGAGATTGGAATCCAGACATTCTGATTCCAGAGTCTGCACCCTAATCAAGTTTGTTATACTTCTGTCTTGGTGGAATGTCTTCTTTACTCTCTGCTTCCCTTAGCTATTGTCTGTTCCTGAAAGGCCTCATTCATCTGTATTCTAGCTTTCCCTTCTTAATCCTGATTCATGCTGATCAATCCTTCCCTCTCTCTCTCTTTCCCCCCTCTCCATTTATTGGTCTCAGTTATAGTATATAGGTATGCTTTTCCTCTTCTTAATTTAATTTATATGTTTTACAAATTGTTTGTATTTACCAAAATATGTAATCCAGTGTGACACACCAAAGAAGTCTTCAGAAAATAATTAAGTGAATATCCATCACTAATAGCTAAGCAATTCTAGGATGAAGAGATAAAACACAAGAAACTTTTTGTGTCTGTTATTGCAGTCTATAGTTTGCCATGTTTTATGCTTTGCTTCTCTGGTGATTTTTGTGATCGATATGCGTAGCACTGGTTTCTTTGAAATGCTTGCTAAATATCTTATTGTGTGTTGTGAAATTGATCCTTTGCTTTTGTGCTGTATGTTTAGCTTCATCTGAAATCTGTAGTTCCCTTCTAACAGTTTTTCATTCAGAGTGCTTGAGGCATTCATTCATTCATTGATTCCTTTATTCATTGCTTCATCTTATACCCAATTGTGTATCAGCTTTGACCAAGGCAAACTAGAACTAGAAAGATGTTTAAGACATAATCCCTGAGTTTAGGTAACTAGGAATAGAATCACATATTCTAATACTAGATGTACATGCTACAGGTTGTATGAATAGAATGGACAGATTATTGTAGCAGTTCAAATAGAGGATACGGTTAGAGAAGCCCTTGACAAGGAGATGTCATTTCAGTGACATTTAATTAAGGCCATGAAAGATGTGTAACTTTTTTTGAGAGGTAGAAGTGGGGAGGAAGACTGTGCCAAGCAGAGAGATGAGTAGGAACATGGAAGATGAAAAATGAAAGCATTGAAAGTAGCTCAGTTTGATTTAAAGTGGGGTACTGTGAGCACCAGCATTAGAAGGGTTAAATCTCTGATTTGCTGTTTAGTTTATTTCTTGAATAATGGAAGGTTCATATGACCCCCTTTATTCATTACTTACAGTACTAGTAATAAAGACAGAATTCTAGTTTTTCTTAATTTCTCTCTGCTTTTTTTTTTCCTCTCCTTACAATATCACCCCTTGGAAGGGCATAAAAATAGATTTTCTCAGAAGCCATATTTAGGGTAATATATTTAACCATCAGTTTAACTGTACTTTATTCCAAACAAGTCTCCTCAAGTCTTCTGTGACTCAAGTATAGTAGGGATCTCTTAGACCTGAATTCCTCTGGAATTGCCTTGTAGATGAGGGGAAACTTTAAGCTGTGCATTTTAAGGATGGACATAGTTTGTAATAGAAAGAAAAGATATTTATCTTGAAGCCCAAGAAAGAGAATGAGTAAAAATACAGTGACTGTTAAATATGAGGAACTTTCAGTGTTTAATGAGTCAGTGCAAGAGTTTGACTTGAGCTGAGGATTTGTGAAGAGTGTTGGTGGTGGGAAGGTCGGAAGGGTGGGGCGAGCCCTGTTTATAGAGGGCTTTGTCTACCGACAGAAGGCTAAATGATGTTTTAGACGTTAGAAAATTAATGAGATGGATATTGGCAAGAGTAAATACAACTAAAACAGCTAGCTCAACATTGGAAGTAGGGTAGGATCTCAATATTTATTCAAAATATAATTGATTAATTTTGGTTTTTATACCTTTAAATATCTAGTAATAGGGAATAAGAAGTGGAAATCTTATTGAAAGATGAATGCTAGTTCTCATTAAGATACTTCTTTTCTGTCTTCTTTGCAAAGGTTGATACATTGCAGCAACTAAAAATGTAAAACCCTTGAGCAATTGAATATAATTAAGTACAGGTCTTGACTCTGGGTTATAATTCATAACTTTTAAGTGACTTTAAGGATTCTTTAATGGTACAGATGTCTAATTGTCTACAGTATAAGTACAGCACCAGTAACTACTAGGCAGAATTTTCTAGTGTTCTGTACATTTAAAACAGTTATGTTATACAATACTGTAATGTGTTGCTTCTTGTCCAGTAAGCGAAGTCAGTCATAACCAAAGGCTTTTTTGCTTGCTACTATGCTAATATAAACTTTAGTTTTAATGTTTTTCATGTCTTCCTACCTGCTTTTTTTCTCTATGTATATCTTATCATTCCTATTCAATGTCTGTTTTTTATTCACTGCTTAAAAGTATATTATTTTTAATTTAAATGAACCCTTAAAGTTAGGAGAAAATAATTAACTAAAACTTTTAAAGTTTCTCAGAACCTGACTGATTTTATTATTCTCTCTCATGCTAAGTATTTATTTGTCTCAAGATTTGGAATTATTTTTACTTGCAGCATTACTTGATTGCTTCCATATGTTTACCTTATGCAAAAGCCCTATGTGATTCATTTATAATTTCTTTAATATGTCAGAGAGATGGTAGTTTTATTCCTCTTGGCCAAGATTTAGTTTTAGAGCCTTTCTCTGTAATGAGAGAGGACAGGAAAGAGAAGCAAAGCAAAAGCAAATTCTTCTGTGTACCTGTATTTCTGTTTCCTATTCTGTTATTAAATAATTAGCCTGTAGCATAGACTGGGTTATTTTAAGGCCTTTGCTATATCTCAAATAATAGATTTTTGCCTGGAAAACAAATTTTAAAGACTTTGAAGACTACTTTTGGTTGATTTGTTACTGAAAGTATATATTACTTACCAACTCCAGTTATACTCTTCCATTTATGCTTTTGCATTAACTAATTAACAATTTACATTACTAGACCAAGTATTTCTATTTTTATATGTTTACAAAATATTTTGTTTCTTCAAAGATCTATAAATATATCTATTTAAAGTAATTAAAATTTGGTCGATACAACCCCTTTTTGTTTACTCCAAATTCTGAAGGCTAGAGACTTAAATCTACATCCATTTTAGTGGAATTTTGTTAGCAGAATAATTTATTAGTTCTTGTATGTGTTCTAAAATTTGCCTTGGACCCTGATATTACTAGGCGAATTGATTTTTGAAGAAAATATAATAAATTGAGATGCCTTTCTCCCACTCGATGTAAGGAAAGTGGTTAAAACCACACATCTTATTTAATGCAGAGATAAATATTACAAGCTCAAGCTTTAGGTCCAGCTATGAAGTAGATTCTGGTTTTGTCCAGATTGTTTTTGTTGCAAGATGAGAAGAACCTTTATCTAGATTAAGACTAGAATTTTAAGGTGTACCTATAAACCAGGATTTAAAATACTAAATCAGAGCCTATTTGAAGTGTGCTGCTGCACCTCCCCCCAATGCAGTAAAGAATTTTTGTCATGTCATACGTGGAAAATAAATAGGAACTTACATTTTCTAGTGTTTATGATTAAAGCTATAGATGTTAAGTGAATTGTCAATGCAAGTTTAATTCTCTCCCTTCACTGTAAATACTAATGAGCCAGAGAATTACAAGGAAGTTGGGAACCAGAGTGCTGACATAAGATAGGAATTTACTTTGAAAAATGGATAAGAAATTTGGAAAGAGAAAAGATTTTTTTGAGCAGGATGTTTTTATCTTGATTTCTAATATTGTATTTAATAAATTTTCTTCTTTTACTGGTTTAGGAATGTGGTCTCTAACCTCTTAGTGATTTTGGTAGGACTATAGATTAGAATATAGCCATTCAAACATTTGCTGTTTACTACATAGGACAAACTACAAAACATTGTGAAATAATGTAGTATATAGGATATTTTAGTGCTATCATTTAATACAACCATATATTTGTATAAGAATTTTATTTCTCTTTTTCTAGAGTTTATACTTTGGTTATCTAGTTGACATCATTTTCTTTAGTTGAGTTTCACTGTTCATTCTGTTTTCATATTTCCCATCAGTATCCTAATGCAGTTCTTCTCATCATATTTGGAATTCTCTTTTAGCTGGTTCCTTACTTCTGTTTAGTCTTTCTAAAATGCTGCTTTCCATTTGTTACTCATTAACATAAGAACTATTGTGGGCTTCCTATTGACTAGGAGATGAGCTCCAGACTTACCCTGATATTTGGACTTCCCTATCCTCCACCTTTACCTAATGTAATAAATTTTTATCATTTACTACTCTTCAATACAGTTTTCTTACTATGGGCAGCCCTCTAGTAAGCTTTGTTCATTTCAACCTTTATTTTTTATCTGATGCTTTTCCCTGTTACTTCTCATGTCTTTCTTCATCTTCTTTACCTATCCTCGGGATTTGTTTCCCAACCAGCTTGTCCAGGTGTTGACACCAAGATGCTATTATTTTGATTTTTATTTTTAATTCTCACAGATTTAGCACATTGTTATATAGATAAGGAAGCTTTTCTTCATTTGGGAAACTTACATTTAGCAAGGCACGTTGTCGTTTGCATATGTATTAATGGGGTAGCAGTTTATGTATTGGTTTATATACCAAGGAGTTGTTTATCTCTGTATTGTATAGTGATAGAGGATACAAAAAGCATATGTCAAATATGTCCATACCTTCTTGACTCTTTTGACCACATACCCTCTTATTCCCAAGAAAACTGTAGACATACTATTTGGAATATCAAGATATCTTATTTCATTTTCTGTCTCCATAATTGAACACATGAGAATGAGTAATATATAAGGAAAAGAAATTCATTTCTTACAGTTCTGGGGGCTGGGAACTTCAAAGTCAAGGGGTAGCATTTGATGAGGGACTTCTCTCTAGTGGAGACTCTCTGCAGTTCCAAAGCAGTGCAGGGCATCACATGGCGAGGGGGCTCATGAGAGATGGCCAAACCGACTTTTTATAAGACCTATTCTTGTGGCAACTAGCCCACTCCCTCAATAAACCATTAATCCATTTATCTATGAATGGATTAATCCACCCTAATGACAGAGTCCTCATGACCCAATCACCTCCCAAAGATTTCACCTTTCAACACTGCTGCATTGAGGATCAAGTTACTAAAACATGAACTTTTGGGGGACACATTTAACTCATAGCACAAGGTTTCTGTGACAGTTGGTTTATAAAGTATTGCTGTGTAGTGTTACACTTGTTTTAGAATTTGTCTAGCAGGTTTTCCAGTCTTCACTGGAAGATCCCTCCAAAAATTAAAAAGAAAGTAAAGTATTTCTGTGAAGCCTGTACTCTTCAGTACATCATGTGTTTTAAAATCTACATCTGTCCAGGGGTGCTTTGCTTCTGAATACTGAATACAACTCAAGTTTAAGGATTAATACAGCAAAGCAGTTTACTGAAGTCCTGAATTTCTAAAGTATATTTTTATTTCTGAAGTCCTTCACAGTTAGATTTAGCATCCTAAACAGAGTACAGATTTATCCTTCTTACTCAAATCTTTATGAAATAAGACAAGCTTTGAGTGAATGAGTAAATTGATCAATCTTCACTCCATTTATAATCATTAAAAAGAGCCAACTCATCATTTCTGCCACATCATACCAAGAAATAAATATGCAGAATATCTAATACCATGTGAATATCCAAATGTATCTCACCAAGTAAATATTTATGTGTTTTGACTGGACCTCGGTAAGGGAGGTGGTACGCAAATTAGAAAAGCCACAATTTTAGTGTAAGCATTGACATTTTGCATTTATTCACTTAGTGAATTGATTTTACATTAGAAATGATTTTTATAACTAACTAAAAAGATATCTTTGGTTCATTTTATTTGAACCAGGGCTATGAGGCCTGTATCAGCCTGATACCAACACCAAACAATAAAAAAGAAAACTGTAGGCCAATATCTCTGATGAACATATTTGAACCAGGGGAGTTCTGAGTTGAAGAGTCTGTTACTGAGAGTGTAATAGAGTGTTAAGAGAAGAAGGCTAAGAGAGGCATCAACAATTATAGGGAAGTTACAGCAAGAAAAGGAATGACCTGAGAAAATAGAAGGAAATCAAGAGAATGCAGGTAGAAACATGAAAGAGACAATTTCAATGCTCTGACATTAGTTGCTACTGAGTGGTCATTCAAGATTCTGCTATAACATCATGAAGATAAATCAGTGATGTCTTTTCTAAGATCAATTTCTGGTAGTTTGGTGGAGGCAAATGTTAGACTGCAGTGGATTGAGTTATAAATAAGAGGTAAAGAAGTGGGGAGAGCAGGTACAGACAGCTCTTTCAAAAAGTTTAGCTCTGAACTGGAGGAAAAAAAGCAATAGCTGGAGTGGGAATTAATGTCCAGGGTGACTGCCATGATTCATTTAATGTGGAACCTTAAGCCTACTTAAATGTTGTTGGAAAAAACGTTAGTGGAAATGGAGGTGATGCAAAACAGAGGCATAATAGATTGAGGTCTTAGAAAATGGAAGAAACAATCTGTGGAGCAAACTTCCTTGGGAGGGATAGGTTCCAGAACAGAGATGGGAGAGATACTGACTAGAAGTAGTAGAAGGTACTGTTTTCCATTTTATTGCTGGGGAGAAGAAAAGATTGGGTAAAAATCAAAAAGGGGGTTTGGTTCTCCAAAGATGCCATGTATTTTCACTGTGAGGCAAGAAAGGTTAGGTCATCTGCCAGGTAGCAAAGGAGAATGCAAAAGGATTGGAAATGTAAAGGAAGTCAAGAAGGTTTGAAAAGAGTGCTTTGTTGTGAAAGGAAACATTGTAGGATTGCTGGGTAAGAAATCTTTGTGATGGGATCCAATTTAAGTCTATTATGGTTAATTTTCTTATATAACCAATAGTTTTAAAAAATGAGGGTTTACTATAGTTAATATTATTTTCCGTCATCAATTTATATATATGGGAATAATTAGGCATAAAATAAATTTTATGGTAATAATGGTTTTCTCCTTGTGGCTAATCACTGAAAAACCAAACTTTTCACTAAAATTTGTGCATATTTTTCTGCAGATTAGCTTACTTTTGTTTTTAAAATGACTTTTTAAAAAAAAAGAATGACTTTTTTTGTAAAAACAATGCATGTTTATTATGAAAAGTTTAAGTGAGACAAAACTGATAGTTTTTAAAAATAACTTAATAGCTCAATGGCCAGAAATTATTTTCATTGACATTTGGTGTCATAAGAGAGAAACAATTTTAAATAAATGTGATCATGTAGTGTATAGGTTATTTTAAATAGAATACTAAATTTTATTTTGAGTTTGAAATAAAAAGAACTAAAGTAGTGCAGAAGAAATTACTGAACTTCAGATTTTTTTTTTACAAAAGATATGTTCTTAAATGATCCTGCTAGAGTTAAGAAAAAGCATTGTAAAAACACTAAAAGGGCCAAGCACGGTGGCTCACACTGGTAATCCCAGTACTTTGGGAGGGTGAGGTGGGAGGATCCCTTGAGTCCAGGAGTTTGAGACCAGCCTGAGCAGCATACTGAGACCTCACTTCTACAAAAAAATTAAAAAATTAAACAGGTATAGTGGTGCGCACCTGTGGCACCATCTACTTGGGAAGCAAAAGCAGGAGGATCTCTCTAGCCCAGGCGTTTGATTCTGCAGTAAGCTATGATTGTGCCACTGCACTCAAGCCAGGGTGACAGAGGAGACCCTATCTCTTAAAAACAAACAAACAAACAAACAAACTCCAAACACTAAAAGGTTAGAGCAATTATTTTTTAATTACATGTTTCATCTTTATATAGCATCTATTGATTCCATACTATGGACGGTGAGAAAATGAGTATATTTATGTTTTTACCTCACCTCTACCTATCTCCCAGGTTTTATGTTATTACCCTTGACCCTTGAACAACATGGTTTGAACTTCATTGGTCCACTTATATACTGCTTTTTTTTTTTTTTTTTTTTTTTTAGCCAAATGCAGATTGAAAACACAGTGTTTAATGTTGAAACCTGTGTACATAGAGGCTTAACTTTTCCTATAAACCTTCCACAGGGCCGACTAGGGGACTTGAGTATACCAGTGTGGGCTGGAACCAATGCCCTGCATGTATAGAGAGATGACTGTATTTTTAACTTTTCATAGTTTATAATCTACATGTTCTGCTTTATTAATGTAATTCCTATGGTTATTTAGACTTAATTATATAGAAAGTATATAAAGTGCACAGTCTGTTCACCATTATTCTCTATTCCTGACAAGGAAAAACTGCTTGGTTGGATATAAAATTCTTGAGACACTTTTTCTTTCCTTATAACTCTGAAGACACTGCTTCATTGTCTTTAGGCATAGAGTTACCTTGGAGAATTCTGTAGCCGTTTGCGTGACTTGATATTAATGCTTGTATGAACATAGTTTTCTTCTTTTGTTCTTGGTACTATGTATGGTGTTGCTGATTCTGTATCAGTTGGTTGATCAACCTGTAATTGTTCAAGTATAATTTTTGTTTTAGCGTTTATGCCAGTTCACTTGAAATGTGAACCTTTGAAAGTGGCTATGATTTCTTTATGTCTAATAGGATCCTTTTCACAGACTGAGAAATCTTAGGATATTTTACTTTATATAATTAGTCCACTTATAGAGAGAGGAATGTTCTCAAAATTTGATGAATTTAGAAATGCTGAAATCTCGCTCTTTTGGACTCTTGAGTTATAAGAAATGAGTGGATAGGTCCATGTTTACATCCTTGAGTTATAGTTTTATTATCTCTGATACATGGAAGATATAGACAGTATAGAAAAGAATTAGCTAGAAAAGTATTCTCAAAGAACCACCTTTTTGCCAAAGACAATAGTTTTCTGTGTTTATCCATCTTTACCTCCAAACAGCACCTGACAGTTGCATATGCCTTCCTTCTTGAAACATTTTCTTTCCCTCATTCCTATAAATGCATACTGCTAGTTTTTCTGACTTTACTTGTCACTCCTTCTTAATCTCTTTTGCCATATCCTTCTCCTCCATCAGACATCTGAATGTTGGAGTACTCTGTCTAGGTGACATCATCCAAACCCATAACTTTAAACACATTTGATAACTTTCAGTTATGTATCTTTAGTCATGACCTTACAGTCTATATCTATTCCGTCTCGAAAATATATTTCCAGTACAAACACCACTTCTCATCTTCTCTACAATCTTATTTCGGGTTACCACTTATCTGGTTATCTTTCATTGGCATCTCTACAACCACCTCCTAGCTTGGTCTTCTGCAGTCACTCTTACTTCTCCTCCCTTTTAATAGACTTTAAAAGTCTATTCTTTTTAAAGTAGCTGAAGTGGCCTCTTTAAATCATAAATCATATCTTACCACCATACCTTCCCTTTATATAAAACTCTCCAGTCAATGGCTTCCCATTACAGCTAGAATAAAATCCAGACTCTCATGGCTTACAGATTTGTGTGAACTACTTTACCTTTCTACCTTAAACTCTATATACCATCTTCTACTGTGGTTCACCTATAATGACTATATTTCTATTTCTAAAACACTTCAAGCTTGTTCCTATTTTAGGGCTTTTATATTTCTTAGAACCTTCTTCCCTCAGATCTTCATATTACTTCCTCATTCTGGTCTCAGCTCAAATGTCATCTCAGAGAAGTCTTCCTCTCCTGTCCTATCTAGCCCTAGTTTATACAGAATTGTACCAAAAATAAAATTTTTGGCCGGGCGCGGTGGCTCACGCCTGTAATCCTAGCTCTCTGGGAGGCCGAGGCGGGCGGATTGCTCGAGGTCAGGAGTTCGAAACCAGCCTGAGCAAGAGCGAGACCCCGTCGCTACTATAAATAGAAAGAAACTAATTGGCCAACTAATACATATAGAAAAAATTAGCCGGGTATGGTGGTGCATACCTGTAGTCCCAGCTACTTGGGAGGCTGAGACAGAAGGATCGCTTGAGCCCAGGAGTTTGAGGTTGCTGTGAGCTAGGCTGACGCCACGGCACTCACTCTAGCCTGGGCAACAAAGCGAGACTCTGTCTCAAAAAAAAAAAAATAAAATAAAATAAAATTTTAAAAAATCAGATCATATCCCACCACTATCAAAATGACTATAGTTAATATTTTCAGACATTTCTCTTGATAGAAGTGATTTAACCAAAAAATATGGTTATTTTATACATGTTGATCTAAATTTAATACTTGATACATAATAACTCACGTTTTGTTTTTTTTGTTTTTTTTTTTTTTTTGAGACAGAGTCTCACTTTGTTGCCCCAGGTTAGAGTGAGTGCCGTGGCGTCAGCCTGGCTCACAGCAACCTCAATCTCCTGGGCTCAGCGATCCTACTGCCTCAGCCTCCCGAGTAGCTGGGACTACAGGCATGCGCCACCATGCCTGGCTAATTTTTTTTTGTATATATATTTTTTAGTTGGTCAATTAATTTCTTTCTATTTTTGGTAGAGACGGGGTCTCGCTCAGGCTGGTTTCGAACTCCTGACCTTGAGCAATCCGCCCGCCTCGGCCTCCCAAAGTGCTAGGATTACAGGCGTGAGCCACCGCGCCCGGCCCATAACTCACATTTTGGATAAAACTTATTTAAACAGGAAACCATAGTTTTATTAATCCTTTTACTCTTTGGAAGCTCTGAGGATAAGACCTGCTCTGTTGATAAAAAGATAAATTTATAAATGTTAAGCATTAAAGGCCAAAAGCGTCAAACTGAAACTTTTCTCCCTAACATAGAAGGATTGAAAGAGAATCGAAATGGAAGCAACTTTCTCATCAAGTGATTCAGTATAATGTAGTATAGTCTTTGTCTTCTAAACTTACCAGTGTACTAAAACTAAACATTGTTTTGGTTAATGTGAAGTTGAAATAACTTTGGCCATGGACTAGAGTAAAAATGTGCTAGTGAGCTAGTACTAGTGAATTAATAAGAATTTCGGGGGGGGGGGGAAGCCTATAAACTCTCATAGTTTATTTTAACCTTTTCCAAGTGCATTGAGTAACATGAAACTGTATTACTCAAAATTAATGTTTTGAGTATATTGCTGTGGAATTCTGCTAAATTTCTAATTCCTACATCATAAAAAAATAGCATATGCCCTAATTACTGTAAGAGTTCTGTGTGTTAGGCTCTGTGCTAAGCACTTTATGTACACTATCTGATTTAATTGTAGCCATTCTCTGAGAGGTGGAAGTATTTTCATTTTAAAGATGTGAGGACAGGATTCATAGAGGTTAGGTAATTCGTCTAAGATTCTATGACTAGTAAGACTGTCTTACTTAAAAGGTTATATTATTAAGCACTAAATCTTGTATACTAAAAAAGACAAAATGTGAAGGAATGCTATAACATAAGTGTATAGTGAGTTCGGTTGACCCAGGAGCATGTCTTTGGAAAATAAACTCTAAATTTTTAGCCCTAAGAAATGGGAAGTTGCCCAAATGTCCACCAAATTGTGTGGAAGCTTTTATTTTACAGCTATTCTTGGGCCCTATTTTATCACAAGGGTATTCATTTTACAGGATAGCTTTAATGTTCCCTTCACTTAAACATTTCCAAATATTAAAATAAAAATTACTTTCAAAAATAGATTTAAATTCTTTTCATAATATGTTACCACCTCACAATACAAATAAATATAGTGATATTGCTAACCTTAGGATGTGGGAACAACGGTGCATCCAGACATGTGTAGGGTCTGCGGTTTGAGTCTTTTTCTTACAGTAGGAGGATTGGATTCATGATGATACAGTCATAACTCCTTTCCTAGGTTAGCCCTTGGCAGAGTCTAGGCAAGGTGCAGTCGATTACAGAAGATAATTTGAAGGTTATAAGATAGACAGGTGAATCCCTACCCCCACATCCCACTCCTACCACCTTCATCCTTTATTCTGGGTTTTTTGTTTGGATTAGTTTAGGTCATCAGAGAGCTTTGTTTTCTTTGCTTTCAGAAGAATTGCAATTACTAAGTTCCTTTCTGCTGTCCACTTGTTTAAAATTGAGGGTTATAATTAAGAAATTGCCATTTAAAACCTGTAATACATTTACTGTAGGGATGTTGTTAAGGACATCACTATAGTTAGTCATTGGCCCCTATATAGAGACAGCTGCATGGGATATTTTTCCATCTGAGTGTTATAGGAAGCTTAGTTACTTCTATAACTGACCATGTTACTTGTGTTGCTTTGACTGCCAGGAAGCTAACTTCTATTTTTATTTTCATATTTTACTGTGCCACTTGTGTAAAATGTCTTAAATCTTGATGAGAGTAAATAGTATTGTGTTTCCAGGGTGACTTATTTTATACTTTCAAAGATTCAGAAAATTTACCTAAACCACTGTCTGTGTATTGTGTTTATTAGTAAAATGTAAGGTAGGTCCTCTTTTTTTGCTAATTTTGTTTATACGAATTTGACATTATATAATACAATATCATTTGTATGGCAACAATACTGAAATATTATTTTAAATACTTACATTGTAATTGTAATACGTACTTAAGGTTTTATTATTATTACTAAATAATCCATGTTAAAATACAGTTTAATTATTTTTAATTCTGAGAAATTATATTTAAAAACTCTTTGTAACTTATAATAAGAATATCTTGGTCTTTGGTATCTACGAATGAGCTATACTTACTGTTTCTCTTACCAAATTCAATCAAACTGTCTCATGATTTCTATGATACCTCTGTCTAAAATAATTGATACTTTATGTTTGAAAACATCTCATTTTGAGACTATAATCTAATTGGTAATTTTAATGAAATTAATTTATTTATAAATGTATTTATTGTTTTGTGGGTATATCGTTGCTTTCTGTTTATGATATTTCTTAGTATTGTTCATTTTTTTGTGATACTGTTCTTTATATGGTAATTTGAGTAAATCCCAGTTGAATTATGTTGCCACATTATGTCTTCAAAAGGGCATAAAGTCAGTACACATGCTTCAGTAATATCTGGTTGTTTTACCCTTATGTTTCCAGTTGGCAATTTGAAATTATGGCTTCAACTGCACTTTAAATATGTGATAATAGCATGTGTTTCTAATAAGGGCCAGCACCATTTTGTTCAGATAGTGTGAATGGTTGTCACTCATATATGACAAATGCACCTTCATCTGCTTCTTTGATAGCCCCCTAAAAACCATACCCTCAAATCAGGCCGATGAAATTAGCTGCTGTGTAAATTGTGTGTCTGAGTGGTTCATTATCTAATCACCGTCAGAACCACAGTGATAAAGTAGATTGAAGCAGGGAAGAGGTCTGCCAGATGATTTCAGGGCCCCCCCCTCCCTAAATCTGGTTTCCCTTGGAAACCCTAATAGTGCAGTTTAGAACTTCAGGCCTTTCTTGCCTGGAATTCAGTGTCTTTTAATGTACCAAATTTGAAAATACCAGTAGTTCTGGAACGTAATTTTCTTTTTGTAAAGACCGTAATTGTATTTATTTTGATTAATTTTTGAAATGTTGAGGCTCTCGAAGTACTGTTTTATTGCTAGTACCCTCAGTATTACTAAATGGGAAAAAAGTACTATGTCCTACTTACATAGAATTCAGAATAATTTATTCACTATAGCTATTCGTTAACTTTCTAGGAATCTTTCTCTCTTACTGTAATTATAATGACTATCTGTATCATTTGTTTATTGAATTGCTTTCTTTTAATTCATTTTAGGTGCTTTTGAAGATGATGATATCACGCATGTTGAAGGAAGTGTAGATCCTATTCGAGATATAGAAATAATACATGAAGAGCTTCAGCTTAAAGATGAGGAAATGGTTGGGCCCATTATAGATAAACTAGAAAAGGTGGCTGTGAGAGGAGGAGATAAAAAACTGAAACCTGAATATGTAAGTAAAAATTTACAGCTTCTTTAGATACTTGAGAGTTTATTTTTATTTTTTTGATTAAAAAGTTTTAAAATAAAGCACATAAAATATCTAATATTGTTAATGGAATTTTAGAATCCAAGGGTTATTTCTGTTAAAAAAAATTATTGAGAAACTATTTTATTTTTAGGCAACCAAGAGTCGCCTAAATGGTGATAGGCTATTTAGGGTGTTCTTAGCAAGCTATAGTTTGCAATAACGTTGAATGTTTATATGGTTACTATGTAGACTTCAAGTTCTAGTGTTAATGAAGTATGGTTTTATGATGAAAAACTGACTGGATTTAGAAAAATGACTGAATATATGAGTTTCATGGATTTGAAGAAGTGAATTATACAAAGAATTGGTCTTCCTTCGGGGTTGAATAAGTGAATGCGCTCTTAAAGTAGACAGATCATCTTAATCTTTTATGGAATGAAAACATACATCATTGTTCTTAATATTCAAATGTGTTTCTATCACATTATTAGTGAATAATTATTTGTAAGATTGTAGTAAATGTTCCAAAATCAATTTTGAAGCTTTTGGTTTAAGGATGATTAAATTGTCTTTTATATTAAAAGACAGTGCCTTAACTATACATTTTCTCATTTATTAACATATTCATAAACTGTTCTTGGTTTTTATATATCTTTGTCATAGGAAAGATTTCTCTAATTTTTCATGTCTTAATTTTTAATACATGTGTTTATTTTTACTTTTCTTATTTTTAGAAACGTGATTGTTCCCCCTTTTCCCTTCCTCATTTATTCTTAATAAATTTGGAAAACTCTACACTATTAAGGAATCAATTACCAGGATCAACTTCTGAACTCAGGCACACTACCAATAAATTACGGTCAGGAGTGCCTGAATTTGAAACAGGGAGACCTGTGTTGTGCTACTGATTTCCTTGATGATCTGGAGCAAGCCCCAGTCACTTTACTTCTCTTATCTTCTGGGTTATTTCTATTGAAATAGAATGGAGAATGGAGAGAGATTTGTCTGAGAAAATTGCACAAAGTTTAGGGTGGTGGTGGGGATTGAAAGTATGGGTATAATGAATATTCCTTTTGGAAAAGGGGAAAAAAATATGAGGAGGATGTTTGGATTGTAAGTAATTCATTTGCCCCAAACTACGTGGTTACTGATGAGAATAAACTCTTATAGTGTCAGTCACCCCTTTGTTCATTGAAACTTACTGACATCCACAGGTCTTTCAGAAAGATTAAGTGACTTAAATTTCTCAGTCTTACTTTTACTTAAATGGAAGAAATGGTCATCTCTTCTCAAATTCTTGGGCTACCATTTCCTGGCTTTTACTCTCAACGGAAACGAGAATGTTGAGTCTCGTTACTCCTTATAACAACATTTCCTTCTCATTTCTAACCATTTTCCTAAAATTCTTATACAAGAATTGAAAGCATAGTTTGGACTTGTGTTTACAGAAAAATCTAAACACCTCTCCATGTACTTTCACCTTCACTGTTGTGCTTTTCTGTATAGATAAAAACCATTGTAGTCTAATTTTCTCATTCCCCATTATTCTACATTTTTCTTTCTTCATATTAGATTCAGCTGCTTTAGAACAAATTATAGATCAGTGTTTCTTAGCCTCTTATTTCTTGTTTTCATTATCACCTCTAAGGAAAAAAATTTTTAAATTCAATTTAAATTAATTAATTAAATTCCTCCCTAGTGAGAGAAACTAAATACTAATGATTAAGATTTTGTCAGGTATGGTTGAGATTTTGAGAGCCACAAACTTTTAAATATTTAACATTTCATCTCACTACTACCCCCACCCAAACCCCAACTCTGCCAAGAACCGATTTTTGACCCTCTAGGGACAATTTCACCGCCACTGAAAATGCATACTGTAAATTATCTTGTAGCAAACCCAGTACATATAAATATAGTGAAACAAGGCTTTTCAGAAATTTTTGTTTTGGTTTGTTTTTATCAAAAACAGGATTTTGGTTATCTGTAACTCATTTTGGGGAGAATTAACATTTATAATATTGAATCTTTCAGGGCATGAACATCTTATATTAATATTTCTATTTATTGAGCCAGGCACTGTTGTATGCTTTTGAAATATGTTATCTTATTTAAACCACACATGTAATATTTCCATGTTACATTTGGGGAAGCACAAATTTCAAGAGATTTTATGAATTGCTTAAGATCTTATACTTAAATTGTAGATCAAGTTTTTCAGCCACATCATTCTGGCTGTAAAGCCAATATGGTGTTTTTTTTTTTTTTGGCAGGGGGAGGTAACATTTTCTTTATAAATTGCAAGATACAACATGCAAGAATATGCATTAACCTCATGTATAATGTGACATATAATTGTAAAACAAACAGTAGTAAAACCTCCTTAAATATCAAGAAATAAAGCATTATTATTAAATTTCCCTTACCAGTTTTAATTCTCTCAGTCCTCCCACAACTAACCACTATTCTGACAATATCCTTGCTTTTTAGTGTATACCAGTGTATGCACCACTCAAGACAATATGAATTAATTTTGCCTGATTTTGAACTTTATATAAATGGTATCATATTATATATATTTATGTGAATTTTCCACTCATTTTGTACAATTCACATTGCATTTATCTATAATTTATTTATTTTCTCATTTTATTCTACTGTTGATAAGTATTTGAATTTCTCCTATGGGTTTTTTGTTTGTTTGTTTCCCTGTTTGTTTTTTGAGACAGAGTCTCCCTCTGTCGCCCTGGATAGAATGCAGTAGCATCATCATAGCTCACTGCAACCTCAAACTCCTGGGCTTAAGTGATCCTCCTGCCTCAGCCTCCTGAGTAGCTGGGATTACAGGTGCGTGTCACTGTGCCTGGCTAATTTTTGTATTTTTAGTAGAGATGGGGTCTCACTTTTGCTGAGGCTGGTCTGGAACTTCTGGCCTCAAGCGATCCTCCCGCCTCAGCCTCCCATAGTGCTAGGATTATAGGTGTGAACCACCATGTCTAGCCCCATATATTTTTAATAGTTATGAATAGTGCTGCTATGAATATTCTTTTACATCCTAGTACACCTAAGAGTGGTATACGACGGTGGTCCTCCACCCATGTGCCTGTTAGGAACTGGGCTGCAGAGCCACCCTGCCCCATCCATGGAAAAATTGTCTTCCATGAAACTTAGGAACTGTGTGCCTCTGGCATCACTGCCTGGGCTCCCCTGCCCCTGGGAAAAAATTGTCTTCTATGGAACTGGTCCTTGGTACCAAAAAGGTTGGGCACCACTGATCAAAGGTATATGTCTAGAAGTTAATAGTGTATGTATATCTTCAACTTTACTGCATAAACACTGTTGTCTTGCTGTGTGAAGAGTTTATCCTCTTGTCAACACTTGGTATTGTCAGATTTTTTCATTTTTGCCATTTGATAGCTGTGTAATGTTGTTTATTTGTGGTTCTAATTTGTAGTCCCCTAACTATATAAGGTTGAATACCTTTTAAAAAATATTTATTGGCCCTTTGGGATTTTATCTTTTGGGAAGTGCCTGTTTTAATTCTTTTGCTCATTTTCATCTGGATTAGAGCCTTTCTTTTACTAGTCTTTTGTTGTAAATGCATTGCAAATATCTTCTACTCTGTGGCTATTTTTTCCCTTCTTGTGGTATCTTTTGATGAATAGGTCTTAAATTTAAGGTTAGCGTTTTTTGTGTCTTGTTTAAGAAAACTTTCCTGGCCGGGCGTGGTAGCTCACGCCTGTAATCCTAGCTCTCTGGGAGGCTGAGGTGGGCGGATTGCTCGAGGTCAGGAGTTCGAAACCAGCCTGAGCAAGAGCAAGACCCCGTCTCTACTATAAATAGAAAGAAATTAATTGGCCAACTAATACATATAGAAAAAATCAGCCAGGCATGGTGGTGCATGCCTGTAGTCCCAGCTACTTGGGAGGCTGAGGCAGGAGGATTGCTTGAGCCCAGGAGTTTGAGGTTGCTGTGAGCTAGGCTGACGCCACGGCACTCACTCTAGCCTGGACAACAAAGCAAGACTCTGTCTCAAAAGAAAAAAGAGAAAACTTTCCTACCTTAAAGTCATCAAGGTGATCTCCTATCTTGTCATCTAAAAACATTATTGTTTTACATTTCACATTTAAGTTATTAACCCGCCTAGAACTGATTGTTTTATAAATGGTATTGAGGTAGGCATCCAATTTGATTGGGGGGGGGGGTGTTATGGAAAGCCTGTTGTTCTAGCACCATTTGTTAAAAAGGCTGTCCTTTCCTTACTCCAAAGAAGTGCCCTCTCTGTAATAAATCAAAGAGCTGTGGCATCTTAGCTCTTTCCTGAGGATTGGCAATGATCCCAGGTAAAAGTAGCCAAAAGCAACAGTGGGGTCTCAACCCTGTTGAGAGGTGAAGATAGGAGGGGCAGCGTGGAATGAGTGGTTGTTATCCCACAGAGTCTCTGGCCTCAGGTCTGTCTCTCACTTCATTCTATACTTTCCTCATTCCCTGATAATCCTCAATCTCTAATCTAGTTCAGGGACACTTAAAGTGTGGTTCACAAACCAGCAGCATCACCATCACTTAGGAGTTTGTTAGAAATGCAAATGTTAGATCTACTAAGTCAGAATCTCTAGGGATGTGTTTTAACAAGTCTTTAAGTGATGCTAAAGCTTGAAGGCCACTGCTGTAGAGCAGCCAACCACCCTGAGGGTAGAAGTGGCTTAGGCCTCCCTACTCTAAACCTCCTTCTTGATCTGGTAATGCCTCATTATCTTATTAGATCGTTGATACTTTTTTCTTTCTTTTTTTTGAGATAGAGTCTTACTCTGTTGCCCTGGATAGAGTGCAGTTGTGTAATCATGCTCACTGCAACCTCAAACTCCTGGGCTCAAGCAATCCCCCTGCCTCAGCCTCCGAAGTAGCTAGGAATACAGGTATATATCACAATGCCCAGCTAATTTTTTCTGTTTTTAGTAGAGATGGGGTCTCATTCTTGCTCAGGCTGGTTTCAAACTCCTGAGCTCAAATGATCCTCTCACCTCAGCCTCCCAAAATGCTAGGGTTACAGGCATGAGCCACTGTGGCCAGCCTTAAGTCATATTACTTAAGAAACAAATTTTGTAAGGTTATAACTGCCATAGACAGTGATTCCTTTCATGGATATAGGCAAAGTAAATCGAAAACCTTCTGAAAAGGATTCGACATGTAGGTGACTTTATGAACATATGTGATTCATGGAAAGAGATCAAAATATCAACATTAACAGAAATTTAGAAGTTGATTCCAACCCTTATGGATGACTGACTTTGAGAGGGATTCAAGACGTCAGTGGAGAAAGTAACTGCAGATGTGGAGATAGCAAGGAAACTAGAATTAAATTTGGAGCCTGAAGATGTGACTGAATCACTATAATCTCATGATAAAACTTGGACAGATAAGTTGTTTCTTATGGATAAGCAAACAAGGTAGTTTCCTGAGATGGAATCTGTTCCTGGTGAAGATACTGTGAACATTGAAATGACAACAAAGGATATAGCATATTACATAAACTTAGTTGATAAAGCAGCGCTAAGGTTTGAGAGGACTGACTCCAGTTTTGAAAGATGTTCCACTGTGGGTAGAATGCTATCAAACAACATTGCATGCTACAGAGAAATCTTATGAAAGGAAAAGTCAACCGATACAGCAAATTTCATTGTTGTCTTATTTTAAGAAATTGCCATAGCCACCCCAACCTTCAGCAATAGCCACCCTAATCAGCCAGCAGCCACCAACATCAAGGCAAGATCCTCCACCAGCAAGATTACTACTACTCACCAAAGACTCAGATGATTATTAGTATTTTTTAGCAAAAATATTTTTTATTTAAGGTACGTATTAATACATTTTTCTTAGATATAATGCTATTGCACACTTAATAGACTACAGTAGACTACAGCATAGTGTAAACATAAGTTTATGTACACTGGGAAACCAAAAAATTGTGTTACTTGCTATATTGCCATATTTGCTTTATTGTGGTGGTCTAGAACCAAACCCACAGTATCTCTGAGGTATGGTTGTCTCTAAAAATATAATTCTCCCTCCACTTGTCTTCACATTTATCCTTTCTCCTTTTTAGACTCTTGCGTATACTTCCAGGAATATTCTTAAATGACTCAAAAAGATCATCTATAAACGATTGTCATAATAGAGTAGTATTTGGTGGGGCTGAACTGCATCCATTTGTTTTTCTCTCCATATACTCTCTATATTCATAGTCTGTAGTTAATGAAACCAATTCCTTTGAACTGAAAACTTGTATCTGTGACTCCTCCTTCTCCTTTACCATCTACTTCCCATCCTATTGATTTTATCTCTAGAATATGCCCCTTATCTCTTCCTTCCTTTTTATTTTCACAACTATTTCTTTAATTTGGGCCTCATTTATGCATAGTTTATTTTTGCAGTGTAACTGATCTTTTTACCTCCAATCTTGGTCTTGTTTTCCACAAATATAAAATACAGGTCTAACAATGTTATTCCCTTAATTAAAATACTTCACTATATTCTATAGGATACTGCCAATATCCTATAGATAGGCTCACAAAGTTCTTTGTGATTTGGCTTTGCCATTTTCTCCACTCTCCTAATAGTGAACTTAGGCCTTTAGACATACTGGTTCCACATGAACTCATTTATTGGAACTCTACCTGTTTGTTGCTCTTCCACCCCCATTTCTCAGTTATCCTTGAAGACATATCCTAAAGCAGAAGTTCTCTTAAAAAAATTTTTTTATTGTGGTAAACCATATATGCCATAAAATCTATCATTAACCATTTTTAAGTGTACAGTTCAGTGGCACTAAGTACATTCACAATGTTGTATTAATACAACCATCACCCCTATCTATTTCAAGAACTTTTTCATCTTCCCATATTGAAACTCTGTACTGTTTAAACAGTAACTCCCCATTTCCTTCTTCTCCCAGCTCCTGAAAACCTCTACTTCACTTTCTATCTCTATGAATTTACTACTCTAATACCTAATATACTTAGAATCATAGAATTTTTGTCCTTTTGTGTTTGGCTTACTTCCCATCTTGTAGCGTGTATCAAAATTTCATATGTTTTGAAGGCTAAATATTATATTGTATGTATATACCACATTTTGTGGACATTTGGTTTATTTCCACCTTTTAGCTATTGTAAATAATACTGTTATTAACATTGTTGTACAAGTATCTGTTGGAGTCCCTGCTTTCATTTAATCTCTACAACTTTTATAAATATTATCTTCATTTTATCCATGAGTGAACTAAGGCTCAGAAAGATTAATTAATCTGTCCAAAGTCTAAGATGGATGACATATCCATATATGAAGTTATCAGAACAGAAAATTCAGTGTACATGCACATTGTGATTAAAATATTTATAAAGAAATCTCCATTGAAAATAACCTGGAAGGAAACAGTAAGTGATAATAATGACTTGGGAGTTATGAATACCTACCCCTTAAATATTTTTCCATTATTTTTATTGCTTTTATAAAATAAATTTATGGAAAATGAACCCCAAAGTTAAAAATATTTATTAAATACAATAGCCCATTTAAAAGTACATGAACCAGGAATATAATTAGAAATTATCATAGTTCATTATTTGAGTCTACATAATACAGATATCCCAGAGCTAGGAAAGGGGTTATGAGTTTTTCAAAGTGAGACTGACAAGTTATGTAATTTGATGTGGCAATACTAATGTGGGAGTTAAACTGTGGTAGGTAGAACTACTTTATAGATCCAGGAGAAATGATTATCATAGTAATTATTATAAGCATTGATGAGGAATTTTGACGGTGCAGCAGTTGGAAGGCTTCAGGTAAAGTGTCTCCCTTTTTTTTTAAATGGGTTGAGAATAGGCTGTGAGCATAATTGACCAGGATTAACCTACTGGTCATCCTAATGCTGTATATTTTACTTTCTCAGTTTATAGTCATTTAAGACAAAGAGTTATTTTTTCTTTTAAGGTTTGACTTATTTGGTAATATATTATATGAACATACAGGTAAGAACTGTTAGAGGTGAAAAACTTCTGAGTCATTTCATCTTATATGAATTTTATTATATTTTTTTATTGGGGTCTTTTACTTGTAAGGAACACAGATTCGACATAGACTATTTCCAGAAATGGAGTTTTTATTTTTAGAATATAAGGCAATAAAGGAAATGGAAATCCAGAAATATTTAAGAGCAGGAATTGGGATATACCAAGCCTTTTGGACTTGAATTGTACATCAATCCAGTATAGCACCTAGGAATTCAGCAGTTCTTTGTATCTTCTCTCCTGTACTCTGCCAGTTATATAACTCGATATTCTTTAGTCTTCATCACTAGAATTCTGCTTAGTTTTCTTTTTGTTGTCACTAAAATTCATCTTCTGTTTTATATATTTTTGTTCCTGACTTATGCTTCTTGATAATTTCTACTTACAATTAGCTTGTTTATAACTTCTTATAGTTTATTCTCTCTTGTATTCTTTCAGTATATTCACCAATCCCATCTCTCAGTATTTCCTAATTCAGATTCCTGAGAACAAGCATCTAATTACCTCATGTAATTTCATTTTGGCACGATTTTTTGCTTAAGCCCATGTTATACATAGGTCAAATGCCTACCAGTTCTGGGCAGGAGGGTGTTCTGTGGAGGACTGTCCCCTCAGCAGAAGCTATGGGCTAAGTCACATTCCTTTGGGAAAGGACTGGGAGCAAAGTAGCATTGAGGATAATGTGTTTAGTATACTGTATAAAATGGTATGAGACGACAGCATGTTGAAGGTCCTCAGAACACACTATTGTTTCTTTGAGGATAGCAGTTAGGAAGTATGAAGTTGTTTAAGCCTTCTGGTATAATACAGAAGAATGTAATGTATTTGCAGCAATGGGCATGAGTATTAGACCCATTTGAGATCAGATTACTATAGAATCATCAATTTTTATGAGCCCTGAGGGGAAGGGAATGAACTTACAAGAACTAATGATACAGTGCATACACTATAGAAATATTTTCCTGGATGTTCCCACCTGTCTGTCTTCTCTTTGCCTGCAACTAAACATGGATGAAGAAAATTAGACAGAGGACATATTAGTATACCCATAAATTCATTATTACCAACCCAAGTGGTCCCTCAGCAATATCCAGCTTTCCTCTTTGTGTTACTGAAAGTTCGGCACTTGACTCCAAGACCACATCAGAAGAATGAGGACAAGTGGTTTGAGGAGAAGGAAAGAGAAGTTTATTAATTTGCCAGCAAATGAGGAGGTTGGCAGACTCCTGTCTCAAAAGATCCAGTGTCCTGCTTCTGAGCAGAAGTACAGAGATGTTAAAGGTTCTGATTAATCCCATCCTTGGCTAAGATAATCTCATGATCTCTGCTTGGGCAATGCCCTTGAGCTATCTTCTGTGGCACAAAGCATAAAGGACACTCTCCTACCACTCTGGACCACTGGCCTGAGGTGAGGATATAGATTTTAGTTCTCAAAAAGGGTAAGGGGGTTTTGAAGAAACAGGAAACAGTTTTACCCCTTTTCAGGCCATTTTCTCTGTTTGATTTTTCCTCCTATGCTATGCTGCAACTGCTTTCTACTCTCCACAAGCCTCTTATTTATGCCTACTCCCTGATTCCATTGACTGGTTCCTCAGCAGATGACCTTGCCTCCTATTTCAAAGATCAAAGTAAAAGCCTTCTGACATAAGAATTCTCTCATTTTCCACTAGCCAAACCTAAAGCCTATTTATTCACTCTTTTTATCTGTGGCCAATTATTTCACTAATTCTTTGGATCTTAAAAACTTCCCAATACCTCAGAAATTTTATACTATCAGTCATCCTTTTTTTTTCTTTTGTTGCTTTTAAATGGATTTATTGAAATATAATTCATATACCATAAAGTTCATCCTTTTAAAGTATATAATTCAGTGGTTATTAGTATATCAAAGTTGTGTTTCAATTACCAATAATCCCTTTTTCTCATATATACAACTTGTCCTTCTCAAACTCGATTCATTTTAACAGTTTCAAGATTTTTTTTTATTTTTTAAAAAACTCAAACTTCCTGAATATCACACCCTTCCCCTTCAACTACCATATTTTCTGTATACTCTGTCATAAAAACTTCTTGAAAAAGTTTATATTTACTTTCTTCATTTTCTCTACCTCCTAATAACTCAGTCCATTCTAATATGACTCCTTAACAAAATGAATGTAAGAAGAAATACAAAATATAGTCTTATCTATTGAAGAAATTGAACTCATCATTTTAGTTTTTATTATTTTATATTTGAGACAGGATCTTTCTCTATTGTCCAGGCTAGAGTGTAGTGGCATCATCACAGCTTACTGCAACCTCAAACTCTTGGGCTCAAGTGTTCCTCTTGCCTCAGCCTCCTGAGTAGCTGGGCATGTGCCACCATACCTGGCTAAATTTTTCTATTTTTAGTAAAATGGGGTCTTGCTTTTGCTCAGGCTGGTCTTGAACTCCTGACCTCGAGCTATCCTCCCACCTTGGCCGCCCAGAGTACTAGGATTAGGAGCATGAGCCACCATGTTGAGCCTGAACTCATAATTTTAAAGCTTACTATAAGGAAAGTTCCTGACCTAGATGCCTTTATTATACATTTAGAGCCTAACTCACATTTTTCCATACAATAGAAAAAAAGGAAAATGTTCTTACCTGGTTTTATGAGGTCCAAATAATCCTGATACCAAAATTTTATAATATAATAAAGAAAAACTATAGGCAGTCTCTTTCATGAACATAAATGCACATTTCTAAATAAAATATTAGCAAAGTAAATTCTGTAATAAATATTAACAACATTAGCCATGACAAAAATTCTAGGAATGCAAAATAGGGTTGGTATTCAAAAATTAATCATGGTAAACAACAAAGGAGAAAACTCATGTGATCATCTTTATATATTAGGAAAAAGATTTTAAAATATTCAGTAAGTCTTTATTTAAAAAGAAAAAAATCCTCTTAAGCTAGGAATAGAAACTAACCTACTTATTCTGAGAAAAAATATCTACAAAAAAACTCCTATAGAAACAATTATACTTAATGATGAAATATGAAAGCCTTCCCCTTCACATTGGGAACAAAGTAAGGATGCTTACTACCACTGCTTTTATTCAGTCTTATACTAGAATTTTTAAATAGTCAAATGGATAAATTGTGAAATATTACCACAGTGAAATATTATACAGCAGAGAAAAACATACTACTACATGTAACAGCATGGATGGATTTCATAAACGACATTGAGCAAAAGAAGCTAAACACAATATATATTGTCTGATTCCATTTCTATAAATTTCAATAACCAACTAATTTGTGATACAAAGAAGCCAGGATAGTGATTATCTTTGGAGAGGAGTAGAACATTGTGACTGCACTGCTAATAATATTCTGTATGTTGATCGAGGTGGGAATTGCAGGCACGCATTCATTCTGTGATAGTTCATTGAGTGGTACACTTGTGTGTGTTATCCTAAGTGTATGTTATACTTCAGTATGTTCCCTTCTTAAGTTTGGCCTGCAGACTACTGATTATGTTCTGCCATATCAGTTGTGTCTCCAGATTGGACTTTTATTTTCCTTCTTTGATTTTGGTTTCTGTAAAAGTCTTTGTAATTTTATCAACTCTCTGGAGTTTTATCCATTTTTCTCTAACTTCACTCTGTTCTCTCTTTAAGGCCTCATACTCATATGCCTGTTGCATAGAGCCTCTATCTGTTTGCATTCTACTAAGTATGCCAAATAATTCATTGAGGGTTTTTTTTTTTTGGATCATTTTCAAAGACATGTTCTTCCTTTATGACTCTACTTATTCAATAGCCCTTTTAGTAAAATCAGTTTTGTGAGCTTTCCCCTACTCCTTCCTTGCACATGGTGAAATCTATTAAAACTTATTTTCAGGAATCATAGGAACAATTGCCTTTTTCTGTTTTGTAATGACCAGATCCTCTGCTGACATCTATAACTCAGGAGTAAATTGGTGTCCATTTTGGTTGCCACTTTATAGCAGTAAGGGCCAGGAACATTATGTTAAGATGTTTTTCTCACTGCCTGCTTCAGAGAATCGTGTAACTGGAAACCTACAACTGCCAACATACATTCCACCAAGGTTATTGCTAGAATTTACCTTAATCTTGGGGGATCCCTCCCCACCTCATACACACACAGTCGTGGATAGCATTGCTGCTAGTTGTCTTAGTTCTGTCCTTTACTGCCTAATCCTTTTCTGAGAGTTTCAGTCAGTGAAGTATGCAGAAAGGTAGTGGTCAGGGTTCAGTACTCTGGCCTCTATTAACAGCAGCATTCATCTGGTAGCGCAGCTAATGCTTAATACTATGATTCAGACAGATTGTAAATATCAAGTTAGAATATACAGTGGAGGTCTATTTTATGAGAGAAAGCTTAGTATGTTTTTTCCCTAAATTTGGGGTATTTAAAAAGGGTAGTTAGGGGAAGCTTTATAAGTGGACTTCCAGCAAGATTATTTTGAGCTGAATACCTGCCCCAGTGCTGTTGGCTGTCTTTGTTAAAGGTACCTAACTAGCATTAAGTCAGCTCATCTGGGTATCAGTATCAGATGTTAGGGTGGCAGGTTTTGTTAAAGGTAAGTGAGTGATCTCAATAAACTACCAAGTCTTTGCATTTTAGGCCATAAAATTTTAGAATTACAGACGGTGGGCAGAAAATAGATAAAGTCCCCTCCTCTCCCTCACCCTGTGAATATACCTTTTTTTTTCTATTATAAATATGATATCAGTTAAAATTTTTAAAAACATCATTGTAAAAAGGCACAAAGGGGAAAGCTCTCTGGCATCTAACCTTCTAGAGATTTTATTACTAACAATTTGGTGCAGTATCTATCCAGTTTCATTATTTGAGTACATCTATTTAAATGTATTATATATAGTTTCAGAACCACAAATGGAAGCACATTATGCATTCTACTGTACATATTGTCTATTGAATATTTACTATGCGCCTGAAACTGTGCCACTTGTTTTACATATATTTTCTCATTTAATCCTCATAATCACTATACATTCAGTTGGAGTTATTGTCCTAGTTTTACAGAAACAAATAGAATTATGCAGCTTTCAATAAATATGAAGCTTTCAATAAAAACGGTCAAAGCAGAAGAGCAAAGTATTCAAAGTGAGTTGTATTGTTTCCTTACAATTAAAAGGTAGTTCAGCAAAAGCTCATTCTTGTAGAATAGTGAGATTAGAAGGCTGATTTGAGAATTCACAAAGAAAGCCAGTATTTTAATAACTGAAATTTGAAGAAAAGGACTAGTGAACATTTTACCAATTAGAGAAGGTATACATGTGCTTTAAAGCAGTGGTCCTCAGTCTTTTGGGCACCAGGAACTGGTTTTGTGGAAGATAATTTTTCCATCAACTGGAGAGGGGGTGGAATGGTTTCTGAAGGATTCAAGCACATTACATTTATTGTGAAGTCAAACCTCTGCTAATGATAATGTGTATTTGCAGCCGCTCCCCAGCGCTAACGTCACTACCTTGGCTCCACCTCAGATCGTCAAGCATTAGAGTCTCATAAGGGATTCACCACCTAGATCCCTCGCATGCGCAGTTTACAGTAGGGCGCGCTCTCCTATGAGAATCTAATGCCTCTGCGGATCTGACAGGAGGCGGAACTTACGCGGTGATGCTAGCGATTAGGAGTGGTTATAAACATGGAAAGCTTGGCTTCCTTCTTGCTTGCCTGCTCTCCTGCCACTCGCCTGCTGTGCCTCTGGGTTCCTAACAGGCCACAGACTGGTACTGGTCTGTGTCCCTGGAGTTGGGGCCCACAGCTTTAAAGGAGTACCCAAGAGAATATATTGCCATTTTGTAGATCACTAGTATTTAATCTTTCAGCAATAATAACAGCAATGGCAACTACTCACATTTATTGGGAACTCTCTGCCAAGAACTATGCTAAACAATATATGCATTATCTCTTTCGATCATCACAACAACCCCCAGGTGGTTGATCTTATCTGCATTTTATCACTGAAGTAGGTCACAGAACTGTTAAGTGGTAGACCAAGGATTTATTCTCACACTCAAGTATTATGCTGTTACCTCTTGCTGAAATCAGTACACTCATGTAACTGCAATCTAACCAGAAAGTTCACATGACCAAGAATTTTTTTTGTATCTCCGTAATGTACACAATTTATTTTGAAAATGAGGAATTTGTATAACAGTTTTCAAAACTGTTCAATTTAGTACTCCTACATCTGTGTTTCTATATAATACTAGTAAATATGAAATCCTAACTTATAAATGCATCAAGAATTAAAGTGTTATTTATATTTTTATTCTAATGTGTTAAAAGTGGGTAAAGTATGTGTTAGATTTTTTTTTCAGTTAACCCAATTCAATTGCCTGGAATCTTTATTCTAATCATCATTATTAATATATGTGTTTATATATACAAGCATAAGAAAATAAAGTCAACCAGACCATTAAGTATTATATCCAAACAAGCTTAAATGTTTTCCTTTATCTGTTTAGAAGTTTTTCAGATGAGGAGTAGAATTAATTTTTACTTCCTTTATGTAAGAAAAAGAGTGCATTGAAACTATGCCATATACCGATCATTTATATAATATAATCTTATCTGACAACAATCTATTTTTAGTTTGTCTTAAGTAAAACCGACATCTTTAGTAAATCTAAGGTGTCTTTTCTTGGCTGTTAAACCTTTTGTGGGGATAATTAAGAGCACTGGGTACAAAATATTTTACTTTCAACTGTTCAAAAACTAGGTTATAATTTGTAAATTTTTCTAAAGAGATTTGAATATGGTTTTAAGGAATACTGTATTGTTTGAGAATTTCATGAGTAAATTCTCTCTAATTAAAATTTGAGTATCCTTAATTTGTAATATAATTTTGTGGTGTGATGAAAAAGAAAACTAATGCCAAAATGCTTTTGTGATAAGTTTTCTATGTCTCAAGTAATGGTCTAGTTAATTTAAAATGAAAGAGAAATACTGAAATTCCTTCACTAGTGATCAGCACTTATTGAGGCCCCTTGGTTTTGTAAAAATGTTTATAGTTACAAAAGTATTTTACACTTTTTATATGATTAAAATTTAATTCCTTTTCTTATTTTTGGTTTGGCTTTCTTTTGTCTACTTTCTTTTCTTTTCTTTCTTTAATTGAAAAAACTAATGGAACCAAATATAACATGGTGCCGTTTTCTCCTTCTTTTGTATAATCTTGTTGCGTGTCTCTACATAAGCTGTTCTGGCCACTCATCATAGTAACCAGCTGGGCCATTTCACCTGCTGGAGCCATTAAAGAGGACTCTCTCCCCCTAGATTAATCCCCTCCGACATTAGTTTTTTGCACTGACAACTAGAGCAGGCATTCAGAATTTGCAGGTGGCCAGTGTGACGCACATAATTGCCTACAATTTTAGGCAATGAATAAAAATGGTCTACATTACTTGTCAAAGGTTGTATATGCAGTGCCAAGTGAGATCTATGGGAAGCCTTTTAGGGTTTAAAGAACAGTTAATAGCAAGGCTGCACAGGGCTTTTTTAATCATAATGCATTTATAATATAGCACTTTGATCTTCTCCTTGTAGGAAATGGTGTTACATTAGCCACTTTTAAACATTTATGAGTGAAATTCAGTTATAGAAGAGTAAAAGTGATTATTCTTAAGCAGAACATGTTAGATTTCATTAAAAGTTTTCAGCTTGCCCCTTCCTTGTTAAAATCTGTGGGAAGTCCTTTGCCTGGAGGGTTTCAAATCAGTATCTAAGGACATAAGGCTTTTTCCTTATTTTTCCTGTTGGTAACAGCAAGATTTGGAAGGAAGGTACACTAAATATTGAGATAATTTATACAAGTGGATATTTATAGAAGAATAATTGGTTATGGTAAAGTAAAATACACCAATGAAAATTCAAGAAATCTATTACTAATAGTTGTGTTACAATAAATTTTGAGAAATGCATATTTAAAACATATCTATAAATTATCTTTAACAACAACAACAAAAAAACCCAGATGACTCTCAAATACACTTCTTCTGGAAGAGCTTAGTTTGACCTTTCAGACCCAAGAGCCTTTTATTAACACCTGCCTGTAAGGAGAACCTTGCCACACGCAGCTTTTAGATTCAGAACCACAAAACTGATGAGGAAAGGCTTGAAGGGTTCAGTTTGTGTCACTTGCTGTTTGCCGTTTCCATTTCACAGATGATTAATCTTTCTGTGAAGAAAGGCCAGAGAAACAAAGCACATTGGGCTCTTCCTGCAGTTACTCCTTCTGAATGCACACTAGCTTGCTAACTAAAAGGCCTTTAGATTTCCAGCAGAGAGAGATGTTCTGAAAGTGAATGCAGCTGGTTGGAGGTCACCAGTGCAGGGCTCTTGCCATTGTGTAATGGAGGCTTTGGCAGGTTGTGGGGGGGTGAGGCTGCAGAAGAAGTGGGCAGGGAGAAGGTGTTGGCAAAAAAGTAATTCAAAATAAAAAGGGTTTTGGTCAGTTGATTTAATATTTTGGAGGGTAGATCATCAATAATAGGCTCAATTTCATCTATTTTGTTTGTTTTTCTTTTTAAGGGAAAAAAATATAATCTAGTCTCTCTCCAGTACATCTCCTTACTCTATTTTCTAGTAGCTTGTTTGTCTTGCATGTGACATCACTAGGTAATGTTGAAATATTATTAACTCTTGTTTAGTCTTTGGCGTGATTAAATTGTCTTGAAATTTTTCAGATTGTTACTAATTTTTCTAATGTTCTTCATTTTATAGATTAAAATTTTGATATCACAACGTTTCATTAGTATTTAGTTTTTAAGTGAGATATTGAAAATAATTATTTGTGTGGCTTAGTTCCCCTCTCATTAAGAAAATTAATTTTTATTTTGAGGATTGGAAAACTTGATTTTAATATTTAGTTCTAAATGCTTACTAATCATCTTGTTAATACTTTTTTTTTTTCTATCACGTATAGGATATAATGTGCAAAGTCAAATCCTGGGTTATAGATCAAAAGAAACCTGTTCGCTTCTATCATGACTGGAATGACAAAGAGGTATGTTTTAAATATCATGCTATCTATTACTACCTTGACTTTGATTTCTTAGAGAACAAATTAAAGTTGTCATTCTTTTTTTTACACTAATCATATCTAAACTTTTATTTCTGTCAGTGATTACTTATTCCCAGGCTTGTTTTCTCTTCTTCTTTTTCCCACTCATGATATTTCATAACAACATCTTTTGGAAATAAGAATTAAAAAATGAAAATGCTTACTTCTTTTAAAGGAAATTTACTTTCTAATTATTAAATGATTTACTCCATATTTGCTCAACTTTTAAAAGAGATTCTTTCTCCATCTCCCACTTTAGATTGAAGTATTGAATAAACACTTATTTTTGACTTCCAAACCAATGGTCTACTTGGTTAATCTTTCTGAAAAAGACTACATTAGAAAGAAAAACAAATGGTAAGTTTTTCCTCCTCAGTTATACCCAGACATCATATCTATACACACAAACACACACATATATGTATACTTATTGATGTGTTTGATTTTTGATTTTAATATTTTTCTCCTTTTTATTAAAAAGTTTAAAATGGATAAGAAAGCTTTGCCTGATGTTTACCTTCAGAGATGAATCTCCTAATCGATTTGCACTGAGAAAACTTAGAAAAACTGAATTATATTAGGCAGTGTTGAACCATACATATTTATTTATCAAATTTAGGTCTATTAGACATTATTGTTTATTTTCATTGCAAAATGAGAATAAATGTAGTTGCAACAATAAAAGTTTTTAAGCTAGGAATTTCTAGCTGTGTTGCTATTATGTGACTTTAAAATATCCACTTAGGGTTGTAGCTGGGCAAAAACTTTTAAATCCAGATTGGATGTTTTTTAAAAAAAGAAAAGAAAACCTGTGGTGGGCAGGGAAAAGGCCAAGTACTTGTTTCAAATGCTTTAAAAGAATGCTAAGGTAAAAACTGTGCATCCACATGTTGATTGTCATTTTTGGTATGTAACCAAAATGTACAAGATTTGTTTTCTTTCACTAATAACTTCAGAAAATCATGTGTTCATGTACATGTGGGCATAGCACTCACTTTGACTTGCCTCACTGGACCCTCAGTATTTTATACTATTGAGTCATATAAACAAATCAAAACTATCCAAAGCAAAATATCTGAATTCTCCTAAAATATATTGTCGGTTTCTCCCTGTACTTCATTAAGTACTTAGATGCACATGGTTTCAATTTTCCATTAAAAATTCTCATTTCCATATGATATCAAAGAGTGAGAAGGCTTTAAACTGAAAAATAAACATTCATAGACTGGAAGCCAAAACAATAATTAATGTCAGATGGTTAACTCCAATAAATCATTAGAATAAATTCTGTGAAATTACTGCAACTAAAAATGCCCTGTTGATATTACTATAAGACATTTTGTGTTCCTGATAGGAAGCTGAATTTAGCCTCTTTATTGGTAATGTTCTAGAAAACATAAATTTAACATAAAAATTTAGATGAAACTGGTCAGTGTCCTCCAGCAAGTAATTAACTTTAAAATAATCAGTTCTGTCTTCTTTTAAATTCTTATAAATTTGATGATTAATGTATTAAAAATTGATACCTTTGGGAAGGAATTTTTAAATTTATTACTTGACCTCAGTTAATAAATCTTCTCATCATAGAATGAATGGTAAAGTTTCCTGAAACAATACAGACATCAAAGTTTAAATGAAAAGGATGAGTCAGTTTCCTTGCCCAAAGGAGCTTCTCACACCTGTATTTGGATGATTACAGGTAGAACTCCCTGGCTCTAATTGTATAGTAAATACCATTTCCCAGACCCTAATGGTAGACAGACTGCTTAGGAGACGCCAGTCTGTGATTTAGCTGTCGCCAGACACCCCATGTTTTTTGTGAGACCAGTTGTGATGATGATATGGTTATAGCCAATTGAAAGTAAACTCTTGTCTAAATAGCAAATTTTAATTTAAAGCAATATAGAGGTATGAATAATCCCATTTTATAAAACCAAATTTTAATGGGTTTTATGTATAACTAATGATCTGGTTTGGGGTTGGTATGTGTGTGTTTTGGGGGGTAAAGAGGGGGAGGGATTCAGATCTTGTGGAAGTTAGTGTAATTGTAGCTGAAAGATCAAAGACTGGGTAACTGAGTGATGTTCCAGAAGAGAATTTACCACATAGCCATTTTCTGTACAGTTTCTGCCGCCTGCTGTTCCTATTTTCCCTCAAGCTAGCCATTGACTACCCCCTGTGCATCCCTGCTCGTAAAAAATGATTGAGGAAGTATTTGTCATGTATTTATGAGTGGGAAACATTGTGTGATAGGGAATGGCATCTACTGGAGCCAGAAAGATTGCCATTTTCCTTTCATTCAGCCACTCTGCTATAGCTTTAAATCCTCTGTTTATGCAACATAGCCTTTGTATTAAAGTGCAGAATAAATTTTTATTATGAAGGATATGAACACTAGGTTTTCATCATTTATAATACTGCAAGCAGCTGTAAATGGTTAAAATTCATTTTAACTAAATCCTTTTAATTGTGTTAGCATCTTGTTTTTTGGTAATGTTTACATCTAAGATCTGTTTGCATCAGTTGTTCTTTTAGTGAAAGGAAAAGTTTTTGTTTTTTAAGATTAACATTAAGATGTTACTATAGTAAATAAGACTGAGGCAGGAAACAGTAATAAGTATTTTCATGGGTCTTTTAGATCTAGAAAACTATTTTAAACGATCAGGAAAGAGGAGGAGAGGTTTGTGTCTTTGGCCACAAGAGGAAGACTAAAACTGTCGTTATTTTAGCAGGTCACCATTTCAGAAATAATGAACACTTTAATTACTAGTTAAAGTTCACTTTAAATTTAAATGGTAACATGTTATTTTTCAATCCTAGAAAAGAAGGAAGCATTTTGAAAGATAAGTCTATTGTATTATTGAGTAGGTGTATTGACCTTTGAAAGATGTAAAAACTGGAATGACTCCAAGCATCTACTCACTAGTTTTAACAACATTAAATTAGTCATTTCGTTGATTTATGATTAAAGACCTAGCCCCTGAAGAGAAGCTGATGTGGCAGCCGGGTTAGCTGCAGTTGTGTTATGATCAGATGACAGTAATCAAGATGTTATTAAGAGAATCCACAGAAACCTTTTTTTATTATTACAAATTACTGTTTCTTGAATGAATAAAACTATTTGGAAGTTTTTGTTGTTTTTGGTGAGTACTAATGATTTTTGAATGCTTGAGGTTTTCATTTTCTAAATATGATCAGTTACTTATAGCTAAGGTTATACTATATGCATTATTAATTTTCATTTGAGATTGCCTACTGAGTCACGGTGTCAAGCAGGTACAGGACATTAGAACTGTCAAACCATTGCTTAATTAGGGGTTTAAATTTCAATCTTTGTACCTTTGCTGCTCTGGTAATAGTGATGCCATCCAATTATGGAATCAGTAGAATAAACTGATTTTAGATATTTTGTATACCTACTAGCTACCAATTATGTTTCATTTTTGTTCTCATCCCTACCTTTCTTAATATAATTGTCCTTGTTACTTTAATAAAGGATAATTATATTTTATTGTGTATTATATTAATACTACATATCCATGTTCAACTGGAAAATATAACTAAAATTTAAGACATTCAGACTAATGTGCATATGTGTTATACACATTTGCTTATAACCTGGTGGTCTTATAGTCACTTAACATTACCTTTTTGGTAGTAGTATTATGAGTCAGTTAATCTGAGTGATGCAGTTGATTTAAGATAGGTAGACAAATATTTGGAAAGTCTTTTAAGCTATTGTATAATGAAGGGAAGTGTGTCAAGTTTCCTAAATGAATTTTAATTAGAAAAAGGTTTTATTATTAATTCTTATTAAACCATGATTCAATTCCCCCTCCCACACATACCTTTCTGCTTTTGTTAGTTTCCCACATAATTTGTATACAAAAACTAAAAATAATTTGGGGATATAATACATAATGTGCCTGGTTAGGGGGAGGAAGAATCATGGAATAGATCTAATATTTTCTGGATTTCTTGGGCTGCTTATGAGAATTGCAGCTGGTACATCTCAGCAACTATGTATGTGGGTGGAAGTTATATATTTTTGACACATAATTTTGTATGTCTATACATGCGTATATATCTATAAAACTATTTCTGAAAACTCTTTTAAGAGGTCAATTTTTGACAAGATTATTCATGTAGGCTAGAAATTTAACACAGCTTTGGAAAAATCCCTTTGTATTATGATAAAACTTTGAAACAGCATTATTTATTCTATGAATTAGGATTTCAGCTAATATTTGGTGAATGAATTTCATGGACTTAATTATTTTTTCCTTTGATCAGAATCTTGAGAGTTAAAAAGAATATACTAAAGAAAAATTATCTTTTTATTACAAAAGATGGAAGGCTGAAAGTGAGGGTGGGAGAAAAGCTTTTCCCATTCAGAAATCTCTTTTTTTCAAATATACTTTTGTGTTTGAATATATTTTTACATATAATTGTGAATTTCTGTCTGGTTTCATTAAATAGTTTTTGGTTATTCTTTCAACAATTTCATATTCTTATCAAGAGGTAATAATGTACACTTCTGATTTCTTATTATAAAAGAAATCATTATAGAAGAAAGCACATCTTTCTATATAAACACACTGCTATTGACCTTATGCATATTAGGAATTTCCTCTGGCCTCGTTGCATTTTGCCCAATGCTATTTATAGCCAGTGATTTCTATTTGCCAGATGGTTCACTGCATTTAAGATAGTGATACATTTGGGAACATCAATTGTAATCTTCATTAGCACCATCTGCTGACTTACTGATTTGTGAGTGATATAATTTATCAAATATGTCAGAGTTTCATCTTTTTTTAAACTAGCTAAAGGATTTCACTCCACATAAATAGGAAAAGTTTTATAACATTTTTTCTAACTTCCAGAGATTAAAAGGTTTAAGCTCTTTTTAACAGGTAAGTGTTCCTTAGGATTCTCTAATGTGAAATTAAAACATGTATTTCTCATACATGCACACACATCTATGATCTAGGAAATGAAATAGAATATGGTTTATAGCTCTATAGTGTTCTTCAAATTACGAATGATTCATGTACACAAAGAATTTCCCTGCCTTCCTACCCTCTTCACTTTGGTGGATAATTCAAGAACAATCTTTTTAAAAATCTATGTCCCATAGATTAGGGGCTTCTGAGTCAGACTTTGCTTCCAAAACTATGAGTTGGGCTAAGCTATACTCTTAGAATGGGAGTTTTGACTAGTGGTTGGTGGAGTTAGAGAATTGTGAAGCTCAGCAATCTTAAGACTATTGGGAGAAGGAGATATAGGGCAGGACCTTGTGAAGGGTTAGAATGGAGTCTTAAGGCAGTGTAGGCATTGAATAACAGGTTTTCCTAGGAGAAGTCTGTAGAAAAAGAAAACAGAGATGCTTATTTGGGCAATTTCAGTGTTTTGCCTAATATCTCCTGCTTGTGCAGGATAGGAGAAGAATATTATTTTTCTCTGCCCATCCCTCCTGTGCAATGTGTTCCCCAGGCACATGATCTGCCTTTGGAATTAATGTTGTAGTTGAGCTATTTGATGAGTTAAATAGACCTTTGATCGCTAGACCAAAATGCTGTGTATCATCAATAACATTGTTTCTGTAAAGAAAATGAATTCTAATGAACTTTGGGAATATAGTCTATTTGTAAATTGGGGGATAGATATTATCAGGAAGTTTGATGTATTAGGAGAATACTACTTTAGAATTAGAAATACTAGTGCTGTGGTTTTTATTTGCTGCTAACTAGCTTTTTTGACCGTAGGCATTTAAATTACTTAGCCTTTCATATAGAAATAGTTCATTCAGATTGTTCACATAAAATGTGTTCTGTATAAACAGTACTTCCCACATTTAATTATCACAGCCCAAAATGACTTTTTTGTCCTTCTGAGTGCATCTTCTAATAGGTTCCTTTGGTTTTTCTTTCTGTCTTATGGATTAGGGAACAAAATGTATCACATATATAAATATAGCAATGAAACTCCCATGATATCATTGCTATCTTCTATATTACCCCATCTCAACCAGCACATAAAGGTTTGTCATGGTAGAATTTTTCCTAACTGGGAAACTGTACAGAGCATTCTCAAGGTAGCAAATACCCAATTTAAGAACAACTTTTCTGGACTGGGTTGTAAATAAGACCTGGTCTTTCTCCTACTCTCATTCCCTCTTCCATATCTTAAGCACTTGAAAGTAAGTCTTTTCTGAGTCTCTCCATGTTCTTTCCCATCTTCCTCATAGTGGGCAGCTGTTGATCTGACTAGAATGAAAGTAAAGTGAAAATAAAACCAGTTTGTAGAATTGGTATAGGGCATATCTATATTTGAGGTTAGTAACATTACTCAAATTCTGGCACTCCTTTATTCTAAACTACCTAGAAAGCATTTTCAATCAAAAACATTAGATTGTGAAACTCACCCTCAAAAGCCTATTTAATTCACAATGTATTAGAAATAGTACATTGGGAATGATAGAGGAGCAATAAATAATAAATAATAAGTAGTATAGTTTGGGTGTACTTTGGTGTCTGTGACCATTTTTATTGCCAATTTAAAAATTCTGCTTAAAAATATATTCTAAAATAACTGACTTAAACATTTTGAGTATATTCCTGTTTATAAGATTGGGACTGCACATTGTTATCCATTCAGTCTTTTTAATGCTTTATATTAAAAAAAGAAATTAACTTCATGAAAACTGTCATTGTGAATATAAATTTCAGATGTACATTCCTTATGAAGACTATAAGCTTATTGAGGAGGTGGGTATTATGTGTTCTTCTTCCTTTTTTAAGCAAGTAGTCATTTAGCCCTTTTGTGTGTCAAGTACCCATTCTAGCAGGTGAACAGAAAAAGCCCTTGCTCCTTATAGGGATTATAGACTTATGCAGTAATAGATATCCAACAAACATACATTTAATATCAAGAAATAATCAGCACAATGAATAAAAACAAAGCAGAGTAAGGAGACACTGTTTTAGTTGGGGTGGTCAGGGAAGGCCTTATGAAGTAAGGGTATACATCATGAAAGAATCTGAGGAAAGCTCAGTCCAGGGAGTGGGAACAGCAAGTACAAAGGCTCTGAGGTAGCTAGATAGAATTAAAAAGGATAAGAGTCATAGGAAAAGAAGCTAGAGAGGGAGACATGGGTCAGTTCATACAGAGTTATTAGGCCATGGTGAAGACCTTGGATTTTATTGAGTGTTATTGAGGACTGAAAAATAATAAAGTGTAAGGACAACTACTTGTAAAGAAGTTATGTATTCTTATTCACATACATTGCATTTAAATCGTTTTTAAACATATCCTAAATGTGTTCTAAAATTTAATTTAGGTTTTAAGAATGAACATTAAATATTTTCTAGTTTGCTATAGTTGTTTCTTATGGTCCAGAAATGTTTTTGATTATTAAATGTTTTTTGTTTTGTTTTAGTTTTTGAGACAAGGTCTCACTGTGTTGCCCAGGCTAGAGTGCAGTGGTGCAACCTCAAACTCCTGGGCTCAAGCAATCTGCCTGCCTCAGCCTCCCAAGTAGCTAGGACTACAGGTGCATGCCACCACGCCCAGCTAATTTTTCTGTTTTTTCTAATGAGATCTCACTATGTTTCTAGGCTGGTCTTAAACTCCTGACCTCAAGCAATCTTCCTACCTTAACCTCCCAGAGTGCTAGGATTTCAGATGTTAGCCACCATGCCCTAGCCAATTCAATTATTAAGTGTTTAAGCAATCTTTAAAGTAATATTTGCAATTATATCAGATTTATTTTGAATTTCATCCTTACTTTTCCATGCTTGTCTAGTGACTTGCTGATTCACACTACCACTCAGGAAGTACTTTTTAAAAGTCCCTTGATGTATCACCTCAAAGAAGTAGATTGGACTTTATTAAGAAATAATAGCCTATATTTGTGTAGTGCTTTACGGTGTTTCAACTTACATTACTTTATGTGTTCCTCAAATTCCAAGTTGATCCTCATTATACTATTACATTGACCTTGAATTGAATTTTTACTAAAATGAAACATTATCATCATTGGATTAAGAGTTCTGCATTTAAGTTTAGGAGTGGGTTACATCAACAGAGAAAGAAATAAGATTTGTCATCTTCAGAGGTGGCTTTTCAGTACTTTAGGTATTTGTCATTGAAATAGGGGTAGTTATCAATATTCCTGGCTAATAATCAGAATTTGTCTTAGAAATTCTTTTAAAACAATAGTATGGTCTGTGGAAAACATCTTTGAGTTCAATCCATTTTGAAATTTAAAAGGAAAATATTAAATAGCATCTGTCCATTGGTAATCATTTTTAGCCTTTTAATGTTTTAAAAGATATCCGGATGTCTGACGAAGGTCACTACCATGTTTCCCCGAAAATAAGACCTACCCATAAAATAAGCCCTAGCAGGATTTCTAAGCATTTGCGCAATGTAAACCCTACCCTGGAAAATAAAACCTAGTGATGGGCGTGGCTACGCAGCATATCTGCACAACCCATGCATTTCATCATGGAGCCGTAAAGAAGACTAGCAACCCTTCTTATGTGCTCCATTGTGACAGCTACTATCCCAGAGGTGACTGGAAAGGTGTGGGCAGCCCCACCAACAAGGTCAGCTCCCCCTGTCAGGTCCCAGCCATCATGTGTATGCTGCAAGCTGAGGCTTTGAAGGGAAAATAACACATCCCCTGAAAATAAGCCCTCGGGTATCTTCTTGAGGAAAAATAAATATGAGACCGTATCTTATCTTCAGAGAAACACGGTACTACTTTTCAAACATAATTTTTTTAAATTGTTACCTTTTAAATTGTGCCATTTTTCTTTTTGTCTGTCTTGCCTTCTCTTTTCCCCCATTTAATGTCATTGATTTCGCTTTTTCTGTACTAAACCAAAAGACATACATAGCAAACCATCATGTATTACTGAGTTTCTGCTCTGTAATAGGCACTCTGAACTTAGAGATTGCTGAGATGTTAATAGAAGAATAGGTAAAACTTATATGAATATAAATTTCATGATATTATATTTATGAAACAGATATTATCATGCCCTTTTTTTTTTTTTTTTTTTTTTTGAGACAGAGTCTTGCTTTGTCGCCCAGGCTAGAGTGAGTGCCGTGGCGTCAGCCTAGCTCACAGCAACCTCAAACTTCTGGGCTCAAGTGATCTTCCTGCCTCAGCCTCCCGAGTAGCTGGGACTACAGGCATGCGCCACCATGCCCGGCTAATTTTTTTCTATATATATTAGTTGGCCAATTAATTTCTTTCGATTTATAGTAGAGATGGGGTCTTGCTCTTGCTCAGGCTGGTTTCGAACTCCTAAGCTCAAGCAATCCGCCCGCCTCGGCCTTCCAGAGTCCTAGGATTACAGGCGTGAGCCACGGCACCCGGCCTTTCATGCCCATTTTAAAGGTAGGCAATTGGAGAGATTACAAAACATGGCCAGGTTCTTGTAGCAGGTAAATGGTAGAAATAGATCAATTTGATTTAAATATTGTGCCTGTTTCCCGTGTAATGACTGATGGCCAAGTGACAATATAAAATATATTTGTGGATTTCCAAAAATCTTTGAAAATATTACTTTGCAACATTTTTCTATGTTTTATCTTAGAAAATTTCATCTCCATCAAATTGTTTAGGGCTTTAGTTAATTTAAAAAAATAATTCTCAAGATAACAACTTCTGTGTGCTTAGGATAATAAGCTTTTGCTGCTGCCGTTTTTGCCTTAAAATTTTCTTTAACACCTAATTGTTAAGAGGCAACACCAATATATTTTAGCATCCATTTTTAAGCAATAATGTGTGAAAATTTTGGGGGAGAAAATACAATGGCTCTTAATGAAACCAAAAATAAAAATTGCACCAAATTGCCAAGCCTAAAATAATGGTACAGAATAGACCCCAAAAAACATAGCTGTAATTACAGATCAGTTTATATATTGATGTGATAAATAGAATTTGACTTTTTAAAAGAAAATGGTAAACCATGTACTTTGGTAAAAATTATTCTTCACTGCTGGGGTGAGGGAATTGATATGTAAATAAACAGGGAAATGAGAAGATACCACATGTCTTAGTCCATTTTCTCCTGCTATAACAGAATATCATAGACTGGGTAATTCATAAAGAAGTTTATTTGGCTCATGGTTCTGGAGGCTGGGAAGCCTGAAAGCATAGTGCTGGCAATGACTTAAGGGTTCACAGAAGGGCAGAAGGTGAAAGCTAGTGTGAGAGACAGACTAGTGAGTCAATTTCATCCTTTTTATCAGGAGCCCACTCCGGAGATAACTAACCTACTCTCGTGATAACATCCTTAATCCATTTATGAGGGCATAAAAAGCATTCATGACTTTTAATCACCTCTAATAGGCCCCACTTGATACCATTGCATTGGGGATTAAGTTTCTAACACACAAATTTTGGGGGCACATTCAATAGCTCCATGAAATAGAACAGTGGCAGATAATTTGTTTGCCTGGTGTATTAGTAGTAGTTGTCATGTCAGTTAACTGGCATATAGTTAAGTTGCTGAACACTTAACTGTATGCCAGTTATATTTAAGACTCCCATAAGCTTATAAAGTAGGTACCATTATTACCTACATTTTAAAGAAGGGAAAGCAAGTATATAGAGAGAGACTAAGGAACTTGACCAAAATTACATAGCCAGTCAGTAGTGCCAAAATTCAAACCTAAGCAGTTCATCTGCAGGGCTCATGTTCTTTACTACTACTATGCCATCGTATCTCAGCATTGGGGCATTGGAGATGCGATAAAGGTGGACAAGACCTGAGAAATATGTCATATACTAGTCACATTTTCTGTCACTATAAATTTCATTTAGATAAGGTTTTGTTGTGAGACAATTCATACACTATAAAATTTGAGACTAAAAATTCATTATAACCTGATTAGACAATGCCAACTGAGGTTAATATAAAAATTGTATCTAAAATTGTATCTTTACTTTTGTGGACTTGTCACTATAAACTATTTTCCAATTTAATAGCTCTTTGTGGAGACAATAATTGAAATAGTTTCTATATTTTTACATGGAAAATACATATTGATATTTTTTTCAAGATAACTAATTTCTTCAACCATTTGTTTGTTTTGTGTATGTATTTATTTTTAACCACATACTGATTTATTCTACTTCCTTGCATTTTCAGGAACTTGGATTTGTTTTTGAGAATTACTTTGGGAGTAGGGGAGTGTGTGTGTGTGTGTGTGTGTGTGTGTGTGTGTGTGTGTGTGTGTGTATACCTCCTTTATTAGCTAAAGTACAATTGGATGGTTTGTGTAATGTTTAAGTACAATATTAAGTGCATAGCAATATAATGAACATTGTATATATACATATATGCATTATGTATATGTGTGTATATGTACATATATATCCAAGTCTTGGACAAATATAATGACTACCATTTGTTGAGCATCTATTATATGCTGGACCTTGAGGCATTTACATATGTTTTATCATTTGGTTTAATCAACATAATTTTGGAAGGCAAATTTCTACGCATTTACTAAAGAGACCCTAAGGCTCAGAGAAGTGAAGTAAGAAACCTAGTTGAATGTTTCAAAGACTCTTTTAGCTCAAATTATATGAAATATTTCTTGCATCGTAGAACTTAACTACAGGCCAAATCTGAGATAGAGACAGAATAGAAAAAAAAGAGACGAAGAGAGATTATGGAGACTATCAGCCATTTGTTTCCTTTCCTGTATTCAGAGGTAAACATCTTAGTTGTCTGGATCTCTTAAAATTAGTGCTCTTAAAAACTTTTATGTGATACTAGAATACATTGTTAAAGCCATATCTGGTTAAAGTTTTTTTGACTAAATATGATTAAGTAATTGTTTCTACAATTACACAGTTCATGATTATGGTGTATGATAGAACATTATTTTCTTTTAAATCTGGTATTAAGTAAAATATGTATGGCATATGTTTTAATATGACTTGCCATTTCTTAGACACTTTGGATATATAGCTTAAAGACCAACAGATTAGACTGGGAAGTTCTGTTAGTTTCATAATTTTGGAAAACTAAAACAAAAGAAAAAAACGCCTATTAAGCATTCTTAGCTATATATAGGGGAAGGTGTGTGAGTGTGGCTTAGCTAAGAATACCTACTTTCTTACTATGCATCTCTTTTGGAATTTTTTTTACTATGAAATATTTAATAGTTGTACATTTGCTGTTTCATAGTTATTTTAGTGCCCTATTGACATCAAGGGTTACTGATTGTTGTATTAGTAGTTCCTGACAAATAGAAATTATTGTATATTCTAAGCCATTTCTGACAGAAGATATAAAGTTTTGACAAACACGTATGGCACAGCAAGTGTCCAATTCTAAAGAGCAAAATAAACGCAAACCACCATTATGGTGAACACAAACAGCCTGAAAGCAAGTTATCAGTAAGCAAATAATTGTTGAACTGTTATGAATGGAATAGGATGTTGAAATAGGGCATGATTGGCTGATGTTACATATGTCCTTGATTACCTTCCTTGTGCTTTTATCCTAATAAGTGACATTCTTTGTATTCCCTTGGATGGCTAGACAGTCTGACACTGAAGAAGAATAAATATTGCATGTGGTACACATTAAGCTGTCATCCAAGACAGCATTTATAAAAAGTAACTGGAGAAATTCATAAGAAATTCTGCACTGCTACAGTTTCCTGGCTCCAGTCATAATTGTCAAAGTTCTTGACACATTCAGGTCTTCAGAAATGATTTAGGTTTACAGTGGCTTGGTGTATGAATAATTATTATGGATTTGCGTTCTCATATTGCCTTTGGATGTTAATGTAGTTACCAAAATGTTATATTTTACGATAATTTTTATTTTAAGAAATGTCTCTACATTGATAATTGTGACATATCTTCCATCTTCCAGACTTTCATAAAAGAACTTTAGACAATTCATGTATTTGAAAGGAAGAACAGGAGTTTTTAAATGTTTATCTTTAATCTTTTGGAAAATATTGCTTGCTTGTGTTTAGTGCTAGCAAACAACTTTGAAAATAAGTATTTTTATTTTTCTTCTCCAGCAACATTGGAAAGTCTTCAAACAGTCCAAATGAATATCATTTTAAAACTATTTCCAAAAAAACTAAATCACTGCTTGATGTTTCATTTTAAAATATTGTATGCTTTTATTCACATACTTTGATATTTTAATGTAGTTCTTTCAGGCAAAGCAGTATTGTATTTCTTCTAGTCACTATTTTCTCTTGAAGTTTTCTTTCGTAGGAAGGTAGATAGAAATTTTGAAAAGACATAATATTGTACTTCAGTGAGCATACCTATAAAATAAAGAGGTGAGTTACAAATGTAAATTTAGAGAGCATTTTTAAGCCCCTCTGTTTTTCAGTAGAACACTTCTTTTTATTCTATCTATATGGTGTATAGTATCTGAAAGATGCCAAACATTTTTTCTTTTTTATATTTCTGTAATCTGGCACAATTATTCTAAACCATTTGAAATTAAGTAATTAGTATTCTCATTCTATAATCTAATCAAGAATGCGGCATGGTCTGCCAGCTGATTACTAGGAAAATGTGATTAAGTATCGGAATGATTTAGGATCCAACACAAATATGAAAATAAAATAACAGTGTTGAGTTCTAAATACTGAGCCTCTGTTTTGGGGGGAACAAGAGGTCAGTCAGGGTTTCTGTGACACCCGTATTTTGTGTTGTTTTTAAAACTTAAAATATTAATTTGGGGGAATGTTTTTTGGATACTGTCTTTACTTTGAAATCTAAACCATCCATTTGGATTGAAGAAACTTTTCTCCAAGTATAACACTACTCGAATGTTACCTATAGCTTTTAACTCTCTAAGCCACTACAGAGCACAAAATATTTGCCCAACTGGTAAATTGAACTGTAAGTCCCACTGTGGGAAATTGCTTTGCTGTGCTCCAAACAGCAGTTATCTTAGTAATTGTACCTGAATTCTTTGTGGCTAATAGAGCGTGGACGTCCATTTTACAAGCAGAAAATTATTTCTCTTAAATACTTTTAATTATAAAGGTGCAAAATAAAATGTGAATCAGCAGACTATAGTGAAACATTAAACCGCATCGTTTTTAATTGTTGTTGCAGCAAAGTGAAATCCTTTTTTCCCTTTTAGTGTAAAACTGTACATATCCGACATTTCACATTCTAAACTGGAGCTCTCAACAAGGAGCTTATCAGAGCAAATTGTCTAGTCCATCCCCTTCCTCACTCAAAACCTAATGACCCTTTATCATCATGGTTTAGATTGCTGGACACAGATGTGAGAAAATACAAGTAATCTACAGGTAACTACAGTAGCTGCACTGATGTTCTCAGAGAACTGACTGCTGGGAAGATAAAGAGCTTCCCACAGAGTCTGTGACTTTCCGGCAGCAAAGCACATCATGAGCTCATACATGAAGTTTTATTTGCTGAAGATTCACAATAAGATGCATTAGAACATTCAGCAGGGACTCTTTTTAGATGAGCACAGAAATTCTGGAGGGTTATTAGTTGATGCAACAGTGCATAGCATTACACTAAAATAAAAAAAGTTCAACAATATTAATTCTTTCTACGGGTACCAAAAATTATAGCCACAATGCAGCATTAATGCTGACTTCTTTCCTTGATATTTATATAAATCTGCTACTGACTGTAATCTTTCTCTTCACAAAAGGCTGAACTTCTTGCTGAAAAGTAGTTTGGTCATGATTTTTAATATGAAGGCAGAACAGCATTTCCCAAAGTTTAGTACTAAATTGCATTTCAAAGGACTTGTTTATGTCCAGGTGCTCTGCTTTTGTTAGCTGCTAAGATTGTGATCAGTGCTGTAAACTCATTTACCTATTTGCATGCAGTCGAGTAATTTACCATGAAAAGGATGATCAGTTTTGGATAAAGGTACTGCACCTGTAGCGTAAGTTTTATAATTGTCAGCTTGACTATTATTTACTATGATCATAGTTTCATACTGCTTTAGAAAAACTACAATACAAAATATATTTACTTAATTTTTTTATGTATGAGATGTTTTGTTTTTAGTTAATGAATTTGGTTTATGTTTACTAGATTGGGGTGAATCAATGTGAATTAGACTGCCTGAACTTCAGGTGTGTGTTTCTTTTCAAAAACCATTTTCTCGTCATATTTTTCTAAAAGCTAATTAATTTTGTTTCTGTAAAAACTGTAACTACTAGATTCGGAGTAGTCATATTACCTTCATATGTCAAAATGAATTACAGTTCTCAAATCGTTTCTAGAAATTATCATTTTAGTAGCTGAAAGATAAAGATAATTTTTAACAACCAATATTGGTTAAGCAGTTGACAGCCAACAGAAAGAGTTATTGAGGTCTTTAATTCATTCTTGTATAGTTGTGTATGTTATATAACTAGCTTAATTGTTGCTTTTTATGGAAAATATTGAAATGCTCAGAAAATTCGAGAAGATGTTGGTTGAGTCATTTTGGCTAGGTTCCTACTCATTTTTACTTCAAGATTATTATAATGTACTTTTAAAAACAACTTTTTGCAGGTGGAACAACAAAATTGTATCAAATACACCTGCAGTCTTAAAGAGTTAATTCAATATTAAGCTATAGAATAGCTATAGACTATTCTAAGCTATAGAATTCTATTTACTTTGCTCATTGTTTATTCTATACTTAATATTCTATAGCTATTCTATAGAATATTATAGAATATTAATTCTAAGCTATAGAATAGCTATAGAATATAGAATAACCAATGAGCAAAGTAAATTTCTTACCAGAAAACAGAAAAGACAGGTTATCTATAAGTACTACTGATCATTAGTTTCCATATTATTCTTTGATAACAATTAGTGTCACTCCTTTTGGAGATTTTTATCAGTGAGGATTTTTAGTTTACTCTGATATATTTGAAATATTTGTAGTTGCATGGCATAGATTAATCTAAAAAGTAGAACATTGAAGAATTGTTTGAGGTGGTATTATACATTAATTCTGTTTTTAGTTTGCTATAAGATCTAAAGAAAAAGCTATATTTGTTTCCATTTAGCAGCAAATAGGAAACACAGAACTCAAAATTCTACAAAGTACATTTTCTTACCCTCTTCATGTTTAAAAGAAAAGAAACCAGAGGAGCATGTGCAGTGTAAAATTGTTTTGCATTTTTGTTTTTACATCACCAGATTAAATATAATGAAACCCATCTGCAAATTGTAGGAACTACTCATTGGTTTTTGTCAAGGACTATAGTATGCTTTTCCCCCTTCTTTTTCTCTATGGTTTTTTAAAAAATTTCAACAAGATATACATGAAATTAAAAACCTTGTCTGTTATAAAGTTTTGTTTGAGCTTTTTAAACTGAGTGATTAGCAGAAATAATGACCCTGTCAGCCTTAATCACATTAAAATGTGGTTAACATCATTTAATTTTTTCCACTTAATATGCAAAAATTTCCAGTAGATTTGCAGTGAAGGCCATTGAAATTCCATTAGAACAAGAATAAAAATTTCAGGCATCATTTATTCAGAGAAGAAATAAAGGTCTCGATTGAGAACTGCTGAATCTTTGTATTAGCGACATTATGAATCATTACATTGAATTGTACCTATGTTTCGATAGACCTGTGTCTGGCTTTTCAAATGGTTGAAAATCATATATTTTATCATTTTTCCTAAGGAGAAATAAACTAGAATTATGTAATTATTTTATAAGCATTTTAAAAATTACTTAACAGTTTATTTTGTGCTGCTTCAACCTTCTCAAATTTTAAGTAGAAAGTTGTTTGTACTCTAGAAATAGGATAATAAAAGAATTATTTTAAGACATGGAACAAACTGCATAGCCAACTCACAAATGGACTGGTTGTATATTAATATACCATTGTTGGTATATGCCAAAAAAGAAACTGTTAAGAAGCAAATGATACCAGTTCTTTTCCAGAGTTCATAGCTTATCATTTGTCAAGCTTCAACTGGTATATTATGCTGTATTTGCTATGTATGAATTATAACCAAAGAAAATTCTACTTTTTATAGTATTATTTATCCATTTATGGTTGTTTTGATATTTAATTGTTACAATATATTCATAGAATTAAAAAGGAAAAGCTTAATTTTATTTTAAGCAATGCCTACTATTTTTACTTTCTTTGGCATGTTTGCATTTGTAGTATCCTGAAACTTCCATTGTGTGGAATATTTCTCTTCCATTAAAAAAAAAAGAAAACCCTGTTACTGTATATACCTGATAAGCGGAAATGGCTCTCTGGAACCATTCCTATTCCTTGGGTAATTAAGTAATTATACAGTGTGTGTGTGTGTGTATATGTGTGTGTGTTTTAATTTGTATGTTGTTCCTGAACCATTTGGACCCATTATATAATTATATCGTGTGTACTTTGTGGTAAAAATACCATTGGAAAACTCATCAGGGAAAGTAGTCTATGCATATGCTACTCAAAATGCATAAATTTCTCCATCCTCGCTCGTTTGTATGTCTGTGGGAATTTAAGAACATTTAATCGCCTACTTTACCCACACCACTTCCCCCACCATGGATAGCTCCTTGCGCTTCCTCAAAAACACCTTGACTGACTATCTTGTCTAGGGTAATCCCTAAAACTCTTCTTCCTTTGCTATCGCAGCATCATGTTTATTTCCTTCTGCACACTTATCAAAAGCTATTTAATCTTGCTTATTTGTCTCTTTTTTTGTTTCATAAGAATTTAAATTCTGTGAGAAAAAGGACCATGCCTGTCTTGATTTTTTTGTTGTTATTTTTTGTTTGTTTTTGTTTTTTTATGTCTAGTTCTTGGCACTGGACTCAGTAAATATTATTGATTGGTCGAATGGCTGGCTGAATGAAATCCATTGAATTTATCCCTTTTGTTTCAACACTAACTTTTAGTCTTCATTAATAAAATATCTAGATCATTTGAAGTCAGTCTGTTCTGGTTAGATACTTCCACAGCTTAGTGCACAGGTGGATGGACTGTCTATGCCAGGGGTCAGTACATAATTTCTATGATGGATCAGATAGTAAATATTTTTGGCTAGGACCACACAGTCTCTGTAGTAGCCACTCAACTACTCAGCTCTATTGTAATATGAAAGCAGCCATAGACAATATGTAAACAAATGGGCATGTCACTGTTCAAATGTTTTATTTATGTATACTGAAATTTGAGTTTCATGTTATTTCACTGTCACAAAATATTCTTCTTTTATTTTTTTTGAGAAGTCAACTAAAGATGTAAAAACCATTCTCTGCTAAATGTACGTGTTGATTGGCTAATCCTGGGCTATGCGCTTAGCCAAAGACCAGCCTTTTTCTGTTGTAGACATGATTCATATGCTGAAGTAGTTCCCCTCTCTCTCCTATATCATCACTTTTTCCTTCCTTAGTGGATGTTTCCCAGTAGCATATAAGCATGACCTTCGGTCTTTAGAACGACCTATTTTAACTCCACTTGCTTTTCACACTACTGCTCATTTCTCTCCGTCTTCCTTGAAATTGATATGCTCATTGTCACTTGAGCAGCCAAAAAAAGTTCAGCAGCCTTCTGTGTAAGAACAAAGAATAAGAATCATTTGAAAAATATAGCTCAATTCACAATTTGAGTTTCTGAAAATAAATAAGCAACTTGGCATAGGGGAAAGATTAGGAACTTTGGGTTCAAGTGGGCTTGAATCCTGCATGCACCACTGTAGACAAGTGATATCATCCTCAAAGCATTATTTTAAGTATTAAATGAAATTATATGTGTAAAATGCCTGTCACCTTCTCCTTTCCCTTTCAAAGAAATGTGGTTGTATAGCAATATATTTTTATTATTACTTTGCAGATTTTCCTTATTTAAAAAAGCTAGTATAGAAAATAGATCAGAAATAATGTTTTTTCTCTAAACAATATGACTCCCATTTTGGGGGTGAAGATGGGGAGAGGCCTTGAGTGGATGAAAGAGCACTTTCATTCTCTGTGTATGTTGCTGTCTCTCTCAGAATAAACTGAACTTAGAAACTTCGTGACATTCTTTTCTGCTTGACTTTTGGGTGATAGATAAATTAGCCTTTCTCTTCTAATCTCTTCTCTGATTTTCTCTCTGCCTGCCATGACTCTTCTCCCTACTGATTAGTAATCATGAGACTCTATTAACTTTTTCCACTTGCCTTTTGTGCTTATGCCTCAACTCTAAACTATGGGCTAGTAGTTCTCAAACTTTAGTGTGCATCAGAATCATCTGGAGGGTTTATTAAAACCCATTGCTGGGCCTCACCTCCAGAGTTTCTAGATTCAGTATGTCTAGGATTGGGACTGTGGATTCCATCAAATTCCCAAGTGATACTGATGATGCTTATATGTGGATGCTATTTTGAGAAGCACTGTTCTCTGCTAAAGATTTATAAGTGTAGGCCGGTGGCTCACACCTGTAATCCTAGCACTCTGAGAGGCCGAGGCGGGCGGATTGCTCGAGTTCAAGAGTTCGAAACCGGCCGGGCGCTGTGGCTCACGCCTGTAATCCTAGCTCTTGGGAGGCCGAGGCGGGCGGATTGCTCAAGGTCAGGAGTTCAAAACCAGCCTGAGCAAGAGCGAGACCCCGTCTCTACTATAAATAGAAAGAAATTAATTGGCCAACTGATATATATATAAAAAATTAGCCGGGCATGGTGGCGCATGCCTGTAGTCCCAGCTACCCGGGAGGCTGAGGCAGAAGGATCACTCGAGCCCAGGAGTTTGAGGTTGCTGTGAGCTAGGACGCCACGGCACTCACTCTAGCCTGGGCAACAAAGCGAGACTCTGTCTCAAAAAAAAAAAAGAGTTCGAAACCAGCCTGAGCAAGAGCGAGACCCCATCTCTACTATAAATAGAAAGAAATTAATTGGCCAACTAATATATACATATATATATATATATATATAGAAAAAATGAGCCGGGTATGGTGGTGCATGCCTGTAGTCCCAGCTACTCAGGAGGCTGAGGCAGGAGGATCGCCTGAGCTCAGGAGTTAGAGGTTGCTGTGAGCTAGGCTGACGCCATGGCACTCACTCTAGCCTGGGCAACAAAGTGAGACTCTGTCTCAAAAAAAAAAAAAAAAAAAGATTTATAAGTGTACAGCCTTGGTTTCTCCTCTTTGCCCTTTTCAGGTTTCCTTATTCTTGATTGTCAATAAGAAATCTTTATTTGGATATTCCTTTATCATATTAAATGTAATGTGTGCAAAACTAAACTCCCTGTTTTTGCTATAGTGATATTCACAGTAGAATCTACTTTCAAACTTCCCTATCTTTGTTAGTCTCGGCACCCTCTGAGTCATTTAGATTTAAGTTCTTCAAATCATTTTAATGTAACTTCTTTTATATACCCTAGTCAGTTAATCACCAATTTCTGTCTTTTTTCTTCTAAATCTGGCCTTTATTCATACCTTCCTCTTCAGTTACACTGCTTATTAACCAAGACTAAAACCTTACCACTCATTTTCAAGTTAGGCAACAGCTTCTTAACTTATCATCATTGACTCTGCAGCTACTTTTCATCTGTAAGGCATTCTGATTCATTTTAAATATTTTCACTCCTCCATCCTTTCATTCCACAATTCTTCATTGATCTTCACAATGTGGGATAAGCAAAGATTTCTTGGATGAGTCACAAAAAGCACTAAAAAATGGACCTCATTATAATGAAAAACTTCTGTTGATCAAAAAACACCATTAAGAAAATGAGTAGACTAGCCACCAACTGGAAAAAATATATTCACAGCACATATATCTGACAAAAGACTTGTATCCAGAATATATTTTTAAAATTTCTACAAATGAATAGTAGAAATACCAGGGACCCAATTTTAAAAATAAACAAAAGACTTGAGCATACACCTTACAAATAAGATACATAAATAAACATGGAAAGGTACTCAGCATCTTTCAGCATGGAAAGGCAAATTAAAACCACACACAATTCAATATGATTTTATACTCACCAGCATGGCTAAAATAAAAATAACTAACACTACCAAATGTGGACAAGCTGGTGGGAGTGTAAAATGGTACAACCAATTTGGAAAACTGGCAGTTTCTTTTAAGTTAAACATATCTATACTGTGATCCAGTAATTCCAACTTTCAGTATTTAGTCAAAAGAAATGAAAACATGTTCATATGTTATAATTCTTTTATTACACAAAAGTAACAGCCTTATTTGTGATAGTTGAACACTGGAAACAACTCATATGTCTATCAATAGGAGAATGGATAAATAAATTGTGATATATTTATCCTATGCAAATCATACACTTCACTAATAAAATATACAGAGTAACGTGGAGAGGAGATGAGATTGACTGGAAAGAGAACTTTCTGGGGAAATGGAAATGTTCTATATCTTTGGGGGAGGTTGATGTGAATATAAAATTTTAAAATCTCACTGAATGGAACATCTGAGATCTATGCATTTTAAATCTTTGTTAAATCTATCTCAGTAAAACAATATTTTAAAGCTATTGATGGCTCCTTCTTTCCTACGAGTTATGTATAAATATAAAATTCCTAGAGAGAAGAACAGGCAGATTTGGTAATGTCTGTGAAGACAAAGACCATGTTTGTCTCATGGATTCCTACCAACCCAGCACTTCATTAGCATAGTGTCTGACACATAGTATAGTTAATAAATACTTCTTGTGTGAACCAGTATTTCTTATTTTGGTTATTTGACTTTTAAAAAAAAATAAAGTACAGTGAACATCCATGCAGCCATTTGAGAAAGGTACATTTGCCTTTACCCCAGCCAACATTGAGTGTTGTTTTAATCTTTACCAATTTGATAGACAAATAATGATTTGATTTTAATATTTCTTTGATTACAATGGAAAAATAAGGTACATTTAATAACTGTTAGACTAATTATTAGAAGATGGAAACCTATTCTGTATTTCTACTGGGAACAAAATTTAAATTGGCTTAAAAGTCAATTGCATAGCATTTGATTTCTCATTTGTAATTATTATTTTGATGTATACTAAGAGCAGAAATCTTACAGTAAGAGAAACCACTCAAGAATATTTAATTATAATGTTATTAATAAAATTATTTGGGGCAATTTCTTCTCAAATGAATTAATTTATATGAAAACAGTAGATAGGTATAACTTATCAATGTTCCAAGGGTGGTGAAAAAAACCTTTGCACTGGGGATAGAAGCAAAGGGATAACATGTTTCCCAATATGGTCAGAGAATAGGGTATGTGAAACCACTCTTCATATCCAGAGCCAAGTAATAAATGGTTCCTCAACTGGCTACTTAGAGTAATACTGGTTTAGAAAATATAACAAAGTCAAATAGGCTTCCTGCTGGTTTACCTCAAATCTGTTACTTATATGATATTTGCAACCTTAAATGGTTTTTTACCCCTTCTTACAAGCTGCAGGATTATCATTCAGTGATTTTAATGGATAGCGAAATTTGCCATTTGTCTATACAGCAGACAGGACAGTTTTTTAAGGAAGAAAAGAAATACCTTTGAAGTGGTTAGTGCTTAGACCTGCCTTCTCAGATTAAACTGATTAGTAGCCAGATCACAGGTAAATACAACATGATTCTGTTTAAGAAATAGTGATGTGAACATTGAGGAAGCCGTTCTTCACTTTATAAATAATAATTATAGCTAATAAATGTTGAACACTTACCTTATATCAGATACCATGCTAAGAATTTTACATGTACTTTCTCATTTAATCTTCATCATAACCCTGTGAAGTAATTACTATCATCTCCAGTTATAGATGAGAAAACCAAGACTTTAGAAATTTCCATGGTGTGGCCAGTATCCCTCCTTTGTCTGACCCCAGTGTTCTGTTACCATATACTATACTGCTTCCTTTGCAAATAGGTTGCCTGTGGGAGTTCTTTAATTAAAATAAATTAACTTTTATATTTTATTTGCAAAAGTTAATTTTGCATACAATGATATCTTTTCAGTGAAATAATGGGCTTTGGCTTATGATTGATTGATTACTAAGACAAACTATAAGCTATGAAAACAACTACAAATTTTGGTGGATATGGTTCTACCCCAACACATTTCACAGTTATTCCTTTTCTTGTGTCAAAATATTCCATTGAGCCACTTGGCACTTTGTATAAGACTACGTACACCAAATTATATTAAAATAAACATTTCTATAAGAAAATGAAAGTTTTGCCACAGGTTGCATGCATACCACCAATAAGGAAAAAGATAGATAGAGTCTTTTCCCAAGATATTTCATTTCTACTCTAACACGGTTCCATTTAGTTTCTCTGAAAATATATGTTAACAGGAAGAGTTTCGCATACCTATTTGTAACTATTGGAATTTGTGTAAGAGCTACCATTCCTTTTTTAGTGCTTCTTGTTTTCTCCCCTGCCCTCAAATTCTTCAAAGATACAGAAACAGTGCCTTTTTTTTTTTTTTTTTTTTAAAACAATGACTGCCTTGGCTTTGTATCCTTCTTTGTCTACTCCTGTGTGAAACTCACATAAACCCTACTTGGTAAATAGTGAGAGTGTTTGGTAAATGGGATCCTGGAATGGACTCTCTTTTGGAAACACCTTCCAAAGGTTGAATTAAGAACAACCTCAGGAAGAAGGATCTATTTGGGAAAGGATATCTCTGCAAGTGGCCTCTGACATACACATCCATATTTATCTTTCCCCTGGGAGTTTCTAACTTTCTTACTAGTACCACAAAATTCTAGCTCTGTTATGAAAAAAAACCTTTCCTTTTTTTCCTTGTCTTATTCTAACTAAATTAACCTGAAAAAAATGTTTTAAGTATGTAATTGAAAAAATCATTAAAAGTATTGGTTTCTTTTCTTACCTCCTACCCTCTTTTTTCAAAGTTGCATCCCCAAGATCTAGTGTCATGCTTATTAATACACATAGTTGTTTAATATATATTTTTGCAGTCATTGTGCTTAAATTTTTTCCCTTCCAGCTACCTCCCTGCCCATAAAGATTCAGTTAGGCAAGTCTTCTCAGAAATAGACACCTGATTTTTAAAAAGAGCTCCCATTCTTTACAGGCAATCTAACAGTATTTCTAACTGTACTGTAACTGTTGAGAATGACCCACTCACTAACAGAGACAGCTTAGATTGGGGGCTAACATTTGAGGTTCCCCCCCACCCCTGTCCCAGCCCCCTGCTGGGGGGGGACATATTTAAAGACCTCCTATATACAAAGCACCTTAATCCTAACATCAGTCTGTTAGGGTAGATATTATTATTTTTGTTATAGGTGATTAAACTGAAGCTCAGGAAGCTTAAATGGCTTCCCCAGGTTCTTATAGCTAGTATGCAATTGAGCTGTAATTTGAATTGATGTTTGCCTTACTCAAACATCTCTGGCCATACTCTCTCCACAGGAAGGTCACACATTAAGAGGATCACAATGTGGGGAATGTTAGCATTTCTATTTTTTATCTTTAGATTAGTTCTCAGTTTAGTTTGGGTTTTTTTATTTTTTAGATATAAGTCACATACACAAAATTCTCCCTTTTAAAGTGTACAATTCAGTGGTTTTTAGTATGTTCAGTATTGTGTTACTATCACCACTAATTCCAGAACATTTTAACACCCCTAAAAGAAACCTATGCTCATTAACAAGCACTCTCTTTTGCCTCCTCCACTTAGCCCCTGGCAACCACTAACCTACTTTGTTTCTCTTTGGATTTGCCTATTAATGCTATTTCATATGAATTGAATCATACAATATATGGCCTTTTGTGTATGGCCTCTTTTACTTAACATAATGTTTTCAGTGTTCACCGATTTGTAGTGTATAGCAGTAACTCATTTCTTTTTACAGCTGAATAATATTCCATTGTATGGATATACTACTTATTGTCTGTCTTCTTAATTATAGCTATCCTCCTGATTGTGAAGTGGTATTTCATTATGGTTTGATTTACATTCTTCTAATGACTAATGATGAACATCTTTTTATATGATTATTATTATTTATATGTCCTCCTGGGAGACATGTATATTCAAATTTCTTTGCCTATTTTTAAATTTAGTTTCTGTCTTTATTGTTGAGTTGCAAAAGTTCTTTATATATTCTGGACCCCTATCATATACATATAATTTCCAAATATTTTCTCCTATTCTATGGACTATCTTTTCATTTTCTTTATGGTGTCTTTTGGTATACAAAATTAATTTGTAACTCTTATATTTAGATCTTTAGTCCATTTTAATTTTTATATGTGGATATCTAGTTGTCTAAGCACCATTTGCTAACTATTCTTTACCCATTGAATTGTTTGAGTACCCTTGTCAAAAGTCAATTAACCATAAGCTCAACAACAAACAAATGAAAAATTCAAAAAATGGGCAAAGAAGTTGAATGAACATTTCTCCAAGGAAGATATACAAATGAATGATAAGATATGAAAAAGTGCTCAACATCACTAATCATGAGAAATGCAAATCAAAACCATAGTGAAACATCATCTCTCACCCATTAGGATGGCCTCTGTAAAAACCAGCAAATAACAAGTGCTGACAAAGATGTAGAGAAATTAGAACTCTTCTGTATTACTGGTAGGAATATAAAATGGTATAGCCACTGGGGAAAACAATTTGGTGATTCCTCAAAAAACTAAACATAGAATTGCCATATGATCCAGCAAACCCACTTCTGTATATATATCCAAAATAATTGAAAGCAGGATCTTGAAGAGATATTTGCACACCCATGTTAATTGCAGTATCATAATAGCTAGAGGCTGAAGCAACCCAAATATCCGTTAATAAATGATTAAAGAAAATATAGTATAGACATACAGTGAAATATTATTCAGCCTTTAAAAAGGAAATCCTGTCACATATTACAACATGGATGAACTTTGCGGACATAATGCTAAATGAAATAAACCAGTCACAAAAAGACAATACTATATGATTCTACTTACATGCAGCATCTAAAGTCATCAAACTCATAGAAACACAAAGTAGAATAGTGGTTGCCAGAGGTTAGGGATAGGGGAAAATAGGGAAGTGTTATTTAATGGGTGTAGAGTTTTAGATTTGCAAGATAAAAATGTTTTGGAGGTTAGTTTAACAACAGTGTGAAAATAATTAACACTATTCAACTATACACTTGGTAAATGTACAGGTGTTAAGATGGCAAAATTTATTTTATGTGTTTTTTCACAGTTTTTAAAAAATCAGTTGACTATAGACATGTGGGTTTATTTCTTGACTCTCAATTCTGTTCCATTGATCTACATGTCTAGCCTTATGCCAGTGCCACATAGTCTTGATTACTATAGTTTTATAGGTAAGTTTTAAAAGAGAGAAGGGTGAGTCCTACAACTGTGTTCTTTTTCAAGATTGTTTTGGCTGTTCTTGGTTTTTGCATTTTCATGAAACTTAGGATTCACTTATCAATTTTTGCAAAAAAAAAATAAGCAACTAGAATTTTGAACATTGAATCTATAAGAATATTGAGGAATATTGCCGTCTTAATAGCATTGTCTTTCAATCCACTAACCTGGGATGTCTTTCCATTTACTTAGCTCTTTAATTTCTTTCAGTGATGATTTGCAGTTTTCCATGTATGGTCTTCCACCTGTTTTGTTAAATATATTTCTACCTCAGTCTAGTTTTTTTTTTTATCATTTATAAACCCTTCATAAATTTTGACCACTCTCAAAAAGACTCTGTCCTGAAGTTCTCATCATCGTTATGGTACTGTTTCTCTGGCATACTACCCCTGTGGCACATGTGCTGCGACACATGCTCTCTCTCTCTTTCCCCAGATGTACACACTCATTCCCTCCTTCCTTTCCCCATCTCTCCCAAGATATAAAAGGTAGTCTTTTGACTTTCTTCATCTTCATAAGTAGTCTAGATATGAAAGTCCCATCTCTGATATCATTACCTTCCTAGAAAATTATATCTGTGGATAGTTAAATCAAGATTTGTGGCTCTCCCTATAAATTCATATTTCAGTTATAGACTGCATCAGCCTGCTGTTGTCCTCTTTGAACAAGGGTGGAAAAGAGAGATAGTTGATCTGCAGCCCCATGGCCAGAAGTAATTTTATTTTGTATATATGATCATAATATAGTTGGGAGATTTTTTTGCCTAAGAGAGTTTCATAGTCTCAAGATACAGATACCAGTCAAAAACAGTGATTCTCAGACATCAGAGTGTAAACTGTTGTAAGGGTTAAATGGAAATTGCCACTTCCAGAGATCATAAATTTGAGGGTTTTTTTGTAAAGCCCTGGATTCACAGGTGGTTCACTGACTGTATTTTGAGAAACGCTACTCTAAAGTTTCAAAAATATAACCTACTTGGGCCCACTTAGTATGAACACAAATCTTAACTTTAGTACCATTGAAGTGGGGTAAGAAGCTGAGCTGAGATTCAGGAAGCATCTAAAAGTTTGAGGTGCTCATTTTGATACATTCACAGTGAACTTTGAGACGGTTAGTATCTTAATAGTTCAGATTGAATTGTAGTAGTTCAAAACCCAGCTATAATTTGGGAATGAAAATAACCCCACACTGTACTAGGAATTTCTGTTTATAAAGCCTACAGCAATTAGGTGTGCCTCCCCCAGGTTCTGTTGTTGTGATTTTCACTTCACCATTCTAGCTAAAAAATAATCATAACTCCAATGGTCAAGACAACTATAGCTTACTTAATTTCTAGAGGTTGACCCTGGCAGAAGACAGGTAGACAGGGTCTTTAAGAATCATGTATGCTCCTGAATGTTCTTTGACCAAATCTTTTTTAGGTTAGGTTTTAGCTTAATTCATTCCTAGCTATTGATCCACTCAACATTTATTGAACATCTGCTTGTGTCAGGCACTATCATAGGTGGTGCTGGGGACACTGCAGTGAACAAAATATTTAAAAATTTCCTTGCCCTAATAACTGGTCAGGTGGGTCCACTGATGTTAAGTGGAAGACAATAAACATTAAGTACATAATATGATAAGTGCTGTGAATAAAAATAATAATAAAAGTAAGGGAATAGAGAGAGACAGAAAGTGGGAAGAGACTATTTTTTAAAAAGATGTTGAAAAGTAGCATTTAAGCAGAAATCTGAATGAAGTGTCTGAAAATTTCACCATTTGTTTGATTTTTGCCATATGCCATAAAGTGATAGAATTTTCCATTTGAAAAGAGTCAATCAGTAAACTTTGGAGTCATTAAACGCAACATACCTCTGTCTTCAGATGAAATCTTATGCAGACTCGCAGCATGTAAAAATGAAGTAGCTCTTGCTGAAATCCAACCAAGAGTGGAGCATCCAAAATCTCACTGTTCCTTCCTCCTTTGCTTTCCTTACCCTTTCTCCTCCAAGCAGCTCAGGAAATCCTTTAGGGAACTCAGAACAAGTTGAAACTACTTATCTAGACCAGCTTGCAGATGAGTAAATTAAAGGTAAGAGATATTAAATACCTGCCTGGAGTCTCTTGGCTAGTTATTAGCTAAAGCTCTTTCTTTATCCATTCAGAAAATGTTTGAGTGTCCACTATGTGCCAGGCACTGTGCTAGGAGGGTTCTGTGAAAATAGTAGGGAACAAAGACATAGTCCCTGATCTCCAGAAGTTTTTTCTATAGTGGGAAGAGATAAATAAGAAAATAGGCAATTTATTGTGTACAGTGGAATGTGGTGGTAGTTTCTGCCCACATGGGAGCTCAGGTTAGCTCTTTGTGTCTTAAAGAACAAATTTGAGTTAGACCAGTTAAGAGGAGCTGGAGTAATATACTTAAATAAAGGTAACCCCAAAGTGTCATCATTATCAGGATGCTTCCATCTACAAATAACAAAGACAGTCCCAAGATAATAAGACCCAAGATAGGTTGTCTCCTATGTTGGTTAATTCAGTGTTCCTGTGATATCAAGACCTAAGGGTTTTTCCTCATCTTTCCCCACTTCCATTCTTAATAGTCACAAAATGGCTGCTGGAGTTCCAGGAGTAAGATCCAAAATAGTGTCCAGCAGAGACTCTTCTTTTCTCCTTTTAAGAGCCAAAGGAACCTCTTGGAACCTTTTCCTGAACCTCTAACAAGCTTCCCTCTTATTCCCCATTGGCTCCTTTGCCCAGAATGGGTCACATGCCTGCTCTTAAACCATTTGCCAGCTGGAGAAGGGAGAATCATGATTGACTCAAACTAATTGGAATTTACCCTGATGTTTCCTTACCACTTATTTATTCATTGCAAAGAACCTTTTTAAAAAATATTGAGCCTTTTTTGCTAAACATAAAAATGATTTCTATAGTTGTTACATGTTCATCACATATAAATTAATTGCATATATTTTTTTAAAGTGTACTGGGGGGTAACAAAATCCCAGAATCATGGTGAACCCAAAGTATTGGAATAAGTATATTACCATTTTTCTAATTTGCTTTTAAGGTTGCCTGATTGTCATAACACTTATCATTTTAATTTTGTGATAGCCTTCCAGTTATCATTGTCACTCCAGCAGAAAGCTTGTTAACCCTCAAAACAGCCTGAAATCCAGTTTTTATTTGCTGTAAAAGAAATGCCCATTTCTCTAGAATTTATTCCCCATCCCCATACACACACAGCTTTATTGACTTTAGAATGAATCTTTTCAGACAGTGGTTTTGTGAGATCCTTATAGTAAAAAATTTGTGATAATATTTCTTTCACCTGATATAAATTTAGATTTCAGTGTTCTCTCTGCTGGAATCACTTCCTATATTTTGAATCTAGACCCCAAAGCTAAATTACTACAGGTGTTTTCCCAGGTATTGAGGCTTATTAGAATAAGAAAAGCATAATTTCTTGGGACCCTCTCAGCTGCTCAGGAGGCTGAGACAGGAGGACCTTGAGCCTGAGAGTTTGAGGCTGCACTGAGCTATGACCAAGTTATGTTGCATTCCATCCTGGGAGTGAGACCCCATCTCAAAATAGATAGCGAGAGAAGAGAAAAGGGAAGGAAGGGAGGGAAGAAAAAAGAAAAGAAAGAAAGAAGGGCATAATTATGCCTTTTAAAGTAAGAAACCATTGACCTTAGCAATTGTGTCTAAACTAGTTAATTATTTTTACTGTGAATCTGAAACTTCTTTGACTTCGCAGGAGATTCAAAGCAAACATTTTTCTTATACTTCCTGAAATTCTAGTCACTTTTTCCACTTTTGGGTTTAATTAACCTGAGAGATGTAAGCAGGAATTTTTCTGTCATTCTCATTCTTTTCCTGTATCAGTGGGAAAAGATAGTCAGCATCTGCTTAGTTATGGTCTGCATAGTCATCCCAGGCATTTCCATGTTTTCAGTTAATGTGCTTTCATTTTCAAAGTTTTTTAGTGCAGTGATTCTGAAAGTTTAACATGTATGTGAATTACCCGAGGACCCTGTTAAAGTGCACATTCTGGTCTGAGGTTGGGTCCAAGATTCACGCACCCAAGTATGTGATCATACTTTGAATAGCAAAGTAATAATTGTTTTGTATAGCTCCATAAAGTTATGCGAAAACACTGAAACTTGAAGTCTCTTACATGTATCAAAGAGAGAGCTCTCTTCTAGAAGAGATATTAGATTTCCAGACATTAGTTAAATTACACTAGCATTTTTTTTAGTATTTCGTCTTACTCCCTGTTTTTTCTTTTTTAACCGTGGACTTTCTTAATAACCTTATTTCAAAGAATGTTTACAAGTGAAAATAAAGTGAAAGTCAAGATGTATTTTAATAATTTTATTCAAGGAGCTTTGAAGAGTTGTGAATTGTGAATTTTCTAGAGCTAATTTTTTGACTAAGAAAGAATATTATTTATGATAATTTCAGTTTATAGTAAATATATTGTTTATAATATTAATTTTAGTACAGGTTTCCATTATAAACTTGTTATAACAATTTACAAGTTAACACTGTAAAATTGGCATTAATTTGCAGTAGTCATGTTTGGAAAATTGAGAAGAAGGCTATGAAATGTGAAGTCATTCTTTGGGACTCAGTAGGAATGAGAGTAAACCTTCAAGGGAGGAGAGTACAAATGACCTCGGTGTTTATCAGTACCCCCTGGATTAATGACACATCCAAATCACAGACAGCATGAGGGGAGGTAACTTAGTAAAGGCGAGGTCTTTAATGACATTGACTGAATGATGTTAAGTCACTACATTAACCAGCTCTGGACCCTCTTTTGTGTAAATTACATCATTTTGTGAATATTGACGCAGTTCTTACCACCAGTTCTGTATAATCAAAAATAAGTTGTCATTGCTGATTTTTTTAAAAAGTAAAGAAGACATAGATAGGTTCACTCAAAAAACTATGTAAGGTATATGTAAGGGTCTAATAATACCATATGTAACATTTTTAAGATTTTATACTTTGATGTTGCTAAGCAGAATAAGCAGATTTGAGAAACTCCTAATGTTCAACAAAGGTACTATAAATGGTACCATAACTTGCCTTTAGTGCTGGATTAACCTATCTTTAAAGGATTTTCAGAAAATATAATCAGAATTTGGTGACTGGGGGTAGGTGAAAGACTAGAAGGGCATGAGGTATAGAACAAAAGGCAAAACTCTTATTAAAGTGTGCTAGAGAAAACTGTTTCAGGGAATATTTCAAGTTGCCAGATTTGGTTTTTATGCAGGATGTCAAATAGCACTATTGGGATTGTTCTATTCCCTTTACAAAGGTAAGTGTTGTTTATTGAAACCTGGCCCAGTTTGGATATATGTGTGAAAGTAATATGTCCATATACCACATGTTTGCATCAAAGTGTAAAATCTGTTTCTTACTGTGGATGGTGGTCAAAAAAAGTTTGAAAGTTTTTGTGTTAGAACACTATAAAATGGGCATTTAACTCTAGTATGGAGCACTTCTAGTTAAGGTGGTGGACTGAGCCAATACAGAAGGCCCCCTTCTTGTTCCTAATACATAGAAACACCAGATAAAATAACCAGAAGAAGGTGGTATTGATGGTGGTATGGTAGTTTTAGAACACACAGCAGGACTTTAAAGCGAGGAAAGGGACTCTCTAGGCGCTAAAAACAGGAAGGAAACTCAGTGACAGTAGAGGATGAAATTGACAGTGCATGGCCCTCAAGGAAAACTGAGCTAATAAAGTAGTTGTCCCTTTATCTGCAGTTTTGCTTTCTGCAGTTTCAGTTACTGTAGGTCAACCACAGTCTGAAAATATTAAATGGAAAATTCCAGAAATAAGCAATTCCTAAGTTTTAAATTGTACGCTATTCTGAGTAGCATGATGAAATCTTGTGCTGTCTTGCTCCATCCCACCCAGGATGTGAATTTGTCTGGGGTGTCCACGCCATAGACACTGCCTGTTAGTCACTTGTAGCCATCTTGGTTATCAGGCTGTCATGGTATCTCAGTGTTTGTGTTCAAGTAACCCTTATTTTACTTAATAATAGCCTCATAGCACAAAGGTAGTGATGCTGGTAACATGGATATGCCAAAAAGAAGCCATAAAGTGCTTCCTTTAAGTGAAAAGGTAGAAAAAAAAAATTTTTTTTTGAGACAGAGTCTCACTCTGTTGCCCGGGCTAGAGTGCTGTGGTGTTAGCCTGGCTTATAGCAACCTCAAACTCGTGGGCTCAAGCAATCCTCCTGTCTCAGCCTCCCAGAGTGCTAGGATTACAGGCGTTAGCCACCATGTCCAGCTGAAAATTCTTGACTTAATAAAGATAAAACAATATATATAGGGTTTGGTCCTATACGAGGTTTTGGCCATCCACTGGGGGTCTTGACATGTACCCCCTTGGATAAAGAGGGACTACTACTATACGTGGTTTAGAGACTTTAGTTTCCATATCAGAGTAAGGATAAAGGTATGGGTTACAGGATATTGGTACTGGAACTAGACTGACTTACAAAGTCTAGAAGGGGAGCAGTCTTTTCCATGATCAGATTCTAGAAAATACCCTTCATCCCTTCCAGCCAAGGGAGAAAACTATTATTCTCAGGAAATTAGAGATTGAAACTGCACTGTTAAAATCATTATCCATAACCTAGTGCAAAAACACTAAGCCTAAAAAGATATAAACTGACCCAGAGCCTGGCACCAACTGCAGCTCCCAAAATGACAACACATACATACACACACACACACCACCACATATACAGGAACCAACTGTCCCCAGAGGTCATTTCCAGATGACTGAGGTGGAGGGGAGGAGTTATACCCAAGAAACTAGAAGTCAAAAGTAGTCTGAAAGGAATTTGTAAGTTAATGTTAAAAGGGACAAAGAATTTATAAGATAAGAGTATAAAATATTACCCATAAATTTGAAAAAGAAGTAAATAGAATTTTTAGTAATAAAATTAGTATCTGGGAAAAGAAATATTAAACAATGTAACCCTAGGAAAATCAAATTTTGGAATCTAGAATTTTAAGACTGGCTAAGAGAAGGTCAGATTATAAGATTAAAAGTAAAGTTGAGACATGCTCTTTTGGAAATTTAATGCTAAAGATCTCATTCTGCCAAAAATTCTACAGATCACAATCTGCCAGTGTATCTCAAAGCATCACTCTTTTAATCTAAAACTAGTTGTCCCTGCTTTGTCCCCCTGCTGTAGAATCACTACCAGGGAGATAAACACAACTAATGTCTATTCCCCTTTTTATTTGTCACTCATAAGACTTTGAGGAAATCAAACGCGGCTTCGGCTCCTTATGGGGAAGGATGGATCTCCTTGGAATAATCTGTTTATATACATTTGCAAAGTGAATACTACGAAAGACTTTACAGTTCAAGTTTAACTCTTTGGAAGTCTACTGTCTTTACTGTTCCTTCTTCCTCTACCCCTCATATAATTTGATATTCTATAACAATATCATCATTATTTTGCTCACTAGCAATTGGATGGCTTCCTTTTCACATTTGCTATCATTTGTACATGGAGATTTTTATTCAGTCACTTTGACAGAATGTGCTTCCAATTGTTTTTTAGCAGTGCTGCTGAGCTCAACTTTAATTTTTTATATCCCTCATGTGCCAGTAGCATACATTTTTGAGATGACTAGCTACAGTTTGGGGTATGGTTTGTAGCAAGAGAATAGATATTTTTCTGCTAAAGGTAACTGGTCCCTATGGGGTTCAAACTTGTGATCTTGGCCTCATTATCACACTTGTGTAACCATAAGACTTAATAGATATAGTATATGTATTTCAGTCTATAATCTTGAAATTGAATTATATTTTTTAATTACCCAAGGCTTATTTCAAATATATAATTGAAAATCATTTTGGGACATTTCTCACTTTTGTTTGATAGTAAAAGTCACAAAAGTAAAGCAGACAGCCAAAGAACCTAACTCACTTTTCATCTTCCCTGTGTTTTCTATGACAGTGAAAGTCACAAAAGTGAAGCTTGCAGGCAAAGAGCCTAACTCACTTTACGGAGAGTGTGACGGTACCTTTTTCTTTTAGTGAGGCTATAGCAGGTCTGATGTCAGTCACTTTAGAGACCTTTAGACCTCAGTGCTCATTTACTGCTAAAATGTACCAGCTCTGCTTCTGCATTATGAAGATCATCTGTCAACACTTTGAGATATTCTCCTTTGTTATTAAGCTTGTGATGCTCTACACTGTCAGGTTTTTTGCCAATTATAGTTAAGGTACAATGGTGTATTCACCAGATCAAAGTCTCACATTGGCGGTAGAGGAATGATTTGTAAGTCTTTATTCATCTGAATTGTACAATAGAACACCTGAGGAATGCAAATAATCCCTCTAAGGACTCTGCAGGAAAGGCTGTTAAAATGACAGGGTAGAACTATTGTTATTCTGAATTGATGTTTTAGCCAAAGTAATTATTTCTTATCTTGTTGTTTCATAACAGTTCTAGTTTTATTAGTTATGTTGACTATATTTATGAAACAAAATGTATATATTTTTACATTGTCCTTTTACATGGGCTTGTTTTATTTCACTTTTATTGAATTTGTATTTGGTATGTGATCTACTTTTTAAATTACATATCTAACTTATATAATAAAAGTATGTTATTATTACAAAACCACTGATGATGATATTTTAATATAGAGTTTTGTGTGAATACATAATAGTGTGTAAGTCTATGAAGTAACCTACAAACCCATTGTATTGTTATAGGCAGAAGTACCAATTTAAAATCCCCCCCTTTTTGCTTGTCCTTTATAATTTTGGATAAGAAAATATCTGGTTTGAATTGTATTTAAAGGCTATCTGCTTTATTACAAGACAAATATTAGGGGTTGGTCCATTTTTTTAGGATATGAACAAAGGAAAAAATATTATGAAGATTAAAAACCACTAATAACATATTAAATAAGTAGTTACTTTTATATAACAAACATGTACAAACTGTAGTATGAATTTTTTTTCATTCCTGAATCCTGCTAAGTGGGCCATATTCTTAATTTTCTAATAACTGTGATCCCCTGCCATTTTCTTTGATAGTTGAATTTTGAAGGATTTGTGATTTAGTTCTTATTTTTCTTTTCCCCTAAAGTGGCATTTACATTGATTATTTAAAAGATTCTGTTACAGTATTTTGCCATAATAGATATTAAAACCTTCATCTAAATATAGGAGGCTAGTGGAGGTATGTAGGACTATGACATACATTAAAATTTTTAATATAAATTTCAAGGGAATCTATAGTCAGTCTTATACTAAACTCAGTTCCAGAATTGTAGGAGTATATGCTATAAGTATCTTGAGAGTGACAATTAGTAATAGTAACTACTGTTAATTATCTGTTTACATGCATACTTTGTCTAGGTTCTTTATGATATATATTGTTATTATCTCCATTTTACAGATGAGGAAACTGAGGCTTAGAAAGATTCAGTAACCTGCCCAGGAATAAAAAGCTGGGAAAGTGGTAGGATCTGAACCTAGTTAATAGATTAACTACACTTATTTCATTTATGTTCTAATTACTTCTTTGCCAAAATACTCCATGCTTTGGAAAGACAAAAAACACAAGACTCAATAATGTCCCCAAGACATTTCCTAACTGATTTGGCTTCCAAATCTTTTGTGATTAAAGGAATTTATTTTCTCTGCAGTTCTATTATTTATGTTCCTACAAAAGTCAGGTTCATAAGAACAATGTATACATGATTAACTATATTTGTAAATCTGTTTTTCTACACATGTTTATTTTGACTAGCAAAAATCCGCCTCAAGACCAATGATAACTGTAAGTTCTGTTAGTCTAAGAAATAAATAAACCCAGCATATACATATCTGTATAGAACGAATTCTTTGTCAGGGACTCCTCAAAATTAGCTGACATTTTTAGGTATGATTCCTGTACAGACAGAACTTTGTATTTTCTCTCTTTTAAAATTTGCTTTGTATAGTAAGGAAAATAAGAAACTATAAAATTGAGGCTTTATTCAAGGGTACAGGTGTTAATGCTGAACAATTTTAGTATAACTAAAAAAAGTTTTAAAATATTTGTACAATAGTTCCCATAGATAACGTGCTAAAGTAAAAGTAGATTACAGTAAAATATTATGGCGTATACCTGAAGCAGTCGCTGCCTGTTAATGCCTTGACCTTGGAAAGCTATACACAAAAAGATGGCATCATAAAACCGTGCAATTCTTATGAATATGTATGTGCTACTTGATAATAATGAATGTGGTACAGTCATGCATGCACTACAAGATAATGTTGTGGCCTTTTTTGTCTACAGGTTGATAAAAATTAAAGAGTGGGTGGACAAGTATGACCCAGGTGCCTTGGTCATTCCTTTTAGTGGGGCCTTGGAACTCAAGTTGCAAGAATTGAGTGCTGAGGAGAGACAGAAGTATCTGGAAGCGAACATGACACAAAGGTTAATTAGCATTCATTTTCCCTACACTTTATTATCAACTATTTCCTTGCAGTAATTTAATTGCTTGCGCTGATAGAATAATAAATGACAGAGTAATTACCATTATAAAGAGGGAATCTTCTCCTTTCTTTACCATGAGACAGAGTGAAAAGATTTATTTTAAATTAAGTTTTTAACTGTCATCTGTCATCTCTGTACAGTGTTTTAATTATAACATAGGTATTAGTTATGTATATTTTTGAGGAGGAATGATCGCCAAAACTCTTTCGTCATGTTCAGTGGGGGAGGGGAAGGGGTGAATCAGTTGCCGTAATTTTTTCTGAGTAACAGTAATATATTGTTTGAATATTGGATTTCAATCAAATAATTTTGCTTCCATGGCCCAGGTTCTGGAAATAATTAATATTGGATGAAAATAGCCATAAGATAAGTAGGTCTGATTTTTCTTTTTTTTAATAGTAAAAAATTCAAAATGATATATTTAGGTTAATATAATTAAAACCAGTTTTAGAAGGGATGCTTTTAGAAATAGTTACTTGCTTTCTGACCTCTTCAAATGTATTATAAATGATGAATGGTCATTTACTAATATCTTTTAACATTTTCTGCTTGAAATGAACAATTTTAGCTATATACCGATTTCTGGCACAATCAACTTATGTGTTGAGTGAATTTGTTTCATTTTATTTCAGTGCTTTGCCAAAGATCATTAAGGCTGGGTTTGCAGCACTCCAACTAGAATACTTTTTCACTGCAGGCCCAGATGAAGTACGTGCATGGACCATCAGGGTAAGATTCATACTTATTCATCAGCTATATCCAGTTCCACACTATTGAATTCAGATTGATATCACTGACTTTGAAGTTTGTCATGGTGGCGGTTAGCTAGTCATTACAGATGAGGTTTTTGTCCAGGATAACTTTAATTATTTGTGAGCTGCTGAACAGTGAAAGTGGAGCGGCATTGATTGAGGCAGGTAACAATTGATTCTGCCTATTACATAGTCTGAATTTCTTCATCCTGTAGAATCTGTCTACCCTCCTCCTGTGGTCAGAGATAAGACGCACCAGTATTGTGCTTGCTTAATCTGTGTGACTGGGTTTGTCTGCAGTGAAATTGATGTTGCTTTTCATTTTGTATTCGCTAAGTTTGTTTGGGTTTCGGGTGGTTCTTTCCTCCTTTGCTTTGCTCGGATTACATTTTCAGCAATAAAAGCAATATGACATCATTATGCTCTTCATAGATACACAGTTAGGCTCAAAAAGCTAAACTCAATGTGTAATAATTCATGCCTTTTTTATTTGAATTCATAGAAGTAATGTTTATTTTTGGTGTTATATGTCCAATCTTCTTTAAAAATATGATATGTATTTTAAATATTGATAAATACTGAATACAACCAGAGAGAATGACTAATTTATTCCCAGAGGACAATAGAAACTGAACTGTAATGGTTTGCTTTAAAATGTAAATATATTATAATATAGTAGTTACTATTGAAAAATATTTTGAAATATATGTAATCGTAATAGTGTTATAGAATATAAAAATAATACCAGAACTTTTAGAAATGCTGTGTTTTAGTCTTTTATTATGCTTTTTAAATATATGCTACATGATAAATCTTCGTGCTGCTTTGATTTCTATTTTCAGTGACTGTTGTAATTTATTGTTACATTTATTTTGATTTAATATGGATAAAAACACGGAGGCAGTTCAATGTAATTTTAAATGTGTGAATGTGAGATTCACTTTTATCTCCTCTCCCCTTTGTAAAAAAAAAAATAGTTGATTGACTTCTAACCAAGGTCCTTTCATATAGATTTAAAAAATAATGTCAAAGCAAATTCAACTTGGTAAACAAATCGTCAGGGTTTATTTTTACTATATATTTTAAAGATGTATTTTAAAGCCTTAGGACTTTCAAACTTAAGTGTGTGAGGCAGAAAAGATAGCATACTCTAGGCTTAAAAATGTGAAAGCTGGCTTATCTGAAGACTGATTGTAAGTATCTATGATTTAATGTGCTAAGATATTTAGTCAGGTAAGCATCAGTGAGTAGCCATATTAACCCAATACATCTTTTATTGTAAAAACTGTGCTTTATAGTGTCAGACTCCTTATCACTTTAACATGCTTTATTAAGCAGCCGTTAGGTCACCGTTAATTCTCAAATTTCTTTCCATGGCTCTGTGTGTGTGTGTGTGTGTGTGTGTGTGTGTGTGTGTGTGTGTGTGTGTGTGTGTGTGTGTGTGTGTCGGCGCGCATATGTGTTTGTGTTGAATGTATGCCCTTGTAATTTAATATATGGGGTAATTATAAGACATTTCTCTTCCTATATAAACTTGAATTTCCTTCATGATGGTTAGAGGCAGAGTATATTATGCAAAATGTTCAAAAATTTTATTGTTAAAATTTTTTTAGAATTTCATAATTACTTGCTGAACATAGATTATATGATTTGTTGAAAATACCTTTAAAATGTCCATTTATATATTGATTTTTACATGTTCTTTAGATGAGCTGAAATTTTAAAGGCTTTTTTATCTTTTTAAAACCTTTGATAATTCAGCTTGAAAGTTACTTAAAAATCTTTATTTTTTTCCACTGTGAAGAATAGAAAATCGAAATGAAACCTACACCAAAACCAGACCACTGCATCTAAATCAATAAAACTGTGGATGACTTAGGAAAAACAAAGCCACGCTTTAATATCTACTGATCTATCTGTGCTAAATCTTCTGCACAGATAGTACCCAGTGTTGAAAATGTACTAATTGTAGACCTGACATCTTAACTGATAGTAAACTAAGTTTTAGTTGAGCCCAACTGCAGATCAGAGTAAAGAAACTGTGCTTACAATCAATCATCTTAAATGCAATTAGTTTTCTCTGGTCTTTCTTTTAAAAGAAAGGGACGAAGGCTCCTCAGGCTGCAGGAAAGATTCACACAGATTTTGAAAAGGGATTCATTATGGCTGAAGTAATGAAATACGAAGATTTTAAAGAGGAAGGTTCTGAAAATGCAGTCAAGGTAAATTATGTTTTATTTTCATATTTCACAGTTTTTCTACTGATGTGAAGATAATCATGATAAAAGTGAATGATAATTGTCTTTCAAACTGTGTAGCCAAAAAAACCCAAGATTATCAGGGCTTAGTGTTACTATCAACTGGTTTAAGAGGTATAGGTGTTTATATGTGTTTAGATCATTTAAAAAATGTGTGAATTA